>NC_066583.1:222783100-223423782 GCF_024323335.1 Lathyrus oleraceus
ATCTCTTCGACCTTTCTCAACTTCTTCTTCATGACACAATTTGACTTTCACTCTTCATGATGACCCAGAAGCACTTATGGTGTGTTTGTTTCAAAGTTTTAAAAAATATTCTTGAGAATATTGTCATGGGAATGCAATATTCTCATGTTTGATTCAATTTTTTAAAAATTATTTATATTTTAGATATTAATTGTTATGCATTGTCAGTGTAAAAAAATTTACATTGTCAATGCATCATAATCATCCTTTTAAATGTTTAAAATAAAAGTCAAACATTTCAAATATATCAGTGGTTGTGATTAACTGACAGTGTAAAAAATCTTTACACTGTCAGTATATATCAATTAAATTCTATATTTTATTTTCGGAAACTTTATTTTCACATGGTTCTTTTATTTTTATTCCAAGATTTAAAGGATGGAAATCCAACATTCTCATAAGAATAAAGTTCAACTAACTACAATTCTCCACTACTACTCACATTTATTTTATTTTTTATAATTTTTAAGTTAAATAAATATTATAAACATTCTAGGAAATTTAATAATTATAATGATGGAAATAAAATTCCAAGAAACATTACTTCTAAACTTAAAACAAACATACCCTTACACAAACTACTTAAAAAAATTAAGAACCATTTCTTCTAAACAACTTCATTTTAAATAGTATAGCCAACTAAAAAGACTTTCACCAAACACATGTTTATAATTGAAGAAACATAAGATACCTCATTCCAAAACAAAAACAAAAACAAATTCTTTGGGAATTTCGATTTGTTTTTCAAGAACTAACGCAATGAAGTGTGAATTAATTGAAGGTGGTGTTTATGTTAAGATATTTTGAGATGGGATAGTTCCATTGGAAGAAGAAATGGAAAATCTTTTAACAAAGACACTGAAGATGCGTTCGAGTGAGGTTGAGTTTGTGATGAATATGAAAAAATAAAATGAAGATTGCAGTTGTTTTAATCAACATGGATTTGTCTACAAAAGATCATTTTCGTTTCATTTTAGAAGAGATCCCCTTAACTTCTGGATTTTGTTCATTTCAGGTTTAGTTTACTTTTTGATTTAGGGATTAAATTGAATAATTTTATTTTTTTATGTTTTAATAATATTAAGTTAATATAAATAATTTGTAGTAAAATAATAGTTAATAAATAATGACATGTAATTTAAACTTTGCCACATCATTAAAATTTTGGTATCACCAGTGCCAACTCATTTAAAATTGGTCTCAAATTAATAGGGGATTAAAATTCTGGAAAAAAAAATTGAAACAGGGATTAAAAATTTAGATTTTAAAATAGGCAGATTAAAACCAAAAATAAAAATACAAAATAGAAGGACCAAAATTACAATAAAGTCTTAATTTTTTATATATTACAAATAAAAATGAGAATAGTTATAATTTATTCTAGAAATTATATACAAGCCAAATATTTATCATTACAAAATTAGTTAAAATTAATATTTTTATATCTTCATCATAAAAAAGAATAAATATAGTACATCAATTATAAACGAAATAATTAAAATTCACATTTTTTAAATGAGTTGATAAAGAAGTCGTTGACACATATAATTCATACTCGAAAAAAATATTTAATTAAATATTTAAATATCATATTTTTACACTATCTTTTTTTAAACAAATCCTACAAGGGACAAATATGTGAGATAAAAATACTCATAGATATTAATAATGTTATGGGCTAGAAAGATATGTGAGATAAAAATCCTACAAGAAACAAATATGTGAGATAAAAATACTCATTGATATTAATAATGTTACATGCTAGAAAGATAATGGACTTATAAAGAATAAAGAGAATTATAATGTTCATCGATTGATGTGAGGTCAAATAGGTTATGTTAAGCCAAATGCATCACATTTTTCAGTTATGGACTTATGGAAGGTTCTAGGACCTCAGAATAAGCATGGACATATCCTAAAAGAATAACGGATTAAGGAAAATGATTGAACGAAGAGAGTCGGGTCACAAAACGAATATTTTTCAGACAATTATCTCTCCTTGGACAATTATCTTGCATAAAACGTATTTCCATAGAATTGTCCCTCTTTGGACAATTGTCTTGCATAAAATGTTGCATTTTCTCAAAATCTTAGGACCTTATTATAAAAAGAGAAGTAAAACATCAAATTGAGGTACAAAATTTTACCCCGAATATACATATCATTATCAATGATCATTTACTTGTGTCTAGGAGTGCATGCGGATACCACTCATCATCATCATACCAAATTACAAGATATCAAAAAATTCCTAAAATTCACCCTTAGATGTGACTCATTTCTCACACATGTGAGCAACTTTATTCTTCACAAGATCGATAACATCGTAGGTAGGAACGTTCGTCAATGTTTTACCATACCAACCAACATCATAATGGTGAATCATATGAGAAGAATTACTCAAAACTTCGATCATCCTCGTCGATTTATAGCTAATGAAGTCATTTGTGTCAGCTACGATCCAACATATGTACTCACATTATCCTTCTCGCACCATGGAGTGGTGACCCCACCATTAGCAATTAAGGTGTTCCCTCCCTTTTATTTGCATCTTTCACCTCCGACTATCTCCATACCGAATGAAGTTATTTTTAATCATAACAATTTGAGATATGTTTTCAAGACAAAAGCAAGATGATCATAATATTTCAATTCTTGTGTTAAAAATATTAAATTGTTTGATACATTTTTTATTTATTATTATTTAAGTTTTTAATTTTATTAATTTATTTAATTAATCAAATATATTTGTTTTTTAAATTTAATATAATAATAATATTTATGACAAACTCATGCAATAGCACAAGTATTTGTCTAGTTTTAGACAAAATCAATTTTGAATGGAATGATTCTTTCATTTTCACCAAACAATTCATAAGTCTAGTGAAACGATTTACAATCTTCTTTCTTCTACTAAAATACCAAAATCAAATTAAGGTTGATAAAAGTAAAAAACTAATACTAAAAATTAATAATCTCTTATCAAACATACTCCTTAAAACTTGTACTTCTAATATTTTCTTCCTAAAATTACATCGAATTTTGAGATTGATAGTGTCATCATTAGCTCATGGTCGCACTTGGGAGTGATTATTCTACTTGAATGACTCGCACTTGAATTTAAACTAATCACCATTTTCTTTTTCGAGATAACACAGAGGACGAGTCAAAGAATAACATTTTGAAAATAAGAATGAGATACAAGAAAAATGAACGAAGAAATTATATAGTTTGAACTTGAAGGACTTGCAACAATGATGAATATTGTGAAATATAAGATTTTAAAATATTGAAAAACAATGTAATTTTATTGCTCAATTTTTATTTTAAATTAATCAAACGATATCATTAAAATTTAAATAAAAAAATGCATGTCATTAATGATTGTCTCATATATTTAATTTAAATGAAAAAGAAATATATCATATCATTGGCATGCCACTAAAATGGATGATTGAGTTTAATGAGAAATTAAAAATATAGAATTTTTATATGTCAAAGGAATAAGTAAATCATAATTATTTTGATCCTTATTTTTTATTACCTTTTGATTAAGACAACTTTTTTTTGAGTTTTTTTTTTGAAATTTTGTGTTTGTGCTTCAATATACTTATGGTTTAATATATAAAGAATATTGTTCATAGTTTTTTTTATAGAAATACCAATAGGTTAACACTTTTCATTATTTTTATTACATCGATGTTGATTGCCTCCCAAAATAGGAACGGATCTATTTCAAACATTTATAATTCATGGTTTAATTTGAAATAAAATGGTTTCGAATTAAATCACCAATTAGAAATATCTGAAATATGACACATTAATGATAATATGACACATTCACGGAAGAATTTTTCAAACTCACTTCATATGATACATGACGAATTGGTTATTAACCTTAAAAAAATTCTATTTAAAAAAAGACTCAATTGAAATATGAGCAGCAAAATTACGAGTTTCAATTAGTTAAATAGTATCATTGGTCACTATTGATAAATTATGTTAAAAAATAGTTTTGAGAAAAAAAAATTTATTCTTTGATTGAGAGAGAGAGAGAGTTTAACTTGTGTTAATTATTTCGGTGTCAACTGCGATGATAAAATTTGCATTTTTCAGGGATGATTTTTAAAATTTTATCTATATCTTATATTTTAAAATTTGGTCTCCTTAAATTTAATTTATAAATTGAATGAGAGAAAGAGATATTTTAAGTTTATTATTTGATGCAATTTTTTAAATAAAAATAAAGAGATAAAATTTATTAAAAATTGGAAGATAAAACAATTTTTATAAAAAATATTAAATCAAATATATTTTATTTTAAAACGGCTAAAAGAATATAAAAATAAAACTCACTTTTCTTCTAAATTAAAATTTTCCACATCCTTCGTTGAAACATATTTATTTTATATAAATATTTATCTCTTGAGTGGTGGGTCAGATAACTCAAACGATATGTATTATTTGAATTAAGTGAGGGTAAATTATTTAATTAAGGTTCCATCATTGACGACATCATTTATTAATGAGAAATGGTATTTTTAGATTTATATAAAATTCTCAATTTCATAATTTTATTAATCAATATTCTATGTTTTATTAATCAACTTTGTTTATTATTAAAAATTATTTTTAATATTTTAACGTTTATTAACTAATTTCATCATTTTATTAATCAATTTTTTATTTTTTATTAACCAACTTATTTTACTACAAAAAATATTTTTAATATCTACACGTTCATTAACCAACTTCATCACTTCATTAATCAACATTTTACATTTCATTAACCAATTTTGTTCACTATTAAAAGTCATTGTTCACTGTTCACGAGTACTGCTCACGTACGGATTGTTTCACTTTTCATAAATATTTTTTTTATTGTATATGATATAAGTATTTGGTGTCAAAATAGATGTAAGAATAACATACTTGTTTATATATATATATATATATATATATATATATATATATATATATATATATATATATATATATATATATATATATATATATATATCCACTTTTTCAAAAAAAATCATTTCACAATAGTTGAAATTTTTACTTAACTAATCCACTTTTTCAAAAAAAATCACAAAATAACTCACTTTTCAGATTAATTTCCAAACTACTCCATTTTTAAGAGGTGGCGCCAGATGAACTGACGTCTCCTCTCTAAATTAACGAGGTGACACAAATTGGATTGACTTATGCATATGGTGCTGCCAATCCAATTGGCGTCCATGTGTAAAAAAGGAGAGGAGACGCCAATTGGTCTGACCCCTCTGTGTATTGCGTAATTTATTTTGTATAAATAGAGGTGTTGTGTGATTTATCTTTTCACATCTCTTTTCATTATATTGCAAACATGGTTTGTCTTCGTCGTCGCTATGAAAAAGTGATTTATTCGAAAACATACTTGAAGGCGAAAAAATTAGAAGTATTGAGAGACTTGATGTCTTACGTGGATGAGTGCGAGTAAAAAGTTATAAGGATGTTAGGGAAGTGATATTTGGACCAAATGATATCAGTTTGATTGTTGTAACCCGTTAGAAATGTTGTGGTTGTCGCGCAAAAAGTCAACGGTTGACCAAAAGTCAATTGCTGTATAAATGATCGATTTTGTAGCCTTTGTACATGTATGGACTTTGGATGTGATTGTATAAAATGATATTTGATATTTGAATGCATTAACTGTTTGAAATGAATTGTAAGGATATGAAAGATATTGAAATGAATGAACATGATAATATGAATCAATGGACACGAATTTTGAATGAATCAAGACCTAAGAACCAAAATGGACAATGATTAGGACCTATCCAACGATTCATGGACCAAACACCAATGAAAACGTCATGGAATAGACTAAGTGATGAACTTGATGAATATCTAATCATGGATCAATGGACATGACCATAACTTGGATGGACAATGCCAAGCATGAAACAAAAACTCTAGCAATGCCCAAGATGTACAATGAACTAGGTCATAATCAAAGATTCATGGAGCAAACAACAATGGCAATGCAAATCGCATGAATGACATTGACCAGATGAAATAGGTTAGACATGGACTAAGCATGAGGATATGATTAGATGCAATGCTAGGGATGAATTGAATCAAGTGGAAGTTGTGATGCCATGGAAATGGGCTTGAACCAATGAACATAGACAAGCAAAATATGAACATATAATGCCATGAAGTGAATGCTAAACAGACCAAAGAAACCTCCATAGTAGACCATGAACAAGTGGGCCTTGAATGGACCTTGACCAGACAAGTGAAGCATACACAATGGATAAAGAATAACCATATGGATACCAAGCACCACATCAATCATTTCAACATTTCCTCGACGCATCATTCAAACCAATGTCTCCCTTCAATCGTCCTGGTCGCCCTCCAATAATTCAAACACAACCCAACTACTCTGGTATGAGTCACGAACTCAGCTATGGCGGTAGCGCTTAATTGCAGGTGGTGGTGATGTTCATGGGCCCTCAAATCCTCAAACATCTTGGGTGAATCATCAACGTGGATTAGGGCAACGCGTTCGGGTAGCTAGGGAATGTGGTACCGGAGGTCGGTTAGGTCATCCCGATCAACGACATTAGTCTTTATGGTATTCGTATGTAAACGCATATTAATATTAATATCAATTAGTCTGATTTCGACTTTTATCTAAAATGTACATTATTTTTTTAAAAAAATACACAACACACATATGTATCAGACCAATTGGCGCCTCTTTTAAAACTTAACACACAGACGCCAATTGGATTGGCAGCACCATGTGCATAAGCTAGTCCAATTGGCGTCACCTCTTTAATTTAGAGAATAGACGCTAATTCATCTGATATCACCTCTTAAAATGAGATAATTTGAGAATTAATTAAAAAATGAATTATTTAAAAAAAAATTGAAAAAAATAGATTAGTTGAGTAAAAACTTCACAATAGTTTAGCTTATATAGTAACACATAACTTTTTCTCAAAAATTATGAAATTAGGAACAGTTAGCTTTTTTTTTTTATGACAGTACATGTCCAATTTCGTATACATTGTTTTGGGACTGAAAACTTGAAGCATGTTTGTTACTAAGATATGCAATGGACAATAGATGTAATAGAAAGTGGTTCCGTACTGGTAAACATTTTAATTGGTAACATCCAAAAATTACAACGCTAATGCATGAATAGGTCAGAAAAAACAGAGAATACAATTTTGGACCCAATTAAACCAAGGTCGTCAGTACTCAGAATGCCATGTCCCCATCATTTGTTGAGAGGATGTAAAAGGGCATCCCTACTTGACAAATTAAATTATTTGGAAGAAAACAATTGAAACTTAATTAGGTTGTAACACAACACTGGAAACGACAGCTAGTACGTTCACATACCAACGGCTTCCCATTAGGGAGTGGTCAGTTACACACTGGCTGTGTTGGCTTTTCAAGTTGTTTCTTTTTTGGGACGATTAGTGAGAGTAGATAATCTCCCACTATTTATGAATGAGCTAAATGTTAATTATATAAGAGATCATTTATATATTTAATATTTTAATGATTTGTTTGGTACGTAAGATAAGAGATGCAATATGTCTTATCTTAACTTTCTCAATATCATATTAAATTATAATTATACAAATTCTTTCACTAAACCTTTCAATAAAAGTTCTTTCACAAAAATTTGTTGCTAAAATTTATCAAATAATAATAATAATAATAATAATAATAATAATAATAAATTAAATAAATAAATAATAAAATAGATCAGCAGAAACAATGTATCGTTGAAGTTAAGAACAAAAACAACGATATCATTTTAGTATATGTGGCTACTCTAGAAAAATGTATTTGAGAAATTTGGCAAAAAGTTTGTCTTTATCTGGATTGAGGTCATGAACAAAGCATTTACAACCAAAGACACGAAGATGAACGAGGTAGAGATCATATTACGGGTTCAAGATAGAATATTGAATTTGATCTTAAAGAATAGAAGAGAGCATTTGGTTGATAAGGTGACAAGTTGAGACAAGGGCGTCACCCCAAAAACAAGATGGGACATTGTGATGAAGTAAAAGGTTATGTGCGGATTCAACTAAATAATTATTCTTTCGTTCAACGACACTGTTTTGTTGTGGTGTGTGAGCCATTGATGATTGATGAATAATCTCATATGTGATGTTAAAAAGAATTGAAGGTAGGATGACATATATTTATGAGCGTTATCAGTGCGTAAAATTTTAATGAAAGTATCAAATTGTTTTAAATTTCTTCTTAAAGTTCTTGCAATATATGGAAAATATCTTAATAATTTTCATTAAATATAACCAAGTATATTGTGAAAAATCATCGATGAAAATTAAAAAGTAATGGTAACCCAAAGTCGACTTGACATGACTAGGACCCCAAATATCAGAATAAACTAAAGCAAAAAGTGACACAACACTTTTATTTACTCATTTACTATAGGTGTGATGAGTATGTTAGCCTAACTGACACGACTGACATTCAGATGACGAAAGTTTAACAAAATTAGGAACTAAAAGACGCATCTTATTTAGGCTGACCTGCTAGCATCTTATTAAAACGGACTTTGTTCACTAATTGATTCATAGTAAGGAATAATGGATCTCTATAAAATCCGGTTACGTACGAAATCAAGTTTTTGTGGCAGTCTGACTAGTGTCATGATTATGAAAACTTGATGCGTTGTTCGAATGAGTTGTTACATCACTTGTAAGGGGCATTAGAGATGAAAAATTAGCCTTCAAAGAATCAACTTTACTAAGATAAGCTTGCATGTCCATATTCTCCAATTTCAAAGAGTTAAGGCTAAGAACGACACTATAGAAACGATGGAAATCTTTGAAGAAGACTTTCTTAGCCTTTTCCCAAACCACATAGCAAGTGGAAAACATCTGGTACTATGTTTAGAGATTAGGTGTTATGGAAATGCATAAGACGATGCATAGAGATGCATTGACTTGCTTCCATTTAGTGCGATGGACGGTAGCAATATCTTTTGATTGGTTGGTCAAGTGATCTTCAAGTCCTTGACCTTGAAACCATATCTTCACAACATCAACCCATATATTGTAGTGGGTTGTCCAGGTTAGTTTCTCGCACAGGATGAGTGAAACTTTGGTAAAAGTGACTGAATCGGTGGCAGAGCAATCTCCCACGAGAGTTGGTGGTTGAAATATGTGTAAACAGGGTCGCTCGGTGGTGCAAAGAACATTAACGATTGCGATAAATGGATAAACGGGCGAAAACGTGCCAAAAACCCAATTTAACATAGCGCGTGTGGGGCTCGCACACCTGGAAGTTGGTCACACTTGGGGGCACGTGCGACATCAATTGTGGACCAGCTTCTATTGACAGGCTCATCAGAGGGTTGTGAACAAGTGGTGGTGGTGCACCGGTGAGTGGACGCGTGGTGGAAGAGTAAATAAGCATGCATTAGTTGTATGTATTGTGAACAACAAGATTATCAAGGCATAAAGGATTGTGAAATCCTTAACTTTTGATATCATAATAGAGTTGTATTTTCAGTATAATATTGTGTGTCTAATGACATAATATTTTTTTTGTAAAAGAAGAGTCTTATCTCATATTTCCCACGTAGGGGCGACGAAAGATCACGGGGCAAGGCAATACCTTCCATTGTGCGACCTTCTATCGTCGCCTCCTCTATGGAGATCTAAGTACATCATCCTATGCAAGATCTTTTACAAATATAACATTACATTCATGTTAAACAATAGATGTATATGAAATCTACTTCTTTCAACGGACACATATACTCTTCAATTCACGAGTTTACAACAATTAAATGTTTTGACATCAAATATCGATCTCCTACTGCGTAACACCCTATCTTCCCCATGCATAAATATATATTAAAATAAGAGTATTCATACAATAAAATAGGATATCACACATTATCTTTTCAAAACACACATGCCCTGTAATACTTTATCAAATAAAACAACAACCAACACCTTCACTTAGGGTGTCATCGCACGCTCACCTTCACTTAGAGTATCATTCCAGCGAAAATTCTCATAATAAAGCATGTATTAACTAAATCATTTTAACTTCAAATTCACTTTATGGAATAATCAAACTCATAAATGAAATCTCATAAAACATAAAAATATCAAACATGAGAGTATATAACAACTCTTTAATGAAAGAATAGATAAAAATCGCAATCGTTTCCCAGAGTTACATATCAGAGCATGTAAACTAAAATGAAACTCGACTATACAACTTTATGCATATGCATGTGATACCAACTCAATATTTAGTTCTCTCTAGAATCGGTTCCCCTCTTCTAAACCTATGAGCCCCCTCTTATGAGCTTCGGACAATCCACTAGTCCCCTATCTAAATTAACAGACATGCCTATTGACAGAACTCATATGATGTATGGGTGTATCATTAAATGAATGCGTTAAGACCCTTCTTCTGATCCCAACATAATTCATTGACAACTCTAGTAATCCCCTATTTGTATTACATCTCAAACACAATCACAAAATGCAAAACATCATATAATTCAGTGCAACTCAAGTATTCAATCAATCTCCTCGATTAAATTATTATTCATACATGCAACAACAAAATAGTCATAAATATCACCTCAAACATAATGACATCGTCACACTCTCAAATCACACGACAACATCATTATAAAAACATCATGATCAAGTAGTTCATGAGGTAGATCTACGCGTTAGCTTCCCAAGACTTCGAACGACGTCTCATTTGGAGTCACGGAACTCAAGTTATGCTCAAAAACATCTCACTTGACACAAATTCCAAGGAGCTGCTACGGCCGCCTGTAGCACTCCCTAGCAAAAATCCCCCTTTTAAGGCACGCCTCTGGTACAGAAGCTATAGGGCTGCTACGACCAGAGCAGAGTCCAAAAACCCCAAATTTCTCACGATTTTGTCCGACCGCTCTTATTTTTCACCCGTTCATCAGACCTCAAACCCTGAGTTTTGACCTCTAACAGTCCTAAAATATATCATACATCATTGTACATGAAAACATATGGATCTTTATCATCTATTAACATCTAACTCAATACTACATCATTGCAATAATGGTGAAAAACATACATGTATACACAAACATAATTTCAAACATAAATTCATACAAAAAAATCATATCAATAAAACCAGGAGAATATAAACTCCTCAACGAAAAACACTAAATTCATCACAATGATCATCCCTTTTGGAGGTTAAGGACTACTCTACCCTACCCCTCATGTATAAGCCTTTGTTTAAGGTTATTCTCCACCATTACCTTAGATTTTTCCAGCAAAATTCTTCAAAGCTCTTTCAATGGATGTTTTCTCTATGCCCTAGCCCTTGCCTTTTTCCACAAAATTTTGTTTTTACGTAGAAAACTCTGTCAACTCCTTACTAACCTTTTTATTAGTAATTTAATCCCTCAATTAGATACTTCCAGCATTACCCTCACTTATCTTCCTATTCACCAAAATGCCCTTATCATCTCTAATTTTATTTTAATAAAAAAATACTACTAGTACTCATTATTTTCTATTTTTCTATTTTCTCATTTTAGTCAAATAATTAAATTAAAATACCATGATTTAATTATTTTCGCCAAGGTAATCTCTTTACCACACAACTGCTTCACTTCCCGATCCTCTATTTATAGCGGTGATGCCTCAATAGTCAGGTTATCTCTTACCTGCATATCATCCACTTGGACCACATGAGACGGATCTGGAATGTATCTCCCAACTGAGACACATGAAACACATCATAAAGATTAGCAAGCGATGATGGTAAAGAAATATTATAGGGAACCTCTCATATCCTTTTTAAAATCTGGTATGGACTAATGAAATGCGAAGTGAGTTTTCGAGACTTCAAAGCTCGACCAAATTATGAGTAGGACATTGACCTCCCTCTTGGAACTCAAGTAATTTCCTCAATTTATTATGGTAACTCTTCTGGAGACTCTACGAAGATCTCATCTTCTCTTGAATCACTTTAATCTTCTATGTCATCTGTTGGATAATCTCAGGGCCAATTACAACACTTTCTCCCGATTCATACCAATACAAAGGTGTCTTACACCTTCTACCATACAACGCCTCAAACAGTGTCGTCCTGATATTCAAATGGAAAATGTTGTTGTAGGTAAACTCTATCAACAGTAAAAATTCATTTCAAGCACCTCCTTTCTCGAGCACGCAAGCTCTTAACAAGTTTTATAAATATTGGATAATCCTCTTCGTCTAACCATCTGTCTGTGGGTGATAAGCGGGACTCAATTGCAACTTTGTACCCAACACTTTCTGTAAGCTCTCCTAGAACCTTTAAGTAAACCTCAGATCTTTATCAAATACGATACTGGAAGAAATACCATGCAGACTGACAATCCTCTCAATATACATCTCTGCTAGCTTCTCCAATGGATAATTAAGTCTCATAGGAAGGAATTGAGCCGATTTAGTCAACTTATTGACGATGACCCAAATTGTATCACAACCTTTCGTTGTCCTCGGAAAACCAAACAAAAAATACATCTAAATGATGTCCCATTTTCACTTTGGAATATACAACAGTTGCATCAAACCCAATGGCTTTTGATGCTCCACCTTTAACTTCTGACAAGTCAAACACGCATACACAAAACTAGAACCACCTTCTTCATTCATGACCACCAAAAGATCCTTTTAAATTCTTGATATATCTTAGTAGCATCGGGACGAATACTCATGTCACTTCAGTGATCTTCATCAAGAATACTCTGCTTAAGCTCTGGCTCATCCGGAACACACACACAATATCAAAATATTATCACTTTATTCTCATTGATTCTGAAAACATCACCTTGACCTTGATTGATTAAAGTCAATTGATCAATCAATTTCAAGTCCATCTTCTGACCTTCTCTAAGTTCTTCAAGAAACCATTGGTAAGCTTTAACATACCTAACTTCAAACTATGTGGCATGACTTCATAAACCAAACTCAAATCTCTGAACTCTTCGATCAAGTCCAACTCTCTAGCCATCAACGCCAACATATGCAAAGTCTTGCGACTCAATGCATCAACTACATTATTGGTTTTACCAGGATGGTAACTCAAACCAAAGTCATAATCCTTCAGAAAATCAAGCCATCTTCTTTATCTCATATCCAACTCTTTCTGGTCAAAAATATACTTCAGACTCTTGTGATCACAATACACCTCAAATCTTGAACCAAATAAATAATGTCTCCAAATCTTTAGTACAAACACAATTGCAACCAACTTTGAGTCATGTGTCAGATAATTCCTCTCATTCACTTTGAGTTTCCTCGATTCATAAGCTACAACCTAAATTTTTTGCATCAACACACCCCCAAGGCCCAAGAAAGAAACATCACAATACACAACAAAAGACTCAGTCGGACTAGGAAAAATCATAACAGGAGTCAACATCAACTTCTTCTT
The DNA here is from genome assembly GCF_024323335.1 of Lathyrus oleraceus. Lineage (NCBI taxonomy): Eukaryota > Viridiplantae > Streptophyta > Magnoliopsida > Fabales > Fabaceae > Lathyrus > Lathyrus oleraceus. Next base: position 222,796,631 of record NC_066583.1, read on the forward strand.
GAGCTCTTGAAAACTTTATTCGCACAAAGTATCCGAGACAAAAGCTTGACCTTTCCTCGCTAGTTGAGTTAACGACAAATCTAACTTAGAAAAACCTTCAATAAACCTGCGATAATAACCAGTCAACCCAAGAAAACTTCGAAGCTCAGTAATAAACTTTGGAGTTTCCCACTGTAACACAACATCAACCTTTGAAGGATCAAAAACAATCCCTCCACTAGAAATCACATGACCAGGGAAACTCACTTCCTTCAACCAAAACTCGCACTTAGACAACTTAGCATATAACTTCTTCTCTTGTACAATCTCCAATACCAACCTCAGATGCTATGCATGCTCTTCATCTATCTTCGAATAAATCAGGATGTCATCAATGAACACAACCACAAACTTGTCTAAATACGGATGAAAGATCATGTTCAAATACTCCACGGACACACCCGGAACATTAGACACACCAAATGGAATCGCCAAATACTAGTAATGATCATATCTCGTTATGAAAGCAGTACTTAGAATATCTTAAGCCTTTACACGAATCTGGTGATGCCCATATCTCAAATCAATCTTGCTGAAAACACAAGCACCTACTAATTGGTCCATCAAATCATCAATCCTTGGAAGTCGATACTTGTTATTTATTGTTACTTTATTTAACTATCGTTAGTCGACACACAACCTTATACTACCATCTTTCTTCTTGACTAACAACACTAGCGCACCCCACAGAGAAACAGTCATACGAGTAAACCTCTTCTCAATAAAATCCTCTAATTTCTTCTTCAGCTCACTCAACACTGAAGCAGACATTTGATAAGGAGCCATTGACACAAGACTCGTAGCTGGTACCAAATCTATAACAAACTCGACCTCACGCTCTGGCGGAAAATCACTAATGTCTTCAGGAAACACTTCTGGGAAATCGTAAACAACGGGAAGATCACAAACTACTCCCTTGTATTTGGCTTCTAACGAGGCTAAAATCACCAACACTTGTGCATCATCCCTTATAGACTCTCTTACTTGCTTAGCTGATACAAACATATCTTCATCTTCAACAAACTCTGGGAACCTCATTGTCTTAGCGTAATAGTTGATATGCACATGGTTGAACTCCAACCATTTCATCCCCAGAATAACCTCAAATTGCACTAGTGGAAGACAAACCAAATAAATTCTAAAATCTCTACCAAAAATACCCAACAAACAATTTAAACATACCAAGGTCATAGTTTTTGAACCCATAGCAGGGGGTATCAATAACCATGCCCCCACTCATAGACGACAATTCAAGGTTCAACCACTTAACGCAATACAAGGAAATAAAGGAATGCTTTGCACTCTTAACAATAATAACAATAAAAGGAATATCATTAATAAAGCATGTACCTCGAATCAATCTTTCATCACTGGTATTCTCTTCTCCCGACAAGGCAAAAAATCCCCCCTAGTCTGATCCTTCTTAGGTTTCTGACAAGTAGTACTAATGTGGCCCTGCTCTCCACGATTATGGCAAGTCATAATATTACCCTTGCAATTAGGAGCCTTATGACCTGTCTTCCCACACTTTAAGCATTTAACCACACTTAAAGCACCTAATTGAAGAAGGAGCTCTTCCCTCACTTGGTTTCTTCTCACACAAAGTCTTCTATTTCCCCTTGGCAGCAGGAGTTACATAAGGTTTCCCTCGAAACTGTCCCCTCCCTTTCTTTTCACTAAGACTCTTACAGTGAGCAGATTGAGCCCTACTATCCTCATTGTAGATTCTTCTCTTATTCACCAGTTTAGCATGCCTACGAATTTGTTGGTATCCAACACTTTATTTGATCTCTAGTCTCATCCTACTCTCAAACTTGATACACTTGGAAGTCTCAGCAGTAGCATCATTTTAATGAGGATAGAACTTTACCAAAGCCTCAAACTCCGTAGCATACTCTACTATAGTCATGTTCCATTGCTTCAGCTTAAGGAAATATATCTACTTCTTTCCATGCACATCCTCGGGGAAATACTTCTCTAAGATTTCATTTTTGAATAAAACCCGAGTAATCTTTGCACCAGTATCTTCCAATCTCTGATGCACATTATCACACAAATCATCAGCTTCCTCTGACATCATATGAATACCAAACAGTACCTTCTAAACCTCAGTGCAGGCCATCACTCAGAAGATCTTCTTAATTTCTTCGATTCATGCCTATGCACCCTCTGGATCATAACTACACTTGAAAGTTGACGGGTTGTTTCTCTAAAATTTCTCCAAAGCGTGAAACTCATCACAAGCTCCTCATGTTCCCCCACTCTGGTTGTTCTGTGCATTCTGGGTCATCGCCTGAGCAAGCGATTCCAAAGCTTCATCAATAGCATGATCGTTTCTTCCATCCATTATGCACGCCATCAAATAAACATTAAAAGAAATAATGCATCGACAATCTACACACACCTATCGCATACTAGGGATTAGACTACATTACAAAACATAGTCGGACAGACTGACCTGCTCTAATACCAACTATGCAACACCCTATTTTCTCCATGCATAAATATACATTAAAATCTAAGTATTCATACAATCAAATAGGATGTCGCATATTCTCTTTTCAAAATATACATGCCTTGTAACACTTTGTCAAATAAAACAACAATCAACAGTTTCACTTAGGGTATCATTGCATCGAAAATTTTCATAATAAAGCATACATTAACTAAATTATTTAAACTTCAAATGCACTTTATGGAATAATCAAACTCATAAATGAAATCTCCTCAAAACATAAATATATCAAACATGAGAGTATACAACAACTCTCTAACGAAAGATTAGAAAAAAATCTGTAAATATTTCCCAATGTTACATATCAGAGCACGTAAACTAAAATGCAAAAAGAAAAACAAAGAAACAACCTCTTGCCATCCTCTCACTCTAAGCATCTACTCAGTTACCTGCTTATTTGTACTCCGAAGAGGAGCACAAACCATATCAACAGTAAAAGGGTGAGAAATCACAAACAATAATAACAGGCATATACTGCAAGGTAGTATAATAACATAACATTCTCTATGCAATTTCATTCATAGTATATCTCATCATAATCTCACACTCAAACTCATCAATCAATCACAACTCAATAATTATGCAAATAACTCATTATGCAATGTCATTAGACTATACAACTTTATGCATATGCATGTGGTACCAACTCAATATTCAATTCTCTTTGGAATCGGGTCCCTTCTTCTGAACCCTTTATTCCCTTCTTTTGAGCTTGGGATAAGTCAATAGTCCCCTCTCTGAACTAGCAGACATGCTGCTTGACACAACTCGTATGATGCATGGATATATCATTAAATTAATGCGTTAAGACCCTTCTTCTGATCCCACTGTAATGCATTGACAACTATAGTAATCCCATCTCTGTATTACATCTCAAACATAATCATAAAATACAAAACATCATATGATTCAGTGCAAATCAAGTATTTAATCAATCTCATCATTTAGATTATTATTCATACATGAAATAACAAAATAATCATAAATATCACCTCAAACATAATGACATTGTCACGCTCTAAATTTACACGAAAATATAATTATAAAAACATCATCATCAAGTTGTTTATGACGTAGCTCTGCGTGTTAGCTTCTGAACGCTTCGAACAGCGTCTCATTTGGAGTCACAAAACTCAAGTTATGCTCGAAAACGTCTCACTTGGCACAAATTCCAGGGAGCTGCTACGGTCGCCCTTAGCACGTGCTACAACCCGTAGCACTCCCCAACCAAAAAAAACTTTTTGGTCACGCCTTTGGTATATAAACCAGAGGACTGCTACGACCACCCGTAGCAGAGCCCAGAAAACCCCAATTTACTCGCGATTTTATGTGACCGCTCTTATTTTTCAACCGTTCATCAGACCCTAAACCCCAAGTTTTGACCTCTAACAGTCCCAAAATATAACATACATCATTTTACATGAAAACATATGGATTTTTAGCATCTCTTAACATCTAACTCAATAATACATAATTTCAACAATTGTGGAAAACATACATGTATACACAAACAGAATTTCAAACATTAATTCACACAAAAATTTATATCAATAAAATCAGTAGAATATAAACTTCTCAACGACAAACACAAAATCCATCACAATGATCATCCCTATTGGAGGTTAAGGACTCCTCTATCCTACCCCTTATTCATAAGCCCTTATTAAAGGTTATTCTCCCCCTTACCTTAGATTTTTCCAGCAAAATTATTCAAACCTCTTTCAATGAATGCTCTTCATATGCCCTAGCCCTTACCTCTTTCACCAAATTCTAGTTTTATATAGAAAACTATCCGAACTCCTTACTAACTTTTTATTAGTAACCTAATCCCTCAATTAGAGACTTCCATCATTACCCTCACTTATCTCCCTATTCACCAAAATGCCTTTATCATGTCTAATTTTATTTTAATAAAAAAAATACTACTAATACTCCTTATTTTCTATTCTTCTATTTTCTCATTTTAGTTAAATAATTAAATTAAAATACCATTATTTAATTATTAAAAATAGTCTATAATAATTCTATCCCACCTCAATCAATCTCTTATCACTCTTCACACTTCCACCTCAAGGTCACACACTCCTAACACACATATTAATTCAATTATCACATGCAATAATTAAATTAAATCATAATAATTCAAATAGTTCTATAAAACAAGAATTGGGATGTTACATATTGTACCAAGAATCATACAAGTTAATTTATGTTGTCCTATTCATAATTGGATTAAGTGCAACACAGGTAGAGCTTCAAGAGGAAATCCTAGAATATAAACTTGTGTGGCATATTTAGGGATAATTTATGAACACTTTTGGGAGATTTTTCTGCTAAGATTGGATTTTGCACCTACTTTCAGGTTGAATTGCATGAAATCATGTTTACTATCGAATATGTTAATATGAAGAATTGGAGAAATCTTTGGTTTAAAAGTGACTCAATGTTGATCATTTGTGCATATTCTAATTTGAATATTGACCCTTGGTATATTTTAATTAAATGTAAGAATACTTTACACACTATATGCTCCTTTAGATTCAAGATATCTCACATTTTAAGAGAGAGAAATGAATGTGCAGATAGATTTGTTAATGCAAGTTTTTTTTTGTTGACGATGACACATGGTGGAATTCACTTTCTATTTGATTTTGAAAGTTTTTTTAGAGATAGGTTGGGCATGTTTAATTATCATTCTTGTTAGTTTTTTATTATTTGGGTCTTACGTCCTTTCATCCTTTTTGTTTTTCCTTTATTATTCAATAAATTGACTTTATTAAAAAAACAAAAAATTAAATATTCTACAATCAAAACAATCAGACATTTGACACTTTCAAAATTGTTAGATTAAGACCAAATGATTAATGATATTATTTAATTATTTTCAATTAAAAAATTTCAATTTTAAAATATAGACCATTTAATTTTGACCAAACATTTGAAAAGACGTCAAATTCGTAAATGCGTCAATTTCTTGACAGCAGAGAACCATGGTCCCATATTTCACTTATCATATTTTGTCTTTATTCTATCTCATAGACTAAATGAATTCTAAAATTTTAAGCCCATATATGGTATCACAATCTCTTAGTTGTCCAGTATCATTGGTCTATTGTTGTTTCTCAACATCTCCAACAAAATTTGTAAAATTGTGGTATGCAACAATTTTGTTTTAAAATTTGATGGTTAAATAATGAAATTTAGTATCTACGAAGAACTATCACAGGAAGTGTATTAGACATTATTCTCAAAATAAGTAGATCTAATTGAAGTTCTTGATCCATAACAATAAATGAGTTTTGAAATGGTTCATAATTGATTGTTCTATGGAAAAGGGATAAATGATAGCAGTGACAAATAAGGAGAATGTCGAAGGTGGGTCTTTCCGATTTCCCCTTGAGGTCACCTATTCTTCTTTAACAACTTCCATCAACCGACGTTCCCTTTCTTGATCGTCCCCTTGGATGGATTTTTAAGGTGAGGAATACCTCTTGTGATAGAGGCTATGAATTGCCAGTTTCTGCTTTGGCCTTCTTCCTATATGTCAATGCTATCCTTTTTCCATTTGACTTCTTCCACAACACCAACCTTCTTTTTAGGGGATGTCTTCTCTTGGGTTTCCATTTTCGAGAAGTGAACTAGGCGGTAAAGGAGTCATAGTCTTCCTTCGAAAAATCTATGGAGCTGGCAATTAAGGTTTTGAACCACGTCATAGAAACTCATCTAGTGTTCGGATGAATAGTTTACATTTTATTATTCTTTGGACATGGTGATAATCAGGCATGGTGTTCACGTGTTTGATTTGTTCTTCTAGATCTTCGGTTCCGTCGTAGTTGTCTAGCTTTGGGGATTTTTGAGAGACTTTGAGATATGAATGGCAATGATGCTTCTATGTTTGTTGTGGAGGTTGTTTGGAAGTTTGGCCTTGAAGCATCTCTTGGAATAGTTGGAAGGTTGGTAGACCCTAAAATGTGCTTTGGTCGAAAGTTAAAGGATTTGGAATCTAAGAAGTCGAAGTTAAGGGAGAAGTTACTAACACTATATTGGCTTCATCTGTCGGAGAAGATAGATCCTCTCTCACGGAATCAAGAACATTAATTGTCGCAACAATGACGTTACGCTAGGTGGCTAGTCAAACAGACTTAGATGTTGTCATAGTTTGCACAAAATCGGACAAAGATTAGAGTATGAAGAAGATCGGTTGTTACTGAGCAACAATGAAGAGACAAATATTTCTCATAAAAATTCTAAGAAATCGAAAGTTAATTCCCATAAATGGCGCCACGGTTCTGTGGTGGAATAAGCTTTTGATAATCTAAAAGGAATTAGTTTTTCCGATGTAGTGTTAAGAGTCTCTGGTGCGGTGGAGTGGGGTGGACCTGTAAGATTAGTACCCTAACTCCCAAATTAGAGAGAAGTAGTTTGTAAGAGTGAGAGTGAGATAATACTTGTTGTGGCACATGGTATGACTTATATATGGTAGATGGTTAAAATTGTCTCTATATAACTTGATGTGTGATTCAAGGAATCGACCATTCATATCTAACGGTAATCGGTGTATGAGAATGTAGGATCAGGTATCTGATTCTTTGACGAGACTTCACCTACTTACCTGTCTTTTTGTGATGACACTCTAGATTGAGCACTTGTGAATAGGCCAGCTTGATTGGACCTACTTCTTTGAAACTCTGACCACTACGAAACATTAAATGATTATTATAATGAATGACTAAGTAGTTAAATATATCGGTCAACTTGACTTTTTCTTAATAAAAAAATTAAAAAATATCTAGGATGGATATGGATCCTCTCATTCCCCCCTCTCTCTTATGCAACCATCATGCTCTAATCCTGACCGTTCATTTATTTTATTTATCTGTCTCTTGTGCAACATTATTTTTTGTGTGGATGCGTGAATCATTAGATTAGAAAAAAAAAGGATGACTAAACTAAAAAACACAGAGGATTCATATTCATCCAAGGTCTGTTTGATTTGATTTTATACAATTATTTTTTAGTTTTTTAAATTTAAAAATTATTGTCTATTTAGAAGTTTCAAAAACTAAAAAACTATAATATCTTTTAGAAGTTTTGTTTTTAAATTCTTAGGTTTGAAAATTAAAATTAATAAAAAGACGATACATTTCTCATTAATGAGAAATTTACAATATTATATGCCGTTAAAATAATTTTTAAAAATAAGATTACAGTAGATATATTTTTAAAAAATTTAAAATGATTTTCTAAAATTAATTTACAAAATAATTTATGAAAACCAAAAACTAAAATTCATTTATCATTAATCTCTTGGACAATTTTAAAGACGTTTGATTGATCGAGATTAATTCGGACAGTTTATTCAAAAGTATCTTACTAGAACACACTAGATTTTGAAAGACTAAACTTTCAAAATAACACAAAATTTTGGTGTAATCAAAACAAAAGCAATTTCATTATTCATAATTGCTTACAAATTCACATCATTCTTACCAAACACAAGTTCATTATTGAAAAGTAATAAGATTAGCAAGCAAAAATCCAATGCCTAATCTTTTAATAATATTATTATTATGGCTTAAAGTAAACTTTAAAACTAAAAAGCAAACCGTGAGTGCACCTAATCACTTCTAACAATAATTAACAACTCAAACCTGTCCCACTTCATTTCTGTGCCGTGCCTAATTTTACAGGTCTCTATACACGTAATCTAAACTTTACTTACAAATCAATACCCACTAATATAGAATTATTGGAGCAAATTAACCTTAACTTGAGTTTATCAACATTAATTAGCACTTTCCAGGCAATTGTTGTTTAAAGTCTTTGTCACGAATTTTTTAATTATTTTAGCTTAGGCCTAATACATGATGTTAATAAGATAGAGAAAGAGGTTAAGAAAGAGTTTAATAATTTTGTGCTGATGGTTTCATCTTTTCAAACATCAACATCTGGAGCCAGTTTGCATAGCACTAATGTTAATAAAGCCTCCTCAATAATGTTGACACCCATTGTCCAATATGTTTTGTCCTATACGGTAACCAATTCAATAAATAATGGTTTTTTTAACATTGTAATTTTGGGGATTTTACTTACACCTGGATGCTTCTTTGGTCAAATGACATAACCCTTTTTGGAGGAAAGGAACTTGTGAGATGCTTTTTGCTAATATTAAATTTGAAATTGATTAGGACTCTGTCAATAATCACCATCACCAGCAGGTAGAATTCTATCCCAACCTGGTCAATTCATAAACTCCACATGTTAATTGTACTTAAAGTCTTTAACCATCTTATTATAATACTCGTTAGAAAATTATGCTTTGTGTTTGGTAAAGTGTATGGATTCAAGGATAATTTTGTATTCATTTATGTTATGTTAAATCCATCGACATAAGGACTTTTGTACTTCTTAAATTCGGCTTCATTCAAATAGTGACTCATATGTTTCTTCTTCCTTTTGTTTAACACTAATTTATGTTAATATTTTATATAAATAACAAAAGAGTTAGATTATTGATCTTGTCCAGAATAGAATATTTTAAGAGTGAATTAAAAATTCATAATATGATAGCGTTAGCTGATGCAACAGTCTTGAGAGATCAATTTAAAGGAGTGATAGAGATGGTATATGCAAAACACTATGACTTCCAAAGTCAGTGTATGAACGAAACAAAAGGGGGTGATTTTAGGTTTTCAAGAGTATGTACCTTGATTTTTGTCGCAATGAGCCTTTATATAGGAGTATTACTAGGGTTTCTAATAATCTTCGTCTTTCGGCTCTAATAATGACTATTTAAGCTAACATCTGTCAACATATAATTCATTTTGTCATATGACGACTTTGCTTCAATTTTTTGCTTGGATCAATTGCTTCATTAGGGCAGGTCCATGTCTACTCTATATGTCATAAAACGTTATATCTTAGTGATAGATACTCAAAGAGCATTTTACTTATCAGACTCTCACTTTATTTTGATGTTATTCTTATTGTAAATGTCTTGGCTTATTGAGTTTAAGTGGTTAAACTAGGCTCCTCTTTAGTGGATCGAATTTGGGTCGAGACCAGCCTGATCCAACTGCGACTCTGACCTATAATTTATCACGTTATTGAACCGATTTTAGTCTACATTTGCACAAGTATGAAGAATTATGCATATATACTCCTATTTCATTGTCAATTAAAACCCCGTCCCTTTCTTTTTTTATTTGTCTGTCATATTATAGGTTCAACAATGATTGAAACAATGATGGTTTGTTTTGCATTGTGGAACATAAAATGAGCAGAATATTGATGATGATTTTCGTGAAAAGGTTTTCGGTGTGGCGGTAGATGTCTCTAGTGAACAAAGAGAAGGTACATGTAAGTTAGCACTCTGACACTCAAGTAAACAAAGTGGGAGAAGTGGAACTTCCAAGTGAATAAATAAATCGTACCTCGGTGTGACACAAAATCATACTTATATATGGATGATGATAGAACTATCATTGGAGGATATTATGAGAGATCTGAGACGTCTTTGAAAGAATATCAATCGTTGAGGTGTGAGTGGTACTCTACTCTTGTGTAGTGTTTCATAATGAGTGTCTACTAATTCATAGTTGAATAAGCGATTCTAGTTAGACCGAATCTTCATATTAAGTCAATCTTATTATGTAGTTGGCTAATCTGAAACAGTTTGCATATCTATTTGTCTTTAATTCTTACACATAAGTGTGAATAGAGATAAGGTTCCAAATTAAGGTGTGAATGCAAATATAAAATTCATATCAATTCTAAAAGTTTCTATTATAGTATTATAAAAAAAAACATAAGATCAAAAATAAAATTTATAGATGGCTATTTTTATGACAAGGTTTTAAAATCATGCTAAGTTATTTCAACAATATCGTAAAGTCAATAGTAAATGGTCGGATGAAAAAATTATCACTTTAACCACATACCTGGTCTATACAAACTTGAATGATTCAATTTGTTAACAGTCTCACATGGAATAAGGGTAATCTTCAACTTACAACTCGGTTTCACAGGAATAAGCTAGATTTAAACCACAATTCTTAACACAATCACACAATTCACAATCGCAAAATTTGTTCTAACAACAATGTTGTATAAAATTAAATCGGATTGAACTGAATAATCTGAACTCTAAAATATTCTTTAAAAAGAAATAAGAGATTGTCAAAAATATTATAGAATAGATTAATTTTTAATTTTTTTCTTCAGTTTTCTAATGTGAACAGATATAAAAAAGTGATTGACGATATATTTATTTTTTATTATTGGAAAAAAACCCAAGTCCAATATTGATAAAAGATAGAGTCCACAAATGGGTTTATATAGAGTCACGCTCCTCATCTTAATAGCCGGTTTCATTCGATTTTGTAGGATGAGTTAGACAAAACTCTTAGGAATTTCTTATGGCACCTTATGGGGTGGAAAAACACCATATGAAAAATTGAAATTGCCCTTAGATTTCGGAGATGCATCTCCGAACGCACCTTGTTTTAAATCAAAACTTTAACTGATCCGGAGATGCATCTCCAAAATATTTTAAAACATACACCTCACTTTCCAATCTAAAATGCATTTTACATGTTTATTGTTCTCGAGATGCATCTCCGTTTAGGGTTTACGAAGATGCATCTCTGTATCCTATCAAAATAGTTTAAATTATGTTGTTTTATGGTTTATGCAAATGAAAGTGAGGATTTATAAATGTTAAGTATCTTGTTATGTCATAAGATTTAAATCATACATTCGATATGCAAAAAATGACATATAAATCCAAATGGTCCAAAAATAACATATAAATAAAGTTGAAATACACAATAAAATAGAATGAAGTAAAAATAAAATACAATCCATAATGTATACAAAGTACAACTACTATATACTACTGTGTATGCCGGACTATAGCTTATTTGCCTCCTTGTGCTCCTCGACTTCCACTACCTTTGTCCTCTAACGTTGTCTTCGGTACATCAGTGCCTCTCGTGGCTCCTTCATAATGGCATCTAGAACATGCCTCACCTTATACCCATCATGGAAGATAACTCTGTCGATGTTTACCTGCGCAATCTCCACCGACGACATCTAGGAAAGACATCATGAGCATGGTCTAACTATGCATGCTCCTCCTCTAGTATCTCTTGATGAGCTGGCCTCGATAGATCTCCTGGATCAGCCTGCACTATATACGGATGTGACACCCTAAAGAACCACATGATGTACCCGTCGACATAACTTCAGTCGCTCTATACTATGGTACTTTGTGCCTTCTCCGATACCAGATGACTAAGATAATCATCAAACAATGCATTCATCTCTTTATGTGTCATAGCATGAGGATCAAAGACAACAGAGTGTTTGGGAATGATCTGAGTGTATTTGAACTGCCGCATCACGCGCTCAGGAAAATGAGGAGTAGTGAGACGTGATCTGCAAGCCAATCATCCTGAGTATAACACTATGTCGTCAAACGGTTGCGTCTCACGATGATCGACATAATTGTTGAAGTGCATGTCCTCGGTAACAAAGAGGTCAAGATACACCCTGAACGGATCTATCTCCTGGTTCCCTCTGAGTAGAGCAAATGCAGACACATATGACATATCCTTAGTATAAGTCAGCACACAAGATCAGTCGGAGATGCGCGGGAAGTGCTGAAGAATCCAAGTCTGAAAAGTGTTGGAACACACGAACCATCATTAAGGGCGTTGAAAAAATGTAATGAAAATGATACAAAAACATTAAAAGACCAATAAATATTACCCGCAGTAGTGTGATGCTACCTGTGACCTGCTTCGTCTTCCACCTACAGCCCTCTGATAACTTCGAGTACAAGTAGACCAAACAAGCGGCCTCTAGTTGTACTCATGGATCTGCTCGAAGTCCTCGAAGTATCGCAAGTAGAAGACATATGTATAAGTGGCACTCTTTTCCACAAAAATCAGAGTGTCAACCAAATATAGAAGGCATGCTCTCATAGCATACGCTCTATACAACCCCACCTGCTCGTCATCACCTCTAGCATGTTCTGCTCTAAGAAGATCATATGTAAATACCTTTTTCAGGAATTCAAATCTAGCATGATCCCCTCTGGTTTTTTCCATCTGCCACATGGCAGCCTCTAAGTCAACTCTCATATAGTCTACCATCAACTCGAGTGCCTCATCTTTGCTAATTTTTCGATAATTTAGTAGTTTCCCCCTAATCGAAAGATGCAGCAAATTAGACACATCATCAAGTGTGATAAACATCTCATCAAGTGAAAGATGAAATGATGAGGTCTCAGTGTGCCATCTCTCCACGAATGCATTAAGCACCACGTGGTTAACTGTAATATAATCGTTCGTGCACAAGTCCTTCATCCCATATTGGGACAAAGCTGCCTGAAACAACTCCTCAATCGGATTTGGCAAACCAGTAATCTTCTGTCTGTGGTTAATAAACTACAGTGGATCACGGTTCTGCAGAAAAATAAGTCAATGGTGGAATGTAGAAAATAAGCCAGTAAACTTTAGAGTTTATTTCGGTGTTAGATGATGCCTCTGATGTACTTGATGTTGATTGAAGGACCTTTGAGCTTGGTTGTTTAATTTTGGACTTGGTTGATGGAAAAACTTTTGAGAGAGTTTGAGAAATTTTTAAGTTTTTTGAAATGAGGAAGGAGAAGGGTTCTAGCGCGATTTAAGCTCAAATACCTTCCGGAGATGCATCTCCGATTTTTTTTAACGTTCACTTAGAGTTCAATATACTCAGGATGTGTCTAGAGATGCATCTCCAAAATCTGGGGGCATTTTAGTATTTTCCAGTTGGTGCACTAGAAATATATATAGTGCATTAAGAAATTCTCAAACTCTAAGTTTATCATAGTATCAGAGTCTCGTTTAAGATCCGATGGACCACCTACTATTAGGTCACCCACCATTTATTTCCACGCTCCAGTTACCCAATCTTGGGTTTCATGAGTGTGTTAAGAGTTCCACATCGGATACTATATGGCTTGAACATGTCCTTATAAGTTGGGGCAATCTTCACCCTACAAGTCAGTTTTTAATCGAGTTTGGGATGAGTTAAGATCAACCACGTTTCTTATTATGATATCATTGCCTATCAATTTGGACCACCAACCATTTATATATTTGCACCAACCCAAAAAAAAATGATGGGCCAAGGGAGTGTATTAGAAAAACCAAGTCCCACGTATCGATAGTTCAGACCACCCATCGTTTATATTCATGCATCAAACCCAATAATATTGAACGTGGGGAGGTGTATTTGAAAAAACTCAAATCCCACATTGATTAACGATAGAGATCACAGAGAATTTATATAGAGTGACATCTCTCACTTTACTAACTAAATTTAACCGATTTTATAAAGATGACATAAACTATATTTATTACTTTTAAATTTTAATTTCTTGTCTTTAGAAGATTTTTAAATTTTTTTAAAACAATTATAAAATAATGTTATGTTGATTTAAAAAAAAATGAGCAAGAGTTAACCCTACAATTCGTAGAAACTTCAAAATCACCATTTCTTAAATTTAAATTTGACTTAATTCAACAACTAGCTCGAACCAATTACCTCAATTGAATCCGAACCGTTTTTTATAAAGTACAAATAATCAGTGCAAGTTTGCTAGTGGAATTTGGTGTCCCTCAAAAAAGTCGACACGTGTGGTACAATGTCCCTCTGATTTGATTGTAGCAGTATCACGTGGAACCGTGTCATGCAAGTTACTATAACTCTAACATGTTCAATGTTCATTCCACCTTTCTTAAATTGTTAATATGGACATTACACATGTGTGTCTATGTCTCCCTCATGTAAGGAAAAAAAACAATACTATAAAAATGGTGGTTTTGTTTTCGACTTTTATTGTTTAAAAGTCAATTTAAGCTGCCATGGTCGACTGGTATTGTCGCACTAAGACACATTTAAGTTCCCTTAACGGCGGTCAAGGGTCGGTATGCCGTGACGATAGGTTGTTCATTGCAGCTCATCTCATGTTGTGTTGTGTGCTGCTGTTTGATTGATTCAATTGTTAATACAAAGAATGTTGTTCAGTCAAAGAGACAGAGAATAAATATTTAGGTATTAGATTGCTTTCTTAAAGACGCATGGGATGATTCATTAAGAATATGACGCATGAGATGATGAGATGTCAATTATTTTTTAATTTGTTGGTGTTTTTTTTTAAAAAATGTTATTGATTTAATTCTTTGTAACGGAAAATAAATATAAATTCGAAAAAAATTGTAAATTTTTCCGACACACTTTTTTTTAGTAGATGTGTATTGACATTTGTTATGTTATAGAACTAGAATGTTTAAATGAAATTTTGATATGGTAGAGTAAGTTTGACTGTCACGAAGAAGTGGTTGACATGTTAAATTAATACTCCAACAATTAAATCTGAAAGAGAATGAAAAGTAGTGTGAAAATAAGAATAATTTAAATACTTGCAATGAAGTGCTTTGAACTTTATATAGTGAGAGGGGTTTAGATCGTATGTGTGAGGTGAGACGCATTGTACGTTGTTGGATCTAATCATATGGTGGTAGATGTTTATGGAGAGAGAAATTATTTATTTTTGGAGGAATAAGGGATCACCTGCTCCACGTGTTTCATCGTTTGGTGGTGCTCTTGGGTTTTTCACTTTGGACCTTGCAAACGGTCCAAAACAGTTGCTCTCAAACCTTTGTCCCTGCTTTGTAAGACGGAGTTTGTCGTGTATGCCCCTAGTTCAACTACTTGGTCGATGTAAACAAAGAGTCTTAATGGGACATCACTATCATTGAGAATGGATGCATTAAATATTTTTCTTGTAATAGCCAAGTTTTCATTGGGAGTCTTGGATGTGTTTCCCTATACTAGTCAATAATGATGCTTCCTATACCTTAGGATACTAGAGTACTTTGAACAATCCTCGAGGAAATATTGATCATTCGTGATGCGTCTTGCACTTCCCAATATAATGGATCGCATGGTCCTCTGTGCCTGAGGCACATAAAGGGTTCCTGAAGTATTATTATCCTTCTTTTTGTCATTGGCGGACTGCAAAAATTGTTCTTCTTTTATATCATCAACTTCACTCATTTTCGTGAGCTCTTTTGTACTTATTTTCTGATTAGGTTCATTTGTGATATCTCGTTTGGTGGTATCTAAGACACATAGGCGATCAACCCATTTCTTTTAAGGTAAATTTTATATCTTTTTTTGTGTTTCCCTACCTTTATTGTTAGGGTTTCTAGAGAGTAGGCTTATGATATCTTTGATGTTTGAACTTCTTTTACTGGCATGTTTGATCAGACCCTTGAATCTTTACCCTTGTGTATATATTATTATGTTTCTTCATATTTACCTTTTATGTTGACAATATTCTTCAGAATGGAGATTCCACGTTCCATGCTTCATAAGAAAATAGGGGACAACTCTTCAGTATGGGTGGATTAGAAGATGGTAGACACCGCATCTACTTTCATCTCTGAAGGCGGACTGGTTGTGCTTTCACCGAGGTGGGACTCTCGTTTGACTAGGGAGTGCTTGTTCCCGATGAATAGAATATGTTATGTAGCAAGTATGACAGATGCATTATTCCTCTTCACGGGTGTCTGTTTTTTATTATAGTTTCTCATCTCCCTTTCAAAAATTTCAAGATTGACGTAGAGGGCTCACATATCAGTCCTGATCTAGGTGATGAGGAAGCTCTGGAGTTCGAGGTCAACTTCTCTAAGAAGTATGGTGCCGATATCCATACCCATGATAATGACCCCTTGGTTATAACCATGAGGTATGATGAGTGAGAGATTAATAGGGTGTTAATTGATAAGGAAAGTTATACAAACATCCTTTATTAGGACGCTTTTGAGAAACTTCTCATAAAGCTGGACGACTTTAAAGCTTTCCATGGTTCGTTGACGGGATTCTCAGGAAAAAAAGTGCAAGTAAAGGACTATATCATCCTGAAGACCGTGTTTGGGATGAAGGAAAATTCAAGGATGATCAAGGTAAGATACCTCATCATCGGCGCCTCATCCTCATATAACATGATCGTATGAAGGTCTACTTTTAACCTCCTAGGAGTCTCCCGATCTAAACTATATCCATGCATGAAATACTCCTGCTCGGTGGCGTGTCAAGGTCATCAAGGGTGAGCAGGAAACCGTTGGGAGATGTTATCTATACAAATCGAAGCTGAAGAGGGTGACTATAGTTGTGGTCCACATCCAACAACTAGATGTGCAAGAAGTGAATGTTGTGAATCTGAAGCCATGAGTGGAGCCCCGAGGGGAAGAGACGATTCCTTTGTAAGATGAAGAGTCGGTCGCATTGTTCTATAGAAACGTAAAGTATCAAGTAAATAAGATAGGGCGAGTTCAAAGACTTTGTCAGGTTTAACACTGTGTTTTGTTTGGTTAGGTTATATGTTGGATTAAATAAGGCGAGTTAAGGGTGTGGCATTTTTCCTTACGGGCGCAGGGGTTATAAATGAGGCCCATCGAGTTTTTTAATGAATTTTGGTAGACCTTTGTTCTAATTTTGCAGGATGTGATTACTAGAGTTTGGAGCCTTAAAAAGTTTCCCAAGTGGCAATAACTTATGTTGGATTCCTCACAAGGGAATCTTTTTCACCCACAAGGCAATGAATTTTGATGGATCCTCACATAGGAATCCTTACCGCCTATGAGGCAATAAGTTATGATGGATCCTCACAGAGGAATCCTTGTCGCCCCTGAGGCAATAACATATGCAAGATCCTCACAGAGGAATCCTTGATGCTCACAGGATAATGATTTATGTTTGATCCTTATTGAGGAATCATTACCGTCCATGAGACAATATATTATGTTGTATCTTCACAAAGGAATCCTTGTCTCCCACGGCGCAATGACTTATGTTAGATCCTCACATAGGAATCCTTATTGCCCACGAAGCAATGACTTACGTTAGATTCTCACAGAGGAATACTTTCCGCCCATGTGGCTATCAGAATTCATAATCCTCGATGAGGAATCCTCGCCATCCCATTGGGTAATAGATTTAGGAAGCCCGCTCTTTCAAAGGTATTTTCTCAAAACAATATACTAAAGGAAAATAAAACAGTCCAATACAAAGAAAAATAGGTGCCTTAAGGCCCATAATATCATTGATAAAGCCCCAAAGGGAAAGAATACAAAACAAATGTCCATGAAGGCATATTTAATCATTACATAAAGCCCTTAAGGCTATAGTTACAAGAGCTACCAATGGCAAAACAATAAAAGAACTAAAGATTACATGCTCACTAGCCATCCTCATGAGGTATCCCTTCCCCTGACATGATCTCTTGGTGGATACATCCTTCTTAGGAGTTTCTTCCACCTCTACACTAGAACTTTCAAGTTCGACCTACCCCCCCCCCCCTCTCCCGGAGATGGATTAAATGTCTTAGAGGGTGGCACATCTTCTTCATCAACAAGCTGGTCCTGACCACTTGAATAAGTCCATCTGACTCAAGTCCATGTTAGGATAGAGAAATGTTATCTGCTTATTTTCCTGCTAAAAGTATTGGTCATAAGTCTCCACCAATTTGTCATTAAGGGCAGGCAAGTCTCCTGCATACTTTTTCTAAGAATGAAGGGCGTCCTAGAGGGAATCTTTCATATTTTTATCTAAAAGGACTATCTATTTGGCCTTTCATTATGCCTTTTTATGGGCCTCATTGAACATCGTCTCTGACTGCTCCAACTTATCTCGCTATTGGACCAGTTTTTTCACTATCTCCTGTCCCTGAGTCATAGACTCCTTGGCGGAAACAAATTTGGCCTGAAAGTCACCCAAAGTTTTGGCATGAGCATAAAAGAGCACATGTTACATCATCAGGCCCATCAGCTTATTGATTTATATCATGTTGAACAACTCATAAGTCCTAACCTTATTAATAGCTTGGAATTCACTGAGGAAGTCTTCGTGGAAGAGGGTGAGCAGTGGTATACTTCCTTGTGTAGAATGTCACATCATTCCACAACGAAGAGGAAAAGTGTTGAAGCATATTAGTATGAATTGGAGAATAAGTGTGTTGTTTTTCCTATTTAAAAGTAACTTTGTCCTTTTGGGTTGAAGAAGAACTCCAACCATGCCTATCTAGATTTAATATTTTTGAAGTACGAGTCTCAGCGAGTGTTCTCCCTTTAGTGCATGTTTTGCCTCCTTTGGTAATGAGGTCATCCTGGTGACTTTTTGGAGTGTTTGTTCATTTCCCTGATGAGGTTGCTCTTTACATAATTATTCATCGATCTCATTTTCCTTTCCCTAATCTAATTCAATAATTTTCTGAGAGCTCATGACTTTAACCTCATCCAGTAAATGAATCTCTTTATCTCTCTTTCTCTCCCTCTCTCTCTCTCTCACTCACACACACACACACACACACACACACACACACATATATATATATATATATATATATATATATATATATATATGTATATATATATATATATATATGGGGTAAGATAATTTAAATTAAATCCTTTGATCATCGTTGGGTATTTTGTCCAAGACAGAGGAAAGTAAAGAGTTTCATCCTCCCCATTTGTGACCATGGAGAAGCCATCTCGTCCCCTTACTTGGACAGACATAATATTCCAATTATTGTAGTGTTTGGAAATAGGCTTGAATAATGTCCTCCTAAATATGGCGCACATAGTCACCCAACTTTCTTTCGCTCTGATCTTAGTACCATGGAAAGAAAATAATATCTCTATAGTAAGGTTGACATCTAGTCATCGATACATAATGTTGAAAGACCTAATGAATCTCAGTTGTTCGGCGGGATTCAAGAGGGAGAGACATTTGTAGTCGCAAAAACTTTCACTTCAAATAGAGTAAGAGGAACTAGAATTCCCAAATATTAAACAACTAGAAGGTATATATAAAAGAAAGGATGTGGAGAGTCATGGGAAAACCGTGCTGCGCTACTCCTCCTTTAAACATACTTTCGGGGTAACACCATCCTCATCACCAGATCTGAAAGGCTAATATGTCACCGGAAGGAAATCACTCTATCATCACAAGTATAATGGGTTCTAAAATTTTCGATACTCGTGTACCTACTGTAGCGGGGTATTCGTTACCATTGGAGATATTGACTAAATCCAAGGTAAATCATACAAAATCGAGTCTCCACCGCACTTCTATTTATCCAAAGGAATGGTTAGAAAGCGAACAAAAACCTAATAGTTTTAACAAAGACTAGTAAAAGAAACAGAGATCTCGGTAAGGGGGTTGGTTATGTAATGGGAAGGTGTTAGGCACCCAAAACATCCTAGCTACTCCTAGAGAGCCCTTTTCATACTTGTGAAGGTTGTTTGTTTTGTGAAAAATTTTATTTGTGCAAACATGATTGAAGAGATGAGAAGAGAATGTACAAGTTATTTACATTTTGTGTTTGGATGGATAAACTCATTGCCTACGTACCCTCTTATGAAAAGATTAGGATCAAAACCTCGTAGTTCGGGGTAAAAATCTCAAAACAAATTGGTGAATTGATTGGTCCAAAAGCCTTAAGGTCTTTTGTTATCAAAGGGAGAAAACTCAACCTAAAACCACAAGTCCACCATGTGAGGATAGCTTCAATATGCTAGTGAGGGGTTAACCCTATAATAAGCATGGAAGGCTCATTGTCCATCACTAAGGACAAAAGTGAGTATTACATCAACCACAAAGATAACTCAAACCTAATAGCTAAAGGTTATGAAAAGATTTGATTAAGAAAGTGGACATTGGAACCACAAAAGAAATTTGAATGGGTTATATTTACCAATTAGAAGTATATACAAAAGATGGTCAAAGTTGACTTAAGGATTCAATTCAAAATGAGTGTTATGAAAAGAAAGTTTGAAAATCAAAAGCATAAGGCTTAGGTTTCTAATATAGAAAACAATAGTCAAATGTTTGCACAAAAAGGTTTTGGCTTGGTTTAGAGTGGAGAGATGAAGAAGGAGGCTAAGTCCTAAGGGAAACAAAGAGATGAGGGATAAGAAATGAAACCACACTAGGAGTTCCTCTCTTGAGATCATATTGATGATCCAAGTGGCTCCCATCCTTTGGAATAAGCAAGCACAAAGTATAAGCAATCAAACAAGTCTCATAAGAGATCCTCAATGTATCTTGTATCTTCCACTTAGATGAACATGGTAATGATCCTCCAATTAAGCTCAAATGGAAACTCCTAATTCAAGAGCACACACATCAAAAGTTTTATGGGGTAAAACATCACACACTATATCCATACAAGAGGCTCAAACAATGGGTGGGCTTAAGTCAAGAGGGGTCATGTCAACCTCGACAAACAAGCCAAACTGTAATGGATAATATGTAGCTCTTAACCACTAACATTGAACGTTAGGGTGAAGCTGATCAAAATGGTAATGAGGATGAGACCTCATGCTCTTAAACCTGGCCAGGGTGAGCTCATGACAAAGAAAGCGTGGGGATCCAGAAAGTGGGATCCTATTCCACTTGACAGACTCTGGACAAAGATCTGGGGCACATGTTCAGAAGCATCAGCACGTAGTGCGAGCATAAAGAACAACACACTGAATAACGGGGGATTGGCTACTAATCCCTTTTATTCGTCAATTGCCTCTTCTCTTGGAGGTCTTATCAAATATCACATGCCTCCTCTTGGAGGTCTTTGAGCACAATTTTAAACAAACACAAACAGAGCCTCTGAAGGAGGACTTGCCAACAAAATGCCTGCAAAAAAGGTGACAGGACTTCAGACTACATGAAGTAAGAAGCTAACTACCTGA
Source organism: Lathyrus oleraceus (assembly GCF_024323335.1). Lineage (NCBI taxonomy): Eukaryota > Viridiplantae > Streptophyta > Magnoliopsida > Fabales > Fabaceae > Lathyrus > Lathyrus oleraceus. The sequence goes on from NC_066583.1 coordinate 222,817,991, forward strand.
GTGGTGTATCAACCACAATCCAATGCTAAAGCAAGAGCTAAAGCAAGCAAGCAACTAAGGTACCTGTACAAAGAGTAAACAGTTAGTATTTCAGTCATAAAACCAACAGACAAACAGTGAAACCCTCTAACAGTTACACAATTCAATGCATAAGTGCCTTGGCACTCAAATGGGCTCATCACATCAATTAAAACCCTACAAAACAACAATAGGTCAGTACTCAATGCATTTGCATCTCATAAGATCAATGATGAGTATCCAAACCTGAAACACAAGACAAAGTTAGTTTATGTGCATTTAAACAACACAACAAAACACCAACAAACAAAGGCATAAGAGATGAATTCAAAACCTAACCAAATGACAAAAACAGAACCCATACTTCTACACATCACACATTCAAACACTCCATCTAATGTCCTCAAAAGTACCAGCATCAAATCAATAAGCAAGTGCCTCAAATTGCCTATGCCATGCAATGACAAAAAAATATGCACAAAATGAACTTCCAACTTAGAAAATTCATATCAAATCAGAAATTCATGCAATGACTTTGATATTTTTTGTACAAGTTTCTCATGCCAAGGATGTTCAACATGCAAAAGATCAAATCCAGAATGATGCAAATGCTATGTGAACAAAAATGCACCAATTCAATGCCAAAAATGTGACACAAATTGTCACACTTTTCTTTATGTGTCAAAAATGATGATAACGTATGAGAAAAAATCCAAACCAGTGACCAATGATTCATATTATGTATGAATGTCATTTATGCAAAAAATTGGATCAAATGGCTCAACATAGAGAATTTCACAATGCATTGAATGCAATAGATCAATTTAACACAACATCAATTCAAAAATTCACAAGTAAAAATCCAGACATTAACAATTCATGAAATCAGCACTATAAAAAAGTAGACATCAATATAAAACCATGAAAAAAAATTGGGACTCATTTGGATCATTTTTGCATTTTTTATGAATTTAACAAAACAAGCAAAATAATTGGAAAATGCATGGAAATAGAGGGAAATGAATATATTCAAATTAAATCCAGAAAAATCCACAACCACACGATCTGGCGCGCGCATCTGATCAACGGTCCACATTTGAAATATGAAACGCATCGTTTCACTAATTGACATCAGCATGCACATTCAGCATTCAAGCGCACGTGTGGCCTGGTCAATGCAATCTTATCCAATCAATCTCACACGCAAGGCACACATGGCAGTCCACATCACTAAACCCTAAAAATACACATACGCCGGAGCTACAGCTCCGGTCGTCTTCTCTGGCAAGCCCTACGGTGGTGCCGTGGTGAAAATTTCTAGAATTCCACAAGGCCTATACCAATCGAATCCTCTTTCAATGTTGAATCCAAATATCACATCAATTCTTCCTAATTCTCCCTAGGTTTTGCAGATCGAAGAGAAACATTTCTGAGATCCAAACTTCCAGTTCATACCAAATCCTCAATACTCACTCATTTTCAAATCTAAACATATGTACATGCTCTACTCATCAAGATCTACACATCTATAACTTAAAATCAGCAAAAGGAGAGATCGAAATTGAAGTCACCTTGAAATGGGGGTTGCTGTTCACGCGTTCTCAAGAGTTCCAATGCTCTAGATCTTCTCCTATGATCTTCTTATGAAGCTTTAAGAAAAATTGAACGGTTGAATCCTCTTGAATCTACTTCAATTTCCAAATCCGATTGCCATGTTCATGCTCTTGTACTGCTTGATTCCTTGATGAATTGCTCCAAACAGTGGATGAATCTTGCTCAGTGAAGCACCAGGAACAAGAATATGCAAAGATCTTGGAGAAATGTGTGAAGAAAAATGCAAATCGAAGAGAGAGAAATTTGAGAGAGTTCTTCAATTTTTGATCTGAAATTGGTGTCCTTGTAGTTATGATTAGGGTTTGGCCTTTTATACTTCATGCTAATGACAATGCTAATCATATTTTCCATTGGTTAATCATGATTAGTGAGATATGAAGCATCTTGCAAAAATGCAAATTAAGCTCTCCTTGCCATAATACACGTGCAATCTCCCATGCTGAGCTTCTAATCCACTTAAGAACATCCAATGCTCATGCTTTGAAGAGTAATTTGCTTGCATCTTAAGCCAAAAATGAATGGTGAATATTTTCTTCAATTTGCACATGTGTGAAATAATGAATTCATGGTCATGATTCCTTTGCATAATTGGGCCAAATTATGTCAATTTGAGATGTCTTGAACATGAGAATTATTTTGCAAAAAGAATGAACCAATTTGGAGCATTGTATCAAAAGTTATGCCATTTTGAATTTCCATGCACACTTTGTGACCAAATGACCATAACTTCTCAACCATTCATCATATGGACATGAATTAGGACTTTTTGGAAAGGGGAGACAAAAATCTACAACTTTCATGTTCACCAAAAATCCATTTGAAACTTCTTTGATATTGGAAAGTCAAGTTGAAAGTGGACCAAAAACTTGCCAAATTTGGAAACTTTGAATTATAGGTCATTTTCCATTTTTAGTAACTTTTACCATGACCTTTGAATCTTCAAGATGGATGTTTAGAATGATGAATAGACCCCATTTGAACATGATTGAGGTGTCTCAACTCATTTCCCCACCTCATAGCCCTCAGTTGACTTTTGGTCCTCAGATGACCTTGAAATGTCTTGATTAAATTGAGCCTCCACCACTTGGTGAAATTGCTTCAAAATGAAACCCTAGCTCATGTAAGCTCCTTATAATAATCATGTGATCCTCATCCCAAGAAAAATACCTCATCTCTTGCACAAAGGATCTCTTTTAAGCTCTTGACCTGGTGATTGCTTAAGCTACAAAAAAAGATGTTAGTGATATATTTTTGTGCTTTTGGTTAGTGAATATAACAAGAAAAGCAATGATATACAATTCAAGCATGCTTGGTGATCTCAAACCACTCACAAGAGATCCCTACCCAAAGGGAAAGGGAGCCAAGATGCTCAATGATCCTTGAGGCTATGCAATGCAATGTTATAATGCCATGAGGGATCTTAGGGACAAAATTGGGGTCTTACAGATGCCCCTATTTAAGGTCATTCTAGCCGGAGAAGTGAAGGTTAAAATCTTCGTCTCGACGAGGTAGAATGGGCTTAAATAATAACAAAGACACAAATTTTGGTCCCTAAGAGACCTCATAATGCAAATGTATGTATGCAAAACAAATAAACTCTGTGGGGATATGGGTCCACAAAGAAAGAAAGAGATTAGGAACAATTGAAAAATCCATTGGAGTAACACACTCATGAATGGGACAGAGACTCTACCGGGGAGTAGAAGGATAGAAATGCGTGAGCAGGTCACGACTTAAAACTTGCTGAGAGACACGGAGAGAATCCATGAAATAAATCAATGGAAGGACTCGAGCTGACTCGAAGATGCATGTATTAGGGAATATGCCAATACAACAAAACTATCCACAACGGATACTTCGGATAAAAATCCGGACGAGGACGATCCACTAAGGGACTTCGCTGGGGAAGTCTAAAAAGACTCTCCTGGGGAAGCAGCGGGATGAGGTGTTACCGGTTACTGGGTAACAAGCTCAATGAGACATGTGATCTGATCATCGGTATAAGGGTGAGAGAACAACAAGCTCGGGAAGAATGAATATCTAAGACCGGTATAAGGGTGAGAGATATCAATCAACCAAATCATCTGAGGAAGACCTAAAAGGTATATTTCAACTCAGGAAAATTTGACTCCACAGGGGACCAAAGTCATAATAGGGAGCAGAAGGAAGGAACACCAGGGATACCGGTTACTGGGCATATAATAGGTGACCAACCAAAGCATGAATTGAGGGATATTCCAAAAACACTCATCATCCAAAAAGAGAGCAGAACGCAAACTCAATTATGGGATGGACATTCGATTCCAAAACAGGGATACGAATCTTACTCGACTGGGGAAGAACAAAAGGCTTCGACCAAAGAGTGCATGAGATATATTATCTATTACCGTCGGAACGTAGATAATATACTCGCATGGAAGATTATCCACAACCGTTTACTAGGTTAATAAAGGATAAATCGACCGACAGAGAAAGGCATCGGGATACCAAAACTAGGTATATAATGATGACCAAACAAGGGGAGCAACAAACATCACCGGCAAACGGTAAATGAAAGTGGACCCGCTGGGGATAAAATTGCTTAATCAGAGCAATTATCCAAAAGAATGAGGGAATATCAATACCGAATATTGAATAATGATAACCATCAAAGAGGGGATTACATCTACCGGATACTGGGTAGAAAACCACGGAAGAGTAATCGTCATCAACTAGGATGAACAACAATGGTTAACTCTGCAAAGGGGGGAAAATAGGGTTTACAACTACCGGTATAAGGGTAGAAAACCACAAACTCCGCTGAGGATAAGGTGAATAATTACTGATTAATGAGCAATTATTCATTTACCACAGAGAAACACCAAAGACAGTCACAAGAGGCCAATTTAGGATCAAACCAAAAAGGCAAACTGAATCGAGACTCATCCTAATGAGGATATAACTCAATAGGGGAACCCATCCCAATATATGTGTTGGGAGGAAGCAGAAACAACCATCGTCCACGAGGATATAACTCAGTGGGGAATATGGCAGGAAAGATAAACACTTTCTGCTTAAAGGGGCTGACTCTATATTGAGGGATCAGACACCGACATCTGCTTGGGAAATGTATTACCAACTAGCAGAGGATAACAAACAATAGATATATGGCAAAAAATGCAATATGAATATCCAAATGTTTGAAGGTTATATGCACATATGCGTGATTTATGTATGATGCATGCTGATAAACAGACATTCTAACACAAACAGCTCCATAGGAAAAGGCACACAGCCGTTCGGTACTACATCTCAAGGGAGGAAGCCCAAAATTCCAATGGAGAGTATCCAATCTGCCGGGGAATCAGAGATACCAGGAAATCACAAAATCTTTGGGGGATGAATCATCAGTCAATCCGGTTGGGGAAAAAAGTTCATTGCACAGGCAGAAACTGCCACAAAAGCAACTCTACTGGGGAATCCATCTGAGGGATATAAGAGGAATCTGGTGATCCGACACCAAGTACCGAATCTTCCAGAGAGGACACATCTGCTGAGGAGGAAAGATCACTGCTCTGCTGAAGGGAAAAGGGGTAAGTAACCCCAACAAGCACTCTACTTGGTGGGATAAACCACAACAATATTCTGGAGGAAGAGGATACAGTCATGCTAGGGATATGAACAAATGTCTTACCCTGTTGGGGATCATACCATCCTTGGGAGAGCACTGGGGATCTCCTAAGTATCCTTTTGTCATTGTGAATGTTTACTTTGTTTAAAAAACAAGTTATGAAAAATTCATTTATTTAAAACAATGATATTTTCTCAATTAAAAGCATGCAAAACATTTGTTGAATAGAAACAAATAAGAGTGCCAATAATTGGATAAAAGGCTCAAATTCATTTGATGGAATGGTAGCCTGCAAATGGAAAGACTCCATAGATCTTTACAAGTTTGAAATTTGTGATATATATTGGAAAAGGGCTATATTGAACATAATGACCATTTCTCCACCAATTCTGAATTCGATGTATTCGAAGCTTTGGTTGACGACGAATGAACAAGAATCTCTAACGGATGACAGTTGTAGAACACAGTCTTGTCAGGATGCAGTTACTTGCCAAATCCCTAATTTTTGCCTAGGTTGCCCCAGGATGAGGTACTCAATCTAGCGGGATGCATATATTCATTTTTTATGTCTCTAACTTTTGCCTGGATCGCCCTTTCGGGTTTCCAATCCACCGAGACGCTCATTTTTGCCTAAGCCGCCCTTTCGGGTTTTCAACTTAGCGAGCCATTCTGTTTTTATTTTTAGGCGAAGTATTTCTTGACTGCATCTGAATTCACAGGACGAGTGAAATCCTCCCCATCCATAGTTGTAAGTATCAAAGCACAGCCCGAAAAGGCTCTCTTAACAACATATGGACCTTCATAGTTTGTAGTCCACTTGCCCCTGGAATCGGGCGCGAAAGACAAGACTTTCTTGAGCACAAGGTCACCTTCTCAGAACACACGAGGCTTGACCTTCTTATCAAAAGCTTTCTTCATTCTCCGTTGATACAACTGACCATGACACATGGCAGTCAATCTTTTCTCTTCAATCAGATTTAACTGGTCATAACGACTCTGAACGACTCTGAACCCATTCAGCATCAGTCAACTTGGCCTCCATCAAGACTCTCATTGATGGGATCTCCACCTCTACTGGGAGTAAGGCCTCCATGCCATAAACAAGAGAGAAAGGGGTTGCCCCTGTTGAAGTGCGGACAAATGTACGATATCCATGCAAAGCAAATGGCAGCATCTCATGCCAATCTTTGTACGTGACAACCATCTTCTGGATAATCTTCTTGATATTCTTGTTAGCAGCTTTAACAGCCTCATTCATCTTGGGTCTGTAAGGAGAAGAATTATGGTGCGCAATCTTGAACTCATTACACAGCTCTTCCATCATCTTGTTGTTCAAGTTAGATCCATTATCAGTAATGATCTTATCCGGCACACCATAACAACATATGAGTTGATTCTTGATAAACTTCACGACCACCTGCCTGGTCACACTTGCATATGACGCTGCTTCAACCCACTTAGTGAAGTAATCAATTGCTACGAGAATAAATTTGTGTTCATTGGACACTTTCGGCTCAATCATACCAATCATGTCAATTCCCCACATAGAGAAAGGCCATGGTGATGAAATCACATTTAGAAGTGTCGGGGGAATATGAATCTTATCTGCATAAATCTGACACTTATGGCATTTCTTTACATATTTGCAGCAGTCAGACTCCATTCTCAGCCAATAGTAGCCTGCTATCAACATCTTTCTAGCCATGACATGTCCATTGGAATGAGTACCAAACGAACCTTCATGGACCTCAGTCATCAACAGGTCTGCTTCGTGTCTATCCACGCATCTGAGTAGAACCATGTCAAAATTTCTCTTATAAAGCACATCGCCATTAAGGTAGAAACTGCCTGACAATCTTCTCAAAGTCTTCCTATCTTTCACAGATGCCCCAGGCGGATAAACCTGGTTTTGAAGGAAACACTTAATGTCATAATACCATGGCTTATCATCTTTCACTTCTTCAACTGCAAATACATAAGCGGGTCTATCCAAGCGCATCACGGTGATATTAGGAACTTCATTCCAATATTTAACCACAATCATTGAAGCGAGCGTGGCGAGAGCATCTGCCATCCGATTCTCATCTCGAGGAGTATGATGGAAGTCAACTTCAGTAAAGAACGTTGAAATCCTCCTCGCATAATCTCTATATGGGATAAGACCAGGCTGATTCGTTTCCCATTCACCCTTAATCTGATTGACAACAAGGGCCGAATCACCATAAACATCAAGGTGCTTGATCCTTAGATCAATACATTCTTCCAATCCCATAATACAGGCCTCATACTCATATTATTCGTGCATTTGAAAGTTAGCCTTGCTGTAAAAGGAATATGTGTGCCCTGAGGAGTAATAATCACTGCCCCAATACCATTTCCATACTGATTTACAGCGCCATCAAACACCATACTCCATCGGGAACCAGGCTCTGGCCCTTCGTCGAGTGTAGGCTCATCACAATCTTTCATCTTCAAATACAGAATCTCGTCATCCGGGAAATCATACTGAACTGACTGATAATCCTCAATCGGCTGATGTGCCAAGTGGTCAGCCAAGATACTACCTTTAATAGCCTTCTGAGCTCGATACTCAATATCATACTCAGATAACAATATCTGCCAACGGGCAATCCTTCCGGTTAAAGAAGGCTTCTCAGATATGTACTTAATTGGATCCATTCTGGATATCAACCAAGTTGTATGATTTATCATATACTGGCGTAAACGCTTAACGGCCCAAGCCAAAGCACAACATGTCTTCTCAAGCATTGAGTATCGAGACTCACAATCAGTGAACTTCTTACTCAGGTAGTAAATAGCATACTCTTTCTTCCCTGATTCGTCTTGCTGACCAAGGACACAACCTATCGAGTCTTCAAGAACAGTCAGATACATGATCAAAGGTCTTCCTTCTATAGGCGGAGACAGGATTGGAGGTTCAGACAGATACTCTTTGATACTACCGAAAGCTTTCTGGCAATCCTCGGTCCAATCATGGGACTGATCTTTCCGGAGGAGCTTGAATATCGGCGCACATGTGGCAGTCATGTGGGATATAAATCTGGAAATATAATTCAAGCGGCCAAGAAAACCTCGGACTTGCTTCTCAGTTTTGGGCGCAGGCATCTCTTGTATTGCTTTGACCTTTGCAGGATCAACCTCAATACCTCTTTCGCTGACAATAAAACCCAATAACTTTCCAGAACGGACTCCAAATGTACACTTGTTGGGATTCAGACGAAGCTTGTACTTCCTCAAACGCTGAAAAAGCTTCAACAAATGCTCTACATGTTCCACTTCCGTTCTCGACTTAGAAATCATATCATCAACATATACATAAATCTCCTTGTGCATCATATCATGGAACAAGGTGGTCATAGCTCGTTGATACGTGGCTCCGACGTTCTTCAAACCGAAGGGCATCACTCCATAACAGAATGTTCCCCAAGGTGTGATGAATGTTGTCTTCTCCATATCCTCGGGTGCCATCTTAATCTGGTTATATCCGGAAAATCCATCCATAAATGAGAAGACATTGAATTTAGCTGTATTGTCTACCAACATATCAATATGTGGTAGAGGGAAATCATCTTTCGGACTAGCTTTATTCAAGTCTCTATAGTCCACACACATCCGGATTTTTCCATCTTTCTTAGGCACGGGCACAATATTGGCCACCCATTGAGGATATGAAGAAGTCACCAGAAACCCCGCATCAATTTGCTTCTGAACTTCCTCTTTGATCTTCACTGCCATATCAAGATGAGTTCTTCTGAGCTTCTGCTTCACAGGCACACACTTAGGTTTCAAGGGTAGGAAATGTTGCACAATATCTGTATCTAGACCCGGCATGTCTTCATACGACCAAGCAAAGATATCGACATATTCTCGTAGCAATTCAATCAACCCCTTCTTAACAGATTCTTCCAGGAGTGCCCCAATCTTCACTTCTCGCACACAATCCTCAGACCCCAAGTTGACTGTTTCCAGATTCTCAAGATGCGGCTGAATGATCTTCTCTTCATGCTCAAGTAGACGGGTAATCTCGTCAGGAATCTCTTCAACATCATCTTCCTCTACCTCAAATACAGGGAATTCAAAATTGGGAGATGGTGTCGGATCATTATGTTCAATGGGTTTGATCAACCTGCATAATGATTTTGGATATGAAAAGCTTTTAGAAATCAAACAAGGCAAATCATTATGCAGATGAAAAGATTGATTTTATTCTATTTTTAAGGTTTTATGTAATCACCAATTTCATGCAAAAAGAGAAAAGGGAAAATAATTGGAAAAACAAACATTTAACATGAATTTATTGAATGAAAATATCATTGTATTTATGTTGCCAACAATGTCATCACTTCTCCTTTTGGCATGGGAGAAGGGTTTTTAAACAAAGTGATCATTACGTTGACTTGTGGACGACTGTAGGAATATCCACAGCGACCCAATTGTTGCAGACCCCACCAGGGATGATGAAATTGTCAGAATCCTCTGCATCTTCTTCCAAGACAGCATCAACTTCTTCCTCCTGACCGGCGTGGATAAAACCTCCACTCTTGAACAGCCCTTTCTCATTGAAAACCCCAGAAGAAAAGCCTATGCCAGCCCGAGACTTATTGTCTTCCAGCTCAATCATTTTTCCTAGACCAGCAATTGCACCACGCTCAATGGCCAACTTCGCATCTTTATAGGAAGTAAATGAAGGAGTTCTCTTCTCAACAGGCTCAGCTATAGATAAAGCTTGGAAAGGAGTTCCAACTTCATCCTCAGCATCTATATACGAGAAGGAAGACAAGTGGCTAACCAGGAGAGCCTTTTCTCCCCCTACCACTACCAGTTTCTTATTTTTCACAAATTTCAGCTTCTGGTGTAGGGTGGATGTCACGGCGCCCGCCTCGTGAATCCATGGTCTGCCTAAGAGACAGTTGTACGATGAGTGAATATCCATAACCTGGAAGGTAATCTGGAAATCACTTGGTCCAATCTTGATAGGGAGATCAACTTCCCCAATCACAGTCTTTCGAGACCCATCTAAAGCTTTGACAACAACTCCACTCTGCCTCATGGGAGGCCCTTGATAAGACAGTTTTGAGAGAGTGGACTTTGGCAATACATTCAGTGATGACCCAGTGTCCACCAGCACATTGGACATGGCGTCGTCTTTGCAATTCATGGAAATGTGTAAAGCCAAGTTGTGGTCTCTTCCCTCCTCAGGGAGATCAGAGTCACAGAAACTCAAATTGTTACAAGCAGTAATGTTTGCAACAATGCTATCGAACTGTTCTATCGTGACATCGTGATCTACATATGCCACATCCAAAACTTTCTGCAGAGCCTCTCTATGTGGTTCTGAATTCAGGAGTAATGATAACACAGATATTTTGGATGGCGTTTGTAGAAGCTGGTCTACAACATTGTACTCACTCTTCTTGATGAGCCTCAGCATCTCATCACAGTCTTCTTTCTCATTTCCACTAGGGCCAACAGAAGTAGGAGTTTTTAGTACAGAGGAGGGTTTAACAACAGGTGCCGGATTCGGGGTGCCCATAGCATTCCCAATCGGGCGTTCAACAAAATCAGCCTTAGCCTAGGGCTTCGGTGGTGCTGAAAACACACGACCGCTGCGGGTCAAACCACTTACGTCAGCAATATTCACAACAGAGGAGGATGGCAAAGTCACCTCTTTCCCATCTTCTACAGCAACAGCGTTGTAACGAAAGGGAATTGCCTTTTCAGAAGAATACGGTACTGGACCGGCAGGCTTAATGATCAGGGTAGGAGAGACCTTCTGCTTGCTACCATCATACTTAACGATAACAGGCTCGGGCATCCGGAATACTGGGGAAATTACGTTGACCTCTGGCTCATCTTCATCAATATTCCTATTCTGAAGGATCTCGATAACTCCTTCGTCCAGCATTTCCTGAAGATCTTTGCGCACCTGGCGACAACCCAATCGGTTAACAAGGCAGATTAGGAATCTATCATGATCGTGTTCATAGTGACTGTAATCGCACAGCAAACGGTGCAACTCGACCAGAGACTGTCGAATATGGTTGACATATTTGACCTTGTATTTGCCAGGGCAGCCCTGGACCATGTTAACAGATTTCCCATGCTCGGGCAATGGGTTCTTCTTCACATTAGGACTTACGTCCTCAAAGCACAGGATGCCACACCTCACAAGGTCTTGAACCTTGGTCTTCAAAGGATAGCAATTCTCCACGTCGTGGCCGGGAGCACTAGAGTGGTATACACAATGTAATTCAGGCTGATACCACCACTGAGGGTTAGCAGGTATAGCTGGTGGGTCTCTCGGAGTAATCAACTTCCTCTCTATCAAAGAGGGATATAATTCTGCGTATGTCATCGGAATCGGATCAAAAGTGACCTTTTTCCTCTCATAACTCGTGCTGGTTTGATTACTGCTTCGAGGCTAATATGTCTGCTGTTGCGGACGGTGTTGTTGTTGTTGATATTGCTGAGGTGATTGTTGACTGTTATTATGTTGCTGATACTGTTGATTGTCTCTGAAAACAGGTGTTATATGAGCCATCTGGTGCTGGTTACCGGCGGGACGCACAGTCTTCCTCCTCACAGAGGGTCTTCTAGGTTTCACATGGGAGGTTACAGCATGTGCCTCTCCATCTTTCTTCTTTGCAAACGCCCCATAACGTTTGGCAGAAGAGCCTTCTTCTCGGGTTAGTCGTCCTTCTCTGACCCCTTCTTCTAGACGCATCCCCATGTTCACCATTTCGGTGAAGTCAGAAGGAGCGCTAGCAATTATCCGCTCATAATAGAATGAACTCAAGGTCTTCAGAAAGATCTTGGTCATTTCCTTCTCTTCTAGCGGAGGCACGATCTGGGCTGCCAACTCTCGCCACCTCTGGGCGTACTCTTTGAATGTTTCTTTGTCCTTCTGGGACATGGCCCTTAGCTGATCTCTATCGGGAGCCATATCCATATTATACTTGTATTGCTTGTAGAAGGCCTCACCAAGGTCGTTGAAGGATCGGATGTTCGCACTGTCCAGCCCCATATACCAGCGCAGAGCAGCACCAGACAGACTGTCCTGAAAGTAGTGGATGAGCAACTGGTCATTATCAGCCTGAGTTGACATCTTCCTGGCATACATGATCAAGTGGATGAGAGGACAGGTGTTCCCCTTGTATTTTTCAAAGTCAGGGACCTTGAATTTCACAGGGATCTTCACATTGGGAACCAAGCATAATTCGGCAGCAGACTTGCCAAAGAGATCCTTTCCTCTAAGAGTCTTCAATTCCTTGCGAAGCTCAAGAAATTGGTCATTCATAGCGTCCATCTTCTCATGGACATCTGGGCCCTTAGATGGCTCAGAATGATAGATGGTGTCGTCTACCCTAGGCATGGTATGCACGACAGGAGGAGGAACAGCAAGGACCGGTCTAGATGCCAGCATAGAAGCAAAAGTCGGAGCAGGCCCCTCAGACATGAAATTAGGAGGCATCCCCCACTGGAATCCGGTTGGCATGGCTGCTGGAGCAAAATGTGCACTGGCTGCAGGCATAGTTGAGGAGACAATCTCAGAGACGACTGTCCTCTGGGAAGGAGTTGAAGGTGTCAGAGAAGATTGGCTCTGGGCAGCCAGGAACGATTCCATCAAAGCACTCAGTCTGGAGACTTCTTCCTTGAGTTCACGGTTCTCTTGCTCTAAATGATCCATCAGTCTTGAAGAGTTGGCTCTAGTGTAGTACCGGTGAGTCAGCTTGTCTTCAAAATAAATGAAGAGCACAGAGTTAGACCACAAGACCAGAAGCCGGGAACAAAACCTGTTTATGCACATGATGCATGAAATGCTTGTGCACATGATTTGTTTTTATTTCGAAGGAACTCTAGGGTTTTATTTGCAAATTTTGGAAATATTAACTGTTTATCACATATGGAAATATCTCATCAAATAATATCAGGGAAAAAGAAGTACAACATTTGTCAATCATATACAAGAGAAAAGGAAAATAATCATCCTATGGATCCCTAGGAACAATCATCTAAAGCTCGGGACACAGGAAGATAGGATGCGCGAAGCCTCTTCACCTCCTTCTCATAAGCTGCCTCCATATCTGCCTTTTCCTTGGCGAGTCGGTCATACTTCCTCTTCCAAAACTTGGAAGACTGGGGAAGTAGAGAAGTCCATGCATCATTAGGATCATCAATAACCTGATACTCGAGGAACTCTATCAAAGCATCTTTCTCCTTAATCTGCTGAAGCAACTCTTCCCTTTCACAGATCCAGGCACGTGAACGGTCTTCATCTCTCAACTCCTCTACTCCTTGGTTAGGGAGGGTTGAAGGCCCAGCCATAACCAAAGGTGTAGGTCTCGAATATTCGTAAGGCATGAGATACTCAGATGCTCTCTTCCTTACCCAAGCAGTGTAGGGCTCCATAGCAACACAATTCTTAGGACCCAACTCATTCCTTCCTTTCTTATGAACCTTGCGCCAAGCGCGAACCATTCTGCCCTTCAAGCCTTGGGGATCTTTACCCTCCTGAAAGAACACACCCTCTAACAGAATGTTATTAGGTTTATCCTTTAAGGGGAACCCAAGCTGACGACGTGCTAAAACAGGGTTGTAGTTAATCCCACCACATGTACCAAGAAGAGGCACATTGGAGAATTCACCACAGGAATCAATAATCTGCACACCATCATACACACGGTTATACCAAGAGATATCATCATTAGTGAGAGACATAAGTCTCGTGGACCACCGTAGACATCCCTTGTTCTCCTTGAAGGCGACCGTCTGAGGTAAGTGAGAAATAAACCACTTATACAACAGAGGCAAACAGCACACAATGGCACCACCACCCTTTGCATTCCTCATATGCAAAGAGAAATATGTATCACCCAACAGAGTCGGAACGGGATTAAGAGCGGAAAATATCCTAATAGCGTTCACATCCATAAACTTGTCGATGTTGGGGAACAATACCAACCCATAAATGAGAAGTACAAATATGGCTTCAAAGGCATCCTCACTCATGGCCTTCCCATAAACAGTAGCTTGAGCAATGAGGAACTCAGAAGAGAGACCTTGAATTCCACCTTTGGTAGTCATATGAGCACCAACCAGAGATTCATCTATGTGCAACAGGTCAGCTATCTCTTGAGAAGTAGGAATACTCTCCAAGCCACTGAACGGCACCTGATCCAGAATAGGTATACCCACGAGATAAGCATACTCCTCAAGGGTAGGCAAAAGCTGGAAGTCCGGAAACGTGAAGCAACGGTACAATGGATCATAAAATTGCACCAATACACTCATCAACCCTTCATCCACCTGAGTAGTCAGAAGAGGAAGAAGCTTCCCAAAGCGAGCCTTGAAACCCAAGGGATCTAATACATAGGATGTCAGATTCCTTAACTCTTTCAAATCTGGCTGTCTGAAGCTGTACTTCTTTGTATTCCTTCTTTGTCTTTCCATGTCTGAAATTTTTGCCAATAAACCCCTTAAGTTCCTTGAAAATTTCTTTTATTATTGATGATATGGATGCAAATGGATGCATGGATGCATGAATGCAACAATCACACTCAAGGATCAAGCAAAGCACACCAAACAAAGGTCATGGGATGGATCATATTATCCTTAATATCAATCATCCATTTTGGTGGATTATGGTTTACACCTTATCAACACCCAAGTTCCATTGATATTAAGGATATATGAACGGATCAACCATGAATCAAGGGTTTGTTGCAAGTCACGAGCATGGGGTCTCGGTTAAGAACCACCCAAAGGGAGTGTACTAGGGTTTAAACCTGCCGAACATGTTCTACAAGAGGTTCCCATAGTCATTATCCCATCTTTCGGATATTATCGGAGAAACGACTACTCGTATTCCAAAAATATTCTCAAGAAAGACTCTTATGAGTGTAGTATCGCGTAACAATCGTATCAAATCTTACATTTGAACGACTTTCGCACTACATCCTAAAAATAGGCCAAGATGGGCTTGGTAAACTAAGGTCCTTGGCTTCTAAGGTCTATATTGGAAAGAGTAATGTCTAACCACAACTTACTTGTGTGACATTATTGATCCAAACATGACCTCCACCAAGTGAATGGACTTGCAAGTCAACTTGCTAAGGAATAACTCCACACAAGTCAACAAGAACACGCCATTCTCCTATCCTAAGTGCACTCGAGTTCGGGTATAGAACTCATCTCACAAAGATCACCAAGCATACAAGGAATTAATATCAAGCAAATCAATCATTACATACAATACAGTAATCCCAAATTGCACAAAAATATGTCACAAAACAATATACAATACAACAAGCATGAAAAGTTGGCAAAACCCACTAGGTATCCCCAGCAGAGTCGCCACTTTTCTGTAGCAGGGTATTCGTTACCATTGGAGATATTGACTAAATCCAAGGTAAATCATACAAAATCGAGTCGCCACCGCACTTCTATTTATCCAAAGGAATGGTTAGAAAGCGAACAAAAACATAATAGTTTTAACAAAAACTAGTAAAAGAAACAGAGATCTGGGTAAGGGGGTTGGTTATGTAATGGGAAGGTGTTAGGCACCCAAAACATCCTAGGTACTCCTAGGGAGCCCTTTTCATACTTGTGAAGGTTGTTTGTTTTGTGAAAAAATTTATTTGTGCAAACATGATTGAAGAGATGAGAAGAGAATGTACAAGTTATTTACATTTTGTGTTTGGATGGATAAACCCATTTCCTACGTACCCTCTTATAAAAAGATTAGGATCAAAACCTCGTAGTTCGGGGTAAAAATCTCAAAACAAATTGGTGAATTGATTGGTCCAAAAGCCTTAAGGTCTTTTGTTATCAAAGGGAGAAAACTCAACCTAAAACCACAAGTCCATCATGTGAGGATAGCTTCAACATGCTAGTGAGGGGTTAACCCTATAATAAGCATGGAAGGCTCATTGTCCATCACTAAGGACAAAGGTGAGTATTACATCTACCACAAAGATAACTCAAACCTAATAGCTAAAGGTTATGAAAAGATTTGATTAAGAAAATGGACATTGGAACCACAAAAGAAATTTGAATGGGTTATATTTACCAATTAGAAGTATATACAAAAGATGGTCAAAGTTGACTTAAGGATTCAATTCAAAATGAGTGTTATGAAAAGAAAGTTTGAAAATCAAAAGCATAAGGCTTAGGTTTCTAATGTTGAAAACAATAGTAAAATGTTTGCACAAAAAGGTTTTGGCTTGGGTTAGAGTGGAGAGATGAAGAAGGAGGCTAAGTCCTAAGGGAAACAAAGAGATGAGGGATAAGAAATGAAACCACACTAGGAGTTCCTCTCTTGAGATCATATTGATGATCCAAGCGGCTCCCATCCTTTGGAATAAGCAAGCACAAAGTATAAGCAATCAAACAAGTCTCATAAGAGATCCTCAATGTATCTTGTATCTTCCACTTAGATGAACATGGTAATGATCCTCCAATTAAGCTCAAATGGAAACTCCTAATTCAAGAGCACACACATCAAAAGTTCCATGGGGTAAAACATCACACACCATATCCATACAAGAGGCTCAAACAATGGGTGGGCTTTAGTCAAGAGGGGTCATGTCAACCTCGACAAACAAGCCAAACTGTAATGGGTAATCTGTAGCTCTTAACCACTAACATTGAACGTTAGGGTGAAGCTGATCAAAATGGTAATGAGGATGAGACCTCATGCTCTTAACCCTGGCCAGGGTGAGCTCATGACAAAGAAAGCATGGGGATCCAGAAAGTGGGATCCTATTCCACTTGACAGACTCTGGACAAAGATTTGGGGCACATGTTCAGAAGCATCAGCACATAGTGCGAGCATAAAGAACAACACACTGAATAACGGGGGATTGGCTACTAATCCCTTTTATCCGTCAATTGCCTCTTCTCTTGGAGGTCTTATCAAATATCACATGCCTCATCTTGGAGGTCTTTGAGCATAATTTTAAACAAACACAAACAGAGCCTCTGAAGGAGGACTTGCCAGCAAAATGCCTGCCAAAAAGGTGACAGGACTTCAGACTACATGAAGTAAGAAGCTAACTACCTGAGTGGTGTATCATTCACAATCCAATGCTCAAGCAAGAGCTAAAGCAAGCAAGCAACTAAGGTACCTGTACAAAGACTAAACAGTTAGTATTTCAGTCATAAAACCAACAGACAAACAGTGAAACCCTCTAACAGTTACACAATTCAATGCATAAGTGCCTTGGCACTCAAATGGGCTCATCACATCAATTAAAACCCTACAAAACAACAATAGGTCAGTACTCAATGCATTTGCATCTCACAAGATCAGTGATGAGTATCCAAACCTGAAACACAAGACAAAGTTAGTTTATGTGCATTTAAACAACACAACAAAACACCAACAAACAAAGGCATAAGAGATGAATTCAAAACCTAACCAAATGACCAAAACAGAACCCATCCTTCTACACATCACACATTCAAACACTCCATCTAATGTCCTCAAAAGGACCAGCATCAAATCAATAAGCAAGTGCCTCAAATTGCCTATGCCATGCAATGACCAAAAAATATGCACAAAATGAACTTCCAACTTAGAAAAATCATATCAAATCAGAAATGCATGCAATGACTTTGATATTGTTTGTACAAGTTTCTCATGCCAAGGATGTTCAACATGCAAAAGATCAAATCCAGAATGATGCAAATGCTATGTGAACAAAAATGCACCAATTCAATGCCAAAAATGTGACACAAATTGTCACACTTTTCTTTATGTGTCAAAAATGATGATAACATGTGAGAAAAAATCCAAACCAGTGACCAATGATTCATATTATGTATGAATGTCATTTATGCAAAAAATTGGATCAAATGGCTCAACATAGAGAATTTCACAATGCATTGAATGCAATAGATCAATTTAACCCAACATCAATTCAAAAATTCATACGTAAAATTCCAGACATCAACAATTCATGAAATCAGAACCATAAAAAAGTAGACATCAATACAAAACCATGAAAAAAATTGGGACTCATTTGGATCATTTTTGCATTTTTTATGAATTTAACAAAACAAGCAAAATAATTGGAAAATGCATGGAAATGGAGGGAAATGAATATATTCAAATTAAATCCAGAAAAATCCACAACCACACGATCTGGCGCGCGCATCTGATCAAAGGTCCACATTTGAAATATGAAACGCACTGTTTCACTTATTGACATCAGCATGCACATTCAGCATTCAAGCGCACGCGTGGCCTGGTCAATGCAATCTTATCCAATCAATCTCACACGCAAGGCACACATGGCAGTCCACATCACCAAACCCTAAAAATACACAGACGCCGGAGCTACAGCTCCAGTCGTCTTCTCCGGCAAGCCCTACGGTGGCGCCGCGGTGAAAATTTCTAGAATTCCACAAGGCCTATACCAATCGAATCCTCTTTCAATGATGAATCCAAATATCACATCAATTCTTCCTAATTCTCCCTAGGTTTTGCAGATCGAAGAGAAACATTTCTGAGATCCAAACTTCCAGTTCATACCAAATCCTCAATACTCACTCATTTTCAAATCTAAACATATGTACATGCTCTACTCATCAAGATCTACACATCTATAACTTAAAATCAGCAAAAGGAGAGATCGAAATTGAAGTCACCTTGAAATGGAGGTTGTTGTTCACGCGTTCTCAAGAGTTCCAATGCTCCAGATCTTCTCCTATGATCTTCCTATGAAGCTTTAAGCAAACTTGAACGGTTGAATCCTCTTGAATCTACTTCAATTTCCAAATCCGATTGCCATGTTCATGCTCTTGTACTGCTCGATTCCTTGATGAATTGCTCCAAACAAGGGATGAATCTTGCTCAGTGAAGCACCAGGAATAAGAATATGCAAAGATCTTGGAGAAATGTGTGAATAAAAATGCAAATCGAAGAGAGAGAAATTTGAGAGAGTTCTTCAATTTTTGATCTGAAATTGGTGTCCTCGCAGTTATGATTAGGGTTTGGCCTTTTATACTTCATGCTAATGACAATGCTAATCATATTTTCCATTGGTTAATCATGATTAGTGAGATATGAAGCATCTTGCAAAAATGAAAATTAAGCTCTCCTTGCCATAATACACGTGCAATCTCCCATGCTGAGCTTCTAATCCACTTAAGAACATCCAATGGTCATGCTTTGAAGAGTAATTTGCTTGCATCTTAAGCCAAAAATGAATGGTGAATATTTTCTTCAATTTGCACATGTGTGAAATAATGAATTCATGGTCATGATTCCTTTGCATAATTGGGCCAAATGGTGTCAATTTGAGATGTCTTGAACATGAGAAGCATTTTGCAAAAAGAATGAACCAATTTGGAGCATTGTATCAAAAGTTATGCCATTTTGAATTTCCATGCACACTTTGTGATCAAATGACCATAACTTCTCAACCATTCATCATATGGACATGAATTAGGACTTTTTGGAAAGGGGAGACATAAATCTACAACTTTCATGTTCACCAAAAATCCATTTGAAACTTCTTTGACATTGGAAAGTCAAGTTGAAAGTGGACCAAAAACTTGTCAAATTTGGAAACTTTGAATTATAGGTCATTTTCCATTTTTAGTAACTTTTACCATGACCTTTGAATCTTCAAGATGGATGTTTAGAATGATGAATAAACCCTATTTGAACATGATTGAGGTGTCTCAACTCATTTCCCCACCTCATAGCCCTCAGTTGACTGCACAGTTGACTTTTGGTCCTCAAATGACCTTGAAATGTCTTGATTAAATTGAGCCTCCACCACTTGGTGAAATTGCTTCAAAATGAAACCTTAGCTCATGTAAGCTCCTTATAATAATCATGTGATCCTCATCCCAAGAAAAATACCTCATCTCTTGCACAAAGGATCTCTTTGAAGCTCTTGACCTGGTGATTGCTTAAGCTACAAACAAAAGATGTTAGTGACATATTTTTGTGCGTTTGGTTAGTGAATAAAACAAGAAAAGCAATGATATACAATTCAAGCATGCTTGGTGATCTCAAACCACTCACAAGAGATCCCTACCCAAAGGGAAAGGGATCCAAGATGCTCAATGATCCTTGAGGCTATGCAATGCAATGTTATAATGCCATGAGGGATCTTAGGGACAAAATTGGGGTCTTACACCTACCATCATTATTTGCCATAAGTAATTTTCATATTTCTTGATAAAGCAAGGAGGAAAAAAGATTCATTGTCATTGCCATGGTGTTATCACTATCAAAACAAGTGAAACTCTCATAACTATCGAACATGATTAGTTTCACTAATTTGTAATCAATTGTCCCATCAGGATGTTTGGTGTTCTCTCTCGTATAAATACCTAATTATTTCAATTAAAAAGGAAAGGGAAAGAATGTGAGTAAAGGCTTATACATGTGAAAGAAGGAAGAAAAGTTGAATTGGCGGAGTTTGAAGGTGAGTTTACTCTACGCTTGTTGAAGATTACAATGTCAGTTTGAAAGAGAAAGTATTTGAAATGTAAGAGAGTGGATTTTAAACCTTATTTATAAAGGTTTAAAATCTAGGCCTAGTAGGTAATGAGTAATCTCTCACTAGGCACGTCAATGGTTTCTAGTGTTGGACATGTGACTCCAAACACGAGAGGAGTGGTGAATTGTGTTTTGTTGTAAAATGATATCCAATTAAAAGATATTTTGCAAAATAATTTTTTTTCAACAATTTTGAAAAGATTAAGCAGTGAGATGAATAAGTAAAACAAAACTAGAGTTAAAAATAGATTTGAAAACATTGGAATAAACCAGCAACGAAAATAAAGAGAGATAATGGATAAGAAAAATGCATCAGAGATTTATATAGGTTCACCTTAACCACTTGGCCTATGTTTTTTCCCCACGAATTTATTATTTGAATTTCCACTATAAAATATCTTGAGCTTTTATGGATAGGCCCACAAACCGTATTACAAATACGAGTAAATTATACAGGCTGATCCCCTAAATCAAACAGAGCTCTTGACGAACGAGCTCACAAACCAAATAGAGATTTTACCGGATGATCTCAAGAACCAAACAAAGATTTTATAGGGAAAATATTAAGAGCCAAACATATATTTTATAGGAAAACCTTAAGAACAAAACAAAGATTTTATACGAACAATCTCAAGAACCAAACAAGAGATTTATAACAAGCGAAGCTCACAAACCAAACACGAGATTTTAACGAACAACCTCACAAATCAAACAATATACTTTTAACTTGGTTTAGCTCAGAAGCAAACAAAAATAAATCTCACTAAAGATATTACAAAAATTTCCCCACACTAGAACGAAATACCTCACAAGTGAATTTCGCTCTCAAAGCAAGAAGGAAAAAGTGAAGAAGAAATAAAGAGAGATAAGAGACTGGTAAGTGAGAAAGAGTGTTCAAAATATATTTTTTTCGTGTGAATGAAAGGAGAAATTAGCCCTCTATATATAGGGAAAAATGTGGATCATAAAACGAAAGAATCCACGAGCTTAATGCTCATAATCGATTATGCATATCACATAATTGATTATGTGGTTTAAATATGGAAGGTTTTTAAATGGTGTTTTACTAATCGATTATGTCTTCTTATAACCGATTATTAGAGTTACAAAAGTGATAAATGATTAACTCTATGGGATAATCGATTATACCATGTAAAAAACCTATTAATTGATTAGAATGAGTCCATAATCTATTAGTTAGGCACAAAAATATTTTCTCATAATTTTCACAAAGTCAGAGAGGTTTTTCGATCACTCAAAAGTGTGTGTTTATATGTCCGTGTGTGTGATTTTCCTTATTAATTAAATATCTAATTGTATACCTTTACAAACACATATCACATGACACGAACAATGTGAGCTTTCACACTTCATCTCATTCATGAGTCGAAAGATTCAAGATTCCTTGGTTAGATTCATCAAGATCCATCACTTCATACAAGACTTGACTTCTTCTACCTTATGAGGCTTGATACATATTCTTGATAGATATCATCATCAGAGAAACTGCTTGATTGAGATTATCAGGGATTCCACCGAATGCTGCTTGACATTAGGTGTTGTATTTCAGTGATATGCTTTAACATCTTGATCTACAAGCATAACAACTTGATCATTACTTCATATGACAACTTCATCTTATAGTGTTGTCATCACCAAAACCAACTAGGTCTACAAATTGCTAGAATCATTATACATGTAATCGTATAGCTCCACAAATAAAAGATTCCCCACATCTCTCCTGTCCAAGGAACCTAGGCCAATTTGGCTTCTTGACACAAAACCATCATTAGATGTATTCATTGTGCGTGTGTGTGTTTGTTTGTGATGCTTGAGAGACTCGCCCCAAGCTATGCTTTAGAGATACATTACAAGCTCAGCTTAAGTACTCGCCTCGAGGATGACATGAAAGACTATTTAGGGGTTAACCCAATTATGAAGACTGGAAACATTCAAACTGAATCACTACATTCTTTACAGACCCTCGTGCTTGAGGGACTATGTACCAATATAATTTTATTGGATCATAAGAAGGGACATCCCACGCAAGGAAAGAAAAACACACTAGCAAGGGGTGAGTTTCCCTACAAAGCCATAGGACGCCCAAAATGGGCCATGATCCCACTTGTACCTTAGTAACAACCTACTTGGGTTTAGTATATCTGAGTTCTCTCCCACTGCCCACTTGCCTAGTGGACGTGAGAGATGATGTGCCTTATCACAACAGACTAGAACAGATGGTTAAATGGGATAATTATCGTCTCCGTAATCTAAGGAGGAATAATTCCTTTATTCTACATGTTTCTAATAAATGAGCGAAGGTAATCCCTTTTTGTCCTAAGCTCAAGGAGCATCTATAAGTACCCCGACCTTAAAGCTGAGAAGAGGGTCAAATCATTTCACCTATAAAATACATACACATTTTCTCATCACTCTGAGTGAGCTAACTCTAAGAACCATCAACAACCTTAAACATCACATACAAACCTCCAAATAGAAAGTTACCCTCATCGTACTTTTTAGTTTGTACTTTTTAGCAAGTACAAGATCTAACCTAATCTCGATGAAAAATCTATCTGGATTTTTTTCCACAAGTATATGTCATACACAATAATAATATGCAACAACATTGATGTTACAAGTAATCCTTGTAGCTATAAAATTTCTCGTGTTAATTGTTAGACATTGAAACTATTTTTATATTTTATGCGCTAATTGTTAAAATAGTTAGAATGAGTTATATTATTCTTACAAAAAAATTTAGGGTTCAACATTATTTTTTTATTTATAAAAAAATGATTTTATTACATTGTAGCGGACAATCCTATTTTCAAAGAAAAAACAAAAATTTTATGACATGAATTGAATTTTGCAATGTTAATTTGAAAATATCATTTCACTTATCTTAATTATAGGTGAGCAATAATGTTTTTTACTTAAGAGGAGTCATTGATGATGGATCCATAAAATTTGGAGATATTTTGAAGTGTAGTAGTTCTACCTCGGACTTAAATCTATCCTTCACTTTAGCTTTTAATTGGTCCCTTGTGAACACATCTCTCTGGATTGTCCAATCATGTGTCCTAAGCCAACTAGGAGAGGTCGCACAAATGAAAGGAAACCATTATGAAGGAAACAACCTACTTGGCACAAAGACACAACTTAATGAGCTGACGTGGTACTGTTACAACAAGGACAATACAATAAAAAAGAAGGGTCATGTCTAGGGTAAGGTACCCATAACTATTTTGATTTTTTTGCAATAAAAGTCTAAACAAATCTAACCGGTGAGTTTTAATGATCCTTAATTAGCTAAAAAAACTTCAAATGGAACAAAATCTTAATGACGCTTTTATCTAATGCCCTAATTACACCATGAGTGTCTTGTCATTTGGGATCTTGTTGCAAAAAGAGTGACTAAAACATGGTTACATTGTATTTATGTTTTAAATTAAGAGTCAACAACTTATTCAAATTGTCATTCTGAAATACTTTGAAGTTATCATTGTATTTATGGATGTTTAAGATAGCAATCCAAATCACTTCTTCGCAAACCTTCCACATGACCCTCTATTTGTCCCACTTTAAAGTGTTATTTTTACTCTAATTACTATTATGAATGATAGGCATCTTATGAATTGCTACCATATTTTATTAAAAAAATTCAAAATACTTCTAGACTTTGTAATTGTATTTTCGGACGCATTTAAAAATACAAATCACAATTGTTATTTACAACATTTTAAATGATAGATTGCTTTTATTTCGGATATGCATCTCCGAAATATACTAAAATATATATTCAAGAACATATATGCAAATTAATGCATATTGAAGTTAAAATTAAAATTGATAACTTAAAAGAGGAAACATTACATAAATAAACAGACATTACATATATGTAACATATTAGTGTCAAGGTGGATGTTCCAACATCCTAACAATATCTTTGACAAATCTCACTATTTTTGTATCTAGCTTATCGGAAATTTATTTTCGTAACGAAAATATATATTCAACATAGCATTACATCTGTATCAGTCTTGAACTCGAAGTTTTAAACTCAATGTTCCATTTGTTGTCAGTTGAGGGTGAATAATGCTCAAGCTTCACAAATTTTCGATTGTTACCATGTGGTAAGAGTTATTCTAGTGTGAATTTTAGATCATCAAGAGGCGTGTACTCATTGAACTTGAATGCAATCGATGTCTCTGCCACGTTGAAGTAGACATATTCGATATTCCAATTGATGTTCTTTCTAATGTAATGTAATTGTGTAAAAAATGAAATGGGAGTTCATATTTATACAAGTTCTAGACCAATATGAACCTCAAAATTTTTATCATGTAATAGGGAACGTTTTGGAGAGGCATCTCTGAAACCACCATGTTTATATTTTTTTTAAAATAGTTTTAGTGCGTCCTGAGATGTATCTCCGAAAACACCTAACACTGCAGGAACGCAGAATAATAGAAACACAGAACAGTGAGAGGCAAAACCTATTTGGGAAAGAAAAATATTGATTTTTTTGGAAACTCAAACATGTGTTAATTTCTTTGAAAAATGTATATATTTGACATCATCAATATTAAGACAATATTACATACAAACGCTAAAATGAACCAAAACAAGTGTGACGGCTAAATCTATATCTACGCGTGATACCGCCATTGACTTTTGTTTATTTGAGTATCTCTCAATTTTACTCAATTTAGTGAACTCTTACATCCTTTCCAAAAAAATGATTCAATAATGTCTTCGCTTTTGTCGATGAATGAGTTGCCCACTCCGGTGATATCAATGATATAGGACATCCCGGTTTCAAATAAACTTGAACAATATGTCGTGACTTTGAACGCCACACGATACACATAATACGATCATTTGGATTTGGAGGTGAGGCAGTGTGCATTGGAAAAAATGTTTATGTGAAACTGTATCTTATAAGATCCATACACACTCTTTCATACGCACTTGCTATAAGATGACACATTTCAGGAAAACACATAGTCATATGTACATTTCATTATACCCCTTCAACTCTTTGATCAGTTGTTGGCAGATAAATGTATGATCCTCTTCTCCTTTACCGAGCAAAGCAGAAACAACTCGAAAACTATAGTTACCGTCACCCTTAACATTGACGATCCGTTCAATTTATTTGTGCATAAAAATCGACATCTCATCGATGAATGTAATTTTTGGTGGAGGCGATGAAGGAGGTGGTTTGCTAATGCGAGCTTCTTTAAAAACACTTTTTGAGATTTTGAAGTTGGAGATTTTGGAAAAAGTTTGCCATCATTTTTAAAATATAAAGGAGATCGCATCATTGGATTATCACTCAGTGTTGGTTTGACCTTCTTAGGAGCACCTTTTGTTTTTACTGGTTGAGATTATGGTTTCCAGAAATAGCGTAACTTTGACAACACAAAAACAAGATTAATGTGAGTAATGAAGAATGAAATGAATGATATTTACCTTGAATTCCGTATTCTTTTGCTCATTTTGAAATGACGAAACACAAGACTAGATAGAGTTTTTGAGCTAAAATCTTGATTAAGAATGGAAGTTTTTTTTGCAAGGGTTTTGATAAAGGTTGGCAATGGAGTTTGATCATGAAAGGTTTTGTTTTATCAAAATATGACGTTTGACTTTTCCGGAGATGCATCTCCAAAACAAGCCGACACTACAAAGGTCACACCTTTTCAATTTTCTACTTCACAATTCCGGAGATGCACCTATGAAAAAGTCACAAACTTGGTGAATTAGAAATAAAATGATATGGTTTGTCTAGAGATGCATCTCTGAAATATATTTTTTAAAAAAGGGTGTGACTCAATTGAATTATGTTTCAGGGGTGTAAGAAACGCGTCCGAAGATACATTTTTGAAATTTGAGAGGTATTTTTAGATTTTCATAGGATGTTATTCCACCTCCTCGTAGGGTTAGATTAGCAATTCCATTGTATTTTATGCTTAATTAGATGCTAACCCAACTAAATAAAACCACTTTTGTTGTAAATTATTTTTTCACTATCGATTTTGCCCTCAACCGTTTGTTTAATTTACTTCCACATATCCTACCTCTTTTTAAAACTAATAACAAACTTGTACGGACGCACGAGTTCTTGAGTGGTACACGCATTTGTTCACATACTTTAAAAAATGATTGATAAATTTTCATTTTTAATATTTGGATCAATATTTTTATTTTTACCGATTCATATAATTTCCATAATAAAAAAAATTATTAACATTTTATTATCTTTGACTTACTACAATTATCAAAATTAATTATAATTAGATAAAAAAACATGAAAGAAATATCAAATTTTAATGTTTTTTTTATTTCAAATGTTGATATTTGAGTAATTTATATGGTGAAATGCTTAATTATATAGATTTTAATAAATAACACATATTTTTCTCTTATTTTGATTTATATTTACATCAATACCACACATTTATTCGATCATTATTTTATTTATAAAAATGTCAACAAATCAGACATATTTTTTCTTATAGTTGAATTAATAATATATTATTTTCCGTATGCAAATACTATTTTTATTTAAGTATCATTCATATAAATATTTGAATCAATAATAAAAAAAATTATATATAAAAATAATATTATTTATAAAAATATTTGGATTAATAATATACATTTTGCGATAAAAAATTTGTTTGTTTTGACACCATTTATAAAAATACTTAAATCAACCGATAAAAAAATTCAGTATATAAAACTAATGTTGTTTATAGAAAGGTTTGGACTTTTTCCCATATTAAGGATTGTGTTTGTTTTGGTCTTTTTATGAGTTGACTACACATGCAAGTAAGACTTTAAATTTTAATAATTGAATTAAAATTTTGAAATTGTTTTACAAAAGATGACGTAATTAGGAATTAAACGTGATTTAGATATAACTAATACTCAAAAATCAGAATTATTAAACTAACGAATGTTACTAAACAGAAGTCACTATATATATTGTATAATATATTTTTTCCATTAATTTTTAACTATTTTAAAAAAAAAAATTTAAATATTTATCAGTTTATTTGTTATAGTATACAATATATTTATGTATTTGTAAATTTAAAATAAATTACTTGATTATGAAATGAAGAAAAACTATACAAATGAACTTTTAGTTACACATAAAATATTATTGTAATTGATTGAACAATTAAATTAGTTGTACTTAAATATAATCTTCACTTAAAAAGACAATAATTTAAATATTAACACACATCTAAAAATAATAATATTAACACACATCTAAAAAATAATATAATCATTGTGATTTTGTTGTAAATTGTGGTAGTTGAATAATAAGAAATATTTAGAATATTTAATCTTGAATTTTGGCAAATAGTAACAAACAAACAATAACAATTAGAATTAGAAGATATAGACGAAAATATAATCATATACATGCAAATTTTGATAAATACTTGTCTTGTGGGTGTGAGAAATAATAAGGATATATGAAACAATATAATGTATACGGGATGTTTTGTGAATATTCATCATTCAATCGTCACTATTACAAAATATATCTTTGATAACAACTAACTTACAACGGTTTTACAATTAACCATGATAATATCTCATTTTTGAATGCACTTTATTATATATATATATATATATATATATATATATATATATATATATATATATATATATATATATATATATATATATATATATATATATATATATATATATATATATATATACGAAAAGAGATTGCATAACGGTCAAAATAATCAACAGTGATTATACATTTATGGAGTGACGCGGTTCGAATCACAACTTCAACAATTTTCTATTTTTTTGTTACAATGAGTGTTGTCCGTATAATATGATATACATATTAAAACTAAGATACATATCACCGCGGTTGGTAATGTCAACCGTTGTGAAAGTCATTACATTTCATCACAGTTTTTGAATACGACCGTTATGAAATTGTTTATCCATATATAAGTGAATTAACTCTCGTCTCTTTACAATTTTGTCGTATCTTTCACAACAAAACTCTAGCACACATTTTCTCTCTTCTTCCTCGTCATTAACTTTCCTATTCTTCAATATAACTTCAATCTTGTTCTTTATACATAAAGGCATTCTTCTTCTTCCTTACTCTATCGTTTTCGTGTATGTTGTTGTTATAATTCACATGATTTTTACATAATTTTCTTCTTGTTCGAGAGTTTATGGTTTTTTTATTGTTGTATGTTTCACATGATTTTCATATTATTTACTTCGTTTTCACATGTTTTGTTGTAGGTTTAGATATGCATTAGGTTTGGATATGCTTTAGGTTTAAGTTTTTCAAAAGGGTTTCTCTTTCCTAATACCACTTTGACACCATCTAGACATATCTTATTCTCATATTTCAAATCCTTCTCTCATATTTCAGATCATTCTCTCAACATGAATCAAGATCAAGCTAGTAGGAACAAACTTGTCCAAGAGATTGAGGCTTCAAATGAGGTTATTGATATGCTAGAGTTATGGTTGAACAAAGTCAAAGAAGTTGAAGCTATTAGGGATCACATCATTGTTGTTGAACCCTCTAGTGGAACAGGCTATAAGAACATTCTTATCACGAATCTTAACCCTGGAAAGATAAGGAATGTAGAGGCTATTGTGAAGGACCTAATGAATCTAGATGCAACTGATTCTGAATCAGATGAAGACCTTTAAAACTGCATGAATTTAATTAGACATGAAGAGTGAAGACTGCCCTTCATGTATCATTGGATTGTAATGTGTCAAAGTATGATCAGGCTAATATGGATGCATGTATTCAATTGATTTTAAAATTGAAGTGTGAAACACAAAGCTATTACTAATTCAGGTATTATTACCGATAAAAATTTAGCTTGATAAATCAATGTATCACCTAGTTGGTATGCCTTAATTTAGCAAGTGTTTGAGTCAATGTATCAATTGTGCATGTCAATTGTCTGCATTTATCATGTGAGTCAAAAATAATACAATAATTATGGAATGCAATTATTTTAGAATAAAAATAATTAAAGACCATTGTGGTTAGTTAACTAGATGATATGATGTATATGTTAATCATGAATTTATCACTGTCTTTGATGTAATACAATTTTTGGTATGATACGATTCACAAATACGTGTTGATGTTTCTGGTCTGATACAATTCACAAAAATACGGATTAAAAAATGAAAAAATGTATATATATATATATATATATATATATATATATATATATATATATATATATATATAAAGAAAGTGATTTCACCATGGTTGCTAAATCCAATTGTGTTTATATGTTGAATGCTATCTAGAATGATTTAAATCCCAAAAATGGCGTTGATAGGAATCAAACCAAGGATCTTTAAACTTTTCACAATGGTTATTTAAGACAATTGTGGTGATAGATAACATGCATTCCAGTTTTTTACAATAGACAAGACCGTGATTATAAGTAACACATATACAACCATACGCTCTTTAACAACGAATGATCCTTCGTGATTGTATATCTTTATCATCCGTAATTGTATGTGTTTTTCGTAGTAGTACATATTTGTTGGCAAAATACTAAACATTAGATAATTTTAAAAATCATATAAATTTAGGTTATATATATATATTTTTAAATAATATAAAATACAAAAATTGTTTCAAATGAAAATCTATTTGAATAGTTTCTCCATAACAATTATAAAAGAAGGAAGCTAGAATTTCAAAAAACTTTCAATCCTCAGAGCAACCTTTCCCTTTACTTTCACTTATTCCAAAAAGAAAAAATTAGTTGTCAACTAATGTTTTTAGTTTCCTATGCCTAATCGCAAATCATCCTATTTTGTTAGTTTTCAAGTACATCTAATAGTTGTCATCGTTTTGTAATGCAGTGACAAGTTGATAAATACACACCAACAAAAATTGACATGATAGGCTAGGTTGATTAAAATAAACTTCCATAGTTGATATATTCACTTTTACCTTTCTAAAATATTAGACATCGTGCTACTTAGACCGATTGGAAATTCACCATAACTTATGAATTATGGTGAATTTCAACCAACCTTGATGAATAAGATTGTTATCACCCATACAATAACAATAAAAAAGAGAATAACAAGTGAGAAAGAAAAGAAAGAACGATGTAGAAGAAGAATATTTTTTGCAGAATTTCTCTCTGCCTATAACTTGTGGAAAACTTCTTTATTCACATTGCAACTGCAAAATTCTATGAATACAATATTTTGACTTCTCTATTACAAGAATAAGGGTTACTCCATCTATTTATAAATTTAGGTTAACTTACTCCCTAAGGCAAAACCCAAAACTATAAAAGCTCAAAATAGTTAACACTACTAAAAATATGCCTAAGTCAAAATCCTGTGTGAAGCAATATGCTTCGACACACTAATACAACTTGACACACTAGGTGATTCGACAATTCCTTGTTCTGTCGAGCAACCTGCTTCGACACAAGGAATTACAATTTAACACACCACTTAATTCATTGTGTCTAAGATATCTACATTCATCATAACTCTTAGTCTTTTGAGCACTTCGACCTGCACTCCCTTCGTCATGATGTCTGCAATCTGATTCTCAGTTCTGCAGTGTTCTACGTTCATCTTCCCATCTGCTCCCTGCTCTCGAAGATAATGGAATCTCATTTCGATGTTCTTGCTTCGACCATGTGCTATCGGATTCTTTGCTAGATTGATAGCTGACATATTGTCGATCTTCATGGTAATTGCTCCATGACTCTTCGTTGTTATCTATTCGATCAGATTCACCATCCACGTTGCTTGACATGTACAAAGAGAAGCAACTATGTATTCTGCTTCGCAAAATGATAATGCCATTACTAGCTCCTTTCCTGAACTCCAAGCAACTGGTGCACCACCTAGCATAAACACATAGCCAGCTGTGGATTTTTGATCCTCAACATCACTACACCAAATTGAGTCGGTATATCCCACTATATTACATTCTTTTCCTTCCTCAGCTGTAGGAAACAAAATTCCGTGATCGAGAGTTCCTTTCAGATACCTTAGTATCCTCTTCGCCGCTGCTAGATGTGATACCTTTGGCTTCTGCATGAATCTACTCACCATACCTAGAGTGTATGCTAAGTCAGGCCTTGTGTGACAAAGGTATCGAAGTGACCCAATAAGTCCTGTATATTGGGTTGGGTCGACATCATCTTCATCTGAATCTTTCGACAGCTATAATCTGGGCTCAGTTGGAGTCGAAGTTGGGTTGCAATCTTACATCTCAAATCTCTTGAGTATTTGACATGTATACCTTCTTTGATGCATCATTAAACCCTTATCACTCTTGTAGAATTCGATGCCAAGGAAATATGACATGTCACCCATATCTGACATTTCAAATTCCTTGTTGAGATCACCCTTGAAGTCTTTAATCTCCTTCTTGCGACTACCTGTTATTAACAAGTCATCGACATAGGGACATAATATAAGAAATTCACTCTTGCTTCTTCTTACATATACTCCATGTTCAATTGTGCACTTAACAAATTCCTTCTCCCTTAGGAAGCCATCTATCTCCTTGTTCCAAGCTTTTGGAGCTTGTTTAAGTCCATACAAGGTTTTATGCAGCCTGTTACACCTTTCTTTCTTCGCCTTGTATCACAAACCCAACTGGTTGTACAACATAAACTTCTTCTTCCAATGGTTCATTCAGGAATGCACATTTCACATTCATCCGACACATATGCCAGTTGTCTGTATTTGCTAGACCAACAACCAACCTAATTGTTTCGATCCTAGCAACAGGTGCAAAAACTTCGTCGAAGTCGATTCCTTTATTCTAAAGAAATCCTTTCGCCACAAGTCTTGCCTTGTGTCGAGTCACTTCTCCTTTAGGATTCAACTTCACCTTGTATACCCATTTCACGTCGATTTCCTTTTTGTCTTATGGCGATTCGACAAGTGACTAAGTGTTGTTGACTTCAATTGACTTCAGTTTTTCATTCATTGCTTTCATCCACTTTGAATCTTTCAATGCCTCAGTTGCATTGACTGGTTCGATATATGCTTAGAAGGCATAGTGTACCATCTCACCTTCTTTATTGACCACATCATTTGATGAAATCACACATTATTGCAACCTTACAGGAATGTGTCTTGTTCTTTAAGGTACGCTTGGGCCTACTTCCCCTCAAACTTCTTTTCGAACTTCTCTTTCAACTACACTAGTTGGTTCACCATATAAGATTCTCACTGAATCCTTCTTAACATTCCCAGTCCAATCCCATTCCTTAAGGTCATCTATGATCACGTCCCTGCTAATCATCACTTGCTTGTTCACTGGGTCGAACAACTTGTATCCTTCAATCGAATGATATCCTACCAAGATCATCTGACTCGACTTGTCATCAAGTTTTCTTCTCAATTGATCTGACACATGTCTATATGCTATGGATCCAAACACCTTCAGATGACTCAAGCTAGGCTTAACACTAGACCAACATTCTTCTGCCATGATTCCTTCTAGCTTCTTCGTCGGACATCTGTTTGGGATATATGCTGCAGTCGACACAGCTTCTCCCCATAATTTGTTAGTTAGATGCTTGCCTTTCAACATACTTCTCACCATATTCATGATGGTTCTGTTCTTCTTTTCTGCAACTCCATTCTGATATGTAGTGTAGGGTGGCACCACCTCATGCATAATCTCTTCTTTCACACATAATGCATCGAAGTCTTTTGACACATATTCTTCGCCACCATCAGTCCTCATAATCTTGATCTTTTGACTGCTTTGTCTTTCGACCATATATTTAAACTTGGCAAATACCTTGATCACTTCACTTTTTTCTTTATCATGTAAGCCCACAGTTTTCGACTGAAATCATCTATGAATGTAACAAAGTATTTGTTACCTCCAATCGAATCCACCTGGATATGATCACATACATCAGAGTATATGACTTCAAGAATTGCCCCCGACCTGCTTTCTGCATCCTTACTGAAGTTGTTCTTGTGTTGCTTTTCCTGCACACATTCTTCACAAACTTCATTTGGAATGTCAAATTCTGTTAATCGTGAAACCATATTTCGGCTCTTCAAATCTATGATGTCTTTGAAATTGATATGGCCAAGTCTATAATGCCATATCCATTCATCTTTGTTGGTTGTTGTTGCAAGGCACTTATGCTCCATCACATTTAACTGAATCTTGAAGGTTCTATTCTAAGACATTGGAGCCTTCAAGAACAACCTTCCATTTGAGTCGCGAACTTTCATCATATTGTCTTTGATCTACACCTTGTAGTTCATTTCGACTAACTGCCCTATGCTGAGCAAATTGCTATTCATGCCTGGTATGTACAACGCAGTTGAAATTACTGACCTCTTGCCATCTTTCCTCATAATCAGAACATCACCAACACCTTCAGTTGCTAAAGTATTGTCATTTTCAAATTTCACCATGTTCTTCATTGAGGGCTTTATGCTTACAAACCAATCTTTCCTTCCAGACATGTGTGATGAGCATCCTGAGTCCAAGTACCACTGGTCCTTGAATCTCTCTTCGTCTCTCGTTGTAACCATCAACAACATCTATTATTCTTCATGTTTCTCCAACTTTGCATAAGTTTCTTGATTCTTCTGCTTTTCTGGACAATCACTAGAATAATGAACACGCTTCTGACAATTGTAACACTGAATGTGACTCTTGTCTGGCTTTTGACCACCACCTCTTCCTTTACCTGCAACACCACTTCTTTGGTTGCCTTTGTTCCGGAGTTTTCTCTGATTCGACTATTTTCCTTCTTGCTGATTTTGACCAGTCGAATTTTTGTAGCCTACTCTGCCTTTGTTGCCACTCCAACTTCCTTTGCCTTTCCTTTCTTTTGTTGATTGCGCCTGCAAAGTCATATCACTTTTCGACTTTCCTGCAGCTCTTTCATTCATTCTCTATTCATGAGATTCAAGCGTCCCTTGAAGCTCTTCATTTGTCAGTTTTGACAAATCTTTCGACTCTTCTATGGCTACTACCACGTGGTCGAACTTTGGAGCCAACGACCTCAAGATCTTTCCAACAACAGATCTTGATGTCAACACTTCTCCATATACCTTGATTTTATTAACCAGTTTAATAACCTTAGTGAAGAAGTAAATTATGCTTTCATTGTCTTCCATCTGAAGCAATTTATATGTTTTTTTGTGAGTTTGTAACCTCACCTCTTTCACCTTCTCCGCGCCTCCAAACGACTTCTCCAGAATTTCTCATGCTTCTTTTGCTGATTCTACATCACTAACCCTTTCAAACTTATCTGAACCAACACATTGATGGATTATAAAGAGAGCTTTATAATCTTTCTTTTTCAATTCTTTATGTGCAGCCCTTTCTTGATCCGTCGCATTTTCTGTAAGCGTTGTTACTCCTTCCTTCACAAGATCACAAAGATCTTTGTAACAGAACATAATATTTATCTGCTTGCACAAATTCTCATAATTATTGTTCTTGAGAATCAGAAGATTCACTGGAAATTGCCTGTTTGGATGATTCATTGCCATCGTGATTTTCTTCCCATGAATCGCTTAAATCAGAGCTTTTGATACCAGATGTTGGAAATCCACCACAACCTATGGAGAATTCAATTAATCTTTATGAACAAGATTTTTATCACCCACACAATAATAATGAAAAAGAGAAGAACAATTGAGAAAGAAAAGAAAGAACGATGAAGAAGAAGAATATTTTCTGCAGAGTTTCTCTCTGCCCATAACCTGTGGAAAACTTCTTTATTCACTTTGCAACTATAAAATTCTGTGAATACAATGTTATGACTTCTCTATTACAAGAATAAGGGTTACTCCCTCTATTTATAGATTTAGGTTAACTTACTCCCTAAGCCAAAGCTCAAAACTATAAAAGACCAAATTAGTTAACATTACTAAAAATAGGCCTAAGTTAAAATCATGTGTGAATCAACATACTTCGACACTTAGACACACTAATACAACTCGACACACTAGGTGATTTGACACTTCCTTGTTCTGTCGAGCAAACTGCTTCGACACAAAAAATTATAATTCAACAAGACCATCATATAGATAATAAGTTTATATTTTTTTGGTCACAACTAGGTGGATGACATGATTATGTAGCCGTTATTGGGACCGGGTTTCTATGAATTAATAATGCAATTGAAGTACACACATTGCTGGAAATTTCAAGGAACATGGATTTTTATAATTTAAAATAAGTACACACCCTGCTCTAGGTTTCATTTTCAATCATCTTGTCCTAGATTGCAATTTGGTGTTCCAGAAATAATTTTAACAGCAAAATAACCCAAAAGCTAGAAACACACACAAGCCAAGGAAACCGTACTTGCTTTACAAGCACCTAACAATCCAGTAAACTGTTTTGATTTTAAATTATCAAAGAAATTTTCATCTACTTTATGCCAGGGTTTAATTTCTTATTTATTTCTTTAGAGTACTTATACTATTTCACAGTAGTTCCATCACAGTTTAAAATTGAGACATGTAACAATAATAAGACCCAATGTAAAGATTTTACAAAGTTCTCAATCAGTTTCAGAACTACAACAACAGTTGCCAAAAAAATCAGAAAAATAGAAATCATTATCATGGTTCTTCATCTACATTTTGTCTCCTTTAAAAATGAGACAAACGTATAAATGTAATCACATCAAGACTGATAGTGTCTTTTTCATAGGTAAGAGTAGTCATCAAATGGTCATAAGAAACTTGGAACGAGTACAATAAGATAATTGACTTATCTTCGTTATCAATCCTCACCCAAGTCTCACCAGATTGATGATTATATTATTGAAGACATTGACATGTTATTGCAAATCATATCCTTTTTGCATCTTCAGTGAGTATAGTCGCTACTTCGCAAAAAAATTGTTCATCGATGTCTTTGACGTATACTTACTCTCCAATTTGTCTCAAACCTCTTTTAGCGTCATTAGGTCCAAGATATGATACATCACCTCGTCTAAAACACATAAGCGAATTAATCTCGCGACCTTCTCCTTCATCTTTACCCAATCAGCATCCTCCATATCGGCCAATTTTGTCTCACGCAACATCTTTTGTAAATTTTATCGAGCCAACAATTTTTTAACCCTTATTTTCTATTAGGGAAAAGCTAATGAGTACCCTAGAGGCACTCTTTAAGTGCTTAAAGTGGTAAGGTTTTTTTGGAAGTGTGTGTATTCAATGCATTGGAAATTAAAATTATTGATTTTTGTAGATAATATTTTCTTTATTTGGTATCCTTAAAGAGTGCCTCAGGGCCCTCGTTAGCATGACCCTTGCTATTAATCCAAAATTACTTGTCTCGTTGAACCTTATCACCTTGAATTCCGCACCAACATTAATCGGCGAATGATACTAAATGGAGAAATTGTATGCTTCATAATTCTCAAATGCATTTTAAAGTTACTCATATTTTTAGATTAGAGAATTATTGTACTTATATAATGGTCAATATTGATTTATCTATTACTAGCTTTATTTGGTGGAATAAGTTGTCTAGCTCTATTTAAAATTATTTCAATCTTAATATGTTAAATTTAAATTTGTATATGTTTTGTTGATCTAATTATTTAGGTTTGATTTGCGGTCTTATCTATGTGTAGCGGTAAATTCATGACCATTAAGCTATGGATAAACTTAACATTAATAAAACCAGAGTTGCCACCGAACTTTTATTGTTTCCAAAGGAAAAGCGAAAAGTACAAACAAAACCCAAAGATAATAATTTTTCAAATCAAAACTAATAAAATTCCAACGATTACAGGTAAGGGGGTTGGTTACACAGAGGGAAGGTGTTAGCAACCAAAGTGTCCTAGGTACTCCTAGGGAGCCGTTTTTTATGTGTGTATGTGTTTTTTGGTATAAAA
The DNA here is from genome assembly GCF_024323335.1 of Lathyrus oleraceus. NCBI lineage: Eukaryota > Viridiplantae > Streptophyta > Magnoliopsida > Fabales > Fabaceae > Lathyrus > Lathyrus oleraceus. The sequence goes on from NC_066583.1 coordinate 222,855,699, forward strand.
GATGTTTGCAATAAATAGAGTGAGGGGATGAGAAAAGAATTCATTAATTATATTTTTGTGTTTGACAAGACCTTCGGACTTGTGCCTACGTACCAACATAAAAATGAGGGATTAAAACCTCGTAGTTCGTGGTATCAATTTCAAAGTGAGTGAATTGCTTTTAACAAAAATTTAAGTTTAAAAGAGGCGTAAAAGGCCCAAAATAGTTTGAATGAGTGTTAGTTATTTTTGTCTTTCGAAATTTTAAGTCTAATATGGTTAGATTCATTTACAAGTTTGATTAAGAAAAGGAGTTTGAAAAAATGCAATGGCATAAGGCCAAAGTTTCTAATTTGCAATAAAGAGTCTAAGTTTAGAAATCACAAGCAAAGAAGATTTTGAAAGGTGGGGGGGGGGGGGGGGGGGGAGATTTAAAATTTAAGAAGTGGGAGTAGGTGAAGAGACTAATCCTAAGAAAGAATTTAAAAGTTAAGAGTTGAAAATATCGGATCAATGGGATGCAATCCAATAGACAAGAATGTCATATAGAAACTCACTTTTCCTTTGGACTTTAAAATCAAGCAATATCAATACACAAGTAGCAAGATGAAGAGCAAGGCGTCAAATAAAGATAGCCACATCCAAGCTAGCAACTCCATAGTCTTTTTCTTAAGCTTTCATGTATCAGATGACATACTCCTTGAATGGCTCAGAATAAGGCATTAGACACAAGTTCATTTACATCAAGACATTGTAGCAGATGAACTCAGAGGGATCTCAATACTTGCATCAGATGGAAGTTCACTTCATAATAACTTGGTTTCAGAAAAGTTGGCATTGGCCAAGTCCTTTTGCATAGGGAGTGTTGCCTAATTCTAAGTCCAAAGCTCAGATCACAATCCAACAGTCCACACAAATATCTTTTAGGGTTTTTGTCATTTATTATGTACTTTAAGGTCCTAAGACCACAAACACAAACAAAATACACAAACAAGTATATACAATCACAATTCATGGCTTAAGTGAGCAAAGAGAAAATGGCATTGAAATAAACAAGTTAAATGGTATGTATAATGACAAATGATAAATGACTTGAATTTAAATTGCATAAAGTAAATGACTTGAAATTAAAAGTTATTCAAATGTTAGTTAATTAGAAGTTAGTGGAGTTTTGCTTTTCAACTTTTTAAGTCATTCTTTGGAGAACACTAAACCCTCTATTCACAAGCATGGATCCTTGAACCAAGACATCTTCCAAAGGAAAAAAAGCCAAGTTTCCTCACAATACCATGAAAGGGGGAGACTTACAATCTCACTTACTAGAATGTTATGCCTTTTATGTCAAAACTTAGTGCTATGTTAAGCAATCGTAATTGGACTTATGTAGAAGTCATAACTATCTGAGGCCGAGTGTAATACCCCAAAATTTACCCTTCATTTTTCCTGAAAAAGAAAAAAAAATGAAAAAAAAAACGAAAAAAAATTAATTAATTAATTAATTAATTAATTAAATAAATAAAATAAATAAATAAAATATAACAAATTATTTTGGACTTGGGTCTCCCTCATTTAAGCCCACTACCCACGAAAATCAGTCTATAAATACTGAAGTTTCAGTAGAGGAAAACACACTTGGAGTTACACTGGGAGATTCACTGAAAAAGATAGTGAGAGAAAGAAGACAGAACAAAGGGGGATTTTGAGGAGAAACAAAACACTCTGAGGTTTTCTTGGAACAAAACCCTGAGGAAAAAGATAGTGAGAGAAGACCTGACAGAGAACTCAGAGCAGCCTCCAAACCCTGAAGGGAACTCAACTTGTAAACCTCACGGGTGCAACTCAATTTCAATCAAGCTCTCCAATCAGGTTTTCCCTATATCCATCATCTTTATGCCTTTAATTTGAATGCTCTAAATGTATGAGGTATTATGGGTGAATTTGATACCTTTTTTGTGAGCCTTTTGTGAATTTTGATGGAATTATTCATGTGGTTACATTTTGATTTAGGGGCAACTCTGGGTTACCCTATTTTGTTTCTCTAACCTGTCTTTGCGTTGCCATGGCATTGTTTTCCCTGGATTTCACCTTGTTTGTCTAACCTTTCTGTTGAGTTTTCGCGAGGGCTCACATACTCTTGCAGGGATACCATTCGGAGGTTTATCCTAATTAATCGTATTGACTGATTTTCTTTGATGGTCTAGCTGGAGAGATCTCAGGGTTGCTAATCCTTTAATTGCTTTAACTTCGGATCTTTATCTGGGTGGTAATTTTTTCCTTTTCTCGTACTTTATCGCTTTCTTAGCTGGAAGACCTCAATAGGAGGCAATGTTTGGGCCCCTTGGTGGCATTTTACTTTGAGATACATGTTTTGTGTTTTGTATTCATATTCCCACATGTAGCGCGGTTCCTTCGTCAAGCACTGCCTGTTTGCCCTCGAGCATCCCAAACCCTAAAACCCAAAGCAACACGTTTACTCCTTCTACTACAGGCGAGTAAGTCTCCAAAGGTCGAGCATCCGGTAGATTGCGTAGTGACGTCGTTCGTCCAAAACCCAATCTATAACCCCGTAGTTAGCCGAACTACGGCTTGCTCTGATTCTCATTCCAGATGAGATACGTAGGCATAAGACGCGATGTCTTAGCGAGCACACATCCCCCCAACCCATAGGTCAGCTGAACTACGAAGACTCTGATTCTCATATTCATATGAGATACGTATGCAGTGGATGCGACATCCGCGCGAGTCATTTTCATTTAACCCTTTTTTTTTTGTAAACAGCACAAGATAAACCCACACTCTTTAGACAAGAACTACAAAAGTGGATCCCGTAGAGTACTACGGATGCGTAGGGGTGCTAATACCTTCCCTTCGCATAACCGACTCCCGAACCCAAGATTTGGTTGCGAGACCCCGTCTTGTCCTTTCCTTTTTCAGGTTTACTTCGAGCGTTTCCTTTCCCTCCCTTGGGATAAATAACGCACGGTGGCGACTCTTCTGTCATTTTCTTTCGCCGATTGTTTTTTCGCACACTGTATTTTTCAGGTTGCGACAGCTGGCGACTCTGCTGGGGAAGTGGTTTCCCTAAGAGAGTCCCTCCTAGATTTTGTAGTTTGTTTGTTTATTGGGTGTTCATGCTTTTGTACAGTTATTTATTTACCTGCTTTACCTTATTGCATTGTGTATATATCATTGTTGTATCTGTTGGCTGGCTATGGCTGCTTGGTGATCTTTGTGAGATGGGATTTATACCCGAACTCGAGTGCACTTAAGATAGGAGAATGGCATAGTCCTGTCAACTTGTGTGGAGTATTCCTTAGCGAGTTGACTTGCAAGCCCATTCACTTGGTGGAGGTCATGTTGAGATCAATAATGTCATATAAGTAAGTTGTGGTTAGACATTACTTGTTCCAATATAGACCTAAGAAGCCAAGGACCTTAGTTTACCAAACCCATCTTGGCCTATTCGTAGGACGTAGTGCGAAAGTCGTTCAAGTGTAAGATTTGATACGATTGTTACGCGATACTACACTCATAAGAGTCTCTGTTGAGAATATTGTTGGAATACGAGTAGTCGTTCCTCTGATAATATCCGAAAGATGGGATTATGACTATGGGAACCTTTTGTAGAACATGTTTGGCAGGTTTAAACCTTAGTACACTCCTTTTGGGTGGTTCTTAACCTAAACTCCATGCTCGTGACTTGCGACAAACCCTTGATTCATGGTTGATCTGATCAGGTATCCTTAATATCAATGAAACTCGGGTATTGATAAGGTGTAAACCATAATCTGCCAAAATGGGTGGTTGATATTAAGGATAACATGATCCACCCCATGACCTTTGTTTGCTGTACTCTTAATTTCTCTCCAGACAGTGCAACCTGACAGATGTTCAAGCAGATACAGCAATCCTGATTCCCATGCCACTGCACTGCATTCACATCATTTTGCATCACATCATTTTGCATTCATAATCATTCACACATGTTTATCCATTTCTGTGGGGTTTATATCTTCCACTTGATTCTAGTTGGAATTTTCTTGGTTCTCATCAACGGCTTAGTCTTTTTTTTACACTGTTTATCAAATGTGAAACTGGAATCAAGGGGGTAGAATACCTTTGGAATTGATAAACATGTCATTGCATTTGCATATTCATTAGCATGTCTTGCATAACAGGTACTGCCGCAGGTGTGACCATTCCAGCTGCAACACCACTACAACAACAACAATCACAACGTCAACCAGCTCAGTATCAACAGCAGCAACAACCGGGTAACAGACCCGCTTATCAACAGAGGCAAAGGATGATGGACCAGCGTTTCGACACCCTTCCAATGTCGTACGCCCAGTTACTTTCTAGTCTTCAACAACTACAACTTGTGCAATTGCGCACTCTGGCTCCTCCTGTTGGTAGACTTCCGGTGGGTTATGACGCCAACGCTAGGTGTAGCTTCCACTCTGGGGCACCTGGCCATGACATTGAGAACTGCAAAGCTTTTAAGCACGTAGTTCAGGACCTCATAGATTCAAAGGCCATCGACCTTGCACCAGCTCCGAATGTTGTCAACAATCCCATGCCCCAGCATGGTGGTGCGAACGTTAATTTGGTAGAGGGAGAAGCCAAGTCCATTAAGGATGTGTTGAAGTTGAAGACTCCATTGTTGGATATCAAAGGATGCTTGCTGAAGGCCGATGTCTTCCCCGGTTGTGGGAAGGGTTGTTTGGATTGTGCCACTCATAGTGGAGGTTGTTTGAAACTACAGTAGGGTATTCAGGCCTTGCTCGACAAAGGTATCCTCCAGGTTGAGGGTCTGTCTGTCCAAGAGTCAGCGGAAGGGGTTGAGGAAGAAGGGTTTGAAGATGCTACTGATGAATTCGCAGATGTTGTTCCTACTGTTTCTGTAATCCATAATGATGTAATTGAACTTGATTCTGATGTTTCGGATGCTTGCATTTCAATGAATGAGATTTCTGAGTACGACTGTGATATTGCTACTATCACTATTTTCTACCCAACCAATCAGATCCGTGTGCCAGAAGCGCAACCCGCGCCACCAGTGCGACGATCTACTATGACCATCACAACCCCTGGTCCTTTACCCTTCACCAGTGAAAGGGCCATTCCGTGGCATTATGGGGGGAGCGTGTATACGCACGATCATAAGGTGGAACGGCCACTGAAAGTAGAAGAGGGTCAGAAGCCTGAACTTGAAGGTCCCGCAGTGGATAATGTCGGTGGAATTGGGCGATTCACCAGGAGTGGTAGACTGTTCTCACCACCGATTACCCAAGCTGATAATGCTGATGCTGTGGCGAAAGCCAAGGGCAAGCAAGCCGTGAACGGGGATACCTCTGCACCCTAGGGAAGTTCTGAGCCCACTTTTGCAAAGGATGTGGACGAGCTTCTGAGAATCATAAAGAAAAGCGATTACAAGGTAGTCGATCAGTTGATTCAGACTCCGTCCAAGATATCCATTCTCTCACTCCTATTGTGTTCGGAGGCACACGGGGAGGCACTTCTGAAGGTTCTTAATGCTGCTTATGTACCTCAAGAGATCTCGGTAAACCAACTAGAAGGGATCGTCGCCAATGTGCATACAACCAACGGGTTAGGTTTTACTGATTCTGACTTAACACCAGTCGGACGCAATCATAACAAGGCTCTGCACATCTCGATGGAATGCAGAGACACCGTGTTATCGCATGTTCTGGTGGATACAGGCTCCTCTCTCAATGTGCTACCCAAGAGAGCCCTAACAAGGTTAGAAGTAGAGGGTTTGGTCTTGAAACCTTCAGATCTTATTGTGAGAGCCTTCGATGGTTCTAAGAGGTCGGTGTTTGGAGAGGTAGAATTGCCAATTTTGATTGGATCACAAACCTTCAATACTGTCTTATACGTGATGGATATCAGTCCTTCCTACAGTTGCTTGCTGGGTCGTCCTTGGATCCATAATGCTGGGGCAGTCTCTTCAACTCTACATCAGAAGATTAAGTTTCCGGTCAACGGACGAATTATCACCGTCTGTGGTGAGGAGGACATCCTGGTCAGTAACCTGTCTACATTCAAGTATGTAGAAGTAGAAGGTGAAATTCATGAGACTCTGTGTCAGGCTTTTGAGTCAGTTCAAGTCAAGGATGCAGCTCCGGTGGAAGAGGTTAAAGCGGGTGCCTCTATCTCATCCTTTAAGCAGGCACGGGCCGTGGTGGATTCAGGTGTTGCTCCCGATTGGGGGCGTCTGTTGGAATTACCAGTGAAAGAAGATAAGTTCGGGATTGGATATCAGCCAGCTCTGACTTCTACAACACTTCAGGGGCCGATCACTTTCTCCAGTGTTGGCATCATTCAGTATGGTCAAGTCTCTGCAATCAACAAAGAAGATGGGGATAGTGATTGTGACATCGACAACTGGGTGCGTCCGAGGATCCCGGGTGAAGTCATCAACAATTGGTATTCTGAAGAGATTATCCAAGTCACTCTTCTTGAAGAGTAATTTTCTTTGTTTATTCATGCATATCCAAGTCTTACGTTCCGCCCAGGGCGTAATGACTCATTGTAGGGCCCATCTATGTGACACTTGCATTTTTATCATAAATAAAGGACGTATTTTTGCATTCAAATATTTCGTTCCCTGTCTTTCTATTTTTGCAGTTTTTCAAAATAAAAAAATGGCAATGTTTTGTTTAGTTTTCACTTCTTGTTCACACTCATAAGCACATACCATCACTCATGCAGATGCACAACACCGGATCCTATTGATAACGGTTCTGCTATGGCTCGCTTCGACTTTGAAAATCCAATCTTTCAAGTTGAAGAAGAGGGTGATGAAGACTGTGAACTCCCTGAAGAACTTACCAGGTTATTAAAACAGGAAGAAAGGGTCATTCAACCGCATCAAGAGTCTGTTGAAGTGATTAATCTCGGCACCGAGGACGCCAAGAGAGAAATCAAGATAGGGGCTGCTTTGAGAGATGATGTGAAGAAAGGGCTGATTGAATTGCTGCAAGAATACGTTGACATCTTCGCCTGGTCTTATCAGGACATGCCCGGGCTGGACACGAACATCGTGGTACACCGCTTGCCTCTCAAAGAAGGTTGTCCTCCGGTCAAGCAGAAACTCAGAAGAACAAGACCAGAGATGGCTGTCAAGATAAAGGAAGAAGTACAAAAGCAGTTGGATGCAGGTTTCTAGCAGTCACCAATTATCCGCCATGGGTTGCAAACATCGTCCCAGTACCTAAGAAGGATGGAAAGGTACGGATGTGTGTCGACTACCGGGACCTGAACAGAGCTAGCCCTAAAGATGATTTCCCATTACCTCACATTGACGTTTTGGTGGATAATACAGCTCAGTTCTCGGTATTCTCTTTCATGGATGGCTTTTCTGGCTATAACCAAATCAAGATGGCACCAGAAGACATGGAAAAGATAACTTTCATAACCCCATGGGGCACCTTCTGCTACAAGGTGATGCCGTTTGGTCTGAAAAATGCCGGAGCAACATATCAACGAGCTATGGTAACTCTGTTCCATGATATGATTCATCATGAAATCGAGGTTTATGTGGATGATATGATTGCCAAATCTCAGACAGAAGAAGAACATTTGGTGAATTTGCAGAAACTTTTTGAGCGTTTGAGGAAATTCAAACTGAGACTTAACCCGAACAAGTGCACTTTTGGGGTGAGATCGGGAAAATTGCTGGGCTTTATTGTTAGCGGAAAAGGGATTGAGGTGGATCCTGACAAAGTGAAAGCAATACAGGAAATGCTTGAGCCAAGAACAGAGAAGCAAGTCCGTAGTTTCTTTGGGAGGTTGAACTACATTGCAAGGTTCATCTCTCACCTAACAACCACGTGTGAGCCAATTTTCAAATTGCTGAGGAAAGATCAGGCTATCAGGTGGAATGAAGATTGTCAAAGGGCTTTCGAGAAGATAAAAGAGTATCTACAGAAACCTCCGATCCTTATACCTCCAGTTCCTGGGAGACCTCTGATAATGTACCTATCAGTGACTGAGAACTCGATGGGGTGTGTATTGGGACAGCATGACGAGTCTGGTCGAAAAGAGCATGCCATATACTACCTTAGCAAAAAGTTTACCGACTGTGAAATCAAATATTCGCAGCTTGAGAAAACTTGATGTGCTTTGGCCTGGGCAGCTCGCCGACTGAGACAGTATATGTTGAACCATACTACCTTGTTGATTTCTAAAATGGATCCAGTGAAGTACATCTTTGAGAAGCCGGCTCTCACCGGACGTGTTGCCCGTTGGCAGATGATTTTAACAGAGTATGATATCCAGTATACGTCACAGAAGGCCATCAAAGGGAGTATTCTGTCAGACTACCTTGCCGAGCAACCGATTGATGATTATGAGCCAATGAAGTTTGAATTCCCTGATGAAGACATCATGTTCCTCAAGATGAAAGACTGTGAAGAGCCAGTTGTTGAGGAGGGACCTGATCCAAACGAAAAGTGGACTTTGTTGTTTGATAGGGCTGTCAATGCTAGAGGTAGTGGAATTGGCGCTGTCATTACTACTCCGAAGGGTGCCCACATGCCTTTCACCGCTCGTCTGACTTTCGAGTGCACCAATAATGAAGCTGAGTACGAGGCCTGTATCTTGGGCATTGAGCAAGCCATTGATCTGAGAATCAAGACTCTGGACATCTTCGGAGATTCAGCTCTGGTGATTAATCAAGTGAATGGTGATTGGAATACTCTCCAGCCCACTCTGGTCCCCTACAGAGATTACACGAGAAGACTGTTGACTTTCTTCACAATAGTAAAATTGTATCATATACCTCGTGATGAGAACCAGATGGCAGACGCACTTGCTACTCTATCCTCCATGATCAAGGTAATTCGTTGGAACCATACTCTCAGGATCGATGTGATGCGCCTTGACAGGGCCGCGTATGTGTTTGCTGCTGAACTGGTAGTCGATGACAAGCCCTGGTATCACGATATCAAGTGCTTTCTGAAGAATCAAGAGTACCCTGCAGGGGAATCCAACAATGAAAGAAAGACTTTGAGAAGATTGGCAGGCAGTTTCTTCTTGAACAAAGACGATGTGTTGTATAAGAGGAACTTCGACATGGTTTTGCTCAGATGTGTGGACAGACACGAGGCGGACATATTAATACAGGAAGTTCATGAAGGTTCCTTCGGTACTCATGCCGGCGGACATGCAATGGCTAAGAAATTATTGAGAGCGGGTTATTATTGGATGACCATGGAATCAGATTGTTTCAAGTATGCTCGGAAGTGTCATAAATGCCAGATTTATGCTGATAAGGTGCATGTACCACCGAATCCTCTGAATGTGATGGCTTCGCCGTGGCCGTTTGCTATGTGGGGTATTGACATGATTGGAAAGATTGAGCCGACTGCTTCCAATGGGCATCGCTTCATCCTTGTTGCCATCGACTATTTCACCAAGTGGGTCGAAGCAGCGTCGTTCGCGAATGTCACCAGGCATGTGATTGCCCGTTTTATCAAGAAAGAAATCATTTGTCGCTATGGGATTCCCGAAAGAATCATTACTGATAATGGTTCTAATCTCAACAACAAAATGATGAAGGAGTTGTGTCAGAACTTCAACATTCAGCATCACAATTCTTCCCCTTACCGCCCTAAGATGAACGGCGCTGTTGAGGCGGCAAATAAGAATATAAAGAAGATTGTGCAGAAGATGGTCGTCACGTACAGAGATTGGCATGAGATGCAACCCTTCGCCTTGCATGGGTACCGTACTTCAGTACGTACATCGACCGGGGCAACCCCTTACTCCCTGGTGTATGGTATGGAAGCAGTCCTACCTGTTGAAGTGGAGATTCCTTCTCTAAGAGTCCTGTTGGATGTCAAGTTAGATGAAGCTGAATGGATTCGGACAAGGTTCAATGAGTTGAGTCTTATCAAAGAGAAGCGAATGGCAGCCATTTGTCATGGGCAGTTGTATCAGAGTCGGATGAAGAGAGCTTTTGATCAGAAGGTGCGTCCTCGTTGTTTCCAAGTCGGAGATTTAGTGTTGAAAAGGATCCTTCCTCCTCAGGCAGATCACAGGGGCAAGTGGACTCCTAACTATGATGGACCGTATATTGTCACCAAGGTTTTTGATGGTGGGGCCTTAATGCTTGCAACTATGGATGGTGAAAACTTCACTTCCCCTGTGAACTCAGACGCAGTTAAAAAATACTTCGCATAAAATAAACCCGTTGGACAGTAAAAAAGAGTAGTCCAGGCAAAAATGGGCGTCCCGGCGAACCAAGAAAATGAAAGGGTTCGGGCAAAAATTAGGGACAAAAATAAAAAAAGATTGTACACCCGGTAAGTTGAAAACCTGAAAAGGCAACTTAGGCAAAAATGGGTATCCCGGTGGATCGAAAACCCGAAAAGGGCGATCCAGGAAAAAGTTAGGGATTAAGCGAATGACTGCGTTCTGAGTAGTTCTAAATCTCATCTCGTGCCAATGACTGGAAATTTTTGAAGGATAGGAAACAGTCCAATCACTCTTTCAGAAAGCTGATCATCTGGAGGATCTTGAAGACGGGCAAGTCATAGCAGAATTGGAACCCAATAGAAATCCATTTCACATTGCCATTAGATTAATTTCTATTTTTATCTTTTGTGCGATTACCTCTTTCCAGGGATTGCTTCCTGATGTAAATGCCTATTCAGAGGCCATTCAATCAATAAAATCATGTTATTCAGTATATCTTTGTTTTCATTTTCATTTTACTGTTTTGTTTCCAAAAATGACGTCCGAATTTTTGATAAACATTGCATCATGACACATAAGGGCTTTACAGGTACATGCTTAATAAACATTTAAAATTGCTGTAAATTTTAAGTGCTTTGGATCGTCTATTCAGAACAGATGCCCTCGGGGCATTTCCTTAAAATCCCCTGCAGATGATCGTGAATATCTTCCCCAGTGAAGTCGCCAACAGACGAATCTGGTGTCTTATCCCTGCAGAGCTGATCAGAGTGTTGGATTCTTCAATCCCCAGCAGTTTCTCACCACCGCACTTCCCTAAGCGGTTGTTTCAGGACATACACTCCCCAGCGGAGTTGACAGTGTCAGACTGTATCTTCCCAGCAGAAGTGGCTGCTCCTTAGAGTTCGATGCCAGATCGATAATCCCAATGCAAGATCCATGGTTTCTTTTCTTGAAGCAGAACCTCGGTACCGTATCAGTGTTTGCTCCCCCTGCTGAGTCATCTCTCGCAAATCGTGGTTGCCAGAACCATTGTAGCTTTCCTCAGCAGCAGGCTTCCAATGCCATTCTTTCCCCGATCAGAGTCTCGGTATGGCCAGAACACCGTATGGCTAGTCATCTCCCCATAGAGTTCATTGTGGTGTGTATCTCCAGCAGCCTGGCCAGAGCCCAGAGGATGGTAATTATTTCCCCAGCAGATCCCCTTGCCTCGGCTTGGCATTCTACCTAGCATTTCACATCCCTGCATGTAGAATCATATTGCATTGCATCCTTTCAAATCGCGTAGCATTTCCATTTTCATGGAGCATTACGCCATTGAAAAATTCAAACATACGCATGTAAGCATAAAACATTCTCGGTATCCCAAGTGATAAGCTAGAAGTTGTTTCCAGTACTCAGACTGAAGATTGTTCATGACTTACCTTTATTATCCCCAGCAAGTGTCATTGGCCCATGCGCCGCCTCTATTATCATTCCCTATTTCTGCCAATGCTGACAGGCATGAAGTTTTCCGGTATCCAGACCGAAGTGGCATTCAGGCCAGTTTTCCGGTATCCAGACCGAAGTGGCATTCAGGCCAGTTTTCCGGTATCCAGACCGAAGCGGCATTCAGGCCAGTGTTCCGATGTTCAGATCGAAGAAGTTTCCGACGGTCAGGTCGATGCGACTTGTGGCGTTCAGGCCAGTTTTCCGATATTCATATCGAATTGGCATTCAGGCCAGTTTTCCGGTATCCAGACCGAAGTGGCATTCAGGCCAGTTTTCCGGTATCCAGACCGAAGTGGCATTCAGGCCAGTGTTCCGATGTTCAGATCGAAGAAGTTTCCGACGGTCAGGTCGATGCGACTTGTGGCATTCAGGCCAGTGTTCCGATATTCAGATCGAAGTGGCATTCAGGCTAGTGTTCCGATATTCAGATCGAAGTGGCATTCAGGCCAGTTTTCCCGATATTCAGATCGAAGTGGCATTAAGGCCAAGTCTTTCCGATGTTCAGATCGAAGAAGTTTCCGACGTTCAGGTCGATGCAACTTGTGGCATTCAGGCCAATTTTCCAATGTTCATATCGAAGTCATTTCCAGTATTCAGACTGATGAGCGGCATTCAGGCCATGGTTATTTCTGTGTTACCATTTATTTTGGTATCCAAGTTAACATTCTTTTTCGGTATTCAGACTGACTTTCACCGTACCAGACAGATTCTTCTTTCAAGACCACCTCTTTGCCGATTCTGACAGACATTGTTACTTCACTTCACTTCAGTGCAAATTTTTGGGCTTTTATTGTATTCAATCCCTTGATACCTCGAAAGCACGAAAGCAACTGCCATCTTCTTTCCGGGTCTCCAGTTGATTGAATAGGGGCAGCTGTAATACCCCAAAATTTACCCTTCATTTTTCCTGGAAAAAAAAAACGAAAAAAAAAACGAAAAAAGAAAAAAAATTAATTAATTAATTAATTAATTAAATAAAATATAACAAATTATTTTGGACTTGGGTCTCCCTCATTTGAGCCCACTACCCACGAAAATCAGTCTATAAATACTGAAGTTTCAGTAGAGGAAAACACACTTGGAGTTACACTGGGAGATTCACTGAAAAAGATAGTGAGAGAAAGAAGACAGAACAAAGGGGGATTTTGAGGAGAAACAAAACACTCTGAGGTTTCCTTGGAACAAAACCCTGAGGAAAAAGATAGTGAGAGAAGACCTGACAGAGAACTCAGAGCAGCCTCCAAACCCTGAAGGGAACTCAACTTGTAAACCTCACGGGTGCAACTCAATTTCAATCAAGCTCTTCAATCAGGTTTGCCCTATATCCATCATCTTTATGCCTTTAATTTGAATGCTCTAAATGTATGAGGTATTATGGGTGAATTTGATACCTTTTTTGTGAGCCTTTTGTGAATTTTGATGGAATTATTCATGTGGTTACATTTTGATTTAGGGGCAACTCTGGGTTACCCTATTTTGTTTCTCTAACCTGTCTTTGCGTTGCCATGGCATTGTTTTCCCTGGATTTCACCTTGTTTGTCTAACCTTTCTGTTGAGTTTTCGCGAGGGCTCACATACTCTTGCAGGGATACCATCCGGAGGTTTATCCTGATTAATCGTATTGACTGATTTTCTTTGATGGTCTAGCTGGAGAGATCTCAGGGTTGCTAATCCTTTAATTGCTGTAACTTCGGATCTTTATCTGGGTGGTAATTTTTTCCTTTTCTCGTACTTTATCGCTTTCTTAGCTGGAAGACCTCAATAGGAGGCAATGTTTGGGCCCCTTGGTGGCATTTTACTTTGAGATACATGTTTTGTGTTTTGTATTCATATTCCCACATGTAGCGCGGTTCCTTCGTCAAGCACTGCCTGTTTGCCCTCGAGCATCCCAAACCCTAAAACCCAAAGCAACACGTTTACTCCTTCTACTACAGGCGAGTAAGTCTCCAAAGGTCGAGCATCCGGTAGATTGCGTAGTGACGTCGTTCGTCCAAAACCCAATCCATAACCCCGTAGTTAGCCGAACTACGGCTTGCTCTGATTCTCATTCCAGATGAGATACGTAATTTTATCAAATTAAAATCATTCATTCATTTTGGGAGATGAAATATACATTTCAACAATCCCCTAAATCCAATAATTTCAATCCAACAAAAGTCAAATCAACCTTGACCAAGGCCCAAATACAATAGTCAAACTCCACAAGTCAATAAAAATGGCTCAACACAATTTATTTTCAATTAACCCAATTAAAAATGCATTAAATTAAATTATGTTTTATCAAAAACCTAAAACCTCTTCAAAACACCAAATAAATGGCTAAGATATTTATCATAGGTTAAACAAGGTCAAAGGACCTTGGGGGGAAAAATTCACTATTTTTGAAAAGTCAGAAGTATTTTTAAATAATTAAAAATATACACAAAACAATTAAATCATGAAAAACATTAATATTGATCCAAAAAATAATTTTAATTCAAAAAATGAAAGAGACAAATTTTTGAATTTTTTTGGTGAAAGTCCCATATTTTTTGGATCAATATTAAAATTAATATGAATTAATGAAAATAAGGCAAATAAAATAAAAATTCATAAATTACAAAATGCGTGGACCATTTGATCTCCCTCATTAATTGAGGTGGCAGATCAAATGGTCCAAAGCGCGCATTCCATGTGGTCATTAGTCAACTGCACAGCACGCGTGGTAATTACAACCAATGCCCAAGATTAAAACAAATTAAATTGATTGCTTTCTCCTCCTCTTGCTGGCAGAAACCAAATGAACTGAAATGGAAGTGAATTTCTGGAGTTTGAACTTCCAAACAGATGGTGAAGTTTAAGCTCAATTTCAAAGAAATCTCATAAAATTATATGGCAGTGAGGGTTTGCAGAGGTCTAGCATAGCTTGGGCAAGGTGTTGATGATGAATCTCAAGCCTTAAGCTTGTTTAAATAGGCATTGTGTTTGATATTTCCACCACTTGAAAATTTAACAAAAATTGTAATTCACTTGCATGGGTGCATGGGAAATCATTTGGGCCTTGAGAGTGATGTAATCTAACTCCAAATCATGCATAAAGTCCACTGAACTCATAATGTGCAAGCATGCAAAAGCAAATGATCATTTGAAATTCAAACTTGCCAAAACACTTCCCATAATGAAGCCATGTGCAAGTCCTTCAATTTTGGTATAAAGGAGATGATCTTTGATGTTTTAGAAAGGTAAGGTCAAGGGGAACAACTTTTATGTTGAACACTTTTTCATTTGAAGCTTGGATCATGATGAATTTTGAGGTGGAAGTTTGGGAAATCAAACATATTTGAAAATTTTCTAAGTCCCAAGTCAAATGTTCACTTCTTCCACCTTGAATAACTTTTTCTATGGGCTTCAAATGAGAAATTTTCCTGTATCAAAGTTGTATCTATTTCAAACCTATTCCATTTTATCACCAATTTGGACTCATTTGGATTTGTCATGAAGGAGTTATGCATTTTAGAAGTTGAGGAAAATCACTTGTTCAATGGTATTAGTCCAAAATGACCTATAATGTTTCCTATTGGAACATGCATTTGCAAGTTGAATTTGCACTTCCTCCAAACATCAAAGTTAAAGTAGGAATCTTTAAATTGATCATGGAGTTTTAATGGGTTTCATATCATAAACATTGAGCAAGTTATGGCCTTGGGAAGTTGACCTCCAAACTAGGTTTTAGACAAAATGACCTATAAGCTTTCACCCTAAAAAATGATTTTTCAAGCAAAACTAGCTCTTGACCTCAACATGAAAGTTATTTGGAATGTAATTTAGAGTAAATTTTCTCTTGTAATCATTTTCATATGATAAAAATTGTAGGAAATAGGGTATAGGGAACCCCAATTTTGACTAGTTGACTTCCTTTAATCAACCACCATGAACCATCTTGCTAGCTTGACATTCTCTTAACTTTTGGGACTCATGGAGGATCATATATGCATAATATGATGAAATTTTAAGTATACCTTAAAATATTTGATCAATTTGTTGAAGAAACTTGTTGAAGAATTCACATAAGATACCCAGACGAATTAGGGTTTCCAAGGCAAACAAACTCCAAACTCTTGATGATTTCTTGATCAAAATAACATGTGAAGATCATGGGGATCCATATATGATACTTAGAGCCAAAGTAAATAAATTCTTAATTGAGCTCTTTCATTAAGGGTATTAAACCCTAGATATGATCTTGATAGAGCATAGGTGAACATACACACTACCTACAAAAGAGTTAAATTATACAATGACATATTTTGGTATTTTGCTTAGTAAAATAAAGAAAAAAAGAAGTATAATACAATCAAATATGCTTGGTGATATCTCCCAATGCAAACCCAATGAATGAGGGGTAACGAGGATGTCAATGTGTGATCCCAATGCTAATGCATATGATGAGGAAACATGAGGGATCTTAGGGTCAAAATTGGGGTCTTATAGCTGCCCCTATTTAAGGATGTTCTAGCTGAGGAGATGAAGGTTAAAATCTTCATATCAACTCAGTAGAATGGACTTAAATAATAACATACAGAAACAAATTTTGATCCCTGAGAGACTTTGTGATGCATATGATATGAATGATAAAAATAACCTCTATGGGGAAAATTTTGCCACAAGAGAAAAGAATCCGGAGAGACTGAAAGTCCGTAGGAGCATAATGCATTCCACATGGAAAACCCACTGGGGAGACAAAGACTCTGGGGGGATAAAAGGTTGTGTGTAGACCAGGCTACGACTTAAAACTGTCGGGGGGACACGAGAGATTCCATGAAAATAAATCAATGGAAAGACTCAGTCGGGGATGAAAAGAACAACTGCAGGGGAAACGGGTAGATCAAAACAAAGCTGAAATATTCGAGCCAAGCAGGAAAAAGCGATCTCACTGAGGAAATACGCACTCAAACTCAACTGGGGAAGAAATGATCTTCAAGACAGAAGTAACATAAATGTATTATCCACTATCGGTTACTGGATAAGGTAATAACAAATCTGACAGGGAGGACATCCGTTACCGGTTAGGGTAAACATATCAAGGATGACTCGCTAAGGGCAAACGGGAGGTGTATTCATGACCGGTTTCTGGGTAAGAATGACATGTCGGGGAAAAACCAAAATAGGGTTTTCAACTACCGATTACTGGGTAGAAGACCAAAGAAAGAGAGTATATGTCACTGGTTAAAGTGAACATATCAAGGATAGACTCAAAGGGAAGAATACCTGTCATTGGTTAAGATGAACATATCAAGGATAGACTGTCGGAAGAAGTGGGGATTATATCTACCAGCTACTGGATAGAATACCGAAAAGAGAGTACCCGTCACTGGTTAAGATGAACATATCAAGGACAGACTCTAAGGGGAAGCGGGATTTATAACTACCGATTACTGGGCAGAAGATCGCAAAGAGAAGGAAACTTGTCATCGATTAGGATGAACATATCAAGGATTAATCCTCCGGGGAAAGAAACAGGGATTACAACTACCTTTTTACTAGGTAGAATACCAAAAAGAGAATATCTGTCACCGGTTAGGATGAACATATCAAGGATAGACTCAAAGCAGGGGAAGAAAATATTTGTCATCAGTTAGGATGAACATATCAAGGATAGACTTCCTGGGGAAACGTGAAAACGAATCCGCTGGGGAGAATAGGTTACTTTTGCCGGGTATTGGGAAAAAGTGAAATACTTGCAATTTGAGAAGAATATTACCAGTTACTGGGTAATAGACCCTCAAGGGGGCTAAAAGCATCTATCTAGGCAAGATGTAGAAAGAAACAGTTAATCAAAGACTCAACCCAATGAGGACATAACTCAAGGGGAGTGGTTCCATCCAGATAATCAACTAGGGAGGAAACTGAAATAATAATCATCCACGAGGAAATAACTCAGTGGGGAATGAGAAAGGTTAAAATCTTTCTGCTTAGGGGGCTGACACTCTATAATTGAAAGATGACAGACACACCAAATCTGCATGGGGGGAAAAGACACCACCATAGCAGAGAATCAGAGAAATAATGAATCATAAAGTGCAAATAATAATGCAATAATGAAATGAATGTATATGTATATGTATATGTATATGTATATATGATGATCATGATGACAAAACGATTGCAAAGGATACAAATGTCACTGGTCTGAATCACCAATACAACACTCAGCCAATCCTCACAGGAGAGAACCAAATGGAGAAAAGGAGGTAAAGGATGAACATGAATTATTCTTCTCAAAAGGCTCGACCCTGGTTGGGGAAAAGTAATAGATCTACTGAGGATCTGCACCATCAACTCTGCGGGGAATTTTAGGTGAACACCACATCAAATGATGAGACAACCTTACAAAGGATCGACAACTGCTCTAGAATCCGTGATGAATGAAATTCGTTGGAGACTTGAGGGGAAACAAGAATCTTGCTGGATTTAATGCAAACTGCTGAGACAATGCGCCTACAACTCAAGGGGGCAGTCACAAACTCAACTGGGGAAACCAACGAGATTCGGTTGGAGATGCTGAAATGCTGCTGGCGGAACCGGAAATCACACCAACTGCTCGGGGAAAACCAACAATGCTTCTCATTTTAGGGCTCACATGTTCTTGGACCGCTGCTGATATTCCTTAAATGAAATGGATTGCTTTTAAAAAGTAATTGCTCTTATTATTCAAGAAAACATGATTTTGATTTAAAACTTAATTTCAAAATGATAATCATAAAAATTTAATTCTATCAAGCTGAAATAAATAAGAGTAGAAACAATTGGATAAAAAGCTCAACTTTATTTAATAGAATGGTAGTCAGTAGATGATAAGAATCCATGGATCTTTACAAAAGTTGAGAAATGGTGATTTACATGGAAAAGGGCTACATTGAATACAATGATCACTAATCCTTCTATCGACTTCATAATCCATTATGCTCTTGGCTTCGGTTAAAGATGAATTAGAAATAAAGGTTGTGCTCAAGAATGTCTTCAAGATTGAAGATCAACAAAATGCAGTTACTTGCCATAATCCCTAATTTTGCATAAATTGCCCCAAGATGGGGTACTCAATTTATCGGGATAGTTTTTTTGTTTTATGTCTCTAACTTTTGCCTGGATCGCCCTTTCGGGTATTCAATCCACCGAGATTCTCATTTTTTGCCTAAGCCGCCCTTTCGGGTTTTCAACTTAGCGAGTTGTTCTTTTCTTTTTTTAGGCAAAGTATTTCTTAACTACATCAGCATTCACAGGACGAGTGAACTTTTCACCATCCATAGTTGTAAGAATCAAAGCGCCGCCTGAAAAGGCTCTCTTAACAACATATGGGCCTTCATAATTAGGAGTCCATTTGCCCCTAGAATCTGGTTTGAAAGATAGAATCTTCTTGAGCACAAGGTCACCTCCTCTAAACACACGAGGTTTGACCTTCTTATCAAATGCTTTCTTCATTCTCTGCTGATATAACTGACCATGACACATGGAAATAAATCTCTTCTCTTCAATCAAATTTAGCTGATCATACCTGGTCTGACACCATTTAGCTTCTGTCAACTTGGTTTCCATCAAGACACGCAATTATGGGATCTCGACCTCTACGGGGAGCACAACTTCCATGCCATAAACAAGTGAGAAAGGGGTTGCCCCTGTTAAAGTACGGATGGATGTACAATACCCGTGCAAAGCAAATGGGAGCATCTCATGCCAATCCTTGTATGTCACAACCATCTTCTGGATGATTTTCTTAATGTTCTTGTTCGCAGCTTCAACAGCCTCATTCATCTTAGGTCTGTAGGGAGAAGAATTATGATATGCAATCTTAAAGTCTTTGCAAAGATCTTCCACCATATTATTGTTCAAGTTAGATCATTATAAGTAATGATCTTACTTGGCACACCATAACGACATATGATCTGATTCTTGATAAACCTCACAACAACTTGCTTGGTTACATTTGCATACGATGCCGCTTCAATCCATTTTGTGAAGTAGTCAATAGCCACTAGAATGAAACGATGTCCATTCGAAGCTTTGGGCTCAATCATGCCGATCATATCAATTCCCCACATGGAAAAGGGTCATGGGGAGGAAATGAAATTCAACAATGTCGGAGGAACATGAATTTTATCTGCATAAATTTGACACTTGTGGCATTTCTTCATAAACTTGCAACAGTCAGATTCCATTGTCAGCCAATAGTAACCTGCTCTCAACATCTTCTTAGTCATAGCCAGTCCATTGGAATGAGTACCAAAGGAACCTCCATGGACTTCAGTCATCAATAAGTCTGCTTCATGTCTATCCATGCATCTGAGCAGAACCATATCGAAATTTCTCTTGTACAACACATCACCATTCAGGTCGAAATTGCCAGTTAATCTCCTCAAAGTCCTCTTATCTTTCAAAGATTCCCCATGCGGGTAAATATGACTTTGGAGAAAACACTTGATATCAAAATACCACGGCTTTTCATCTTTGATATCTTTAACAACAAACACATGAGTCAGCCTATCAAGACGCATTACAATCAAATTGGGAACTTCATTCCAATACTTCACCACAATCATTGAAGCCAAAGTTGCAAGAGCATCTGCCATTCGGTTTTCATCTCGAGGGATATGATGAAATTCAACCTTTGTAAAGAAATTTGAAATCCTCCTTGCGTAGTCTCTATATGGTATCAAACCGGGTTGATTCGTCTCCTATTCATCTCTGATCTGATTCACGACCAAAGATGAATCTCCATAGACGTCCAAATACTTGATTCTGAGATCAATGGCCTCTTTAAGCCCCATAATGCAAGCTTCATACTCAGCCATATTATTTGTACACTTGAAAGTCAATCTAGTTGTAAATGAAAAATGAGTGCCTTGAGGAGTAATAATCACTGCCCCAATGCCATTCCCATACTGATTAACAGCTCCATCAAATATCATGCCCAAACGGGAACCAGGTTCTGGCCCTTCTTCAAGCAATGGCTCGTCGCAATCTTTCATCTTTAGGTACAAAATCTCTTCATCAGGAAAATTATACTGCACTGACTGATAATCTTCAATAGGTTGGTGAGCCAAATGACCATCCAAGACACTACCTTTAATAGCTTTTTGAGATTGGTATTCAATATCATACTCTGATAACAACATCTGCCAACGGGCAATCCTCCCAGTTAAAGCAAGCTTCTCAAAAATGTACTTGAATGGATCCATTTTGGATATCAACCAAGTTGTATGATTCAATACATACTGACGCAGACGCTTAGCAGCCCAAGCGAATGCGCAATAAGTCTTCTCTAGCATGGAATACCGAGTCTCGCAGTCGGTGAATTTCTTACTAAGGTAGTAAATAACATATTCTTTCTTTCCAGTTTCATCTTGCTGACCAAGAATACAACCCATACTTTCTTCGAGCACAGTCAAATACATGATCAACGGTCTTCCTTTAACAGGTGGAGACAGAATGGGAGGCTCAAGCAGATACTCTTTGATACTGTCAAAAGCTTTTTGGCAATCCTCGGTCCAATCACAAGACTGATCTTTTCGAAGAAGCTTGAATATAGGTGCAGATGTGGCAGTTAGGTGTGATATAAATCTCAAGATATAATTCAAGCGGCCAAGAAAACCTCTGACTTGCTTCTCAGTTTTGGGCGCATGCATCTCTTGTATTGCTTTGACCTTGGCAGGATCAACTGCAATACCCTTCTCGCTGACGATAAAGCCCAATAACTTACCAGAACGAACACCACATGTACACTTATTGGGATTCAAGAGGAGTTTGTACTTCCTCAAACGCTGGAATAACTTCAACAAATGCTCGACATGCTCTTCATCATTACTGGATTTAGCAATCATGTCATCAACATAGACTTCAATCTCTTTATGCATCATATCATGAAAAAGAGTAGTCATTGCTTTCTGGTATGTTGCACCAGCATTCTTTAAACCGAAAGGCATCACTCTATAACATAATGTTCCCCAGGGTGTAATGAATGTGGTCTTCTCCATATCTTCAGGTGCCATTTTGATCTGATTATAACCGAAAAATCCGTCCATAAATGAAAAGACTTTGAACTTAGCTGTATTATCTACCAACATATCAATGTGTGGCAGAGGAGAATCATATTTCGTACTAGCTTTGTTCAAATCTCTATAATCAACACACATACATACTTTTCCATCTTTCTTCGAAACAAGCAAAATATTGGCCATCCACTGCGGATACTCAGCAGTAACAAGGAAACCGGGATCAATATGTTTTTAAACTTCTTCTTTGATCTTTACTGCTATATCAGGATGAGTCCTCCTCAACTTCTGCTTGATTGACGGGCATTCTGGCTTCAATGGCAATCTATGTTCCACAATCTCAGAATCCAAACCAAGCATGTCTTGATAGGACCAAGCAAACACATCTGAATACTCTCGAAGAAGATCAATCAACCCCTTCTTATCCTCTGGACACAGTTGAGACCCGATCTTGACTTCCTTCACATTGTCTTCGGAACCCAAGTTGACTAACTCAATTTGCTCTTTGAATGGCTGAACGGCTTTTTCCTCGTGCTCAAGTAGACGAGATAATTCATCAGATACTTCTTCATCACTTTCTTCCTCAACCTCAAACACAGGGAATTCAAAGTTTAGAGAAGGAGTAGGATCATTGTATTCAATGGGTTTAGAAACCAACCTGCATAATGATTTGATTTTAGAGAAGTGAATTGTGACCAAATATTATGCAGATGGACAATTATTATTTGTTTATTTATGTTTTATGTGATTACCATTTTCATAAAAGCAAAAAGTAAAAATAAAAACATCATAGATGTGGATGAATAAAATTGCATTTTATTGATGATTAATTTGAAATATGCCCAACAATGTTCACTTCTCCCTTAGGCATAGAAGAAGGATTTTTTCAAAAAAATAATAAAAGCAATTACTTAGAGCGATGAACAATAACAGGCACATCGACAGCGACCCAATTGTTGCAAGCTTTTCCATGCGTCACAAAATTGATGCAGTCTTCATCTTCACCACCCTCGATCACAACATATGAGTGTCATTCATTACCATGAATGAACCCTCCGCTACGGAAACTGGGTTGCACATCTTCAACCTTGAGAACAGACATCCCTTGCTGGAAACCCAAACCGGCTCGGTTCGTGTTCTCGACGACCTCTACCATCCGGCCCCACTGATCAGAACTACCATATTCGACAATTTTTTGAGTGTCTTTGAAGGAGGACATAGGTGCCCTAACTCTCTTTTCTTCAATAATAGATAGAGCTTGGAAAGGAGTTCCAATCTCATCCTCAGCTTCCACATGTGAGAAAGATGACAGATGACTTACTAACATCACTTTTTCTCCACCCACAATGACGAGCTTACCATTCTTCATGAATTTCAATTTATGATGCAGAGTGGATGTTACAGCTCCTGCCTCATGTATCCATGGCCTTCCCAACAAGCACCTATAGGTCGGGTGGATGTCCATTACTTGGAAAGTAATCTGGAAATCACTCGGACCTATCTTCACTGGAAGATCCACTTCTCCTCTGACGGTCTTGCGAGAACCATCAAAAGCTTTGACGATTATGCCATTGTATCTCATCTGAGCTCCTTGATACGTTAATTTGGATAGAGTTGACTTGGGGAGTACATTCAACGAAGAACCGGTATCGACCAACATATTGGACAACGCGTCCTCCTTACAATTCATCGATATATGCAATGCTAGGTTGTGATTTTTGCCTTCCTTGGGAAGTTCTTCATCACAAAAGCTCAAGTTGTTGCAGGAAGTGATGTTAGCCACGATATGGTCAAACTGATCCAATGTTACATCATGTTCAACATATGCTTGCTCCAATACTTTTTGCAATGCTTCTCTGTGCGCTTCAGAATTCATAAGCAGAGACAACACTGAAATTTTGGAAGGGGTTTGGAGCAGCTGTTCCACCACATTGAATTCGCTCTTCTTGATCAAATGGAGTACCTCATCATCATCATTAGGCTTCAAAATGCTGGATTCACCATACTAACACTTTGAAGCACTAACTGGATTTGCTATAGGTACCTCAACCTTCTTACCAACATCTTCTACATATTTTGGGAAAACGGGACCAAAAACTCGACCACTACGGGTCACTCTCGTAACATCAACAATGTTCACAGCGGAATTAGTCGTAGTTAACGGAACCTCTTGACCATTCTCCCTCATAGTAGCATTATACTGGTACGGAACATCTCTATCGGATGCATACGGGACAAGGCTCACTAACCGTATTACCAACGGCGATACTGATCTGTTAATGTTGTTACTACTGTTGTTGTCGAACTGAATTACCACCCGCTCAGGGGTCTTGAACACGGGCACTATTACATTCATATCATCTATATCCCTCGACTATTGAATCTGGATTACATTCTCATCGATCAACTTCTGGATATCTCTCTTGACAACTGAACACCCACGGGGGTTTATACTACAAATCGCACAACTGGCATAGTCATGCTCACAATCACTAATAGTACACAGGGTCTTATGCATCTCTACCAAGGACCGACGGATACGTCGCACATCAAACACTCGGAAACTTCATGGACAACCATCTACCATATTGATAGAGGAATTATCATGAGCAGGCAATGGGTTAGCTTTCACATTCGGCGCGCGGTCCTCTAAGGACACCATCCCACTCTTTACTAGCTTCTGGACTTCATACTTAAACGGGTAGCAGCTTTCGATATCGTGGCCAGAAGCTCCTTGGTGAAAGCCACAACGGAGATCTGGCTTATACCACCATGGAAGTGGTTTTGGAATTTGAGGAGGATTTCTTGGTTGGAGAAGGTTCTTGAGAACCAAGGATGGATAAAGTTCTGCGTATGACATAAGAATAGGGTCGAAAGAGACCCCTTCCTCTCAAAATTCTGTTGTTGCTGATTATTGTTGGTATTGTCATTGTTGTAGTTGTTTGTTCTTTGTTGTGGTTGTTGTTGACGTTGTTGTTGAACTGACATTGATTGATTGTTGGAAAATACTAGGATAACGGATGATACTTGATGATGATGTTGACGTGGTTGCGGATTTCTTCTAACATGAGGCCTCCTCTGCCTCCCCACTGATACTGCATTGGTTTTGCCATCTTTCTTTCTAGCGAACCCTCTACCACACGTCTTGCTTGACGATACCTCTTATTTAGACAAACGTCCCTCTCGGACACCCTCTTCTAACCTCATCCCCATGTTTACCATTTCGGTAAAGTCATCGGGGGCACTAGAAATCATGCGTTCGTAATAAAAC
Organism: Lathyrus oleraceus; assembly: GCF_024323335.1. Classification (NCBI taxonomy): domain Eukaryota; kingdom Viridiplantae; phylum Streptophyta; class Magnoliopsida; order Fabales; family Fabaceae; genus Lathyrus; species Lathyrus oleraceus. Next base: position 222,880,686 of record NC_066583.1, read on the forward strand.
GAACTCAGGGTCTTAAGGAAAATCTTGGTAATCTCTTTCTCTTCCAACAGAGGATTGATCTGAGCAGCAAGCTCTCTCCACCTCTGGGCATACTCTTTGAATGTCTCTTTGTCCTTCTGAGATATCAACCTCAGCTGGTCCCTATCTGGCGCCATGTCCACGTCTTACTTATACTACTTCACAAAGGCTTCACCCAAATAGTTTAACGTGCGAACACTTGCACTATCTAACCCCATGTACCACCTCAGAGCGACACCAATCAGGCTGTTTTGGAAGTAGTGAATCAGTAACTGATCATTATCAGTTTGCGTTGACATTTTATAAATGACGAGATGGCTAAGTGGAAAAGTATTTCCCTTATACTTTTCAAAGTCAGGGACTTTGAACTTTATCGGGATTTTGACATTCGGCACTAGGCAAAGTTCAGCAGCATTCTTAGCAAACAGGTCCTTTCCCCTTAAAGTCTTCAATTCCTTTCTCAGCTCGAGGAACTGATCCTTCATCTCACCCATCTTCTCATAAACATCCTTACCTTCAGACGACTTGGAATGGTAGATGGTATCCTTAACACGAGGCAGAGTGTGAACAATTGGAGGTGGAACAGACATGACCGGGTTAGATGTCGGCATGGAAGCAAAAGTAGGCGCAAACCCTTTGGGCACAAAGTTCGGTGGAATCCCCTACGGGAATCCGGCGGGCATAGCTGGAGCAAACTGAGTGGCAGGCACCGCTAAGGTAGCAACCTCTGAAATGACAGTCCTCTGAGGAGAAGGAGTTACGGGTGTTGGAGAAGACTGACTCTAAGCAGCTAAAACAAACTCCATCATGGTAGCCAAACGAGCAATCTCATCCTTCAACTCTCGGTTCTCTTGTTCCAAATGTCCCATGATTCTCGGTTGATTGGCACGAGTGTTATATCGGTGAGTCAGCTTGGCTAAAGCACAGAAGAATAACCAATAAGACATCTGGAGGAAGAAAAACCTGTTATGCAAATGATGCATGAAATGCAATGTTTTGATTGTTTTTATTTTCAAGGAACATACTATTTTATTTGAAAATATATGATAACAATTATAACAATTTGATTGACCATAAAAAATCTCTTTTGTTCATATAATTTGGAAGGATTACACCGAGTACAATTTCAGAAACCAAAATACAAAGACAAGAGAAAAGGAAACTAATCATCCTAAGGATCCCTTAACAACAGTGTTAGATGATCTGGCTGCAGGCGCGTACTTCCTTAGGATGCATCGGATCTCGGACTCAAAAGAGGTCTTCATCTGAGACTTCTCAAGGACAAGCTAATCAACAATCTTCTTCCAAACACCGGAAGGCTGAGGTATATTAGAGGAAGATGAAACCTATGGCTCTCTCTATCTCTTCACTGCTCGGTCTTCAAGAAGTTCGATAAGTGCATCTTTGTCCTTAGACTTAAGTTGCACCTCCTCATGCTTTCTGCTCAAAGCATGGAACCGCTCTTCCAACATATCCTTCTCTTGCTTAATCTTTGCGAGTGCATCTTCCAACTCCTCTACATCTTGTTTAGGGAGAGTTAATGGCTCAACCACAACCATAGATATAGATCTTTCACAAGCATATGGCATTTTCAACTCCAAATCTCTCTTCTTCACCCAAGTAGTGTAAGCTTCCAAAGCTACACAATTGCACGGACCAAGCTGGGATCTTCCTTTCCTATGCATATTATGCCAAGCATGTATCATCTTCTGCTTGAAATGTTGGGGATCTTTACCCTTTTGATAGAAAAGACCTTCTAACTGAGTGTTATTAGGCTTGTCTCTCAAGGGGAACCCAAGTTGACGACGAGCCAAAGTAGGGTTGTAGTTGATTCCTCCTTGTGTACAGATGAGAGGCACGTTAGAGAATTCACCATAACTATCAATAATATCCAAGCTACTCAATACGGAGTCATACTAAACTATATCATCATTGGTGATAGACATAAGTCTTTGAGACCACCGTAGACATTGCTTGTTCTCCACAAAAGCAGGCGTCTGAGGCAAGTGCAAAATAAACCATCTGTACAAAAGAGGAACACAACACACAATAGTCCCGCGTGAAGGAGAAGAGCCATCCAAAACGCAACGGAACTTAAAATTTCTCCTTTAGTGATCCTTACGAATGGGCATGATCAGTGATAGAATCGTTACCTCTTGTGGTGATTGTAACCTTTGATGCAGATCTACGGAGCGATCACGAACGTTGAACGATGACAACGCCTCTACTCAGTCCACATGAACGGATTCCTTCAATCTCAGTGCTAGCTGCTACGAATGAAGGCTTTGAGTGAGTGAGAGAGAGAGAGAGAGAGAGAGAGAGAGAGAGAGAGAGAGAAAGAGAGAGAGAGAGAGAGAAACGAAATTGCAACTATCAAATGCTTCTACACAAGGGTTCTATTTATAGAACCACTTGTGTGGGCTGCAAGCTAAAAAGCCCACTCAAGTGTATGTGGCCCATATCTTATAATATGCCAAAATCACTTAAGCGCGTGGTACCTTACCATATTTCGTATTCTACTTAAGTACACCGTACCTTACGATGTTCTACAATTCACTTAAGTGCACCATACATTACGGTATTCCTTAGTTACTATATCTCTCATCAATCCGTCCTTTTGTGTGTGACCCTGTAGGTTTTCGCGGCATTGGCAATTATATTAAATCACGTATTTAAGATAATAAATAGTGAGCGGTATCTAGCAACACATCACGGCTACCCAAAACACGAAAATGTCATGTGATCTGACAAATCCTTTTGTGATAATACTTATGTGTACAATTACCCTTTTGCCATTATGTCTATATTGAACACAAGGCATAGACCGTGTCATCCTTGTCCAGTTCAATATTGGGCCCATAGACATTTATCCTGTTACGCAGGATGGGAAAATTTCATCTAGGTCACTCATGTCCCTTAGCATGCTTCGTGGAGTATCCATCAACTGTCTTTATGGTCATCCAGTTACGGACAACGTTTGATCAGCAATAAGGCACTCGACTCTACATCTAGGGTCCATAGTGGTTTCAGGTCGAAGGGTGGTATACACCATTATCACCATGAGAATAACTTATGACACTTTGCATAACCTTCTATATAGTATTCTCATAGCGGGTCAATCCAGTATAAATATTACTCTTAATATTCATACATATGTTTAAGACTTGATAACTCCTTATCCATGATCCATGAGATGTGATCATCAGCCTATATACATAATAGTCTTAATGCTTTAATATTATCCCACTTCACAATAAAGCTCGACTATGGATACTTTAAGAATAGTGTCCTTATGTTTAATGTGATCTCATGATTAAGTCACACTTGATACATTAAACAGACTATCTATTCTAGGGACTTTATTAGACAAACATAATAAAGAAAAAGCCTTTTATTATTAATAAATAATTCGATACAAGTACCAAAAGTATTGGCCTCTAGGGCTTACACCAACAATCTCCCACTAGCACTAAAGCCAATCAGGCATACCCCTAATGCCCATAGATCTAGTATGCCCATCATGCTTCTGCTGCACAAGAGGCTTTGTCAGTGGGTCAGCAATATTATCAAGTGTTGGTACTCTGCATATTTTCACATCTCCTCTATCTATTATCTCTTGAATGAGGTGATAACGCCTAAGTATGTGTTTGGATCATGGTGAGATCTAGGTTCCTTAGCTTGTGCGATAGCACCATTGTTATCACAATAGATACCAATGGTATCCACAATGCTAGGAACTATGCCAAGTTCACTAATGAACTTTTTGATCCAAACAGCTTTCTTTGCTGCACTTGAGGCAGCAATATACTCGGCCTCAGTTGTAGAATCAGTAACTGTATCTTGCTTTGAACTTTTCCACCTCACAACGCCACCGTTTAAACAAAACATGTAACCAGATTGAGATCTAAAGTCATCCTTATCTGTCTGGAAGCTAGCATCGGTGTATCCAATTACAACCAGCTCTTCCTGACCTCCATATATCAAGAATGAGTCCTTAGTCCTTCTAAAATACTTAAGGATATTCTTGACAGCTACCCAATGAGCATCACCGGGATCAGATTGGTACCTACTCGTTGCACTTAAAGCATACGAGACATCTGGTCGAGTACATAACATGGCATACATGATAGATCATATTGCAGATGCATATGGAATCTTATTCATGCGATCCCTTTCTTCCTTAGTTGAAGGGGATTGTGGTTTTGATAGACACAGGCCAAGCAGTTCTTGTAATCTATCTCTATAGATTCTGATTCCTAATATATAGGTTGCTTCACCTAGGTCCTTCATAGAAAAGCATTTCCCCAACCAAGACTTTACTTGTTGCAGGGCAGGGACATCGTTTCCAATGAGTAATATGTCATCTACATATAATACCAGGAAAACGATCATGCTCCCACTAACCTTCTTGTAGACACAAGGCTCGTCTTCGTTCTTGATGAATCCATATTGTTTTACTGTTTCATCAAAACAAAGATTCCATCTTCTGGAAGCTTGCTCCAATCCATAGATTGATCTTTGTAACTTACATATCTTTTGGGCTTCTTCTGGTATGTCAAACCCTTCAGGTTGTGTCATGTACACATCCTTAAGAAGATTCCCATTAAGGAAAGCAGTTTTGACATCCATCTACCATATTTCATAATCATGATATGCAGTGATAGCAACTAAATTCCGAACAGATTTAAGCATTGCAACTAGTGAAAAGGTTTCATCATAGTCAACCCCATGAATTTGTTTATATCCTTTTGCAACCAGTCTTACCTTATAGGTATGTACCTTACCATCCATGTCAGTCTTCTTTTTGAATACCCACTTGCATCCTATAGGGTTAACTCCTACAGGAGGCTCTACCAAGGTCCAAACTTGGTTTGCGTACATGGAATGCATTTCAGATTTCATGGCTTCTAGCCACTTCTCAGACTCGGGACCAGTTATGGCCTCTTGGTAGATCACAGGCTCATCTTGATCCATGAGTAATACATCACCTTGATCAGTTATGAGATATCCATATCTCTCAGGTAGGTGACGTATCATGCTTGACCTACGCTGGTCTTGTTCTACTTGAGAAGGTTGCTCTTCCACAACTACTTGTGTTTCCTGCTCTAATTCCTCCATAGGTGTATCAATGCTTTGTGATTTTTGAATTTCTTCAAGCTCTACTTTCCTCCCACTGATTCCTTTGGAAATAAAATCCTTTTCTAGGAAAACTCCAGTTCGAGCGACAAACACTTTGCCCTCAGAAGGATTGTAGAAGTAATACCCTCTTGTTTCTTTAGGATACCCCACAAATAAGCATTTGTCAGATTTGGGCTCAAGCTTGGTTGAAATTTATCGTTTCACATAAACTTCGCAACCCCAAATCTTCATGTAAGACATATGTGGTTTCTTACCACTCCATATCTCATATGGTGTCTTCTCAACCACTTTGGATGGAACACAGTTAAGTGTGTAAGTTGCTGTCCCCAAAAGGAGTTTGGAAGATCGGCGTGACTCATCATGGATCGGACCATGTCTAACATGGTTCTATTTCTTCTCTCAGATACACCATTCCATTAGGGTGTTCCAGGAGGAGTAAGTTGGGATAGGATCCCACACTCTTTCAGATGGTCATCAAACTCTAAGCTTAAATACTCACCACCTCGATCTGATCGAAGAGTTTTAATATTCTTACCTAGTTGGTTTTGTACTTCATTCTTAAATTCCTTGAATTTTTCAAAGGACTCTGATTTGTGTTTCATTAAATACACATAACCATATCTACTGACATCATTAGTAAATATGATGAAGTACTGAAAACCTCCTCTGGCTGGTATGTTCAGTGGTCCACATACATCAGTATGTATTAGGGCCAAAAGATCATTAGCTCTTTCACCTTTTCCTGTGAATGGAGACTTTGTCATCTTTCCAATTAAACAAGATTTGTATGTCTCATATGATTCATAATCAAAAGAGTCCAAGAGTCCATCTTTATGGAGTTTGGAAATGCGTTTCTCATTTATGTGGCCTAATCGACAATTCCAAAGGTAAGTTGGATTTAACTCATTAGGTTTCATCCTTTTAGTATTAATGTTATAAATAGGTATTTCAAGATCAAGGAAATATAGTCCATTGTTCATTTGTGCAGTAGCATAGAATATATCATTCAAATAAATTGAGCAACAATTGTTCTTTATTATAAATGAAAAACCAAACTTATCCAAACAAGAAACGAAAATAATACTCCTGCTAATTGCAGGTACATAATAACAGTTCTCTAACTGAATTATTAAACCACTAGGTAAAGTCAATACATAAGTTCCTACGGCTAAAGCAGCAACCTTTTCTCCATTGCCAACTCGTAGGTCAACTTCACCTTTTGCCAAATCTCTACTCCTTTTTAGCCCCTGCACATTGGTACAAATGTGAGAACCGCATCCAGTATCTAATACCCATGATGCAGAAGTAGATAAATTAATTTCAATAACAAAAATACCTGAAGTTGAAGTCTCTACTCCATTCTTCTTATCTTCCAGGTACTTTGGGTAGTTTCTCTTCCAGTGTTCGGTCTTACCGCAATGGAAGCAGGTGCCTTGCTTTGCTATACCTCTACTAGGCTTCAAAGCAGCAACAATGGGTTTGAGTTTGGCAACTTCCTTTCCTTTCCCTTTATCACCCTGCTTGATGGGTCTTTTGTTTTGTCTCTTTCCATTTCCGATCATCAGAAGGGACTTCCCTTTTGACTTCAGATTCTGCTCAGCAGTTCTTAACATGGCTAGCAGTTCAGGAAGAGATTTGTCCATATCATTCATATTGAAATTTAGAAAAAATTGATTGAATCTATCTGGCAACGATTACAAGATCAAATCAGTCGTAAGTTCCTTTCTGAGGGGAAAACCCAACCTCTCATGGTTTTCCACATACCCAATCATCTTGAGTACATGGGGACTTACAGGGGCTCCCTCAGCTAACTTGCCTTGAAAAAGGGCTTTTGAAACTTCAAACCTTTCATGCCTTGCTTGCTCTTGATAGAGCATCTTCAGGTGTTCGATCATATCGAACGCTGCCATGTTCTCATGTTGCTTTTGCAACTCTGAGTTCATTGTAGCTAGCATGAGACAATCAGTTTCATTGGCATTATCGACATGCTTCTTATAAGAATATCTTTCTGCCTTAGGTGCAGAACTAGGAGGTTCCTCTTCAGGAACAGGTTTCTCCAAGACATACAGCTTTCTATCATGTTTGAGGATAATCCTCAGATTTCAGTGTCAATCCAGAAAATTTGTTCCAGACAATTTTTCCTTGTCAAGGATTGATCGCAAAATGTTGTTAGAGGTGTTTTTGGTCATGGTAATCTACATGAAAATAATGAAAATATAAGTATCAATAACATATTTAATTAGGCCTTTAAATAAATATGCTCCCACTATTTTATTCAAAACAAATGACCCTCACCATTTGATTCGGAAAATCCCGTTGGAAGATTTTCTAGTGGGTCGAGATCCACATTTCACTTTGTTTTAAGTCCGCGTAGGCGGATTACACAAAACTAGGTTATTTAGGTATGAACTCCTTCCAATTGTATCTAATACAACTCTCGAATATTTTAGTTGGGTGAATAACTCCTTATTCCAATCCATCACATGGATCATTTCCAACTCTTGCTTCTAAATATATATATAATCTTATTATAATTTGTTTAGTTAAGTTCGACCCATTGTTTTAGCAATTGGATATTACAATTATCCCATCGCACCTTAATAATATAGAACATGCACCCCGCGTAGGCGAAACCTACATTATTCGATACTAGTCTTGATGAGTGCTAAAACTTGGAAAGCATAAACTTAATATTTAATTTGAGGGAATTTGCAATTATTTTGATCTCACCGGCTTATTTATCATATAAATCGTCTCTCACATACATCAACATACATTCACATGCATCAACATACATAATGAAACAGTTATGGCCCCTAGCGCAATTGTTCTCCCAAGCCAATGAGAGAACCTAAGCTAACCTAATAACGATCTAAGCTTCTCCAAGCAAGATCTTCAAGGTTGTCCTCCTTTGATATTGAATTCTTCTCTTTCTTCATAACATTACATTACATAAAAGAAACTTGTTTTACATACGAGGGAGTGAGATGAGAAAAGAAGTTACATTAAGAGATTAAAAGAGAGGCACGACACGCAGGTCGTATTTTAAAAACCCAAAATAAAATAAAGGAAAACTAAGACCATAACCGATCACCACAAGACAATAATAATAAACACATTATTATTATTAATTTTAATTCTTTTAATTAATTAAAACCAAATTAAATTTCGGCGACCAATCACACTACGCAGAGTTAGTCGGGGGTCCGTTGTCCCTGGCCGAAATTTTAATGAACAATTCATTTAAAATCGACGTCGTTTTTCGCATCAACACTGGATACTTTAAAGCATAACTCTTGCATAGTCACAACCCTAATCACATAAATCTTTGACAACACAACCCTTGTGCCGTCATTAACCCTAATGCACCAATTTCAGACCGTCAAACACATTTCAATTGTTAATTCAGTATGATTGATCAACACGTCATTGCTTCACCATACTAATGTCGGATCAAGAAGCAAATGACTATTGATCGCTCAAAGGAAAACAACCATTAAGTGTTTGAATGAACGAAACAGAAATAGTATATCATATATACCGTATTTTGCATCAGGATTACTTATATCATATATATAACTTGATCGATCTCAATTGCATAACCTATTGACGATCTATGTGTCGCTGCTTCACCATACTAATGTCGGATTCCGAAGCATAGTCAACATCAATCATCCAAATCGTACACACATAATGCCAAATTTAATTACTCGATTATTCTTTGATTCATTCTGTCTTTTAATCGTATTAAAATAGAAAATACATAAAATAAACAGCTATCAGATGCATGGTTTCATAAGTGGCTATGATATCACTGAAGGAGAAGAGTGATCCAAAACGCAGCGGAATTTAAAATTTCTCCTTTAGTAATCCTTATGAATGGGCATGATCAGTGATAGAATCCTTACCTCTTGTGGCAATTGTAACCTTTGATGCAGATCTACGGAGCGATCACGAACGTTGAACGATGACAACGCCTATACTCAGTCCACACGAACGGATTCCTTCAATCTCAGTGCTAGCTGCTACGAATGAAGGCTTTGAGTGAGAGAGAGAGAGAGAGAGAGAGAAACGGAATTGCAACTATCAAATGCTTCTACACAAGGGTTCTATTTATATAACCACTTGTGTGGGTTGCAAGTTAAAAAGCTCATTCAAGTGTATGTGGCCCATATCTTATAATATGCCAAAATCACTTAAGCGCGTGGTACCTTACCATATTCCGTATTCTACTTAAGTACACCGTACCTTACGATGTTCTACAATTCACTTAAGTGCACCGTACATTACGGTATTCATTAGTTACTCTATCTCTCATCAATTCGTCCTTTTGTGTGTGACCCTGTAGGTTTTCGCAGTATTGACAATTATATTAAATCACGTATTTAACGTAATAAACAGTGAGTGGTATCTAGAAATACATCACTGCTACCCAAGACATGAAAATGTCATGTGATCTGACAAATACTTTTATGATAATACTTATGTGTACAATTACCCTTTTACCCTTATGTCTATATTGAACACAAGACATAGACCGTGTCATCCTTGTCCAGTTCAATATTGGGCCCATAGACATTTATCATATTACGCAGGATGGGCAAATTCCATCTAGGTCACTCATGTCCCTTAGCATGCTTCGTGGAGTACCCATCAATTGTCTTTATGGTCATCCAGTTACGGACAATGTTTGATCAGCAATAAGGCACTCGACTCTGTATTTAGGGTCCATAGTAGTTTCAGGTCGAAGGGTGGTATACATCATTATCACCATGAGAATAACTTATGACACTTTGCATAACATTCTATATAGTATTCTCATAGCGGGTCAATCCAGTATAAATATTGCTCTTAATATTCATACCTATGTTTAAGACTTGATAACTCCTTATCCATGATCCATGAGATGTCATCATCAGTCTATATACATAATAGTCTTAATGCTTTAATGTTATCCCACTTCACAATAAAACTCGACTATGGATACTTTAAGAATAGTGTCCTTATGTTTAATGTGATCTCATGATTAAGTCATACTTGATACATTAAACGGACTATCTATTCTAGGGATTTTATTAGACAAACATAATAAAGAAAAAACCTTTAATTATTAATAAATAATTCGATATAAGTACCAAAAGTATTGGCCTTTAGGGCTTACCCCAATAATCCACCACCTTTAGAATTACTTAGATGCAAAGAGAAGTACACATCACCCAACAGAGTAGGTACATGATTCCCAATCAAGAATATTCTAATGGCGTTAACATCAACAAAACTGTCAATGTTAGGGAACAAATCCAAACCATAGTTGAGCAACACAAAGATGGCTTCAAAAGCATCCACATTACCGGCCTGAGCAAAAGTAGTAGCTTTCCCCATAAGGAACTCAAAAGTCAACCCAAAAATACCTCCTTTCTTCACCTAATGAGCCTAAATCTCAGACTTCTTCAGATGAAGAGCTTCAGCTATAAGATGAGATCTGGGAATCTCCTCCAATCCACTAAAAGGCACTTTGTCAGAAACAGGTATTCCCAAAAGATGGGCATACTCCTCTAACGTAGGCATAAGCTGATAATCGGGAAAAGTGAAGCAACGGTAGAGAGGGTCATAAAACTGAACCAACACACTCAAGAGTCCTTCAACCACATCAGCAAATAACACAGATAGAAGCCTCTCATGATGTTGCTTGAAGTCCAAGGGATCTAATACCAAAGATGACAGGTTCCTTAACTCTTTCAAGTCGGGACATCTGAAACTGTACTTCTTAGTGTTCCTTCGTCCATAATCCATGGTCTGAAAATATTTGCAAATAAAACCTCAGTTCCTTGAAGCTATTTTTCGTGTGATGAGTGTCATGATGCGCATGAATGCATGAATGCAACAATCACAAATACGGGATCACACACAAGGCAAACAAACAAAGGTCAAGGGATGAATCAAGTCATTGTCAAGATCAATCATCCATTTTGGTGGATTATGGTTTTCACCTTATCAACACCCAAGTTCCATTGATATTGACAAGACTTGATTGGATCAACCAAGAATCAAGGGTTTGTTGTGAGTCACGAGCATGAAGTCAGGTTAAGAACCATCCCAAAGGAGTGTACTAAGGATGAAAACCTGTAGATCATGTTCTAAAAAGTTCCCAGAGTCTTAATTCCATTTATCGGATATTACAGGTTAGGATGACTGACTCATCAACCCATAATATTCTCAAGAGAGACTCGTATGAGTGTAGTATCGCGTAATAACTGTTATCAAGTCTACACCTGAACAGTATCCACACTACGTCCTAAATAGGCCAAGTTGGGTTAAATGTTCTACGGTTCCCAGCTTCTCGGACCCCAGATTAGAGAAAGTAATGCCTATCCATAAATAACTTGTGTGACATCAGTAACTCCAAAAGGGTCTCCACTGAGTAGATGGATCTCAAGCCAACTTGTTAAGGACTACTCCACACAAGTCGAACATGACTATACCATCCTCCTATCTTAATTGCACTCAAGTTCGGGTTAGAACTTATCTCACCACTCAGAGATCACCAAGCACAACAAGCAGATTATATCACACAAACAAATATACAAACATCAAATATACAAATATATACACTAGGGACTAAGCAGAGTCGCCACTTAATTTCTGTAGCGGTAAATTCATGACCATTAAGCTATGGATAAACTTAACTTCAATAAAACCAGAGTCGCCACCGCGCTTTTGTTGTTTCCAAAGGAAAAGGGAAAAGTACGAACAAAACCCAAAGATAAGAAGTTTTCAAATCAAAACTAATAAAATGCCAGAGATTACAGGTAAGGGGGTTGGTTACACAGAGGGAAGGTGTTAGCATCCAAAGTGTCTTAGGTACTCTAAGGGATCCCTTTTTTATGTGTGTGTGTGTTTTTTGGTATAAAAGATGTTTGCAATAAATAGAGTGAGGGGATGAGAAAAGAATTCATTAATTATATTTTTGTCTTTTGAAATTTTTAGTCTAATATGGTTAGATTCATTTACAAGTTTGGTTAAGAAAAAGAGTTTGAAAAAATACAATGGCATAAGGCCAAAGTTTCTAATTTGCAATAAAGAGTCTAAGTTTAGAAATCACAAGCAAAGAAGATTTCTAAAAGGGGGGAGAGATTTGAAATTTAAGAAGTGGGAGGAGATGAAGAGACTAATCCTAAGCAAGAATTTAAAAGTTAAGAGTTGAAAAGATCTGACCAATGGGATGCAATCCAATAGACAAGAATGTCATATAGAAACCCACTTTTCCTTTGGACTTTAAAATCAAGCAATATCAATACACAAGTAGCAAGATAAAGAGCAAGGCATCAAATAAAGATATCCACATCCAAGCTAGCAACTCCATAGTCTTTTTCTTAAGCTCTCATGTATCAGATGACATACTCCTTGAATGGCTCAGAATAAGGCATTAGACATAGGTTCATTTGCATCAAGACCTTGTAGCAGATGAACTCAGAGGGATCTCAATACTTGCATCAGATGGAAGTTCAATTCACAATGACTTGGTTTCAGAAAAGTTGGAATTAGCCAAGTCCTTTTGCATAGGGAGTGTTGCCTAATTCTAAGTCCAAAGCTCAGATCACAGTCCAACAGTCCACACAAATATTTTTTAGGGTTTTTGCTATTTATTATGTACTTTAAGGTCCTAAGACCATAAACACAAACAAGTATATACAATCACAATTCATGGCTCAAGTGAGAAAAGAGAAAATGGAATTGAAATAAACAAGTTAAATGGTATGTATAATGACAAATGCTAAATGGCTTGAATTTAAATTGCATAAAGGGAATGAGTTGAAATTAAAAGTTAGTCAAATGTTAGTTGATTAGAAGTTAGTGGAGTTTTGCTGTTCAACTTTTTAAGTCATTCTTTAGAGAACACTCAACCCTCTATTCACAAGCATGGATCCTTGAACCAAGACATCTTCCAAAGGAAGGAAAAAAGACCAAGTTTCCACACAATACCATGAAAGGAGGGAGACTTACAATCTCACTTACTAGAATGTTATGCCTTTTGTGTCAAAATTTAGTGTTATGTTAAGCAATTGTAATTGGACTTATGCAGAAGTCACAACTATCTGAGGTCGGGCAATAGAAATTTTGGTGTTAATGCATGTTAGAGATATGGTATAATGAACCATACTCCTAAAACATACCACACACAAAAAAGAAAATGATCAAGGATGGACCTAATCTCATTCATACTTGTATTGGTTCATGAACCAATTAGCCTTAGGATATTGAGATGTCATTGGCCAATGAGAGGAGTGAGATAGAAAGGGATTGAAGATGAAGAGGGAGGGGAAATCAGACAAACACAAATTGGTTATGGGAGGAATTTTATCAAATTAAAATCATTCATTCATTTTGGGAGATGAAATATACATTTCATCAATCCCCTAAATCCAATGATTTTAATCCAACAAAAGTCAAATCAACCTTGACCAAGGCCCAAATATAATAGTCAAACTCCACAAGTCAATAAAAATGGCTCAACACAATTTATTTTCAATTAACCCAATTAAAAAACAATTAAAAATGCATTATATTATATTATATTTTATCAAAAACCTAAAACCTCTTCAAAATACCAAATAAATGGTCAAGAGATTTATCATAGGTCAAACAAGATCAAAGGATCTTGGGGGGAAATTTTCACTATTTTTGAAAAGTCAGAAGTATTTTTAAACAATTAAAAATATGCACAAAAACAATTAAATCATGAAAAATATTAATATTGATCCAAAAAATAATTTTAATTCAGAAAATGAAAGAGAAAAATATTTGAATTTTTTTGTGAAAGTCCCATATTTTTTGAATCAATATTAAAATTAATATGAATTAATAAAAATAAGGCAAATAAAATGAAAATTCAGAAATTACAAAATACGTGGACCATTTGATCTCCCTCATTAATTGAGGTGGCATATCAAATGGTCCAAAGCGTGTGTTCCATGTGGTCATCAGTCAATTGCGCAACACGCGTAGTAATCACAACCAACACTCAAGATTAAAAAATATTAAATGGATCATGTGGTTGGGAAGCTTGCCAACACATCGACGGAGCCAAAGTTATGGTCTTCTTCTTTGGTGGACCTTACCGGACTGGTCCACCTTCAACCATCACCAAAATGAAAAAGCAAGACATGGATTTAAAGAAAAAATGCTCAAGAGCTCGAATCTGGCCTCAATTTCGTCTAACTCCAAGTATATAAAAAGATACAGGGAGTTGAATTTTGAGGATCATGATCTGAGTTGCTTCGATTTAACCTCAAAGCAACTTAATCTTGTTACCTACATTGGTAGGACTTCATACAACCAAAAATCAACAAGAATAATGGAGAAATAAGAGAGAATCCAAGAGTGGAAATTTCTGAAAATTCACCTTCGAGTTGATTCAACTTGACTTGATCTTGATCTAGATTTGATTGCTTTCTCCTCCTCTTGCTTGCAGGAACCAAATGAACTGAAAATGGAAGTGAATTTCTGGAGTTTGAACTTCCAAACAGATGGTGAAGTTCAAGCTCGATTTCAAAGAAATCTCAGAAAATTCTATGGCAGTGAGGGTTTGCAGAGGTCTAGCAAAGCTTGGGCAATGTGTTGATGATGAATCTGAAACCTTAAGCTTGTTTAAATAGACATTGTGTTTGATATTTGCACCACTTGAAAATTTGACAAAAATAGTAATTCACTTGCATGGGTGCATGGGCAATCATTTGGGCCTTGAGAGTGATGTAATCCAACTCCAAATCATGCACAAAGTCTACTGAACTCATAATGTGCAAGTATGCAAAAGCAAATGATCATTTGAAATTCAAACTTGCCAAAACACTTCCCATAATGAAGCCATCTGCAAGTCCTTCAATTTTGGTCGAAATAAGATGATGTTGGATGTTTTAGAACAGTAAGATCAAGGGGAATAACTTTCATGTTGAACATGTTTTCATTTGAAGCTTGTATCATGATGCATTTTGAGGTGGAAGTTTGGGAAATCAAACATATTTGAAAATTTTCTAAGTCCCAAGTCAAATGTTCACTTCTTCCACCTTGAATAACTTTTTTATGGGCTTCAAATGAGAAACTTTCCTTCATAAAAGTTGTATCTCTTTCAAACCTCTTCAATATGGTCACCAATTTGGCCTCATTTGGATTTTGCATGAAGGAGTTATGCATTCTAGAAGTTGAGGAAAATCACTTGTTCAATGGTATTGGTCCAAAATGACCTATAATGTTTCCTATTGGCACATGCATTTGCAAGTTGAATTTATACTTCCTCCAAAAATAAAAGTTGAATTAGACATCTTGAAATTGATCATGGAATTTGAATTGCTTTCATATCATAACAATTGAGCAAGTTATGGCCTTGGGAAGTTGAACTCCAAACTAGGGTTTAGACAAAATGACATATAATCTTTCATCATACAAAATGATTTTCCAAGTAAAAATAGCTCTTGACCTCAACATGAAAGTTGTTTGTAATGTCATGTAGAGTAACTTTAATCTTGGAATAATTTTCATATGATAAAAACTGTAGGAGATATGGTCTAGGGAACCCCAGTTTTGACTAGTTAAGTTCCTCTGATCAACCACCATGAACCATCTTGCTAGCTTGACATTCTCTTGACTTTTGGGACTCATGGAGGATCATATATGCATAAGATAATTAAATTTGGAATATCCCTTGAAATGTTTGATCAATTTGTTGAAGAAACTTGTTGAAGAATTCACATAAGATACCCAGATGAATTAAGGTTTCCAAGGCAAACAAACTCTAAACTCTTGATGATTTCCTGATCAAAATAACATGTGAAGATCATGGGGATCCATATATGATACTTAGATCCAAAGTAAACCAATTCTTGATTGAGCTCCTTGCATTGAGGGTCTTAAACCCTAGATATGATATTGATAGAGCATAGGTGAACATACAGACTACCTACAAAAGAGTTAAACTATACAATGACATATTTTGGTATTTTGGTTAGTAAAATAAAGAAAAAAAGAAATATAATACAATCAAATGTGCTTGGTGATCTGTCCCAGTACAAATTCAATGAATGATGGGTAAGGAGGATGCCAAGGTGTGATCCCAATGCTAATGCATATGATGAAGAAACATGAGGAATCTTAGGGTCAAAATTGGGGTCTTACATTATGCACTTTTTTTTTCATTGAAATTTTATCCTATTAGATTTTGTTTGATAAAGCTTTTAATGAAATATATAGACTTTCTTACCTTATATTTTAGTCTAGTCTCTCATAATTCTTTTGTATCTTTTTTATTTCTTTTTTTATTAATATATTTTATTGTAGTGCTTCTTAAGTGTTCTCTTTAAAGTGTTAATTTAATTGGGATGTCTGAAGTATTTTCTTTTTCTTTTTATAAAAAAGAATATCATTAGGAAGTTGATCTATCTAAAATTCAAGATTTAAAACATTTAGAGGATTAAAAAAGGGTTAATATCATTTTACCCCTGTCATATAAGCGACTTCTGGTTTATGCCCCAGTAATTTTTTTTTGGAAAAGCAACATTACCATATAAAGATTCTGGTTGTTTAAACCTTGGGGAGGAATGACACACGGTTCATGCATATGTGTCATGATAAGTGGAATTTTTTTAAATGACAGATGGACACACTTACGCCACCTCAGGGATTTGTTTTATAAAATTACAATAGAAGTTTTATTATAGTCCTCCCTTTTTTGCCATAAGTGGAAACACCATTGAAGGTTTAAGTCATTGTTCAATCAAATCCATTGATACATTCTGTGAAGAAACCCGAATCAAGGTACAAAATCGCACAATCTACTCCATTTTCGTCTTTTCTTTTGTTAAGTTTAGAACACCATTCTGAAGATGAAACAGTTTCTGATACAGATAATGGGTAAGTTCATTATTATTGTTCATCATCGATGAGGGTTTGTTAGAGAGGATACAATGTTCTATAGGGGTTGGGTTCAAATGCATGTGTATGACCTAGATAGTGAAAATGGGGTGTCTCTGACGTGTTGAAACTTTTACTTGATTGGGGATACCAAAGAAATGAGTTTATGGTTTGAAGAAAACTTGAAGGTATAAATGAATGTTATTTTGAAGTTAACATGGATGATCGTGCTTTGGATGTTGCTAGTTTTGTTGTTGGTGAGAATACTGAAGGTCATTTATACGTCAAGCATAATGTGAAGGACATCCAAGTCAAGGTTGTAGAGCCTTAGTGCATTGAAATGAGTGCAGAAACTAAATCAAGTTATGAAGAAAGTGATGATGAAGCATTGAGGGTTAGGTTTGATGATACAAAGGATGAAAGAAGGATTGCAATGGATGATGGTTTTGAAGTAATTGAAGTGGATGAGCCCAAAGAAGGTGCAACTAGATATGAAGTCAATGGCCATTCATACAGGTTTAAGACGTGGGCCTATAAGTCACCCATAAAGAAATCTCCTAAAAAGAAGGGTAAGGTAATTGATGTTACACGTGCAAGGATGTCCAAAGAAATTAAACTAAAGGATTCTGAAATAAGGGATAAGGAAACAAAGGATAAAGAAATAAAGTCAACAAGGGATAGGGAAATAAGGTTAACAATGGATAAGTAAAGAAGGGATAAGGAAATAAAGGATTATGAAACAAGGTATAAGGAAGAATATCAATACTTGAGTGATGAGTTAGGTAGTTCAGATCCAGATACATCTGCATATGAAAAGCCTCCAAAGTATAATTTTTTTATGAAGGAGCAACTAAGGCAAGACTATGAGTTTAAAGCTTGGAATGTAATTTAATTCCTTAAGTGGTTTCAAGGATTCTATACTTGAGCGATCAGTCTTGAATGAAAGGGAAGCTACTTTTGTGAAGAATGAAAGATACAAAGTGAGGGTAGAATGCAAGGGTTTATGTGGGTTTTTGGGTCTATGCTCTAAAGTAGGTGGCAATATAACTTTTCAAATAAAAACATGGGTGGGCACACACACTTGTGCTAGGGGTTTAAACAATACTAGTGCAAAGTCAAAGTGGGTTGCAAAGGTAGTTGTAAATAAGATGCAGATAAGCAAGAATGTGAGGATTAATGATATTATTCAAGACATGAGAAAAAACTACTCAGTTGGGATTACTCCAAGTAGGGCATGGAAGGCCAAAGAGATAGAAAAAGGAATAGTTGAAGGAGATATAGGTAGACAATATGCAATGGTTTGGAGTTATGCAGCTGAATTAGGAAGAGTATGTCCTGGAAATACATTTAAGATTAATGTAGAGAAACCCAATCAATATATTCAACCAAGATTTGGGTCTTTTTACTTTTGTTTTGATGGCTGTAAAAGAGGTTTCGTCAATGGGTGTAGACCCTTTATTGGTGTGGATGGATGCCATTTAAAAAAAAGTATTGTGGTCAGTTGTTGATAGTTGTAGGCAGGGATCCAAATGACCAATATTTCCCATTGGCATTTAGAGTGGTTGAAACTAAAACAAAAGAGAGTTGGAGATGGTTTTTACAATTATTAATGAAATACATTGGCTAGGATAGAAGATATGCCTTCATCTCATACCAATAAAAGGTATTGGACAAGAACACATATTTGTGTTAATTTATAGGTATGCTACTATGTATGTATCAATTTATGAGTTTTTGTTATGTTTACATGGTTTGGTAAATGTGTTTGAAGAGATGTTTCAAAGAATAGAACACGGATTATGCCTAAGACATCTATATGCAAATTTTAAGAAGAAATTTGGTGGAGGCACTTCGATTAGAGATATCATGATGGAAGCAACCAAGGTACCCAATTATCAAGGATAGTTGAACCATCTAGTGTGGCACAGTCTAAACCAACTGGTGTGGCACAAGGTGAGAAAAGGAAATCCACCCCTGTCAAGAAAAGTCCAAAATCAACAATGAAGGACCAAGAAAATCAAGTGACAGGTTGAAGAAATTGAAAACCAAGTCAATTATAGGCCCAGGTGCAAGCAATGATGAACCAATGATCATACCAGAAAATGAAGATTGTACTTTGACTCAGGAATCATGGATACATTGCAACCATTAGGGTATTTCTTTCCCATTAGGATTTCCGATAGAAGAATTTCTGCTACCACACATTTCATACCCTAATTTCAAATGAAAAAGATTGAGAGAAGAGGATGGAAAACACGAGTTGTTGTATACTATGTAAAAGGCGAGATGCAAATGGAAATAGAAAAGAAGAGTAGGAGACAAGATGGCAATGGAAAAGAAGAGTAAAATACGAGTTGTTGTAATTTTATAAACCTAAATTCCCGAGGTTGCGTAAGTGTATCCATTTGTCACTTAAAAAATAAAAAATAAAAAAATACCATTTATCATGACATATATGCATGGAATGCTTTTTTTAAATAACCAAGTTTTTCAATTAAAATTCTAAAATAACCATTATTTAATTTTTTAAACCAAAATAACCGTTATTCTAAAAATATCTAACATAGGCGCCAGATGCATTGGCGCATTCAATGAAAATATTATTCATTGGCGCCACATGCACTGGTGCATCCATGGCCATGGCGCCACTAGGAGTGACGCATCCATGTATAGGCGCCACATGCAATGGCGCATGCATAATCCACTATATGTACATGCCAATGCATGTGGTTACTGCTCCACCACCCCATCTATAAATACAATATCACTTTCCCATAATTTTCATACTATCTCATTCCATTTTTCTTCATTCTCCTTCAATTTTTCTTTAAAATGTCTTCATATTCATATATGTGTCCTTATATTCATAAGAAGATTTGAATTTGGAATATAGATACGTTCGAACATCTTAGCAGGACCTTTAACCGTTGGTTAGATGGAGAAATTGCAGAGGGTGAAAGGATCAGAAGAATTCAATGGCTTGATATCACGTTCAACAAAAATGGAGAAGTTTGTTTATGGGTGAATGTTAAACTAACAAATACGTTCACATGAATGTTATTTTTAATATAAAGCAAAAGGGTTACAATTAAAATCATGTTGTTGTACTTGGTCCAACACTGGGACAGTTTGTACGATTATGACCGGGATGGTGACATGAACTACATAATCTAACCATTTTGTTTGTCGTATCCATTTCGGTTACAATACGGGTGTTGTTTGGGCGACCCTTTTTCTTGCTTCGCATTATTTCATTGTGCCAGAGAATGTCCCCTTGATATGCAGGCCAGTAATCCTCTTTTGCTACCACCGAAAAGCTAATTTTGTAAACATTGCAAAGGTTTATGGCTTTGTAAACATAGGATAGTAAGTTGGAAGGATCATGTTGAACCTTTGAACATGCCTCTATGACATGGGAGCAGGGCATACGAAAGGCTTGTAACTTTTCGCAGTCGCACCAACCTCTATCTAGTTCTACTCGATAGTGTCCCCTCGGTATGCCTTCATTGTGATCCATTGCCTCGACAACACTGTACCAACCTTTAGTATGGTCAAACACCGTGACCACATGTGTGTTAGCTTTGAAAGCTTCCTCTTTAATGAATTTCATTGAAGCATCATTGAACAACTACCCAGGTTATAACACAAAACTCCATTTGGAATGTCTGATCTCAAACAGCGCCCCTAGCCTAAAATAGGTTGCTTTCACTAAAGCGGTTATCGGTAGAATTTGTATGCCCTAGTCGACTTCTCCAATGGAATATTGTCGATCCACCTTACTGCATCTGCGTTGACAATCTGATGTCTTTGCGGTAGTGTTTGAAAGAAGGTTCTGTTAATGCATACTATACGTTGACAACCTTCTTCCACAACGTTTTGTCTTTGATCTCCCGTCCAAGAACAATGTCAACCCACCCAAACCCAACGACCAACCTCACACCATCACCCTACCATATACACCCAACCACTAAAGATCCAACCTCAGAACCAATTCATGTCACACACCCAAACTCAAAACCATGAACCAAACCTTAATCACCAACAACCATACGCAACCACCACATTTGTCTATAGCCCGGATGATTCATACGATTCAACTTCATGCCATCATAGCCCCCCACTTATGAACACCCATACATCCCATCGCCACAACATCCAACAATTGTTTGACTTTATTACACCAAATGAACCATTGCTTCGTTTCCAAAATGATCCAATGTCCCAATTCGGGCAACCATACCGTCCACAAACAACCCAACCACAACGACCCAAGTACGACAACATGGGCACTAAACTCAACTACGGTAGCACCGTTAGCGGCAACACCCTCAACTATTGGGGAGAAATGATGATAAATTTATCAAATGCCGCTGAACCTTCCACCTGACCTTCACACCAGCCATCATTGCATCATGTCAGCACTCAAAGACCCCAAATACCTCGGGAAAATCGTGGGAGACCTCGAAGGCAGCCTAACATACCGGGATGTAGAACAAAGGGGCGTTTCAATCGGGCAGGTCATTCATTTTCTTGTCAATTGTTATGTATTTTAACTTTATATCATAATATTATTAATTATATTTCATTTACTTATTTATTTTATTTTGGAAATTAAATTAAAAATTTTGGTTATTTAAAAAAAAAACTATATACATGAGGCGTGTATCATTCCTCCCAAGATTTAAACAACCAGAATCTTTCTATGACAAGGTTGCTTTTACAAAAAACAATTAATGGGGTGTAAACAAAAGTCGTCTATATAGCAGGAGGTAAAATAGTATTAGTCTTTAAAAAATAATATTATTTATTGTAGTGGTTTTGTACCAGTGTTTTAAAACTCGAACGGTTCCGTCCGTTCAGACTGGTTAGACCGTGAACCGGAGCGTAAAACGGCCTGGTAAGGTCATCATACCATAGTTGCAATTGACTCGGTGAAAACCGTTGTGACCCTGCCGGTTCACTAGTCTGACCAATGAATCAATGGATTTCTTGATCTGGCGGATTGATCTTTTTATGTTTATTTTTTAATTTAATTAAAATTTTGATCCTCCTATTTTTATTTATCTTGGTGTTCTTGTTTTAAAATCTTATTATATTATCAAAAAATTTGAAAAAATTCGATATTTTAGCTTATTTTTAATGATGTTACAAAAGAAAAAAGAAATTATTTATAAATTATATTAACTTTTTTATTTATAAATTTTTATTTTCTACTTTATCTTTTATTTTTAATTATTTATATAGTACATTTTATGTTCCATATTAGTTTATTAATTTTTGATAGTATTATACCATACAATTATTTTAGGAACATTAGTTTATTAATTTATGATAGTATTATACCATATAATTATTTTTCTTACTTTTATCAATTTATAAGCAAATAAATTATTATGTTTAGAAGTTAGAAACTTATTATTTAAATTTATTAGATAATCAATATATGTGAACTAAATATAAATCTAATACACTACTTATTTGATAAATTTAAAATAATTTTCTAGAGTGAAGATTAGATTGATATTAATTTTTTTTAATCTTTTATTATTTTTTAATAACAACTTAATTTTTAAAATTAAAATAAAATGATTAAAAATTGAAATAAAATATTATCAAATCTCTTTCTTTAAAAATTAAAGAGAAAAGAAAAAAAAGAGTAAGAAAGCATTGAACTTTTAAAAAATTGGCACTACGATGTAGATTTATGATGTGTGTTAAGAATAAAATAGCATAATCTAATACAATGATTAACAAAATAAAATACCATGCCTAGCTAGTATACTTCTAGATTCAATATTTTTATCAACAATCATTAGAATGGTTAATTTGTCATAATAATCTCTCAACTTTATTGATACTTTTTCTCCTATGCTACATTGAGTGGAAATTATTAACTACACTTTTGTTTTTTTCGAAAAATGAATTCCAATCTTTTCTTACTTAGGCAAAAAAAGTGAAACCCAACAAAACACAAACAACTTCCTATAGTGTCAAATTTTGTCTCCATGATGAAACTTCATAAATAATAGAATAATCTCATTGATTTAAGTTGTTCAATTTTACGACTGAATTTGGGTAAGTACGATGAATGTGGAGGGTAGATGCAACAACTTTAATACGAGTAAATAGTTTAATTGACTATAGAAGTTGCAATAGTTAAACTTAGTAGAAAAAATGATAATAAACGATAAATATTTATATATTATCGTGAGATCAAAGCTTCGAACTTTAATAGTTGGAATTTTTTTTATCAAAATAACTCTAATTTTTAAAAATAATTTTAAAATAATTCTGACTTCAAAATAATTCTCAATCTACCCTATTTTTAGTCCACCTTTTAGAGTATGCGCCAGACCGATTGGCGCTAGCTCCTAAAGTTAGAGAGGAGACGTCAATTGGATAGGCTACAACACATGATGCTGCCAATTGGATTAGCCACAACACATGGTGCTGCCAATCCAATTGGCGCCCATATGTTAGTTTGAATAGGAGACATCAATTGGTCTGACACCTCAGTGTAAAGTGCAATTTTTTGTGTTATAAATAAAGGTGTTGTGTGAATCATTTTTCCACATCTCATTTCATCATTTTGCAAACATGTTTGGTGTTCGTTGGCGCTATGGAAATGTGGTTTATTTGAGAGACAAACCTTCGATGTTGATGCTCTCTTGGAACATGACTAGTTTCGATCAACTGAAGAGGGAGTTGGTTCGTTAGTTAGATGAAAAAACATCAGAAGGGAAAAAAATTAGAAGTATGAGAGACCCGATAGTATATTTTGTTGGGTGCGAGTCAAAACTGATAAGGATGCTAGGGAAATGATGTTTGGACGAGATGACATCAGTTTGATTGTTGTAATCAGTTATGGTTATTCTGTTTTAAGTTTGCTTATGTTGTAATGATGTTTGTGTTGGTGTAAGCCCTAGAGGCCAATACTTTTGGTACTTGTATCGAATTGTTTATTAATAATAAAAGGCTTTTTCTTTATTATGTTTGTTTAATAAAGTTCCTGGAATAGATAGTCCGTTTAATGTATCAAGTATGACTTAATCATGAGATCACATTAAACATAAGGACACTATTCTTAAAGTATCAGTAGTCGAGCTTTATTGTGAAGTGGGATAACATTAAAGCATTAAGACTATTATGTTTGTAGACTGATGATCACATCTCATGGATCATGGATAAAGAGTTATCAAGTCTTAAACATAGGTATGAATATTAAGAGTAATATTTATACTGGATTGACCCGCTATGAGAATACTATATAGAATGTTATGCAAAGTGTCATAAGTTATTCTCATGGTGATAATGATGTATACCACTCTTCGACCTGAAACCACTATGGACCCTAGATGTAGAGTCGAGTGCTTTATTGCTGATCCAACGTTGTCCGTAATTGGATAACCATAAAGACAGTTGATGGGTACTCCACGAAGCATGCTGAGGGACATGAGTGTCCTAGATGGAATTTGCCCATCCTGCGTAACAGGATAAATGTCTATGGGCCCAATATTGAACTGGACAAGGATGACACGGTCTATGCCTTATGTTCAATATAGACATAAGGGCAAAGGGGTAATTATATACATAATTATTATCACAGAAGGATTTGTCAGATCACATGACATTTTCGTGACTTGGGTAGCAGTGATGTGTTGCTAGATACCGCTCACTGTTTATTATGTTAAATGCGTGATTTAATATAATTGCCAACATCGCGAAAACCTACAGGGTCACACACAAAGGACGGATTGATGAGAGATAGAGTAACTAAGGAACACCGTAAGGTACGGTGCACTTAAATGGTAAGGTACCACATGCTTAAGTGATTTTGGGCATACTATAAGATATGGGCCAAAATACACTTAAGTGGGCTTTTTAGCTTGAAGCCCACACAAGTGGTTCTATAAATAGAACCCTTGGGTAGAAGCATTGTCACTCTAATTGGAATTTCGTTTCTCTCTCTCTCTCACTCAAAGCCTTCATTCATAGCTGCTAGCACTGAGATTGAAGGAACCCGTTCGTGTGGATTGAGTAGAGACGTTGTCATCGTTCAACATTCGTGATCGCCACAAGAGGTAACGATTCTATCACTAATCATGCCCATTCGTAAGGATCACTAAAGGAGAATTTTTTAAATTCCGCTGCGCCTTGGATGGCAATTCTCCTTCAGTGGTATCAGAGTCTGGTTACGAAACCATGAATCTGATAACTGTTTTTTTTTCTGTATTAATACGATTAAAGACAGAATGAATCAAAGATTAAACTGAGATCGATCAAGTTATATATATGATATAAATAATCCTGATGCAAAATACATTATATATGATATAGTGTTCTTGTTTCGTTCATTCAAACAATCAATGGTTGTTTTCCTTTGAACGATCAATGGTCGTTTGCTTCTTGATCCGACATTAGTATGGTAAAGCAATGACGTATTGATCAATCATACTGAATCAACAATCGAGATGTGTTTGACGGTCTGAAATTGGTGTATCAGGGTTAGTGACGGCACAAGGGTTGTGTTGTCAGAGAGTTATGCGATTGGGGTTGTGACTGCACAAGAGTTGTGCTTTCTAAACACTTTTTCGAACAGTGTTAACCGGTTAACGCATATGGTTAACCGGTTAACACGAAACGGAATACAACTTTCTAACTGTTTTTCAAACAGTGTTAACCGGTTAACGCAATACGAAATAAATTTTTTTAAGTTTTTCAAACAGTGTTAACTGGTTAACGCATTTGGTTAACCGGTTAACGCAAGGCAGAAAACAATTTTTGAACAGTTTTTCAACAGTGTTAACCGGTTAACGCATTTGGTTAACCGGTTAACGCAAGGCAAAATTCACCCGTTCGGCTAACTCTGCGTAATGTGATCGGTCTTCGAGATTTAATTTGGTTTTAATTGATTAAAAGAATTAAAATTAATAATAATAATAATAATGTGTTTATTATTATTGTCTTGTGGTGATCGGTCATGGCCTTAGTTTTCCTTTATTTTGTTTTGGATTTTAAAATACGATCTGCGTGTCGTGCCTCTCTTTTAATCTCTCAATGTAACTTCTTTTCTCATCTCACTCCCTCGTATGTAAAACGGGTTTCTTTTATGTATTGTAATGACATGAAGAAAGCAAAGAAGTCAATGCCAAAGGAGGACAACCTTGAAGATCTTGCTTGGGGAAGCTTAGATCGTTATTAGGTTAGCTTAGGTTCTCTCATTGGCTTGGGAGAACAACTGCGCTAGGGGCCATAATTGTTTCATTATGTATGTAAGTATGTTGATGCATGTGAGAGACGATTTATATGATAAATAAGCCGGTGAGATCAAATTTCAATTCCCTCAAATTAAATATTAAGTTTATGCTTTCCAAGTTTTAACACTCATCAAGACTAGTATCAGATAATGTAGGTTTCACCTACGCGAGGTACATGTTCTATATTAGTAAGGTGCGATGGGATAATTGTAATATCCAACTGTTAAAACAATGGGTCAAACTTAACTAAACAAATTATAATAATATTATATATGTTTGCTTTCCAAGTTTTAGCACTCATCAAGACTAGTATCAGATAATGTAGGTTTCGCCTACGCGAGGTGCATTTTCTATATTGGTAAGGTGCGATGGGATAATTGTAATATCCAACTGCTAAAACGATGAGTCAAACTTAATTATAATAATATTATATATATTTAGAAGTAAGAGTTGGGAATGATCCATATGATGGATTGGAATAAGGAGTTATTCACCCAACTGAAATTTCAAGAGTTGTATGAGATACAATTGGAAGGAGTTCCTACCTAAATAACCTAGTTTTGTGTAATCCGCCTACGCGGACTTAGAACGAAGTGAAATATGGATCTCGACCCACTAGAAAATCTTCCAACGGGATTTTCCAAATCAAATGATGAGGGTCATTTGTTTTGAGTAAAATAGTGGGAGCATATTTAATTAAAGGCCTAATTAAATATGTCAATGATACTTATATTTTCATTAATCCTTATGTAGATTACCATGACAACAAACACCTCTAACAACATCTTGCGATCAATCCTTGACAAGGAAAATTGTATGGTACAAATTTTCATGATTGGTACCGAAACTTGAGGATTGTCCTCAAACATGATAAAGGGAAAGGCAAGGAAGTTGCCAAACCCAAACCCACTATTGCTGCTTTGAAGCCTAGTGGAGGCATAACAAAAGAAGGCACCTGCTTCCATTGCGGTAAGACCGGACACTAGAAGAGAAACTGCCCAAAGTACCTGGAAGATAGGAAGAATGGAGTAGAGACTTCAACTTCGGGTATTTTTGTTATTGAAATTAATTTATCTACTTCTGCATCATGGGTATTAGATACTGGATGCGATTCTCACATTTGTATAAATGTGTATGGACTAAAAGGGAGTAGAGATTTGGCAAAAGGTGAAGTCGATCTACGAGTTGGCAATGGAGCAAATGTTGCTGCCTTAGCTGTAGGAACTTATGTATTGACTTTAACTAGTGGTTTAATAATTCAGTTAGAGAACTGTTATTATGTACCTGCAATTAGCAGGAATATTATTTCCGTTTCTTGTTTGGACAAGTTTGGTTTTTCATTTATAATAAAAAACAATTGTTGCTCAATTTATTTGAATGATATATTCTATGCTACTGCACAAATGAACAATGGACTATATGTCCTTGATCTTGAAATGCCTATTTATAACATTAATACTAAAAGGATGAAACCTAATGAGTTAAATCCAACTTACCTTTGGCATTGTCGATTAGGCCACATAAATGAGAAACGCATTTCCAAACTCCATAAAGATGGACTCTTGGACTCTTTTGATTATGAATCATATGAGACATGCAGATCTTGTTTAATTGGAAAGATGACAAAGTCTCCATTCACAGGACAAGGTGAAAGAGCTAACGATCTTTTGGCCCTCATACATACTGATGTATGTGGACCACTGAACATACCAGCCAGAGGAGGTTTTCAGTACTTCATCATATTCACTGATGATTTCAGTAGATATGGTTATGTGTATTTAATGAAACACAAATCAGAATCCTTTGAAAAGTTCAAGGAATTCAAGAATTAAGTACAAAACCAACTAGGTAAGAATATTAAAACTCTTCGATCAGATCGAGGTGGTGAGTATTTAAGCCTAGAGTTTGATGACCATCTGAAAGAGTGTGGGATCCTATCCCAACTTACTCCTCCTGGAACACCCCAATGGAATGGTGTATCTGAGAGAAGAAATCGAACCCTATTGGACATGGTCCGATCCATGATGAGTCACGCCGATCTTCCAAACTCCTTTTGGGGACATGCACTGTTGACAGCAGCTTACACACTTAACCGTGTTCCATCCAAAAAGGTTAAAAAGACACCATATGAGATATGGAGTGGTAAGAAACCACATATGTCTTACATGAAGATTTGGGGTTGCGAAGTTTATGTGAAACGACAAATTTCAACTAAGCTTGAGCCCAAATCTGACAAATGCTTATTTGTGGGATATCCTAAAGAAACAAGAGGGTATTACTTCTACAATCCTTCTGAGGGCAAAGTGTTTGTCGCTCGAACTGGAGTTTTCCTAGAAAAGGATTTTATTTCCAAAGGAATCAGTGGGAGGAAAGTAGAGCTTGAAGAAATTCAAGAATCACAAAGCATCGATACACCTATGGAGGAATTAGAGCAGGATACGTCACCTACCTAAGAGATATGGATATCTCATAACAGATCAAGGTGATGTATTACTCATGGATCAAGATGAGCCTGTGACCTACCAAGAGGCCATAACTGGTCCCGAGTCTGAGAAGTGGCTAGAAGCCATGAAATCTGAAATGGATTCCATGTACACAAACCAAGTTTGGACCTTGGTAGAGCCTCCTGTAGGAGTTAATCCTATAGGATGCAAGTGGGTCTTCAAAAAGAAGACCGACATGGATGGTAAGGTACATACCTATAAGGTAAGACTGGTTGCAAAAGGATATAAACAAATTCATGGGGTTGACTATGATAAAACCTTTTCACCAGTTACAATGCTTAAATCTGTTCGGATTTTACTTGCTATCGCTGCATATCATGATTATGAAATATGGCAGATGGATGTAAAAACTGCTTTCCTTAATGGGAATCTTCCTGAGGATGTGTACATGACACAGCCTGAAGGATTTGACATACCAGAAGAAGCCCAAAAGATATGTAAGCTACAAAGGTCAATCTATGGATTGAAGCAAGCTTCTAGAAGCTGGAATCTTCGTTTTGATGAAACAGTAAAACAATACGGATTCATCAAGAACGAAGATGAGCCTTGTGTCTACAAGAAGGTTAGTGGGAGCATGACCGTGTTCCTGGTATTATATGTAGATGACATATTGCTCATTGGAAACGATGTCCCTACCCTGCAACAAGTAAAGTCTTGGTTGGGGAAATGCTTTTCTATGAAGGACCTAGGTGAAGCAACCTATATATTAGGAATCATAATCTATAGAGATAGATCACAAAAACTGCTTGGCCTAAGTCAGAGTACGTACATAGACAAAGTGTTGAGACGCTTTAACATGCATGATTCCAAGAAAGGATTCATACCTATGCAACATGGCCTGTATCTATCAAAAACACAATCCCCTACAACTAATGAAGAAAGGGATCGCATGAATAAGATTCCATATGCATCTGCAATAGGATCTATCATGTATGCCATGTTATGTACTCGACCAGATGTCTCGTATGCTTTAAGTGCAACGAGTAGGTACCAATCTGATCCGGGTGATGCCCATTGGGTAGTTGTCAAGAATATCCTTAAGTACTTGAGAAGGACTAAGGACTCATTCTTGATATATGGAGGTCAGGAAGAGTTGGCTGTAATTGGATACACCGATGCCAGCTTCTAGACAGATAAGGATGACTTTAGATCGCAATCTGGTTATGTGTTTTGCTTAAACGGTGGCGCTGTGAGCTGGAAAAGTTCAAAGCAAGATACAGTTGCTGATTCTACAACCGAGGCCTAGTATATTGTTTCCTCAAGTGCAGCAAAGGAAGCTGTTTGGATCAAAACGTTCATTAGTGAACTTGACATAGTTCCTAGCATTGTGGATCACATTGGTCTCTATTGTGATAACAATGGTGCTATCGCACAAGCTAAGGAGCCTAGATCTCACCAATGATCCAAACACATACTTAGGCGTTATCACCTCATTCGAGAGATAATAGATAGAGGAGATGTGAAAATATATAGAGCACCTACACTTGACAATATTGCTGACCCACTGACAAAGCCTCTTGCGCAGCATAAGCATGATGGCCATACTAGATCTATGGGCATTAGGGGTATGCCTGATTGGCTCTAGTGCTAGTGGGAGATTGTTGGTGTAAGTCCTAGAGGCCAATACTTTTGGTACTTGTATCGAATTATTTATTAATAATAAAAGGCTTTTTCTTTATTATGTTTGTTTAATAAAGTCCCTGGAATAGATAGTCCGTTTAATGTATCAAGTATGACTTAATCATGAGATCACATTAAACATAAGGACACTATTCTTAAAGTATCCGTAGTCGAGCTTTATTGTGAAGTGGGATAACATTAAAGCATTGATACTATTATGTTCGTAGACTGATGATCACATCTCATGGATCATGGATAAAGAGTTATCAAGTCTTAAGCATAGGTATTAATATTAAGAGTAATATTTATACTGGATTGACCCGCTATGAGAATACTATATAGAATGTTATGCAAAGTGTCATAAGTTATTCTCATGGTGATAATGATGTATACCACTCTTCGACCTGAAACCACTATGGACCCTAGATGTAGAGTCGAGTGCTTTATTGCTGATCCAACGTTGTCCGTAACTGGATAACCATAAAGACAGTTGATGGGTACTCCACGAAGCATGTTGAGGGACATGAGTGTCCTAGATGGAATTTGCCCATCCTGCGTAACATGATAAATGTCTATGGGCCCAATATTGAACTGGACAAGGATGACACGGTCTATGCCTTGTGTTCAATATAGACATAAGGGCAAAAGGGTAATTATACACATAATTATTATCACAGAAGGAATTGTCATATCACATGACATTTTCGTGACTTGGGTAGCAGTGATGTGTTGCTAGATACCGCTCACTGTTTATTATGTTAAATGCGTGATTTAATATAATTGCCAACATCGTGAAAATCTACAGGGTCACACACAAAGGACGAATTGATGAGAGATAGAGTAACTAAGGAACACCGTAAGGTACGGTGCACTTAAATTGTAAGGTACCACATGCTTAAGTGATTTTGGGCATACTATAAGATATGGGCCAAAATACACTTAAGTGGGCTTTTTAGCTTGAAGCCCACACAAGTGGTTCTATAAATAGAACCCTTGGGTAGAAGCATTGTCACTCTAATTGGAATTTCGTTTCTCTCTCTCTCTCACTCAAAGCCTTCATTCATAGCAGCTAGCACTGAGATTGAAGGAACCCGTTCATGTGGACTGAGTAGAGACGTTGTCATCGTTCAACGTTCGTGATCGCCACAAGAGGTAACGATTCTATCACTGATCATGCCCATTCGTAAGGATCACTAAAGGAGAATTTTTTAAATTCCGCTGCGCCTTGGATGGCAATTCTCCTTCAGTTTGTTGTTGACCTTGTTGTAACAAAAAGATAATGATATATAAAAATCCAAGGTCACAAAATTTAAAAGGAGATACTATATTATGATATAGATGTTGCTCCTAGGTTGGGACAATTGTTCTTATTGTGTCCTGGTTGATGACATATACTACATAGTCTTATCATTTTATCAGTCGTATCCATTTCTGTTCTAATATGCGTATTGTTTGACCGTCCTTTTTTCTTTCTTCGCATCTCATCGTTGTGCCAAACTATGTCACCTTCATATGGAGGCCAGCATTCCTCCATTGGTAGCATAGAGAAGCTTTTGTTATACACATTCAAGACGGTAATGGCCTTGTAAACATCGGATAGATGGTTGTAAGCGTCCTAGCGAGTATGTGTGCATGCCACAATGACATGGGAGCAAGGAATACGGAAGGCCTGGAACTTGCCATAGTCGCACCAACTTCTATTTAGTTTGACATCATATGATAAACTTGGCATCCCCTCGTTGTGGTCTATTGTTTCCTGTACGCTGAAATTTTTCCTATGACGGTCAAAGACTGTTACCGCGTGTGTGCTAGCTTTGATACTCTCCTCTTTCATCACTTTCGTACAACATTCACTCAATATTTGACTTGACATTAACATTGCACTCCATCTTTCACCTTTGGTTGCGATGGTAGAAGCCAACCTGTAATAGGTTGTTCTGACAAAAGCGATTATTGGTAGATTTCTAATGCCTTTGAATACGTCGTTCATGCATTCCACAAGGTTTGTTGTCCACTGCTCCAGTGGTATGTTATCCATCCATCGTCCTGCATCTGCATTAGACAGTCTAATTTCATCACGGTAATATTGAAATGACGGCTGAGTTAGAGCATACCCAGCATTCACCACTTTTTTGCGAAGGTTCTTATCCTTGATTGCATGCATGAAGTTTTGTGCGATATGTCTAATGCAATAGACATGGGTAGAAGGAGGATCAGGTTATCCGTTGCCATGGTTATTGTAAGCACTCTCGATGGCAGCATGTCTATCAGAAATCAAACAGAGATTGGCTTGTGCAGCCACATGTGTTTTGAGATGTCGAAGAAAGAAACCCCAACCACCAGCGGTTTCACCTTCAACCAGAGCAAAGGAAATGGGAAAGACATTGTTATTACCGTCTTGTGCAACCTCCATAAGCAAAGTACCCTTGTATTTTCCGTATAACCATGTCCCATCAATTTGAATAATAGGTTTGCAGAATGCAAAACCTTTGATGCACAGATCAAACTCCCAAAAGAGACGGTGAAAGGTTCTATTTCCAGTAACACATGTTCCGTCTGGCGTAAATGATGGCAATGTCTCCCTAATTGCAACAGTTCCTGGTACGTATGTTTTTAGGGCCCATAAAAACCGTGACAATTCTTTGTATGAATCCTCCCAGTTGCCGAATACTTGTTCAACAACCTTTGTCCTTGCAATCCGTGCTTTCTTGTAAGATGGAGTATAATTATATCTTGTTCTGATATGAGATATTATTATACTCACCTTCACTGATGGGCCTTTGTTAGCAAGCAGCAAAATGTCTTAACATATCAATGCAACATTTAATTTACGGTGATCTTGTTTAACGTTAGTTGCAACGCAACTGTGAGGTGGGTCTATTGGAGCTATCTCCCAAGAGACGCTTTTTTTGTGAGATGCAACCAACACAAACTTACAAAGGATGTTACGACATTCGGTGACATACCTTCTCGAATCAGTGTGTTTCATAATGAAATTAGAAGAGTTATTCATGTGAAATATTTTGATTGCTCAGACACATTCTTCTTTAGTGCAGAACATGTCTCCCACTTTTAACTCGCCTTCTGATCATGGATAAGGGTTATAAAAAACACTGTTGTAGATTTCGTCGTCATTCAGATCCATGTTTATCATATGTTCAGGCGGATTATATACATGACTTTGAGGTAATGGCATTGGTTGATCATCATCTTCAATTTTGTTGTTCAACATATGATCGACATGTGTCTCGATCTCTTCTTCTTCTTCATCAACGACGTTGACTTCTGCTTCTACTTCTGGGTCGGCGTCATCTGATTTTTCTGAATCAAATTTATTAGATTCAACTTGATTAGTGATTTGAGATTGCTGAGATGGTATACCTATATGACCCACGCTAGGAAACTTACACACCAGAGGCCTCAACATCTAACCCCTAATAGCATTGTTAGACCGGATACTCATAACCCCCTATCCGTCAAACTTTCCGTTCCACAAACACACAAACATACAACGCTAACATGCCATACACCCAACCACAATACCAAGAGCATACCCCGTACCACCACCAACAACTAGATCATCAACCAGAGACCCAACATCGCTTCGCATCCAACACATCACCCTACCAAAGCCGCCTTAGCCAAAACACTCAACGATCATTTAACACCAACCGTCCCTCCTCATACCATAGCCAAGAAGCCCAAATATCTCAAAATCGAAATCTTCAACAACCATATGTCTACAAAACACCACAACAATCTTTCCAACCTTTCCTCAACACATCATTCATACTAATGTCTCCCTTCAACCGTCCTGGTCTCCCTCCAACAACTCAAACACAACCCAACTACTCTGGCATGAGTCATGAACTCAACTATGGTGGTACACCTTCGATGCAAACACAAGACTACGGTGATTTGTCTAACTATCTCAACAGGCAATCTCCTGCAGTTGGTAGTGATGTTTCTGGGTCCTCAGATACTCAAACACCTGGGGTGAATCATCAACGTGGGTTAGGGCCAAGGGTTCGGGTAGCTAGGGGATGTGGGACCGGAGGTCGGTTAGGTGATCCCGGTCATCAATATTAGTCTTTTTGTGTAAATGGGAATTAATATTAATATGAATTGGTCTAATTTCGAATTTATCTATCATGTAGACTTTTTTTCAAAAAAAACCACAAAATACACAGAGGTGCCAATCCAATTGGCGCCTCCCTTTAAGCTTTGCACATGGGCGCCAATTGGATTGCTAACACCATGAGCCCTAGCCAATCCAACTTGCGTCTCCTCTCTAAGTTTAAGAGGAGGCGTCAATCCAATTGGCGCCTCCTTTTAAAAGTGGAGTAGATTAGGATTTTTTTTAAATACAGGATTATTTTGGGATTCTTTTTGAAAAATTGGGGTATTTTGGTTAAAAAGATCGCGTGACTAATTGTTTAATACTGATGTTTTTCTTTGTTGGTTAAATAATAATTCGAAGACTAAAAACATAATAAAAACACAAAAATGTAATATAAAAACTATATAATAAAAGAAAAGTATGATAGTTATGAAATAACCACCAGAAAATAACAATACATGGAAATATTTAAAAAAAAAATTGGAGATGACAATTTGATTGATAAATCCAATATTCATAAATCAATTATTTAATTATAACCTAATTTAAATATTTAAATATAATTTCCATTTTTTTCCATTCATATACTTTTGAAAATAATTTTAAAAATAAATATTTTATATTTTATTTAATTCATAAAAGAATCATTTATTATTCAAGATTGTTTTGGACCGTCCAAAAGGCGAAGTAAGAGAGGTCCAAAGAGAGAACACTATTGGTGACCACACACAAGAAAGTAACACCTTCGTTCTCTTAAACATTGACGATTTCAATCCTAACTCATTACACATAGTCCAGATCAATTAGACGGTCCTCAATAATGGTGTGCTCCCCTATTTATATAGCAAAAGTGATTATAATTGCTTCCACGTGAAGCGGTTATAACCACATTTGCTATATAAAGAGAAGAACATGTCATTTTACAAGTAAATTCAAATCAATCTCCATTATTCACCATTTTTTATTCTTTCACTAACTTGGTGTCGAAGTGCAAACTTTGCAGGTACACCTTTGCACCTCCATATTAGAAAGCTTAGTGCACCACATAGGCAGCTCAAACGCACTGATCCATCTCACATTTATGGTTCTCTAACGAAACAATGGTGTTGTTTGTGGAAATTGACTTTTGATTCCTACAAACTTCAACAAGAAATCTTCATTCTTACGTCGAAGATTCAGATCTCAAATCTTTGATTGTCGAGCTATTGTTTTCCTCACCTGAAATCTGAAATTCTCCGGCTCTTACTATGGTCAATTCCAAGTCCATTAGATCTTCCAAATCCATTGCCGCTACACAGGCGAAAGCAAACATGAATCTTCCTCTTAGTCCTTCTTCATGATCGAATGATCCAATGTTAGTAACTTCACCATCAGGTCGAGTTGACTCAACCACGATTCCTCCAAGAGTCTTTCATTGAATATCTCAACCTCTCCCAATTTTTCAACCTTATCAACCGCTACCTCATCCTTTGATGACCGCACCAAGGATGTTTATCGATCTCCAACTGTTGGAAGGAAACTTAAGCGTATAAGGAATAATTTATCTAATGAATAACATTTATAATATGATACAGTAACAAAGTTCTCAATTCATGACTAAAAGGATTATGAGATTAAAAGAAAACATATAGCTCACTACTCACTAGGGAAATACAGTACATGAGGCAGCTTCACGAGGTCATCATGAAGTCATTCCAAATCAAACCCCGACCAGAGCGCCTATGGTACAAGAAGAAATTCCACCATCTACCTGGCCTCACAGGAGCGAGATACATTTAAAACATTTCCTAGCTCATTTGAAAAAAGAGGAAACAATATTTTAGTGGAATCTCCTCATCCAACTCGTTCCTTGGTTCCCGTTACAATGGAAAAGTAAACATATGAGATAGCTACTCCAGTAGCATAACAAAGGAGAAATAGATTGTCTGGTAGTCTTGGAAGTAGGATACCGAGATTGTTGGAGAAGCCTCTGAAGTTATCTGACTATGATGGGACTAGGATCTTGATAGGCATATCGCATGTTTATAATTGGCTGGATTATTATCACGTTGAAGGACCTGTCAAGGGTAAACTCATTTTCTAAACCCTCATTGGAGCTGTCTAAAAGTGGTTCAAGTCTCTCCTTGACGGGAGTATAAACTTGTGGGGGGACCTTTATGATATTTTCACCTATTAATTTACCATGCAGAAGAAGAAGCCTACCACGATTGCAGTACCTAGTGGAATTACACACAACAAGAAAGAGACCTTCTAGGATACACTGATAGGTTCACCAAAGTGGTCGTGGAGATAGGAGGTGCGGAAGATAATTTAAAGTGTTGGATCTCTAAGAAGGGCTTGGGAGCATATTGTATGTTTTTAAGAGAAGTTGGTGCTAGAAGGATCAAACAACATGAGTGAGTTGTTGAATAAGGCTCGACCATACAAACACTAGGAATAACTCCTAGTTGATCAAGGGATCTCGGGGAATAGTCACATGTATGGATTTTTTGTTGAGAAAGATGTTAACCATTAGAGAGATGATGTGGAACGAGGGTTTTGATTGAGAGGTTTGTCTTATACCCCTTTGAACACTTAAATAGAAAAGAGGTCAGGATCAAGGTTCTTTATCTGCTTAAAGAGTCCAAAAAAACAAATAAATTGAAATATTGTTGTTTCTACAAAAGACACGACTATAACACTAATGATTGCATCCAACTTATAGATGCCATTGAAGAAGTGATAAAGAAGGGACGCCTGACCAAATACATCTGGGACGATAGTAGGAAAAATAACTAGGGAGGGATGGGGAACACCCGAAATCAAGAAGATTAAACTAAAAGGAAGAAGACTTCCCAAAAGGACGAGACATCCCTGAGAAAGGTGATTAAATTTATGGTTGGTGGAGAATAAGGCGACTAAAGGGGGGAAATGTTTGTAAATTTCTTATGTAACGGGCAGTGTCCCGTGACCGAACAACCCTTTGATGGGCACTGTCAAAAGGCAGATAGTCGAGATGATGACTGTTAGTAATGAACAAGGACAAATCTCATAAAAGAAGCTAGAAAGGCTTATCCTCGAATTCGTAGACAACAAAAAAGTGGGGGAATTTTGAGTGATATATTCCTTTTGGTCATAATAGCCATCATGGCCAATTGTGGTGTCTATAGGTTTCACATTGATGGTAAAAGTTCCTTCGATTTCATGTATGTTGAAATCTTCGAAAAACAAGAATGAAGAATTAAAAGCTTCGGTTGTACGAGGGATCTTATTTGCATGCTTTCAATGGAATAAGAGCGATATTCAAGTTAGGTGGAAAGAAAAATCTCCAAGTCTTTTGAAAATTATGAAAAATTAAGATTTTGTGTGTTTGATTCGAATTAAGCACATATCCTAAATCGAATCACTTTGGACAGAGGCAGACCAAAAAATTTCAAAAAATTTGATTTTAATTAAATTTTACACATGATTCGAATCAGCCAATTCTGGGTCACCTCTACTAGAATTGATTTGAATTAAACTTTGCACCTAATTCGAATCAGATAATTTTTCCACATTTTTCAGTTGGCTCAGTTTGATTGATTCAAACCACGAGGTCTTTGATTCGAATTAGACTTTGTTTTTGATTCAAATCAACTGAAAAATGGGTCAAAACTCTGTTTTTCTTTTATTCCATTTCACTTGCTCAGTTGATTCAAATCATGAAATTCTCTTGATTTGAATCTAACTAACTTTTCAACCATATTTTGTGTTTAATCTCAAGCACATATAAAACCTTTTTGTCATTACTTTTCATGTAACAAATCAACAAATTCATAACCTTTTTTTGTGTAATTCTGTGGTAAATTAGCACCCTCTGTTTTGAAAGTTCAAAGTTCTTGCAAACGAAACTCTTATATCTTCAACTTCTGTTTGATTCTAGATCTTAATAATGATATATTTGTAATTCATTGAAGTAGACGCGCTCTTGAAACTAATTGTTATTGAATATTTGGTTGATATTATCAGCTAGCTTGCAAGATCGAGGTTGTTGTCATTGGTGCTGACAAATTCCAGTGAAAAGAAGGAGGTTCTTCTCTCTAGATTACCTTGGCTTGACTATATGGAAGGCTACAGATAAGGCGGAGTTCTTCTTAAATCTTCAGACAATTCATCCCTCAAGGAATCAGTAGGATCAATGGGTTGATTACTACACACGAAGGCTTGAAGTAGATTGGTGATATTGGAAGATTTAATAAGTGTTAATCAAGTAAATATTATGCATAAGAGTTTGCCATTACATTGTATACAAGTCAAGATCCTGATAGAAGATTTTATAATTCTCAACATTATTGTGGATTGGTGATTGTATGAACTCTTGCAAATATTTATAAAATAAAAAGGAATAATGCAGGTTCTAATGGGAAATAATTGAAGAGTGCACGTAGGCAAAGCGAGGACGCCGAAACACTATAAATCTCGATGTCATCTCTCTCCTTACTCTTGCATTTAATTTTCCTAGGATTTTCATGCTTAGTTATTTTAATTCTAGCGTAGTTTATCGTTTACTTAATTGATAGTAATTTATTGCGTAATATTAGGTTTTGTTATAATTGGTACCTATTCAAGCTGAATTAATGATTAAATTATGAGAAACAATTGAGGTTAGAATTCTTTGATATTGAATAGTTGTATAAACACACCTTGTGGAATATACAACTGAATCAACTGAATTCCTTTGTGTATCATTATAAAACCATATGTGGTGTTTGTGAATCGATATAGTGTTAACGTGATTAAGTTTCTATAAACGTATAATTTTCATATTTTTGCTTCAAACCTTCCGCTCGCATCTTTTGAAAAACTATGGTACTCTTTTTGAAAAAGCGGTTAAATTTTTAATAAGGTTCTATTAAAGAGTTGGTCTTTTAATTGTGTCTAATCTGCATTCAAAAGTTGTGGATATGACGGGCGATGACGATCCTAAGGGAACATATAATAGAGCCCTTATTTTCAAAGTAAAAAATAATAATTATTGGAAAGTGAACATGGATGTACACTTGTTATCAGTTGACAAAAACCTATGGTGTGCCATCACCGACGGACCATTTATTCCCAAGGACGATGGAGACATTGGTAAACATCATAAGGATTGGACAAATGATGTTACAAAAAAGTCTTCATATGATTTGAAAGCGAGGAACATACTTATCTCCACTTTAAACGCAAAAGTATTCTACTCAATATGTTTACATAGAAGTTTAAACTATTTCGTATGGAACCCGGAGAATCCGTGGATTCCATGCAAACTAAATTCCTTAATTTAATCAACAAATTACGCAACTTGGGCAAAACCATTTATAACAAAGATGTTACTAACAACATATTGAGATCTATGTGCAGGGAGTGGCAACTAAATGTTACCGCTATTAAAGAATCTAACGATCTTAATATTTTGGATATTACAAAACTATTTGGAAAGTTAGTCGAGCATGAGAATGAGGTGGAATGACTCGCCGATAGCAAATTAAAGTCGAAAAATAAAGTTAAAGGGAAAGAAGAGAAACAAGATATTTATTTGAAAGTTTTGTCATTTAAAGGTAAAAAATCAAAGGAAGAAAGTGACAACTCTGATGAAGAATTTTCTAAAAAGGGATATATGGGTTTATTCAGCAGACGCTACAATAGATACTTAAGGAGAAATAAGCTCAAGCATAGTGACAAATGACTAGTGGATTTCAGAAATACTCACCCACCTAAGAAAGAACACAAGAAAAATGATGGTGGTATTACGTGTTACGAGCGTGGAAAATCGTGACATTTTAGAACCACTTGTCCAAATATCACCAAACATCATAAAAATAAAGCTAGGAAATTCCACAAGACGAAAGGAAAAAGCTCTAAAGGTCGTAGAACCTATATAGCATGGTAAGAGAAGGTGAGAGCTCCTTATATGATTCTTGTTCAAGTTCAAATGATGAGTGTGTCAACCTATGTTTGATGGCACATAAGAAAGGTGAAACTTCAAAGGTATATAATTCTGATTCCGATAATGAGTATTCTTATAGTGAATTGTCTAAAGCGTTTAATGATATGTACGCTGATTCCATAAATGATTTTTAAGAATGTCTCTCTCCAAAAAGAAATGATTTTAAAATTTGCAGAGAAGATAAATAATCTTAATCGCGCTTTGGAATCTCTTAAAGAAGTGCATACATCTCTAGTTGATGAGTGTTTTAATGTTTCAGATACTTTAGTTTAAAAGGTGGAAATTATGGAATTTGTTGAATGCCCAATTTTAAAACTTGAAATTGAAACTCTTAAAAGACAACTAACACACGCTACTTCACTATCTTGTACTTGTTCTAGTTCTCAGAGTGAAAGAGGGAAGATTTTTAAGAAAAATCCTCATGTCGCTAAAAGAAATAGAAGAAGCATTTCATCTAAAGCTATTTTCCATTATTGTGAAAATAAGGGTTACACTAGGCCTCTTTGTCATATTAGGAACGTCCAAGTTCTTAATAGAAAAATGACATGGATTCCTAAGTGTCCCTCGACTAACCCCAAAGGACCCAACTAAAATTAGGTACCTAGTTCTATCTATTGTTATTTTATGCAGAAGTATCTATGAATATTTATGAATTCTCAAGACAAGTGAAGGAAGATGTATCCAATCATATTTTTTATCGTATTATATTCTTTTTATTTTATTAGTGTTGTTATTTGCTAATGTTACTTGTACAGAAAGTTTAGTCCTAAATCATTGTAATTGGTATGGTCATTTAATTCTCCTTTATCTTCGTGTAGTTGCACTTTATTTATCTCATTTGCTTTTAATTTTTTTTTCATTACATCGTGATCATTCAACTATTTTTCATTTATATCAAAATTATTCTTCATACGCATCAAGACTATTTTTCACATGCATCAAACATTATTTTGCATATGCATTAAAGTTATTTTTCATTTGCATCAAAATAATGTTTTAGTTGCATTAAACTATTTTTCATTAAATTCTCCTTGTATCAAACTATTTTCGCATTAAATTTTTTTCATAAGCATAAGCAAATCATATTTAACTTAAACTAACATTGATGATATTATATTTGGCACCACTAATGAATCTCTTTGTCAAGATTTTGCTAGTTTGACGTAGAAAATTTGAGATGTCTCTTATGGGAGAGTTAACCTATTTCTTTGGATTGCAAATCAAGCAAGCCAAAGAAGACACTTTCATAATTCAAATGAAATAATTCTTATAGATTCTCCATAAGTTCGATATGAAAGATTCAAAGAGTATCTCAACACTCGTGGCATCAAATATGCTTATTGACAAAGATGAAATATGAGTGGATTTTGACGTAACCAGGTATATAGGTATAATCAGATCCTTACTCTATTTAACTGCGAGTAGGACAAATATCATGTTTAGTGTGTACATGTGTGCATGATATCAAACATCACCTAAGGAATCCCTCTTTAAAATCGTAAAACGGATTTTGAGGTATCTTAACGAAACTTTCAATCACGGTCTTTGGTATCCTAAAGGTAGTTCTTGTAGCTTAATAGATTTTTCTGATTAAGATTTTGTGGGGTTCAAGTTGGATAAGAAGAGTAGTGGTGGTACATGTCACTTATTTGTAACCTATTTAGTTTCTTGGCACAGTAAAAGGCAGCATAGCGTTGCTCTTTCTACTACCATGTTCGAGTATGTAGCCGTTGGTAGTTGTCGTGCGCAAGTCTTATGGATAAAGCAATAATTAATAGATTATGATTTAAAACTTAGTTGCACTACAATTAAGTGTGACAGTGCTAGTGCTATAACCTTATTAAGAATATGGTACTTTATTCGTGGACCAAACACATTGAGATCCAATATTTTCTTTGAGATCATATGGAAAAAAGGGATGTTATTTTTGAATATGTTGACACTAAAAGTCAGCTTGCTGGAATTTTTACAAAACCATTGTCATCAGACCCCTTTCACAAAATTTGTAGGGATTTGGGAGTCTTGGACTCTTCATGCTTTAAATTGAATGAGGATTTTGCTTACTTTCATAGGTATGTCTCTAACATTATTTTGTAGCAAAACATAGTTTTTGCCGACTGCATTAGTATGTCTTTAAACTCTTGTATCTGATTTTATATCATTTTATATGTTTGTTATGGAGTTGTGCACTGGTTTTCTTATTTCCTCATTACCTCGCTCATTCATCTCTAAAAAATGTTCTTCATTGATCAACTTTGCATTTAAGTCTCTTTAAATGTGTATTGCTAATTATGTGCATTTGAATATTTGCGTAATTTTTCATGCATTATTTATGATTGCTAATGAATTCTTTTACATAATGGTTGTAATCACTTAATTATTTGCTATTGAATGTTGGTGTTGCATGTCTATTTGCATTATGTTGCATGTGGCATGTCTATATTCGTATTCAATATGCAATCTTTTTTGTTGTATATTCTTCTTAGTTGTTTAGCTAATATGTTCATTTGGAATTATTTGTTTGTGGTTGGTTATTTGGTTTTTAGACACATTTAAAACTATCTCTTTTTGATGTTATCAAATGGGGAGAAATTTTAATGTGAGTCTAGAATTGTTTTGTGCATTTTTATTTTATAGTTTGTGTGCAATGTTTTAGGGGGCATAAGCGTTTTTTCTTCTTCGTGTTTTACTCAAATTCCACCCAATTCCAAGTGAAAGTTTGCCAAGCATAAAAAAGGGGGAGAATGTAGTTGCATGTCCCTAATAGATTCAGGGGGAGCACCCCAATATTGATTATTTTGTTGCTTGTCTTATCGCTTTCATTTTGATTTACTTTCGATTATTTAATCTCCTTGATGATTGCACCTCTTTGAATCAAGCTTTGAAATGATTCGTTTTTAGCATGCATAAACCATTGGTTAGGTTTGAATTTGATCATAATGTTTTTAATCAATTGCATGAGTTAGTAGAATAAAAGTCATATATGTCATTGATTCAAGTTAGGTGAAAAGAAAAATCTTAAAAGTCTTTTGAAAATAATGAAAAATTGAGATTTTGTGTGTTTAATTCGAATCAAACACATATCCTGATTCAAATCACTTTGGGCAGAGGCAAACCAGAAAATTTCAAACAATTTGGTTTAAATCAAAATATAAACATGATTCAAATCGTCCAATTTTGGGTCACCTCTTCTAGAATTGATTTGAATCAAACTTTACACCTGATTCGAATCAGACAAATTTTCCATATTTTTCTGTTGGCTCAGCTTGATTGATTTGAATCAAAATTAACACTTGATTTTAATTGTATGGTCTTTGATTCGAATCGGACTTTGTTCTTGTTTCGAACTAACTGGAAAATGGGTAAAAACTCTACTTTTCTTTTATTCCACTTCACTTGTTCAGTTGATTCAAATCATGAAATGCTCTTGATTTGAATATAACTAACTTTTCGACCATATTTTGTGCTTAATCTCAAGCACATATAAAACCTTTTTGTCATCATTTTTCATGTAAACTCAAAAAATTCATAATCATTTTTTTGTGTGATTCTGTGAAAAATCAACACCCTTTGTTTTTTGAAAGTTCAAAGTTCTTACAACAAAACTCTTAAATCTCCAACTTTAGTTTGATTCAAGATCTTGATAATGAGAGATTTGTAATTGATTGAAGGAGACACTCTCTTGAAACTAATCATTCTTGAAGATTTTGTTGAGATTTCCAAGTAGCTTGCAAGACTGAGGTTGTTGTCATTGGTGATGAGAAATTATAGTTAAAAGAAGGTGGTTCTTCTATCCTAATTGTCTTAGTAGTGACTGTGTGGAAAGCTACAAATAAGGCAAAATTCTTCTCAAATATTCAGACAATTAATCGCTCAAGGAATCAATAGGATCAATGGTTAG
The DNA here is from genome assembly GCF_024323335.1 of Lathyrus oleraceus. NCBI lineage: Eukaryota > Viridiplantae > Streptophyta > Magnoliopsida > Fabales > Fabaceae > Lathyrus > Lathyrus oleraceus. Next base: position 222,925,096 of record NC_066583.1, read on the forward strand.
TTTCCACACGTGAAGGCTTGAAGCAGGTTGGTGATATTGGAAGATTCAATAAAAATTAATCGAGTAAAGATTACGCAGAAGGGTTTGGAATTATGCTTTATACAAGTCAAGATCCTGATAGGAGATTTTATAATTCTCAACATTTTTGTGGATTCATTATTGTATGGACTCTTTTAAATATTTGTCAAATAAAAAGGAAAAATGGAAGTTCCAATGGGAAACAATTGAAGAATACACGTACGTAAAGCGATGACGAACGTCGAAGCACTATAAATCTTGGTGTTATCTCTCTCCTTACTCTTGCATTTAATTCTCGTAGAATTTCCATGCTTAGGTATTTCAATTCTAGTGTAGTTTATCATTTATTCAATTAATAGGGATTTATTGCATAAGATTAGTTTTTGTTAGAATTAGTATCTAAATGAGCTGAATTGGTGATTAAATCCTGAGAAACAATTGAGGTTAAAATCATTAATATTGAATCGTTGTATAAACATGCCTTGTAGAATATATAACTGAATCAATTGAATACCTTTGTGTATTATCGTAAAACCACTTATGGTGTTTGTGAATTGATTTAGTATTAACATGATCAAGTTTCAATAAACGTATAATTTTCATATTTTTGCTTCAAAACTTCTGCTCGCATCTTTTGAAAAAGTATGATACTCTTTTTGAAAAAGCGGATGAATTTTTAATAAGGTTCTATACACCCCTTATACACCATTTTTCTAATTCCCTATTCACACCCAACAAGATGATAATGTGACAATTGGTATATCAGAATGTTAAAGCAAAATATTTAAGCAAACCTTAAAGAATATTTTTGATATACCATCAAACCAATTGCATACACTATGCTTTAAAGGTGATGCAATTGTCGTTAAAATATGAAATTTGAGTATGCTATTGGGGTTGTCAGTTGCAAGAATTTCATTCAAGAAAGATTATTATTGAAGAAAGGGGAGACTTCTCTTGCTTTATATGACTTTCCTGACAAATTAAATAATATTTGAAAGTTTCTTAGAAAATGGTCCCTCACACCTATTAGTAAGGATTTTTTTCTTTTCATCTATTGAATACTTACACAGTGTTCTTGTTGTCGGGGCTTGGAATCTTGCTCTGGGAATACTTCATTTGGTTCTTGAACACAAGATTTCAACTCAAACTCGACACAAAACACCAATGTTTAATGTTGGATTAGGATTCACGACCTCCCTCTTGAATATTGAAGGCCTAAAGTTCCCTTTGCTATTGCAATGAGGTATTTGAGTTCCTCTAGCATTGGATGAAGCCACTAGTAGCAATTTCTTTTTAGATATTTTGCTAAAACATTGGCCGATCTTGACCTTTGAGATTATTTTGCCTAACTTTATTTTAGTAGAAACAGAAGATTACACCTTTAATATTGATCTAAATTATGAGAAACTCCCATTGTTTTTGCAAATAGTGTCAATAAATTTATCATTCTTTGAACAATTATCGTACACAAGGAATAAATATCGAATAAAAAAGATATTGAACAAAAAAATATTTCCAAATATACCTCAACGCAATTCATTCCAAAATCAATACAATTGTAGTAGAGAAAAATGACTCACATATTGTTAATGTGGAAATCCTATAAAAGGAAGACAATAATGTTTGAACAAAATTGTTCATATTCCTTAGGTTTTGATGATAACAAAGTACTTAAAGAACAATTGTGTATACTAACATATGTTCAAGTGTGTAGGATCATAATCTTACAAAGTCAACTCAGAATTGACCTTGTCGAAAGCATTTGTTGAGAAGCTTGTAGTCTTAGATTTTGATGGATCTGAATTTGATGACTCTGGTAGTGGTGTTTCAGCCTCTGAAGGATCAGACTCTAAACATGGTGTTTCAGCTTTTGAAGGTTCATACTCTGATCATGGTATTCATACCTCTGGTGACAACTCAGACTCTAGAGACCTCAACTTGTAGTTCTGAGCTTCTAGTCCGTACCCTGTCTCCACAACCAGGGTCGTGCAAGATGCAAGGTTATTTAGGCATTAGCCTAAAGCCCAAAAAAAAAATTTTAGGCCTCAAACAAAATATTTATTAATACTAACTATTAACAAATTTTAACTGATTAAAATAAAACAATTTAGAATCTCTCTCTTCCCTAAAAATTAGTCAATCAATATCATATTTTTTAAAATTAATCAATATCATGATTAATATCATTTAAAGTATTTTATTTATCCCCAAAAAAGTAAATCACTATTAACCCATCACAGCAGACCTATCTTGTCAACACCAGACTTATGGAAAAAGTCAACTAGATTCTCTTAGGGCAAGGCTCAAGAAAAGTTGATGTGACTTCTCTAGTTCGCCTTCTCATCTGGTTTATACCTAGTATGATAAAGATGCAGTGTACTATGTTATTACATTTTGGTTGAAGATCTTAATATGATTCATCTTCCAACGTCTTTCTCTTGGAGCTGTTGCATTTCAAAGATCACATGTGCAAACAAATTTCCAACGAATCTTTTTCTGCCTCTATAAAAGGGAGCTGAAGATTTGAATGAAGGTTAATAACTCACTAAAAACTATCAGACAATCCAACATAACAAATTGATTATAAACTTTGAGCTAAATTTTTATCTGATTATTTGCACAAAGCTCGTAAGATTTCTTATCTTTGTATATCTTAGAAATCTTAAGTGTTAAGAAACATTGTGGTTATTGTAAACTTATATACTTCTGATTGAACATCAAAGTATAGTTGTAATATTTTATACTAAATTGTTTGTTTAAAGTATAGAAAGTCTCTTGCAAGATTTCTTTAGCAGTGAAGTCTCTTGCCTGTGTGCTCGAGCAGTGAAACCTCTTGCATGTGTGCTTGAGCAGAATTCTCTTGCAGGATTGGTTGAGCGAATGTCTCTTTATGGTTTGATTGAGCAGTTGAAGTCTCTTTTTGGTTTGATCAAGAAAAGTTGTAATCAATTTGATTATAGTGAAAATCTCTTGTTGGACAAGAGGGTTGGACTAATCTCAGTTTAGGAGAGGAACCAGGATAAATTATATGCATGTGTTTTACTCTTACTTCTGATTGTTTATCATTCCGCTGCAAACTAACTCTATGTTCAAACTCTAAACTTGTTCATATTCTAAAGCTGGTTTATCAGAAGTATAAAAAAAAGTCTTAATTGCAACTTTGGTCCCTATATTTTATTTTTTCTTTGGATTTTGATTCCCCTATTTTAAAAACCATGGTTTTGGTCCTTTTTAAAGTTTTTGTGTTGGATTTTAGTCCTTAAAAAGGGACCAAAATCCAACAGAAAACTAAAAAAAGGGACCAAAATCATGATTTTTAAAATGAGGGGACAAAAACCCAAAAAAAGACAAAATAGAGGGATCGAAATTGCAAATAAGCCGAGGAAATAACATACACAATTCAACCCCCTTTCTTGTGTATTTTTCTCACATTCAGCTGGCATCAAAGCATAATCTATACTATAACACTTAACAGTGGTGCATAAAAGATCTTAAGAAACCTATGTTCATGTAGAAGATGAGAACTAATAGGCCTACCTTGTGTTCATGCACTTTCATCTATGAAGAATAGAAACAATAAGGTTGATGACTACATCCCTGAGTATTATAGGAAATCAAGATATATGGAAGTGAGAAGAATTGGTTTCATTATCAAGTGTAGTAGATGTAAGAAACCAGATCACAACAAACTTACTTGTAAGGTGACACCAACTAGTCAACAAGCATATACTCAAGCATCCCAACAGACACCTACTCAAGCATCCCAATAAGCATCACAACAAGTGTCCCAACAAGTTACTCAAGCAGCTACTAATACATCCCAGTAGCCAACTCATGGAAGGACAAATAAGCAACCAATTAAGAGAGCATCTCAAACAGCTATTGAAACATCCCATCACTTAATTCATGGAAGGGCAGAGAAGCTATCAGTAATAATACCGATAACACCATTTGTACCACCAAGACCTACAACTAGATTGAGTGCATCCAAAACTGCAGTTGGACCAATAACAAGAAGGACAACACCAACTAAGAGATCCACATTAAACTAGAAAATTTAGTTTAACTTAGAGTTGTTGTTTGTCACGTTGTCTGTTGAACTCAGTTTAGAATTGTTAGTTTAAGTTTGAACATGTGTTTTGAAAATGTAATGTGTTTTGAACCTATGCAATTCCTTTTGAACCTATGCAATGTGTTTTGTACCGTATTAGTAATGTTGAATATTAGTGGTTTACACCATATTAGTAATGCATAATATTAGTGGTTTACTCCATATATGTAATGCAAAATATTTAAGTGTCTTGTTTTATCTATTTTGGTATAAACCAACTGATACACAACTATTGGTATACACAAGTGTGTCTTGTAATGCAGAATATTAGTGGCTTGTTTTATTTGTTATGGTATAAACCAACTGATACATAATGGATTGATACACAATTCATAAACTAACACATATTGATTACTACATAATAAACTGAAACACATTAATTGATACACATATTAACTGATGTCAATTGCTAATATTAAGAGGTATGTTCTTACAAACAGATACCAACATGTTCAAAATATTATACCATTCAAACTGATACAAACATATTCAAACTAATTCAATCTCATACACTTGTTACAACATTCTAAATACCACCACACCAAAAACAATACAAAACACGCTCTTCCAATTTTTTTCCCATTTCACCATCTTCTTCATTTGAATTTGTAATTTCCTCAACTGTAGCTTCAGTCCTTCTTTTGTAGCCCTGAGATACTCTACCTCCATTTTTGCTGCATCAAATTCGTTTTTTAGCTTCTCCAACCTACTATTTTGCCTATTCAAAAATTGGTATTTCTCATCTATCACATCCTCATAGAACCAATCAAAATATCCACAATCAACTTGTATTGCATCCTGTGTATTTGACAAATGGTCTATATCAGAACAACCAGCTACGAAGAAAATATTCAAATTCGTTCTTACCTTATGTAGGTGTTTAATTGGCTGCATTGTATGGTAAAACACAAATGTCTTGACTGATGTCATGACATGTATATGTAACTACATTGTAGTTACTGCAGGACTAGCTAACACAGGATTATTGAATGCTGTGACATTCATACCTGTCAACAGATACTAAGGAACAGAAGCTCTGTTAGAACTTAGTATTCATTTGCAGTCTGGTTATCAAGGAAGAACCAGACCTGGCATAAGGCCTACTGACTGAATGTCAAACTGGATGTTGTGACATTCATCATTGACAGCAGCTACTGAAGATTGGGCAGAGTGGTGTTCTGCTATACTTCAGCATTTTAGTTAGTTTGTTCTTCAAGAGAATTACAGAACTAACTTAAGGCCAACTATGTAAATGTTAAGTTGGACACTTTGACATTTACTAATGTAAGCTGGTACTGTAGTATGGTCATATTGATCATGTACAGGTCAGCAGTTTTGTACAGTCTGGTTTCTGGGAAAACAGACTCAGCATATGGACCTTGATGTCGAGCTGAATGTCGTGACATTCATGCCTGACAGCATATGCTAAATTGTAGGTTGTTCAGTTTTCTGTTACAGCTTTCTCAGGCTATTCTTTAGGAAGTCAACAGCTTAGAGAAAATCCAGGAAATCAACAACCAAGCTACATTCAATGAACCTAACAAATAGCCTATTTGTTAGCAACCTAAATATTGAATTTGAGGGAACGTATGTGACCTAAAATTCAGGAAAATACAGGTGCAAAAGCCCAGGTGCTGCAATATAAAAAGGAAGGCATTCCTCCATTCAGTTTCAGGGATTTTGAGGCGTGAAGATTTAGTGTGTCCATCTTACTTCACTGCTGTATTTTTGTGAGTCTAGAATTAGACGTATCTTGTAAGCCAAGTCATTATCAAATAGATGATTGCTTTGGCATAGGGTGTTCATTGAGTTGTAAGTGTTGTGTCACTCAAAGCTTTTAAGCGCGAGTGCTGTGTATCTTGGTTTAAGCTGTGAAGCATAACCAAGAGTTGTTTTTGAAGTGTGACTTCAAAGTGTTTTTAATATCACTGAGGTGATTGAGGGGGAGTGAGTAGGAACTCTGATCTTAGATTAAGATTGAAATTGCATTGGGTAGGGATTAAGTGATAAGTTGTAAACGGGTGAGTTTAGCTTTGAATTGATACTACTAATAGTGGATTTCCTCCCTGGCTTGGTAGCCCCCAGATGTAGGTCATGTTGGACTGAACTGGGTGAACAATTACTTGTGTTATTTACTGCACTTACAATTAAGTTCTGCATAATCCCTGTCTGTGCAGAATTGGATGTCATAACAACCAGTGTGACATCCAAAGTCTGATAACTAGAATTTCAATTGGCATCAGAGCAGGCACCCTGCCTGTGAAGTTCTGGGTGAGATCTAGGGAAGTTACTTTCTAGTACCATGGACAAGGATTTAGGACACTCAAACAGACCACCCATGTTGGATGGATCTAATTATGATGACTGGAAGCCTCGCATGATAGCCTTCTTAAGGTCTCTAGACAGCAAAGTCTGGAGAGCTGTCAACAAGGGATGGGAACATCCAACGAGGACTGATGAAGATGGAGTCAGTGTGCAGATTCCCGAAGAAGACTGGGACAAGGAACAAGAGGCATTAGCTCTTGGAAATTCCAAAGCCTTGAATGCACTGTTCAATGGAATCACTAAGAACATCTTCAGGCTGGTGCACCATTGTGAACTAGCTAAGGAAGTTTGGGATACCCTCAAGGTAACTCATGAAGGTACTTCCAAGGTGAAGATGTCAAAACTTCAGATGCTGACAACCAAGTTTGAAAATCTGAGGATGAAAGAGGATGAGACTATTCATGACTTCCACATGAATATTCTTGAAATTGCAAACACCTCTGGTGGACTAGGTGAGAAAATGACCGAAGAGAAACTTGTAAGAAAGATTCTCAGGTCCTTGCCTAAGAGGTTTGCTATGAAGGTCACTGCTATAGAGGAGGCTCAGGACATCAGCAATATGAAGGTAGATGAGCTCATTGGTTCTCTCCAAACCTTTGAAATGGGCTTAGGTGAGTATGCTGAGAAGAAGAAAAGCATAGCCTTTGTATCTAATGCTGAAGAGGAGGCAGAAGAAGGATATACTGGAGGTGATGAAAGTATATCAGAAGCCTTAGCCATGCTTGGAAGGCAATTCAACAAGTTCATGAAGAAGATTGATCAAAGAGGTAGACCCAATGTCAAGAACATCCCGTCTGACATTAAGAAAAGATCAACTTCTGAAGAAAAGTTCAACCATGGGAAAGGAATCCAGTGTCATGGTTGTGAAGGGTATGGACACGTCAGAGCTGAATGTCCTACTTACCTCAAATTGCAAAATAAGGGGCTAGCTATCACATGGTCTGAAGGAGATTCTGAAAGTGAATCTGAAGGAGAATCTGCCAAACATGTCACTGCACTAACTAGTGTGTGTGTCTCTGAAGATGACACAAGTGCAGATGAGCTGACCTTTGATGAACTTGCTGCAGCATATAAGAAGCTGTGTACCACCAGTGCAGAAGTACGTGCACAAGGTGAAAAGCAGAAGAAACTCATCAAGGAACTGGAAGATGAGAGACAGAAACAACTGTCTGCCATAGAAGGGCTGAATGATGAGATAGCCCTGCTGACCTCCAAGCTGAACCAGATGACCAAATCCATCAGAATGATGAATAAGGGAACTGACACCTTGGAAGAAATCCTAAAGGTGGGACAGCAGTCTGGAACCAAATCTGGGCTAGGATTTGGAAAAAGAGCTGAACACAAACGCCCAAAGGCTAAAGTTCAGAAGTTCAAGCAGATGTCAAAACCGATGTCTCAACATCGAGGAGCTAGGATGAATGATCATCAGAAGAGAATATTCCAGAATTGGAGGTGTCACCACTGTGGCAGGCTTGGACATATAAAAGCCTTCTGCTACTGGATTCATGGCTTCCCTAACAGAGCCTCACCTGTCAGACCTAAGCATAACACACGCAAGCGATGTGTTCCCATTAAGAAGCAACAATGGTATGCTAGGATAGCACACACTGCCCTAAGGGCTTCTTCCAGAGAAGACTGGTACTTTGACAGTGGATGCTCAAGACATATGACTGGTATGGAAAATCTACTGGTAGACATTCAACCTCACACCACCAGCTATGTGACTTTTGGTGATGGTGCCAAAAGAAAAATCAGAGGTGTGGGCAAACTGGACTGTTCTGGAGTGCCAAAACTGAACAATGTGCTGTTAGTAAGAGGACTAACTGCAAACCTCATCAGTATAAGTCAGCTGTGTGATCAAGGTTTTCATGTTCAGTTTAATAAGGAGCAGTGCATTGTGACAAATGGTGACAATCAGGAAGTTATGAGAGGAACCAGGTCCAAAGACAACTGCTATCTGTGGGAACCTGACCTCTCTAACTTTTCCACAACTTGCTCCTCAGCCAAGGAAGAACAGGAGGTGAAGCTGTGGCATAGAAGACTTGGCCATCTCCACTTACGTGGAATGAAGAAGATCATATCCAAGGAAGCAGTCAGAGGAATGCCAAAGCTTCTGATTGATGAAGGAAGAGTCTGTGGAGAATGCCAAGTGGGCAAGCAAACCAAGATGTCACACCCAAAGCTGGGACATTCCACAACCTCCAGAGTTCTGGAACTGTTGCACATGGACCTAATGGGACCTATGCAGGTTGAAAGTCTTGGTGGGAAGAAGTATGCCTACGTGGTGGTTGATGACCATTCCAGATACACGTGGATAAACTTCATCAGAGAGAAGTCAGATACATTTGATGTCTTCAAGGATCTGTGCATAAGACTTCAAAGAGAAAAGGACAGTTGTGTGGTCCGGATTAGAAGTGATCATGGCACTGAATTCAAGAATTCCAAGTTTGATGAGTTCTGCTCATCTGAAGGAATAAGCCATGAGTTCTCCTCCCCTATAACTCCTCAGCAGAATGGAATAGTTGAAAGAAAAAATAGAACTATTCAAGAATCTGCCAGAGCAATGATTCATGCAAAGAAGCTCCCTATGCACTTTTGGGCTGAAGCAATGAATACGGCGTGCTATGTTCACAACAGAGTCACCTTGAGAAAAGGAACCTCCTCCACTCTGTATGAAATATGGAAGGGTAGAAAACCCACTGTGAAGTACTTTCATATTTTTGGAAGTAAATGCTACATTCTCACAGATCGTGAACAGAGAAGGAAGCTAGATCCCAAAAGTGATGAAGGCGTATTTCTGGGATACTCCACGAACAGCAGAGCCTATAGAGTGTTCAACTACAGGACCAATGTCCTGATGGAATCCATAAATGTCATTGTGGATGATAAAGAGGAAGGAACCGATGTCATGGAGGATGTTGAAACATTCCTTGATAGTCCAACTGACAGTCCAGTCAAGCCTGAAGAAATACAGGAACCTCCTCCTGAATGTGAAGTAGAAGCACCTACCAAAGTGCCATCTATCAGAATTCAGAAAGACCACCCTAAGGATCTTATCATAGGGGATCCCACCAGTGGTGTAACTACCAGGTCAAGAGGAATAAACTCAAATTCCTGCTTTGTTTCCAAGGTTGAACCAAAGAATGTAAAAGAAGCCCTGACTGATGAATACTGGATCATTGCCATGCAAGAGGAACTCGAGCAGTTCACAAGGCATGAAGTATGGGAGCTGGTTCCAAGACCTGAAGGGTCCAACATCATTGGTACCAAGTGGATCTACAAAAACAAATCTGATGAGAAAGGAGTAATTACTAGAAATAAAGCAAGACTAGTAGCTCAAGGATACACTCAAGTTGAAGGAGTAGACTTTGATGAGACATTTGCTCCTGTGGCTAGACTTGAGTCCATCAGATTGCTGTTGGGGGTAGCATGCATCCTGAAGTTTAAGCTATTTCAAATGGATGTGAAGAGTGCATTCTTGAATGGCTACCTGAATGAAGAAGTCTATGTGGAACAACCCAAAGGGTTTTGTGATCCTAACCAACCTGAGCATGTATACAAGCTGAAGAAAGCCTTGTATGGGTTGAAGCAAGCACCCAGAGCTTGGTATGAAAGGTTAACCGAATTTCTGACCACAAATGGATACAGAAAGGGTGGCATAGATAAAACCTTGTTTGTGAAGGATGAGGAAGGCAAAATCATGATAGCTCAAATCTATGTGGATGATATAGTCTTTGGTGGAATGTCAGAACAAATGGTTAAAAAATTTGTTCACCAGATGCAATCTGAGTTTGAAATGAGTCTAGTGGGAGAACTGACCTATTTCCTTGGAATGCAAGTAAACCAAATGGAGGACTCCATGTTTCTCTCCCAAAGCAAGTATGCCAAGAACATAGTTAAGAAGTTTGGTATGGATCATGCCAGGCACAAGAGGACTCCAGCTCCTACTCATCTGAAATTAACCAAAGATGATGGAGGACCCAGTGTTGATCAATGCCTGTACAGAAGCATGATAGGTAGTCTGCTGTATCTAACTGCAAGTAGACCTGACATTTCCTATGCAGTTGGAGTGTGTGCCAGATATCAAGCAGAGCCCAAGGTGAGTCACTTGAATCAAGTCAAAAGGATCCTCAAGTACATCAATGGGACATGTGACTATGGGATGCTGTACTCACATGGGTCTGAGCCTGTCCTATCTGGGTACTGTGATGCTGATTGGGTTGGAAGTGCTGATGACAGAAAAAGCACATCAGGTGGATGTTTCTTCTTAGGAGAAAACCTCATATCGTGGTTCAGCAAGAAGCAGAACTGTGTCTCTCTGTCCACTGCAGAGGCTGAATACATAGCGGCTGGAAGCAGTTGCTCCCAACTGGTTTGGATGAAACAAATGCTCACTGAGTACAATGTCACTCAAAATGTCATGACATTGTTCTGTGATAATCTCAGTGCCATCAACATCTCCAAGAATCCCATCCAACACAGCAGGACCAAACATATTGACATTAGGCACCACTTCATCAGAGATCTGGTGGAAGACAAGGTGATCACTTTGGAACATGTAGCCACGGATCTTCAACTGGCTGACATATTTACAAAGGCTCTGGATGCTACTCAGTTTGAAAACTTAAGGAGCAAACTGGGAATATGTCTCTCTGAGACATTATAGCAATCACTGATGTTTGGGATAAACTGTTTAATATCTCTGCCTATTAAACAATTTGTACTAGGCTATGATTGGTCAACAGATCATAGCTATGCTGCTTGCAACAAGGGTGGATACAAGAGGGTAAGGAGGCACCCTACAGAGAGAAGGCCACTGTATCTGCAGGAGTTCAAGGATGATGTTCATGCAGGAGTGGTTTTGGATGTTAGAAACAACATCATGGCATCTGATATGGTGGTACCTACTGTAAAGCAAAAGTGGGTGATCACTTGATCGAAGCTGTGAAGCAAGATCAAGTGGATGTGAACTTGGTTGAAACTGTGAAGTAAAACCAAGTCTGGAACTCTGTCATTGTGCTCTGACTATGTTGTTGGCTTTGGCAACATTTGTGACAAAAAGGGGGAGTAATAACCACCAATACCCCTGACAAACAGAGTGGGTCTCTACAACAGACTCTCATGACAGATCTGAAGATTCCCCCCTTGCAGCTGATGTTGAAGTTTAGGTGCAACTTCGAATATATGTGTGCTGCTATGTGAAGTTTTTATTTAACTTCCATGTGTGTGAGTGTGCTGCCACTCTGAGTGTATTAGCTAGTTTTATTCCGCTGCCATGAACTCTGTTATGGGGATCAAAGTGTTTTAGCCAAAAATTTGCCAAAGGGGGAGTTTGTAGGTGTTTAATTGGCTGCATTGTATGGTAAAACACAAATGTCTTGACTGATGTCATGACATGTATATGTAACTACATTGTAGTTACTGCAGGACTAGCTAACACAGGATTATTGAATGCTGTGACATTCATACCTGTCAACAGATACTAAGGAACAGAAGCTCTGTTAGAACTTAGTATTCATTTGCAGTCTGGTTATCAAGGAAGAACCAGACCTGGCATAAGGCCTACTGACTGAATGTCAAACTGGATGTTGTGACATTCATCATTGACAGCAGCTACTGAAGATTGGGCAGAGTGGTGTTCTGCTATACTTCAGCATTTTAGTTAGTTTGTTCTTCAAGAGAATTACAGAACTAACTTAAGGCCAACTATGTAAATGTTAAGTTGGACACTTTGACATTTACTAATGTAAGCTGGTACTGTAGTATGGTCATATTGATCATGTACAGGTCAGCAGTTTTGTACAGTCTGGTTTCTGGGAAAACAGACTCAGCATATGGACCTTGATGTCGAGCTGAATGTCGTGACATTCATGCCTGACAGCATATGCTAAATTGTAGGTTGTTCAGTTTTCTGTTACAGCTTTCTCAGGCTATTCTTTAGGAAGTCAACAGCTTAGAGAAAATCCAGGAAATCAACAACCAAGCTACATTCAATGAACCTAACAAATAGCCTATTTGTTAGCAACCTAAATATTGAATTTGAGGGAACGTATGTGACCTAAAATTCAGGAAAATACAGGTGCAAAAGCCCAGGTGCTGCAATATAAAAAGGAAGGCATTCCTCCATTCAGTTTCAGGGATTTTGAGGCGTGAAGATTTAGTGTGTCCATCTTACTTCACTGCTGTATTTTTGTGAGTCTAGAATTAGACGTATCTTGTAAGCCAAGTCATTATCAAATAGATGATTGCTTTGGCATAGGGTGTTCATTGAGTTGTAAGTGTTGTGTCACTCAAAGCTTTTAAGCGTGAGTGCTGTGTATCTTGGTTTAAGCTGTGAAGCATAACCAAGAGTTGTTTTTGAAGTGTGACTTCAAAGTGTTTTTAATATCACTGAGGTGATTGAGGGGGAGTGAGTAGGAACTCTGATCTTAGATTAAGATTGAAATTGCATTGGGTAGGGATTAAGTGATAAGTTGTAAACGGGTGAATTTAGCTTTGAATTGATACTACTAATAGTGGATTTCCTCACTGGCTTGGTAGCCCCCAGATGTAGGTCATGTTGGACTGAACTGGGTGAACAATTACTTGTGTTATTTACTGCACTTACAATTAAGTTCTGCATAATCCCTGTCTGTGCAGAATTGGATGTCATAACAACCAGTGTGACATCCAAAGTCTGATAACTAGAATTTCACCTTATAATAACGACATCCCTAAAATTGTTTCTCAAAGTTCGTAACAGTTGAGGACATGCGAAGAACATTCATGTCTCCATATCGACATATGGGTTTCCATCGCAAATTAAAATCCAAACTACCATAGCTCTTCAAATTAGATTTGTTTGAAAAGCGCCCAAAATTCACTGATGATGATAGTTTCATTTTCCACAATCAATTTCAGTGTAGACCTCTCCAAATTGAAGAACCCTAAATCGAATTGAGAAAAAACCTAACAAGAGACAGAGGAAGAGGATGGAATGAAGAAGATGAAATATAAAATCCACGTCAGCTGCCACACATACCAAAACAAACGCTCATTTCAGTCAAATGGACGAAAAAGACTACTGTGGCACTAGTTGAACAATTAAAGGATTAACTTAGAATTTTTTAAAATTAAGAGACCAAAATAGATCCTGAGATAAAGTTAAAGGATAAAAAATTATATTTTTATCTAAAATAAATTCTTACAACACATTGACTCTCATCTCTAACACTCTTCAAATAAATAATCAATTACATTTCACAACACTTCAAATCAAGTTTATAAAAAATATTAAAATACAAATTTAAAATGTTTGGTTTTGTTAAGCCAACTTATTTAAAATTGTGGAAAGATATCAAATACAAGCGAATTTGAATATACCGTGAATTTTAACTATTAGATTATTTGAAAGAGTTTTTTTTTAAGATGTTTGTATTTGTATAATTGTCTAAAGACTACCAAGATTGTAGGATGTATAAAAAAAAAGTAAAAGTAAAATATGAAGATGGTAACACCTTGATAGAATAGCACCAAACATGATTACCAATATGATATGACAATGCCATTATTAACTCCCTACCTACTTTTAGCATTTGATACTGTGTCTCATGGCAATTTAGGAAAAGTAAGAGGTATCTAATGCCATTCTGCACAAAAAAAGCTTATACTTATTGTTGAAATTCTTGTTCCATGCAGGGTCATTTATGTCAACAAAAAATACAGCTATGCAACAAGTTAAAGTCACACTGAAGAAGGCTCAGAGTTAACGACTTAGCGTGTAGAACTTGTCTAGTGGCACGGATGGATGGATAGGGATATGTGAGAACACAACTACAAAGCAAAACAAAGTTGAGTTGAGAGAAAGAGAAAAAAAAAAGCACTGTTTTCTACTAAGTGGAAGTGGAACCCAACCTTTTTGCTTCTCTTCTCTTCTTTACTATTTTATTATATACTTTTTCCATATCAACAATGTGCATATATAATATTTATTGAATATTTTTCTTTTTCTTTTTATATATTTTTATTTTTAAGTGGATAGTTGAAAAGAGATAATGGCCAATACCTGAAAACATTGTTTGTTGTTGCTATCATATTCTTATTATCTGTCTTTTGCAAATTCTCCAATAAGTTCTTTCTTTTAAAACCTTTCAAAACTTGTACTTGAACTTGAACTTGAACTTGAACACTGTTCTGGTTCTGTTGCTTGGTTTTGAAAATCTGAGGTGAGAAACACTGTTGAGGTTGTGGTGGGTTTTGTTTACTATTGAAAATTAGTGATTTGGTAGCTTAAAAAACGAATCTTTATAGGTTTTGTTTTTGGCCCTTCTTTTTTTTGTTCCACTTCTTGGTTTGGTAGCTTGTGGCTGACAAGATAACAACAAGTATCAATTTATGTTTGGAATTAGAAACTCTTACTGATGATTCTTTGATTCTTTTAAAGGCGTGTGTGAATTTTTCATATTCTAGTGTTGTGTTACCTTACCATTCTGGTTGGATAAGATAGCATCTTGTCAACAAGGTTGTCATGTCTCCTGTTCCTCTCCTGTTCACTTTGAAATCTTGTTTATTTTTCAAGAATTCTCTTCACTGCTGCTTCATTTATTGAGCTTTCATTCTTCAGAAGTTCACAGCTTGTGAAGATTCTTTGGAACTGTTGTGGATGAGTTTGCTCCATGTAATTGGGTTTGGTCTAAAAGTGGGGCATCTACTTTTAGTGCTATGTTGCTGGATTGTATCTATCATTTATATCAACTGGTTCATTAGTATGGACACAAAGATGGGATTTTTAGGAGATGGTGGCAAGATGTGGCTTAAATGGTGGGAGAAGATCTTGGGGAGTGTGTGTAGAATTCATCAACAGTATTATCAGTGTATTGGGTCTAAGAAGATTAGGAGAAAGTTGTGGAGGAAATTGTTGTTGACATGGGTTTTGGGTTGGTGTATTGTGTCTTTGTGGATCTTTTGTTTTATGAATTTGCAAGTCACTGAGAAGAGGAAAGAGACTCTTGCTAGTATGTGTGATGAAAGAGCTAGGATGCTACAAGATCAGTTTAATGTTAGTATGAATCATATTCAAGCCATGTCGATTTTGATCTCGACTTTCCATCATGCTAAGAATCCTTCTGCCATTGACCAGGTACACCTAATCTCTCTTCAATCTCTTGCAATTAAGATATAATTCAATTGACTACCATTTTATGTGTGTCTTAACTTTTTTTATTGGTCTAGTAGCCTAGCCCTTAGGTGAATAAGTGGGATGACGCGGGTTCGTCCCCGCGGCTTCGCAGTTGGATGTTTCTGTACGGCTACCAACTGAGTTGGCTTAACGGGACTTTGCGTGACTTAACTTACCAAATTATTGTTTTTGAATAGAATGAAGTAAATGTATCTTTTTTATTTGAAGCTAATATATCGGTAGTTTGATGTTAACGAATGAATGTAATAACTTGTAAAACTTGCAGAGAACGTTTGCGAAGTATACAGAAAGAACGGCTTTTGAGAGGCCGCTTACAAGTGGTGTTGCGTATGCTGTAAGGGTGCTTCAATCTGAAAGGGAACAATTTGAGAAGCAACAAGGGTGGAGTATTAAGAGGATGGATACGATGGAGCAGAACCCGGTTCATGAGGATGATTATGTACCAGATGAATTGGAACCGTCACCTGTCCATGAAGAATATGCTCCTGTCATTTTTGCACAAGATACAATTTCACATGTCATATCTATTGATGTGCTTTCAGGAAAGGTAAGTTTCTCGTTGTGGAATTACGGTTTGTACTAGTCGTTATTGTTGTTAACTTGTTCATCAACAGGAAGACCGTGAAAATGTGTTGCGGGCGAGAGAATCAGGCAAAGGGGTTTTAACTGCTCCCTTCAGGCTGTTGAAAACAAACCGTTTAGGTGTTATCCTCACGTTTGCGGTCTACAAGAGAGATCTTCCACCAAATGCTACCCCAAATGAAAGGATTCAAGCCACTGATGGGTGTGTATGAGTTTTGGAAATTGTTAAATCTGTGTTAGCGTGTTTGATGTTCGATACGTGTCTCTGTCAGATACAGACAAATGTGGTTACATTCAATCATTTCTATTCTCTCAAATTATTACCGGTGTCTTCACGTCAGTGTCGATGTCGATGTCTATATTAGTGCTTCATATTAAACAATTCACGAACTTGATAATTTGTTAGGGATAATCATTCTGATCATTTAACTTACTGTTATGCAGGTATCTTGGCGGGGTGTTTGAAATAGAATCGTTAGTCGAGAAATTGCTTCAGCAACTTGCTAGCAAGCAAACAGTGATTGTTAGTGTGTATGATACAACAAATCATACACATTCAATTCCCATGTATGGTTCTGATGTATCAGGCGATGAGTTCTATCATGTGAGCTTTCTTAACTTCGGAGATCCTTTCAGGAAGCATGAGATGCACTGCAGGTAAGAACTGTTGTCTTAAAATAAGTTAAAGATATGCTATCTAAGAACTGTTGTGATATTAAGGCTTGATGCTGACACAGGTTCAAGCAGAAACCTCCATGGCCGTGGTTGGCAATAACTACATCGTTTGGCATCCTTGTAATTGCGCTCCTTGTTGGACATATATGTCATGCAACTGTGAATCGAATTGCCAACGTAGAGGACGCTTGCCGTAAGATGACGGAGCTTAAAAAACTAGCTGAGGCAGCTGATGTTGCTAAATCTCAGGTATGTAGTTTTTGTTGTCGCATTTAAATTCTGATTTTTTTGAGCGTAAGTTGCATAATCATATGAGCTGAATCAATTACCAACATTGCAGTTCCTTGCTACTGTTTCGCACGAGATCAGAACTCCAATGAACGGTGTTTTAGGTGAGTTTCGACTCACCTTCTGTATGCATAATATCCAAAGTATATCAATTCCATGGTTTCTTCATCCGTGACCGTGTTCGTGACCGTGCTCTTAAATTGAATTTTCAGGGATGATGAATATGCTCATGGACACTGATCTCGACGTAACACAACAGGAATATGTCAGAACTGCACAAGGCAGTGGAAAAGCTCTGGTGTCAATTATAAATGAAGTTTTGGACCAGGCGAAGATTGATTCTGGTAAGCTAGAGCTCGAGGCTGTGATGTTCGATATACGTGCAATCATGGATGATGTCTTGTCCCTATTTTCTGAAAAATCTCAAGGAAAAGGAGTAGAGGTAATATATGCATCTGTCTATTCTTCTGATGCGCTTCCACTTCCTTGTTGAGATTTTCGGAATCATAACTTAACAAGCTTTTCATGTTCGGTTATATTCTTTTTTGGGAGCACAGTTAGCAGTTTATGTCTCGGATCAGGTTCCTCAACAGCTTATAGGTGATCCAGGAAGGTTTCGGCAAATAATTACGAATCTCATGGGTAACTCGATTAAGGTAAGTCTATTGGATTCAAATAAAGACAATACATACCATCAAGTCCTATCAATCCTCTTTCAACTCAATTCATTTTGTGAAAACTGAATTATGCGTTCGTTTGGCAGTTCACAGACAATGGACATATCTTTGTCACTATCCATCTTGTTGAGGAGGTTTTCCATTCAATAGAAGTTGAGCGAGAAACCACTAAAGAAACATATGATACATTAAGTGGTTTCCCGGTTGCTGATGGTCGTCGAAGCTGGGAAGGATTCCATGCTTTCAGTCACGAGGGACCTCTTGGCTCTTTCTCGTCCCCGTCCTCCACTGATCTCATCAATTTGATTGTATCGGTTGAGGATACCGGTGAAGGTATTCCTCTAGAGTCTCAGGTGAAGATATTCACTCCATTCATGCAGGTAAATCCATCTATCTCGAGAAAACACGGTGGAACTGGTATTGGTTTAAGCATTAGCAAGTGTTTGGTTGGCCTCATGAAGGGAGAAATCGGATTCGTGAGTGAACCGGGCATTGGAAGCACTTTCACATTTACGGCCGGTTTCACCAATGCATGTCCTGATTCAAATGAAATTAACACTCAGAAAATCAGCAACCAACCTCATCCTGCATCCTCAGAGTTTAACGGTATGGCTGCATTAGTTATTGATCCGAGACCCGTTCGAGCTAAAGTATCGAGATATCACATTCAACGGCTTGGAATTCATGTTGAAATAAAATCAGATTTGAAGCAAGGTTTGTCCACCGTAACCGATGGGAATGTGGCTATCAATATGGTCCTGATTGAACAAGAGGTTTGGGAAAGAGACACGAGCATTTCATCGCAATTTGTGAATAACATTAGGAAAATTCTTGAAGTTGATAAAGGGATTCCTCCAAAACTATTTATTCTTGTTAATTCAACTAGTTCTTTTAGACTAACTTCTTCTGTGACTCCATGTGTTCATAATCCAACAGTCGTCACAAAACCTTTGAGAGCAAGTATGCTAGCAGCTTCGCTACAAAGAGCCATGGGTGTTGGGAACAAAGGAAATCCTCGAAATGGAGAACATCAGGGTTTGTCTCTCCACCATCTTCTTTCCGGGAGAAAGATTCTTATTGTAGATGATAATAGTGTGAACCGCACCGTAGCCGCTGGTGCTTTGAAAAAATATGGAGCTAGTGTGGTTTGTGTAAGCAGTGGAAAAGAAGCCATCTCTATCTTGAAACCACCTCATCAGTTTGATGCATGTTTCATGGATATTCAAATGCCTGAAATGGACGGGTATGCAGCTTGAATTCTTTCTTCTAACGTCTTGATAACTATCATCTGAAATGAATTTCGAAGTTTCATTCTATATTAACACAAAGATAACTAATACACAACCATTTTCCTATAGGTTTGAAGCCACACAGCGGATTCGAAAGATTGAAAACAATGTGAACATCAAAGAATTGTATGTTCATCTACCGATTTTGGCTATGACAGCAGACGTGATGCAGGCTACACAAGAAGAATGCTTAAAGTATGGGATGGACGGATATGTTTCGAAACCATTTGAAGCGGAACAACTTTATAGAGAGGTTTCAAAGTTTTTCCAATCATCATGAGAAAAAAAATATACAATGCTGTTCGTAACCATACAATGGAAGCATCAGCGTCTGCTCGATAGGTCATAGATGTGAATACATAAGTTCATAAATCTCCTAAGCTCATAGTAAGTTCAGTTCAACAGTTATGAAATGCATATTGCATATATAATATAGTACATAATATAGAATCTTGGTTTATAATATTAGTTTTATTGTGGCAGGGAATGTACATATAGGAGCAAAATTTTATTGGTTGGAAATTGGAATTGAGTCTATTCCATTTCCATGGTAAGTGCAAATTGGAATTGTCTCATCCTGTTCTGCATGTAATGTTACTACTTAGAGTACTCTATTCACCTTACTTTGTTATGAGTATTGATGTATATGATTATATGTATATGAGATTGATTGAATCCCAATAGAGAGAAGAAAATTCATGTGAATTACAACAAACAACGAAGGTAGTTAATCGCTAATCGCGCGGAGCCATGTAAGCTTTACTTCCTTTGGATTTCAAACATGTAATTGACACCAAATTATATTCGAGTGATCCACCATTTTTGGCCGATTTTTGTATTTTAAGTTCTGGATTTCTTTGAATTTCCTTTTACTAAGAATAGAATGAGGAGTTTGAAAAATGTAATTCTCTTGACAAATTATGATCATTACAAGTCTACCTGTGTAGATAATCCACATTTAGTCTAAGCTACACTTGCACATAGCATAGTACAGTTTGTGTTGTAAGCAACTAACAACTTTGTAAGCCACATTCTAACTATGTTGCACTTTCACATAGCTCATCATTACTTGTAGTGCAAGCATCTATATTTCTGGGATGTAATATCCTCTTGCAAGTTGAAGGTTGGTAAATTTCTACCATCTTCAATTTGGATAGCAATGTATGGAAAGATTGTGGCAGCAACGGTTTGGTAAAGAAGTCGGTCAACTTATCTTTTGAAGTTATTGGCAAGAGCTTCCATCATATTTGTACCAACCAGATGACGATTAGTTTCCAAATGTTTTGTTCTTTCATGAAAATCTAGATTGATTATAGTGAATTTCACTTTAGTTTCCGCGGGTACTGATTGAGTTGCAGGGATCATGTATAGTGATTGAGGATTTGAAGGAAAATAACTCCATGATGTTGTTTATGTTAGTGATTGGGCATGATATGTTCATGGAAAGAGATATTCTTTGATGTAAATAGCTCCCTTGATTCAAGGTCAAGCAGAACATAGTATTTCATACCAGCCTAGGAAAATATATCTGTCAGCTTTTGGATCCAGTTTGGTTCTTTGTATTTAAAGAGTGGATGCATAACATAATGATCTAAATACTTTGAATGAGTTAATGTTAAGAAATTTTCCATGCAATTTTTAATAGGGTGATTGGTTTTGCAGTGAGGTGGTGACTATATTCATAATGAATGTGGCATATAGAATGACATATCACCAATAAGTTTTGCGCAGTTTGGTTTGATATAAGAGTGCTCTTCCAACATTAAGTAGATTTTAACGTTTCCTCTTTCAACTCTACCATTTTGTTGTGGAATTTCAACAAAAGATTTTTGGTTCATTATGCCTTTAGAGGCATAGAAATTGGTTAGCAAAAATTCAATTTCATTTTCTGTTTTTGTAGTTTTGGGTGTGATATGATATTGTGTTTTGGATTAGGGATTATTTTGTTAGACCTAGAAAGGAACCATCTTTTATAAAATAGTATGAACTATAAAATATTGTAAAATATTGTTGGGAGTGTCTGAAGCAGGGTTAGACGCCTGGGACACCCGAAACAAGGTTGGTCGCATGGAGCACCTAAAGTAGAGTTTGTCGACCGGAACACCCGAAGTGAATTGCAAGTCGTTTGATAGGGTTGGGCTCAGAATCCATGGGCTCGGAATCCATGATCCGTCTCTTTTAACATACATGGCATGTGAGGTGTCTAAGGAATAACAGTCTGAAAATATCAATCAAAAGAAAAACTATCTCTTCCACGTTTTGAGTTTTGAGGGAGAATCCGTCTTCCTCTACTTGTTGCTGATTAGAATAGATCAAATTGTTTTCTCCTATGACCCGACCTAAGGATCCGCTATAGGTATCCCAACCTCAGAATTGAGAAAGGGACCATTCACTAATTCCACAAAAACCTAACACACATACAAAGTCTTTAATTATTCCACGTGAGCATATTGTTTCTCTCAACTATTGTATTCACACATACAAAGTCTTTAATTATTTCATGTGAGCATATTGTTTCTCTCAACTATTGTATTTCCAGTGAGTACATAACATGGTTACAAAGTTTTACATTTGTGCATAAACATTTGATTTGAATTTAAGTAAGACAATCCAGACAAATCCTGTATGATCATCTAAGACTGTGAGGAAGTATTTGTGGTTATGGACATAAGCAATGGTCCCCAAATGTCAAAAGTGGTCAATTTAAATTTAGTATTTGTAATGAGATTACTAATAGTAAAAGGGAAGCTTCTTTTGTTTAGAAAAATAGGAAATATCACATGTAGATTTATTATCAATTGAAAAGGAATGACATTTTTTCACTATCTATGGTTTTGGAAAAAGTAGGTAAAAGTAGGTTGGTTTATATAGTGAAAATATAATTTTTACATTTGATTTTTTCCTTAATGGAGAATAAAGAAAAATAAAAATAGTATTAAAGGCAGTAATAAAATCGGAAATAATATATTTTCCAACACCTCCTCTCAAGTTGGTGCATAGATATCTATCATGTCCAACTTGTCTATCAAATACTCAAAAGTACGTCTTGCCAAACTTTTGGTCAGGATATCCGCAATTTGCTAACTTGAAATCGCGAAGGGTAGACATATGATTCCATCATCTAACTTCTCCTTTATGAAGTGTCAATCAATCTCGATATGCTTGATTATGTCATGTTGAACTGGATTATGAGCTATGCTAATAATAGTTTTACTGTCAGAATATAATTTCAATGGGAGCTCAATTTTCATCTTAAGTTCTTCTAGGACTCTAAGGATCCATAATCCTTCACAAATACCTTGAGACATAGCTCTAAACTCGGTCTCTGCACTACTCCTTGCTACAACTCCTTGTTTCTTGCTCCTCCATGTCACAAGATTACCCCAAATATAGGTACAATATCCAGAGGTTGATCTTCTATCTGTGACTGAATTTGCCCAATCGACATCGATGAAGATAAACACATTTCTTTCATTAGTCTTCTTAAAAAATAATATTTTTCCAGGATTTTCCTTCAAATATCTCAGTATCCTATAGACTGCCTCAAGATGTTCCTCGAAAGGAAAATGCATAAACTTACTCACTACACTAACTGAGAAAGCAATATCAGGTCGGGTGTGTGACAAATAAATCAGTTTCTCGACCAATCTTTGATATCTTCCAGTATCAACAGAAACATTATCTTCTCCTCAAAGTTTAGCATTATGATCCATAGGGGTATCTGCAGGACTACATCCACTCATTCATGTTTCTTATAATAAGTCTAGAATGTATTTCTATTGTGAAACCACAATAGAATTCTTTGACTGAGCAACCTCCATACCTAGAAAATATCTCATGAATTCCAGGTCCTTGATTTCAAAGTCTACTGTCAATTTCTCTTTTACTCTTATCATTTCCACTGTATCGTCTCCAGTAAGGACAATATCATCAACATAAACAATCAGGACAACAACTTTTCCATCGTGGGAGAACTTTGTGAATAAGGTGTGGTCAGCCTGTCCTTGGATGTACCCTTGTTTCTTCATGGACTGAGTAAATTTTTCAAACCAAGCTCTAGGGGACTGTTTTAGTCCATATAAAGACTTATTTAGTTTGCACACATTTGATCCAAAATTGTTTTCAAAACCATGAGGAATGTTCATATATACTTCTTCTTTTAGATCACCATTAAGAAAGGCATTCTTAACATCTAACTGATGCAAAGGTCAATCCATGTTAGCAGCAAGAGACAAAAGAATTCTGACAGTGTTCAACTTTGCAATAGGAGAAAATCTCTCTGAGTGATCTATATCATAGGTCTGAGTAAAGCCTTTAACCACCAAGCGAGCCTTGTACCTTTCAATTGACCCATCTGAATTATACTTCACATTAACACCCATTTACATCCAACTATCTTTTTGTCATCTGGTAGTGACGTAACACTTCAAGTTTTGTTCTTTTCAAGAGCTTTCATCTCCTAAAGTACAACTTCCCTCCATTTTGGAATTTCTAGAGCAACCTGTACACTTTTTGGAATTTCTACACTAGACAATTTTGAGGTGAAGACAGACATAAATGAAGACAAATTTGAATATGATATAAAATTGGATATGTGATGTTTAGTGAAGGATCTAACAGATTTTCTAATGGCAACATGATCATCTATATCATGATACAAACTACGAATTTCAGAAACAGTGATAGACTTACCTTTCCTTTTGTTAGAAAGTTGATCATTCTCTGATTCAGGTTCTTGGCAATGTTGAGATGTGGACTGGTCCCTTCCTTTATGGTGCTTTTTCACAAAAACATTTCCTTTCCAAGTCCTGTTTCCTAATTCAAATTTGTTTTCTTGAAGTGGCTTGTTATTTTGTGGCATTTAATTAGATAATCATTATCATCATTTTCAGGATTCTCATTGTTTTGTACAAGAGAAAATATAGGCTCGGATTCAAAAGGTTCCTTACTCATAACATGAGTAGGATCAGATAAAGAATCATGACCATTTTTTGTTGGTGTAGGTGTAAAGTCTCACAATTTTGTGATATTGGCAAAAATAAGTTATTTAAAAAACTCATGTCCTCAATTTGAAATGAGTCTTCGTTTATCTCCCCCCTTGAAGATGAGTGTCATAAAAAAAGGTTTATTTTCAAAGAATGTAACATCTATAGAGACAAACATTTTCTTATTTTTTGGATCAAAATATTTATATCCTTTTTGGGTTGGAGAGTATCCAACAAAGACATATTTTATAGCATATGACTCAAGTATTCCAACATTTCTATGTTCATGAACAAAGGTTGTGCAACCAAAGATTTTTAAAGTCAAATCAGTTAAAACACGAGTACTATGAAAACATTCTTTGAAGATATTAATTGGAGTTTGAAAATTAAGAATTTTGGAGAGCATTCTATTAATTAAATACGCAGTTGTTAAAACAGCTTCGCCTCACAAATAATTTGCTACTTTATTCGAAAAAAGTAGAGCTCTAGCAACCTCTAGTAAATGTCTATTTTTCCTTTTGACCACTCCATTTTGTTGAGGAGTATTAGCACATGAACTTTAACGCACAATCCCATTTTTTAGAAAAAAATCATCCAGGACAGTGTTAAAATATTCTTTGCCATTATCACTTCTAAAGACTTGGATATTTGTTTGAAATTGGTTCTGCACCATCGAAAAGAATTATTTACAGCCTGACAAACATCTCATTTCCCCTTTAGCAAGTACACCCAACATACTCTTGTATGGTCATCTATAAGTGTGATAAACCATTTTTTGAGAGAGATTGTACTTGTACGGTTAGGGCCCAAAACATCACTGTGAATAATAGAAAAAGGTTTTGATGGTTTATAAGCTTGTATTGAAAACTGGGAACGATGATACTTTGCAAACTCACATGCTTCACATTAAATGAAGAAAAGTTCTTATTGTGAAATATCTTAGGAACCAAGTGTTTTAAGTAACGAAAACTATGATGACGTAATCTTAAATGTCATGCCATAATATTGTCATCTTTATTATTCAAAACATAAAAAGACTCAAAGCAGAAACTTATTGTTTTTGAAGGTAGTTGTGATACATATCCAATGTCAAGGTAGTAGAGTCCTCCACTATCCTTAGCACTGTCAATCATCTTTCCCGAGTTCAAATCCTGAAAGACACAGCGAGATCGGAAAGAAATAATTTGACAATTTATATCTTGGGCTAATTCATTGACGGACATTAAATTACAAGATAAGTTGGGAACATGAAGGACATTTTTAAGAGTTAACAATGGAGACAACACAATTGACCCTTTACCCGCAATGGCTGAAAAAGAGCCATTTGAGATTTTTTATTTTTTTATTACCTACACATGAACTATATGAAGAGAATAAAGTAGATTCGCCTGTCATGTGATCAGAGGCACCTGAATTTACTATTCAAGTATGTTGGGTACTGACACTAAAAAAATGCAAAATTACCTTTTGTTGCTATAGAGCAAGAAGAGGTTGGAGACTCGAGGAGTTTGTACATCCTGTCTAGTTGCTCCGTAGTGAGTGAAAACTGAGACAAATGAGATTGTTGTCCTTGATCAGAATTACCAGCCTAAAATGCACGGCCATTTTTCTTCTTCCATTTAGGAGGTTTGCCTTTGAGTTTCCATCAAGTTTCATGTGTATGCCATTTGCATTTGCAGTGATCACACCAATGAACTTTGTTTGACCTTCTTCCCTCGTCAAGGTTCCTAGTAGCCAAAGTTGAGCCTTTAAATTTTTTTCCAAGTCTACGCCCCGAACCCCACTAGTTGTGGAAAACTTTATAGTAACCCCTAACCCAGTGCTCTGATACTATATTAGAAAAAATAGGTAAAAGTTGTTGTCTTTTAATCCTCAACCTTATGCTGGTTTATATAGTGAAGATACAATTATTACACTTGATTTTCTCCTTAGTGGAGAATAAAGAAAAATAAAGGTAGTATTAAATGCAATAATAAAATCGAAAATAATATATTTTCCAACATATAATATTATGGACTTGGGCATGTGGTTTCGAATAACATTAACATCAAGAAATGGTGCATCTATCTGCAAACTATATATGCATTTAACTTGATTATTCAAAGAAATCATCCTTTTGGTTTTTTAAACCTAGAAAACACATTAATTGGCAAGAAAATCAATGAAAGACTGCATTGATTGACATAACATTGAGATTAGATTTAGATTAAAATTTGTTGAATATTGAATATTGGTGAGGTAAATATATGGTTTAAAAAAATTCTAGCATAATGAGTTAAGACTGAATTACCATTAGCTAAGGTCACAATAACAAAATTAGTTTTATAACACGCATCAAAAAATTAAGTTGATGAACAAACATGATCATTAGCACCAAAATTTAAGATCCAAAAACCAATTTTATCATACAAGGAACTAGAAGTAGTACAAACAATACCTAATCATGACTCAATTGGTGGATGACCATGAGTCATAAACGAAACATAAATTTGATTGCTGCTAATTGAGGGATTAATTTCTTAAGCCAAGGGAAGTAAATTCACTTGTTAGAAAAATAACACAAGTTGATCATATTTCTCTTGAGATATTAAAGAATCATTGCTCGAGGACACAACCACCTTAGTATCAATAGAAGAATGAGAAATATTCATACCGTCACTACTAGATGGTTAGCTTTTTTCAAAACTAGGATGCTCGTGCTTTTGATAGAAGAAATCTACAATGTCTCCATTCAGATGACAAAAGGTGCATTGCCTATTTGAATTCTTAGAGCTTGAACCATTTCCAACAACGTTGCCTTTAAAGTCAGGTTTATGTGCAACATTGATCAAGATGGGGGAACCATCAAAATAAATCAGAAGCTTGTGATTTCTCTCTCTTGAATCGTTAAAGAATAACCCTTGTTAATTGATGGTAGAGGATCCATCAAAATAACTTGAGTTTTCACAACTAAAAGGTAATCACTCGAACTTGTCAATAACTGGATGACTTGGTCGTCAAGGCGATAATTTTGAACAAGCTGCATAATAAGGCAACAAAATTAATAAATGTGTGTACACACATGCAAAGAACGGTGGGAATTAATCTCTTCTCGTAGCGATTTTAATTCAATGGAGTAATCCATCACCATTTTTGTTTATTACTTTAAATTGTTGATGATGATTGAAAAATCAAATTTAAGTCATGTTGACTTTAGATAATTTTTCTTGCAAATCATGCCAAACATCAATCACATTTTCATGAAACACGATTGTTGAAGCAATCTGATGAAAAAATAGAATTCAGTATCAAAAATAGAATTCAATATCAAAGAATGAATAAGGTGATTTCATTAATCCCATTAGTTTCGATTAAGATCATCAAGGGAGGGAGGATTTTTTTTTTATAAAACCATTTTTGAATCAAAACTTGTTCTTCTCGCCTAAAACTCTTTACATTGATCTTCTCTAAACTAACTAGTTTGATCCAATCAACTTAGAAGCAGTAGTCATAAAGTTCTTACCTTCCCTTAGATGAACATAAAAGATTGAATGAATGCAAGATATGTTGAAGGATAGTTTGAATTATGCACATATACATGGTTACAAGGGGTCGATGAAGATGAACAAAAATGAAAACAATTAATCAACGAATGAAGAAGAAATAATGAATTGTTCATGACAATTATAGAAAGTCCAAAGAAAAAAGATGAAAAAAAGAGAAAACTTCAACTAACTTTCAAAAGTTCAAAACTAAGATTTAAAAACAAAGTAACAAATTCTCAAAGTAATATCATATTATATTATAGAATAGAATTGAGATCTTGAAAAATGCAATTTTCTTAACAAATTATGATCATTACAAATTTACTAATAGTGTGGCTAATCCAAATTAATCTATAGAAAGATAGTTAGACCTGTGCACATAGGCATGGTTATGTGCACATAGGCATGGTTACAAGGGATCGATGAAGATGAACAAAAATGAAAACAATAAATCAATAAACGAAGAAGAAAGAATGAATTCTGCATGAAAATTGTAGAAAGTCTAAAAAAAATGAAAAAGAAGTGAAAACAAAAATATAACTCTCTTAGTAAATTATGATCATTACAAGTCTATTAATAGTGTGGCTAATTCAGACAAATCTAAGTTATACTTGCATGTAGCATATCATAACTTATATTATAAGTAACTAACTCATATCAATTGTTTTAACCGACTAAAAATCTTGTAAGCTATATTATAACTTTGTTACACTTTCATATAGCTTATCATTAATTGTAATGTCAACATCTTTGTTTCTTTGATGTAATACTTTTTAATTTTCTCTAAAATTATATTCAAGTGATTCATTGTAATTCTGAATTTCATGTTGTGATATTTTGAATGCCTTATAGATATCCTATTCATTTTTTTAATATTATTCTCTTGGATTCTTTACTACAAAATACTATTATAATTAGAATTCTTTAAAATATTTTTTATAAAAATAAAATAAATACTATTTATTTCAATTAACTTGTGATGTAATAATCCACAAATAAAATTACAATAATTGAGATAATTTTTTTTTTGACAAATATTTGAGATAATTAATCTTAACTCTAGATTTTATGCATTTATCTATAAAAAGAACTTTATAAAACCCAATTTTTTGAAGCTTTAGTTTGATTTAAACTTTTAAGATGTTTGCAATATAGTTTTATCATCAACTAAACTGTCATATTAAGTTGGCCAATTATTGATTTTTAATTATAATTGTATACTTGTGTAGTACTAAAGAACACGTCTTTATTCGCATTACTTTATTTGTGGTTATGGACAACAGAGTTTGCCGACAGCAATTGATGTTTGACATGTCAACTAGAATACCAATTTAATGTGTTTTTTATGTGTCGCCAATGTTATGTTTTAATAGAAATATATTTTCAAGTGTTGTTTTAACAAGAAGTCGATATGTCCGAGTGGTTAAGGAGACAGACTTGAAATCTGTTGGGCTTCGCCCGCGCAGGTTCGAACCCTGCTGTCGACGATTTTAAGTTTTGCAATGCATCTCTTAAATAAAATTGTAAAGTATGAGAAACATATTTGACAAAAGCATAGTCCACTTGGACATCTTCACCTCTAACACATGGGATTAAGGACAAATGTTTCAGTTAACTAAAATGATTAAGGTACCTTTAATTCTATTTTTTAAAATGATTTTATAATAATATATTTTTTTAAGATAAAATTTACCAATAACTTTTTAAAATAAGTTTATAAAATGTTACTTTAGATATTTTTTTTATCTAAATTAAAAATAATTTTAAAATTTTAAAATTATTTTAAATAAGTTTAAAAAACTTTTACTATTTTGAAAAGATTTTTATAAAAAACATTCTTAATAGTACAAAGAAAAAATATTTTTTAAAGATAAAACAAATGGAGCCAACAAAAAAATAAATTTAAACCAAATGTTATGAATAGCAAAATAAAAAATCGCATATACAAATATACGTCGATAATATCATCTACGAGCTCAAGACGAATAACTTAACATATATTTTCCGCTAAAATAAACGAAGATATCAACTAGTCATAGTTAATGGATATGCGAGTAAAAAATTAAGAGTGAAAATAAATTAGTCAGCCTAACACATATTTATCGTTTGACTTATTTAAAATCCGATTTAACCGGATTCATTAAGTAAAAAAGTTAGATTCTGACATTAGGATTGTCTCTTCCTCCAGTATTATAAGTATTTGAATATGGATTACTCATAAGATTCACCATAAAAGTATTATGTGAATTCTCTCTCTTTTTATTCATTCTTTAGGATCAATATATATATATATATATATATATATATATATATATATATATATATATATATATATATATATATATATATATATATATATATATATATATATGCACAACACCAGACCATCTGTTTACAATCTGTTACAGAACCTCCTAGACTTCGGAATTTCAATCATAAGGTAACTGCTAAATATAACATAAGACTCCTAAATATAAGGTAATAGCAATAACTAATAACAACACAATAAATGTCAATAATATCTAAATAATCATAATCCCAATACCCCCCCCCCCCTAAAGTTGGAGCGTAAAGATCTCGAATGCCCAACTTGCGAAGAAGGAACTCAAATTGCGCTTTTCCCAGGTCCTTTGTGAAAATGTCCGCTAATTATACCGATGTAGGAACATACATGGGACAAATAATTCCAGCCATCACCGCATCACGAACAAAGTGACAATCAACTTCAATATGTTTTGTTCGTTCATGAAACACCGGATTTTGAGCTATATGCAATGCGGATTGACTATCACAATATAATCACATTCCTTTGGAGTGACTGACTCCCAAATCACCAAGTAACTATTTGAGCTATTTTAACTCACATGTAGTAACCGCCATAGATCGATACTCGGCCTCTGCAGAAGAACGAGAGACGGTTGCCTGTTTCTTAGTTTTCCAAGACACCGGAGAAAGGCCAAGTAACACCACCCATCCAGTCAAGGAACGTCTCGTAAGGGAACAACTCGCCCAATCTGAGTCGCACCATCCCTCTAGGTTCAATTCACTGTCAGACCGGAGTAGAATGCCTTGGCCCGAATGTTTCTTCAAATATCTAACAACCCTCAAGGCTGCCTCCCAATGCTCTTCACATGGTTGTTGCATGAACTGAGACAAAATATGTACAGAATATGCAAGATTATCTCTTCTTCCAGTATTATAATTATTTGAATATGGATTACTGATAAGATTCACCATAAAAGTATTATCTGAATTCTCTCTCTTTTTATTCATTCTTTAAGATCACTATATATATGCACAACACCAGACCATCTGTTTACAATTTGTTACAGAACCTCCTGGACTTCGGAATTTCAATCATAAGGTAACTGCTAAATATAACATAAGACTCCTAAATATAAGGTAATAGCAATAACTAATAACAACACAATAAATATCAATAATATCTCAATAATCATAATCCTAATACCCCCCCCCCCTCCTAAAGTTGGAGCGTAAAGATCTCGAATGCCCAACTTGCGAAGAAGGAACTCAAATTGCGCTTTTCCCAGGTCCTTTGTGAAAATGTCCGCTAATTATATCGATGTAGGAACAGACATGGGACAAATAATTCCAGCCATCACCGCATCACGAACAAAGTGACAATCAGCTTCAATATGTTTTGTTCGTTCATGAAACACCGGATTTTGAGCTATATGCAATGCGGATTGACTATCACAATATAATCGCATTCCTTTGGAGTGACTGACTCCCAAATCACCAAGTAACTATTTGAGCCATTTAAACTCACATGTAGTAACCGCCATAGATCGATACTCGACCTCTGCAGAAGAACGAGAGATGGTTGCATGTTTCTTAGTTTTCCAAGACACCGGAGAAAGGCCAAGTAACACCACCCATCTAGTCAAGGAACGACTCGTAAGGGGACAACTCGCCCAATCCGAGTCGCACCATCCCTCTAGGTTCAATTCACTGTCAGACCGGAGTAGAATGCCTTGGCCCGAATGTTTCTTCAAATATCTAACAACCCTCAAGGCTGCCTCCCAATGCTCATCACATGGTTGTTGCATGAACTGAGACAAAATATGTACAGAATATGCAAGATCTGGTCTAGGCACAGACAAAAAAATCAACCGCCCGATAAGTCTTCGATATGGTTTTGGATCTTTAATTGGTGTACCAGAAACCAATGCTAGCTTATGGTGTTGTTCCATTGGAAAATCCGCAGGCTTGGGCCCTAATAAACCTGTTTCCTCAATAATTTCCAACGCATATTTTCGCTGGCATAGATAAATTCCCTCGTGATTACGAGCTACCTCCAACCCCAAAAAATATTTTAAGACTCCCAAATCCTTCATATGAAAGCATGCACCTAAGTAAGCTTTAAAAACTTTCAGGGCTGCAATATCATTTCCTGCAATAATTAAGTCATCCACATAAACTAGCACATTGATTTGTATTTCTCCCCTGTGCAAAGTAAAGAGTGAGTAATCTGAATAGGACTGAACAAATCCATATCGCTTCAATGCCGTGACCAACTTAGCAAACCAACAACGAGGAGCTTGTTTTAAACCGTACAATGACTTTTTCAACCTGCAAACCAGATTTGGGTCAGTGTTATTAAAACCTGGAGGAACTTTCATATACACCTCCTTTTCCAAGTCACCATGGAGAAATGCGTTGTGCACATCCATTTGATGAACTTCCCACTTTTTAATTGCTGCCATTGCCAAGAAAGTACGAACAATGACCATTTTTTCCACCGGGGAAAATGTCTCGTCATAGTCAATTCCTTCTATTTGATGGTGTCCGAATACAACAAGTCTTGCTTTCAATCGTTCTATGCTCCCATCCGAGTGATGTTTTATTTTGTATACCCATTTGCTTCCAAGTGCTTTCTTCCCAGACGACAGTTTCTCCATAACCCATGTCTCATTGTCTCCCAAGGCTTGTATCTCATTGCGCATTGCATCACGCCAGCCAGAATCCTTTACGGCTTCTTTAAAAAATTTAGGTTCTTTCCCTGCCATGACAACTGCAATAAAATTTCGACGTCTAATAGAAAATCGTTCACAAGATACAAAGTAAGTAATCGGGTAAGGAGTACCTGAGGCATGTTCTTGGGTAGATGAACTTTTCGAGGACTTTACTTTTTGTATCGTATGGGTGACAAAATCCTTGAGTCTTAAATTCGGAACTTTGTTTCTCATCCCCCTTCCCATCTCGAGTGTCATGATTGCCTCCCTCCCAACAGACACCTCCTGCTCTCCTGATTCCACATCGTCTTCTTGCATCACCATAACACCAGCCCCATCAACTTCGTGTGTGAGAGCTTCCTCGCCATTTATACCACTGACACATACTCCCTCGTAAACTACCATAACAACTCCATTAAAGCCTTCACACAACCCCCCTGGAGCTGCATTTGCCCATTGTCTTGCAAGACCACTGATGCACCCCCTCCTCCAAATGATGCATCATAAGTCTTCCAACTAATATCATCAGCAACATACTCAATGTCAGAAACAATAGGAGGAGTAGAATGAGTTGTATCTAGTTGCACAGCAAAAGGAAATTCATGTTCATAAAATTTCACATCTCTTGAAACAATGTATTCTTTGGATTCAAAATCATATAATTTCCATCCCTTTTTCCCATAGGGATAGCCCACAAATATGCACTTGCGACTTCTACTCGCAAACTTATCCCCGTCACGTCGTTGATTATGGGCATGACATAAGCAACCAAAAATCTTCATGTTATCAAATTTAGGAACTTTACCAAATAATTTTTCATATGGTGTCTTATAATTCAGCACACTAGACGGTGTTCGATTAATCAAATAACATGCTGCCAACACACATTCACCCCAAAATTGCATTGGTAAATGACCCTGAAATCTAAGTGTCCGCGCCACATTCATAATATGTTGATGTTTTCTTTCAACTCTCCCATTTTGTTGTGGAGTACCCAGACATGACATCTCAAACACAATTCCATTATTAAAAAAATAATCACGTAGACAATAAAATTCGGTGCCATTGTCACTGCGAACTTTCTTTATTTTCTTATCAAATTGTCTATCAACAATTGCCACAAAATTCAAAAACATAGTCTCAATCTTAGTTTTATTGCATATCAAATAGACCCAAACTGCACGCGAATAATCATCAACAATTATCAAGTAATATTGTGCCTCACACGAGGAACGAGTTCGATAAGATCCCCACAAGTCACAATGAACTAATTCAAACAAACTTGCTGCATTATTCTCACTTAATGGAAAACTATCCCTATGCTGTTTGGTACGAGGATAAACATCACAAGGTCTATTATTCTTGCTCCTACTAAGCTGACCTACAGGAGGAATGAACTTTAACACCTTTTCCGACGAATGACCCAAACGCTTATGCCATAAATCCACTGTTGAATCTCCTTCCACCATCAAGGCATGCACCTTCGAAACACCGCGAAAAAAGTAAAGTCCATCGATCCGTTCACCTGCTCCAATCAACGTCCTCGTCGTCCGTGCCTATATTACACACGATGCATTAGTAACCTGAACGATACAATCAGAGTCATCGATTAGTTGAGTTACATAAATTAAGTTGCAATTTAATTGAGGCACAAAAAGAACACTATTGAGCCTTAATCCACCGTCCAAAATCACATTACCTTCCTTTATAGCAGTCGCATCTTTCCCATCCGACAATCCCATCGGTGTATTTGCAATATTTTTTACATTAGTCAAACAAGAGAAATTTCCTGTCACATGGTTTGAGGCTCCCGTGTCAATAATCCAAGAAATATCATTCTTATTGTGGAGGCGGTCTTTGGTTTTTGAATTATTCTTTTTATTAACTTTCATGATTCATAAAAAAAATGATAAAAAACATAAAAATAGAGGTTTAAAATAATAAATATTCTTTTTGTTTAGGAAAAAAAAAATTGGAGAAAAATGAAAAAGTAGGGGTCATCAAGGGAGGAGTGAGAGCGCGTATTTATACTAAGAGGGCGTAAGTGTGCGTGAGAGTGAAGCAGAAATCAAAAACCCAAAGAAAAAAGAGATCATTAGCGGCGGCGATTGAATCGGAAGCGATGGATCCAGACGCGTTGGCCAAGGCATTCGTCGAGCATTACTACACCACCTTCGACACTAACCGTCCCGGTCTCGCCTCTCTCTACCAGGAAGCTTCCATGCTCACCTTCGAAGGTCAGAAGATTCAGGGCTCTCAGAATATCGTTGCCAAACTCACTTCTCTCCCTTTTCAGCAGTGTCATCATTCCATCACAACCGTTGATTGTCAGCCATCTGGCGTTAACGGTGGAATGCTTGTTTTCGTCAGCGGGAATCTCCAGCTCGCCGGCGAACAACACACCCTTAAGTTCAGTCAGGTATCATTCTCTCTCTCTCTCTCTCTCTCTCTCTATCTAGGGTTTTATAATTCTAGATTTTAGGGTTTTTTGTTTTTTTTTTTAACAATTTTTGTGCTGTTTAGATTTTTGGATTAGTAATTTTGTTCTGATACGGTGGATCTAGGTTTTTTGAAATCTCAATTTTATTAGGTATTACTTGATTACAGTATTTAAGTGTTGCAAATTTATTTGGTTTAGGTTTTTGATCTGTGAGTTTGTTTTTTTGTGTGATTTTGTTGGATCTCTAGTTTGTTTTAATTGTTCTGTGGCCTTGATTATTTGCTAATTTGATTGTGGTTTGCTTTTAGATTTGGGGTTTGTTTGATTGATTTTATTCAAATTTATCTAGATTTCACGGTTGTGGTTTGTTTGATTGACTTATTTGAATTTATCTATGTCATATTGGAGAACATATGAAAACAGCTTATAGCTTATAACATATGTTTCATCTTATTTTCATAATTTCATAAGTTTTTCAAGATAGTTTATGAAAACAACTTATGATACATGTTTCAGCTTATTTTCATATGTTTTTCAAGATAGTTTATGAAAACAACTTATGATACATGTTTCAGCTTATTTTCATATGTTTTTCAAGATAGTTTGTGAAAGCAACTAATGTCATGTGTTTCAGCTTATTTTCATAAGTTTTTCAAGATAGTTTATAAAAACAACTAATGAGACACGTTTCAGCTTATGTTCATAAGTTTTTCAAGATAGTTTATGAAAACAACTAATGACACATGTTTCAGCTTATTTTCATAGGTTTTTCAAGATAGTTTATGAAAATAGCTTATGGCATGTTTCAGCTTATTTTCTTAATTTTTCAGAATATCTTATGCAAACAACTTGCAGTTATACGAAAAGAATTAAATTTGTTTTTGGTCATAGAAATAACTTATATGCACTTATCATGATAAATACTTATGCTATAAGTTGCAAATTAAGCTATTTATCCAAACGTGTCTTGTTGTTTTTTGTACCTATTGGAGTGAATATCTAATTTGCTTCCTGAATTTTGCTCATTATTGTTAGTATTCTAAAATGATCATTATTTTTTGTAAAATGTTAATCAGATTTGTCCCTTGTTAGATCTATTGTGAAATGCACCATAGCCATGGTTCACATAGTTCCAAATGCATTTCTAACATCACCAATGTAATATCATTATAGATTAGAGTCCTTGATCAGACCAACAAAGAGATGAATTTGATTGACATCTTGTAATTTTAGTGATAATTTTGGAAAATTGTTAATGTAGAGGGATTATGTTGAAACATCATTACAATTTCAGGGACTTAATCGGGTATTTATTTCTTCTTATTAGGATGGATTTGTCTTACTGAACTTCACTCATTAATAATTCCATGGAGATTCCTTCATTTATCAATTTTGTTTTCTCTAGGGTATCGTTGATTACTTGATGTTGAAAATTTATTTGGTGTGGTAGTGGATGTGTTTGTGGTCCTGCTGGTGTTACATTGCTTTTCAAATCTCAATGCCACCGTGCCTTAAAAATTGTGCCTTTATTGCTTTGATTTGTTCACCAAAGTCTAATGCTAGTTTGTGTTCACCAAAGTCCAAAGTCTAATGCCTTAAAAAATGCATGCGCTTTCTTACTACTTCACTCATATTTTAGGACCATCCTACTTGTATAAATTATTGAAATCTAAGTGAAGTATCTACGAATGCCAAATGTTAGAATAGTTAATACTGAAAGGGCTAAAGGTGAATAAAAAAAATCTTCATAACTTAGTTACCATTTGGAAGAAGGCTCTAATGCTGTCTCTAGAAATCAAAGTCTGAGATGGTGTTGAGAAGAACATGGTTCAAGTAGGATGGTAAAATGATGAAATTATTAACTACTGGATAAACGGTATGTGGATGTGGATGTTGTGTTGGATGTCTTGTAAGGCTAAACAAGATAAAATTAGAAATGAGAATATTAGAGTGTCGTGGTAGACTTATAGTGGAAATTAGGTTTAAGTGGTTTGAACATGTAGAGAGAAGATATGTGAATTTTGTAGTAAGGAAGGTAAATCAGATGGTAAAACATCGAAAAATTATGAGAATTTTTCAAGAAAGATCTCGTTATTAATAAGTTGGATAGAAACATAGTATTTGATTGAACATCATGAATAGTTTGATCTATGTAGCTGACCCCATTTAGTGGGATAAGGCTTGATTGTTGATGTTGGCTCATAGTCGGCCAGTTGCCGGAGGAAAATAGCCTGTGTGGCTTGGCATTAGGGGGTTACTGTAACTAATCATTAGAGAGTTTTTTTCCAAATTTACTGTTTTTTTTTCATATTGTTAAATGGGTTTTTAGTGCATTTACCAGTTATTATTGCCCAAATAGAACTGAGACTGTTTGAGAATAGAGGTATCAATATCACTTGATGGTCATCAATATCATTTCTTGTTCTTTTTGTCTTATACTAATAATTACCTATTTTCTGATCTCATTCAAGATTTACGAACTCAACTACTTTTTTTTTAATCTTTGCAGATGTTCCATTTGATACCAACACCGCAAGGAAGCTATTATGTGATGAATGACGTATTCCGGTTGAACTATGCATGAAGAACATAGACAGATGAATGTATAAGTTTGCCTACAGCTGTTTTGCTTCAGACATTTGAAATTTAAAATTGGCTCTTTTGGTTTGTATTGGTATTTCTTAATTGTGGCTCCTGTTTAGAATTGCGATTAAAACTTTGAAGAAAAAATTGTTGAAGATCAATGAAATTTTGGGGTTGAAAACTTTATACAGGCTCCAAACATCCATCCAATTTGCATTTAAAAATTGGTTTATGCATGTATCAATGTTTTTATTATATACTTGAGTTTTTGTTTACATTGCTGGTTTTAAATGTTGAATTTTCTTTAAGTTTTGTTCAGCACAAGTGTGTGCTAGCCATTGCAAATGATTGCTCTGTCATCCTCTTTGGTCAATTTCCTTCTCTTAAATATTCAAAATTTATGCACAGCGACAATACAAATATAGAGGTCTCAAATTGAGTAAGTAAATATTACAAGATAAAGCAACCAACACCTAGTAGCACCAGTAAACTAGCAAATGCTCATACAAACTAGGAATGGACACTTTCCATTACAAGAAATCGCTTAAAATGTTCCTTAATTTTCGTTTGAAGATTAACTTTCAAGTTCAACCACTTAAAGAAAGAAGATGACAAGTTTCATTTCTCTCCTAAATTTGGTACATCCACTTTAGTCATATCTGGAACCTTAATAGTAGAAGGAAGAGACAGAGATTTATTGTTTTCTTTGTCATCAGCATCCTGACCATTATTGTTAAAGGCTTTCTCTTTCATCTCTTGGAACATATTCCCAAAGGATCTAAATGGGTGGTTTATTCCATCCTTCACTTTCATAATAAGTGAAACTTCTGATAACTGCCAAGCCACGGTGAGAACAATCATCACTGAAAGAAGACAATGAGTCACAAAATTCTGCCTCTTCACCTTTTTCACCTCTTCGATTATCTCATCATTTTCCTTTTCCTCTTCCTTGCAATCTCCACCTTCCACCACAGTTTCACTTTCTTTTTCTTGAATTACAGAAGCCACATGCTCTGAAGGACTAGAAACTTCAGATTGGTCAACTGTCTCGTCTTTTTTTGACGATTCCAACTCCTAATAAATTAAATTGAGCTGTTTTCTTTGAGAGACATATAAATAAAAAATGTTAGAGAAAACATGAATTGCAAAAATACCTTAGAGACAGAGAGTAGTTGGGAGAGAGTGTTTTGGTATTGAGTTTCGTGGTCTTTAAGGTTATGATAATTGTCGTGAATATGTTTCTGAATAGCGAGGTCGATGAGCTCTAGCCTCCGATCTTGCTCCATGTTTGGGTGAGTGAGTCTCACATCCACCGCTAAAAGGTCTATTTTATTGGATAAAAAGGTACAACAAACACACAAAAAAGAAACGTGTCCACTTGCCTTTCGGTTTGTTACTCCAACTTCGGAAGTCGGATGCTTTCCATCGGTTATATGATTATGACTTTTAGAAAAAAACCTATAGGATTTTTATTAATAATATTTATTTAAATTATAAAGTAATCTTCTCCGACTCGAATAAATTAGTCTTACAATTATACCAAAAAACATACATAATTTTTATCTAAAAAATTATAAATATTAATTTAATGATACTTTTTTGGACAATTAAATCTGTTTTTGAATTTCAACCGTCTCTTTGAAACCATATTATTAGATTATTTGAATGAAATAATGTTATTTCCTCTACTAAAATAATAATGTTATGATATGCCAAGAGAAACAATCTTGTATCAAGTGGGAGACATCGAGCACGAGAAGCTTATGCAGAAAAATGTTACAGTGTCGAGGCCAAAGATACGACATCTTCCCTGTTATCACTGGTGTAACAATTGGATTAAATTCAATTATGATGGTACTTGAATCTTCATGTCTTACTTTAATCATTTTCCTCTTTAATGGTCTCATGCTTGAGTGACAGTGTTGTCATATCTTTACTTAATCACTTAGTCATTACAAGTCTCGTATTTTGGGATTGTGAACTGTCATATATGTTTATGTTGGTGCACAAGAGAAAGAAGATGAAGATGGATCTAACTAATTTCTGACAGAAAATTAAAATTGTGTTATGGATCAAATATACTACAAACTAAAATTATATTTGGTTTATATACTAATCAAAGC
The DNA here is from genome assembly GCF_024323335.1 of Lathyrus oleraceus. Taxonomy (NCBI): domain Eukaryota; kingdom Viridiplantae; phylum Streptophyta; class Magnoliopsida; order Fabales; family Fabaceae; genus Lathyrus; species Lathyrus oleraceus. The sequence continues at coordinate 222,964,873 of NC_066583.1, forward strand.
AAATGCAAATTCAAATGCAAGCTAAATTAAACTTAAATGTAAATCAAAATAAATTATATAAAACACCATCCCTTAATTCATATTCAGCTAATCAAAATCAACAACACCAATTCCATCCCTCAAATGGATAAAGCGTTCAGTCTTGATTGCTTTGGTCAGAACATCTGCCACCTGCTTCTAAGTGTTATAGTGCACAACTTCAAGCATCTCATTCTGAACCCGATTTCTATGAAAATGAAACTTCGTGTCAATATGCTTGCTTATTCCATGCATTACTGGATTCTTGGTAAGACTTATAGCTTATTTGTTATCAATCATCAACTTCACAGGTTTGCTCACCTTGATCTTCAAATCCCGGAGCAAGTTCATAATCCAAACCGCTTGACAAGCAGTCAAAACACCTGCAATGTACTCATCTTCACAGGTTGACAATGTAACCATCAGTTTTTTCTAGGAGCACCAAGAAATTGGACCTCCCAGATATTTGAAAAAATATCCAGAAGTACTTCTGTCAACTTTGTCTCCACACCAATAAGAGTCTAAATAACACATTAACTCTTAATCAGATTTAGCACCAGAGGGGAACAAAACTCCATACTTCAGAGTCCCTTTAACATACCTCACTATTCTGACAACAACTTGGTAATGTGACCACTTTAGTTTGTTCATAACCTACTCACCATTCCAACTGCATAACAATTATCAGGTCTAGTATTGCAGAGATATATCAATGAACCTACCAACTATTTAAAAGTTGTAGCATCTACATCATCACCCTTAACATCATAATCTAACTTGTGATTTGTTTCAACATGTGTGATTGCAAATTTGCAATTCATCAGCTCAAATCTCTTTAGAAGCTCAAGTTCATACTTTAGTTGATGCAAGATTATACCTTTTTCGGAGTAGATGATATCTATCCTAATATGTCATGTTTCCTAGATTAGTCATCTCAAACTCATTTATCAACACCTTCTCGAACTTAGTTATCTCATATGAACAACTCCCTGTTAGCAATATGTCATCAACATAGAGACACACCAAAATCATATTGTTATAAGATGTATGCTAAACATAAACACCATACTCCATCTCCATTTTCTGAATCCTTCAAGCTTGAAAAATGAATCAGTTTTCAGATTCCAGCCTCTAGGAGCTTGTTTCAGTTCATACAAGGCTTTATGCAACTTGTATACCATCCATTCCTGATTCTTTTTCACTAATCCAAGAGGTTATGATACATAAACTTTCTCAAGTAAAGGACCATTAAGAAATAAAAATTTCACATTTAAGTGCACCAGAAGCCAATTCCTGTTAGTAGCTATAACAATCATCAGTGTGATTGTTTCATGTCTAGCTATAGGAGCAAACACCTCAAAGTAATGTAGTCCAGATTTTTGTGGAAATCCTATACTACTAACCTTGATTTGTGTTTTCTAATTGATCAACCTGACTTTAGTTTCACCTTGTAAACCCATCTTACACTAATGGTTTTCTTCTTCTTTGGAGGCTCAATCAACTCCTAGGTATTGTTTCTTTCTATAGCCTCAAGTTCTTCTTTCATGGCCTTCAACCACATTTTCTTTGTTGAGAGCTTATTTTGTACTGAGTGGTTCAGAGTCTACCAACATGGCACACTGAATGACTTCCCCTTCAGATTCTATCTCAGTATCTTGCAATATGTCAAACTCTGCAAATCTTCTTGGTATTTGTATGATTCTTTGTGGTCTTTGAACTTGTTCAGAATCTTCTTCAGATGTTGTACTATCTTCAGAGGCATGATTACCATCAGATTCTGGATCATCATCAAAATCTGGATCAGAATTAGATTCAACTTCAAAGTCAGACTCGCCTTCAGACACTTCTTCAGCCTCAAATTCACTTTCAAACTCTAACTCGTCTTCAGACTCAGAATCTCCTTCAATGGCAAATTCTTCTTCTAAGTGTGAAATGTCTTCAGAAGTTAACTCAAGTGTTAACAGTGCACCGATATTGGATTGATACTTGTTCAAATCCACACTTTTGATTCTTTCACAATGACATCTCTGCTGAATTCAAATTTGTTAGTGACAGGATAGTGGAGCTTATAAGAACTTGTACCATGGTACTCTACAAACAACATAGCTCTGCTTATGTCATCCAACTTCATTCTCTTAGCATCTGGGACATGTTTATAACAAACAAAACCAAACACCTTCAGATGGCCCACACTTTTTTTTATCTCCAGTCCACTTCTCAAAAGGAACAATTTCCTTCAACTTCTTAGTTGGACATCTATTGAGCACATATCTTGCAGTGGAAACAACTTCTCCCCACAAGGTGTGAGGTAACTCCTTCTCCTTTATCACGCTCCTTGTCATATCTGGAGAAATTCTATTTCTTCTTTCAACAAGACCATTATGTTGAGGAGTGTATGGAGAAGTAATCCCTTGTTCAATTACATTCTCCTCACAGAACCTTCTGAACTCTGTAGAGTTATACTCACCTCCACCATCAGTTCTGATAATTTTTAGCTTCTGACCACTCTATTTTTCAGCCTTCACTTTGAACTTTCGAAACTCAACAAACACCTCATGCTTAAACTTGATGAGTGTTACCCATGTCATTCTTGTGAACTCATCCACAAATTACACAAAATACTTATGTCCTCCAAGTGAAGTTACTTCAAATGGTTCACATACATCAAAATGTACTACTCCTAAAGCATGTTTTGCTCTTTGAGCCACTTTTGGTGCAAATGGATATCTAGGCTGATTACCTTTCATGCATATCTCACATGACTTCTTAGGCTTCACAATCTTAGAAATGACATGTACCAACTTTTTATAACTCATATGTCCTATGATTTTGAATTTCATATGCCCTCATCTCTTTTGCTACAACTCATTATCACCTTTAGCACCTTCTACCATAAGGAAATTATTTTCAGTTGTTTCCACATTCACCTTGAACATTTTATTGCTTCCCTATTCAGACTGCATAATCATCTTATGATCAGAATCATCCAACTTAAAGAGGTTGTCCTTCATAGTAATTGAGAAACTTTTCTCAATTAGCTGACCTACACTCATCATATTGCTTTTCATGCCCGGAACATACCAAACATCCTTGATCAAAACAGTTTTTCCATTCTTCACTCTGACCTTGACATTTCCCACTCCTTCAACATTAAGATATTTATCATCAACACATCTAATTTTTGTCCTCTTTCTAGAGTCAAAATTAATCATCCATTGTTTATTTCCAGTTAGGTGATTTGAGCAGCCAATATACCACCAGTACACCAATTATCCACCATCAAAATTAGAAGCCATCAATAAAACATGTTCATCATCAGATTCTCCCCTGGCTATATTTTCTTCTTCTGATTTCCTTTCCTTGTTTGACCAACAATCAACAACAAAGTTACCAAACTTCTTACAACAATAACATTTAACCTTCTACTTGTCAAACATCTCCTTTCCCTTTTGATGTTTCTTCTCATCAGAGTTAGAGACTTATGATGTTTGATAACTACCACCGTGTTTCTTCTTGGCCTCTGACCAAGTCTACTTCTGATTCTTCTTACCAGAAGATGCCTTCAGATCCTGCTCTACCTCTCTTTCTAAGTTTCTCTCAATCAAACACAACTCTTGTGCCTCTAGACTGCTTTGCAACTCTTCAATTCTCATGTTGCTCAGATCCTTAGAATGTTTAATTGCTACAACAATGTAATCAAACTGAGGATTAAGTGATATCAGTACATTCTCTATGACTAGTTATTTAGAAAGAGTCTCTCCATAATATTTCATCTCATTTATAATTAGAATCACTTTGGAATGTAATATGGTATTTTCTCATTGTTCTTCATCTTGATATTTTTGTACTGCTTACGTAGGCTCAGAAGCTTCACCTTCTTCACTGATACATAACCCTAATATCTAGAGCAACGTACCAGTATGTTCATAGCAACGTACCAATATGTCCCACAGAGCCTTCGTCGTTGTTGAATCATTGATCTTCTCAAACATATTCACATCCACACACTGATGGAAGTAGAACAAAGATTTCTGATCCTTCTTCCTTAACTCTCTATACGGATTCCTTTGTGCTTCAGTTGCATCTACTGCAACCGCTGCATAACCGTCATTGACGAGATCAAGAACTATGAGTGCAACTTTCTGTTAGATGTATTTTGTATGATGTCAAAACAATGATACTTTAGCGTTTATGTACATCGGACGATATCATATGAGTCTAGTTGTGAATTTTAGCATTAAGAAGCATGACAACATGTTTGGAATTGGTTTAGAAAAGATTCATGCATCAAGAAAAGGTTTTTGTGCATCAAAAACTCGTTTTTGTGTGAAAAACAACATACAGGTCGACACATACGCATTATAGGTCGACCTAAAGAAAATTTCTTCTACAGGTTGAAACATACGTTTTATAGGTCGACTCATGTTCTACGGTTTTAAAGTCGGTACTCTCTGTTAGATATGTCGCCTCTACAGGTCGACTCATTCTATGCATACACACAATCAAACTACACATAATCATTTTTAGATTGGGTTCCATCTATAATTAGGGTTGATAACGTCCAATTTAGGTTTATTTTACTGTAAATTGGGTTGAGATCTTTGAGGGTTTCAAATCAGAAAACTGAGTTGGGGTTTTCCTTCTAGATCGTTTAGGGTTTAAAGGTTTTAAATAAGACTACATAATCCAGATTCGATCAAGTGAAGTCTTTGAAGAACGGGAGGTTCTTGCAAAGGAGTAGCGTGGGACGGTGGAACACATTAGTAAATCTTGGGTTACAACAATTGTGCATTTTAAATTTGGTCGAGTGAAAGCTTTGAAGAACAAGGGCTTTCTTGCAAAGAAGTAGCGTGAGATAGTGAATCAAAGTTATATTATTGGGTTACTTGATCAATCTTTGATTGGATTTCTACATTTCTCTTGTATGCGCTTTTTGCGAAGTAAGGTTAATTACACTGTCTCAATTCTAGTTTGAATTGAGGGCAGACGTACCTATAGCGAGGTCGATTGGGGAACAGCCTAAACAAATCCTTGTGTAATCTTACTCTCTCTCTCTCTCTCTCTCTATATATATATATATATATATATATATATATATATATATATATATATATATATATATATATATATATATATATATATATATATCTTTTATTTTCCATTTTACAAATTGTTGATTTCATCAATCGTGTGATCAGTTTATTTGGATAATATTTTTTATTACATTTTGAAATTGGTGTTGTTAAGTTGATCAAAATTCCTTAGGTTGTGATTAAGTTTTAAGATCAACAATACCACATAAATTTCCAAACAATATCGGTTGCACATTAGGTGTTCGACAAATTGTCTCAACTTCTTTTTGTCTGAATTATCATTGGAAGTAGACTATTCTTGTTGCTTTGTATTCAACTAGTTGTGATTAATTGTGTTTGGTAAATTTGTGATTCATTATCATACCGTGATTACTGTTACGCATATCCGAACTTTTTGATAGCGGGTTCGGTTAGACGATTTTGATTTGGGATACTTCCACTTGCTTCCATGCGCCATATAATTTTCAAAACAATTTTTTATCAAAGTTTTTAACTAGTGATCTATTCACCCCCTATAGATCTAAGCCTATCATCTAACAAGAACATCTTAAGCGGTAAACAACACACGCATCTGAATCATCCATCGTTTCTAATTCTTTCCATAAAAAACTGCAATCTTCGTGTTCAAACTACCATTTCCACCATTCATCTTTGATCTTGTGCAAGAATTCACTCAGATCTCACCAAACACTTGAGTTTCCCAATCCCTCAAAATCAAGAAATGTGATTATGTTCCAATTTCGATCGTAATTTAATGCGAGTTTAAGAACGAAATCAATCACACACACCTCATATTCACTAGTGTTTTCCTTGGTGTTTCTTGTGGATCTGAACTGAAGTTCTAGATATCAATTATTGGTGCACAAGAGGAAGAAGATGAAGATGATGAAGACGGAAGAGAGAGAAAAAAGATTCTAACTAAATTCTAACAGAAAATTGAAATTCTGTTATGGATCAAATTTGTTGCAAACTAAAACAATACCTGGTTTATATACTAATCAAATCAAATGCAAATTCAAATGCAAGCTAAATTAGACTTAAATGTAAACTGAAATGAATTATATCTAATTTCTTTCTTAGCGGTCTCGGGCTTGAGGGATTGTGAATCGTCATATATGTGTAATCAATTCTTCCTTAGAGGCCCGAGCTTCATGGACTATGGACTATCATATATTTTAAACTGATATCTCTCCAATAACCTAATCCCACTTATCATTAGCGGACCTATTCCTCTTTACTCTATAACTCATTGAACCCTTGAAGGGTACTTAGACCAACATGGGTAAGGTGATGTACGTGATAAAGCGCACCAGTTACCTCGCCATAATATTTGTATGGACAAGGTCATCCAATTAGAGGGTCAATTCTTCTTTGGGGGCAAGGCTTCAAGGGTATGACTTATCTTTGAGTCATATATTGATTTTGATAAGGATTACACAACTAATGCTCAAACAAAAGAGCAAGACTCTTAATGTCCATAATGATATAACAATCATAAGCACTAAGACCATGAAACTATGAGTAAAAAGTTATGACTATAAATACACCAGAAGAGAATGAAGGAAGACATCACTGATTTAACTGATCACTCACATTTAGGATTTCCTTGTACATCACAGGTAAATTCACAAATAATGCACTCTTTGCAAATACAATACTTATAAAAAACTTTACTTTCACAAATAGTTTCAAAGGTTTATTTAGAGATTCTTCATAGAATTGGATGATGGTATATACTTAAAAATGGGTTTATGTGATGCTCTCACTTATGAGATGTGAGAAATTTTGTATGGTATAAATTTAACTTGACAAGAGATACTTACAAATCTAGTGATTTAGAACAAATCTAAAATCTGGTGAGTCAAGTGATCTTGGATGACCATGGTTTTTAACTTTTATCTAATGAATCAGAAAAATGACTCAAAAGAAATCTATCCAAAACATAATAGAATAATTATGAATGAAATAGATCTTTTTAAATTAAATATGAATTTAAACGAGCAAAAATAAATCTTTTTTAAAAAAAAAACTACTCCATCAGATAACTGGGAAAACTAAGATATGATATCTCACCAAAATATCTCTACAATATTTGAGACATTTTGCTAAACATGTTGCTACAAAAAAATATGTCAATCCAACTGTAATAACAAAAATAATTAGAAGTGAACAACATATTATTTCATACTTTCATGGTGATTTAAATAAAGATGTTTATATGTTTTTACCCCTTGAATTTCCATTATTCCTAAAAACTATGATGATCCTAAATTTTGTAAATTGCATTAATCATTATATGGCCTTAATCAGGCAAGCAATCAATGGATCTGCAAATCATCTTATTCTCTTATCTTATTTGTTCAAAAAATCTAATGATACCAATTTTACAATTTTACTTTATTTATGTCGATGATATATTCTTGACATGTTATGATAATGCAAAAAAAGGTTTAAAAGCTTCCTCGATCAATGTTCCAAAAAATATCTAGGATCCCTTAAATAATAAGTGAGATTAAAAATTGTGAAGTATACTTGAAATTCTAGTTATCAGACTTTGGATGTCACACTGGTTGTTATGACATCCAATTCTGCACAGACAGGGATTATGCAGAACTTAACAGTAAGTGCAGTAAATAACACAAGTAATTGTTCACCCAGTTCAGTCCAACATGACCTACATCTGGGGGCTACCAAGCCAGGGAGGAAATCCACTATTAGTAGTATCAATTCAAAGCTAAACTCACCCGTTTACAACTTATCACTTAATCCCTACCCAATGCAATTTCAATCTTAACCTAAGATCAGAGTTCCTACTCACTCCCCCTCAATCACCTCAGTGATATTAAAGACACTTTGAAGTCACACTTCAAAAACAACTCTTGATTATGCTTCACAGCTTAAATCAAGATACACAGCACTCACGCTTAAAAGCTTTGAGTGACACAACACTTACAACTCAATGAACACCCTATGCCAAAGCAATCATCTACTTGATAATGGCTTGGCTTACAAGATACGTCTAATACAAGACTCACAAAATACAGCAGTGAAGTATGATGGACACACTGACTCTTCACGCTTCAAAATCCCCGAAAAAGAATGAAGGAATGCCTTCCTTTTTATATTGCAGCACCTGGGCTTTTGCACCTGTATTTTCCTGAATTTTAGGTCACACAAGTTCCCTCAAATTCAACATTTAGGTTGCTAACAAATAGGCTATTTGTTAGGTTCATTGAATGTAGCTTGGTTGTTGATTTCCTGGATTTTCTCTCAGCTGTTGAATCCCTAAAGAATAGCCTGAGAAAAAGCTGAAACAGAAAACTGAACAACCTACAATTTAGCATATGCTGTCAGGCACGAGTGTCACGACATTCAGCTTGACATCAAGGTCCATATGCTGAGTCTGTTTTTCCAGAAAACAGACTGTACAATTTGCTGACCTGTACATGATCAAAATGACCATACTACAGTAACAACTTACATTAATAAATGTCAAAGTGTCCAACTTAACATTTATACATTTGGCCTTAAGTTAGTTCTGTTATTCTCTTGAAGAACAAACTAAGTTTTATGCTGAAGTATAGCAGAACACCACTCTGCCTAATCTTCAGTAGCTGCTGTCAATGATGAATGTCACAACATCCAGTTTGACATTCAGTCAGTAGGCCTTATGCCAGGTCTGGTTCTTCCTTGATAACCATACTGCAAATGAATACTAAGTTCTAACAGAACTTCTGTTCCTTAGTATCTGTTGACAGGTATGAATGTCACAGCATTCAATAATCCTGTGTTAGCTAGTCCTGCAGTAACTACAATGTAGTCACATATACATGTCATGACATCAGTCAAGACATTAGTGTTTTACCATATAATGCAGCCAATTAAACACCTACAAACTCCCCCTTTGGCAAATTTTTGGCTAAAACACTTTGATCCCCATAACAGAGTTCATGGCAGCGGAATACTACTAGCTAATACACTCAGAGTGGCAGCACACTCACACACATGGAAGTTAAATAAAAACTTCGCATAGCAGCACACACATATTAGAAGTTGCACCTAAACTTCAACATCAGCTGCAGGGGGGGAAGTTAAATAAAAACTTCACACACATATCAGCATACACACAGAGGCATACAACAGCATACACACAGAAATACACACTTCATCACACAGCAGCTGTAGTAGGGGAAAACTTCAATCTGTCATGAATGGGAACCTGTTTTAATAAAGTTTAGCAATGTAAACTTCTGTTGTCCTGGGGTATCACTTGACACTCCCCCTTTTTGTCAAAAATGTTGCTAAAGCAACACTTTAATTTACAGATCCACAAATAGTAATATGAATTACACACATGACAGAAAAACACAAAAGAAGTGATTAATCCTCAGCCTCATCATCAGCCTCCTCATCATCCTGCTCTTCAGAGCTGGCCTCTTCCTCCTCCTCAGCCATTTGCCCTTCAACTCCATCCGTGTCCTCAGCAGTAGACTCCAGCTGCAAGATGAGCTGTTCCAGTGCATGCTTTCTAGCTCCCAGCTCTTTGTAGGTCTCTTTGAGAACTGTAATAACATCAGCTTTGTCTGGTTGGTTGCCAGCTTTGGAAGTCTCTCCCGATGTCAAGACAATGTCAGGGACATGCTTGCCCAGGAACAGTTTGTAGCTGAAGGCCAATGGACTCTCTCTTCTTTTCACGAAGTCATTATCTGTCAGGATGTGTGGAAATTGATTCAGCACAATTCCACATATGAGAGATGGAAAGGCAATGGGTCCCTTCACACTAAAGCTCCCAGCATGCTTCATTGTCTGATCAAATATGTAAGCACCATAGTTCACCCTTGCCTTGGTTCCCACTGCATAGATGAACTTCCCTAATGCCACAGACACAGTTGACTTGTGGTTAGTGGGGACCCAGTTGGCTGCTCCAACTTTGTGTAGCATTGCATACTTAACACTTAGTTGGCTGGCTACTAGCTTCCCTTTGAGAGGCCATATTCGGACTTGCTTGGCTGTGATGACTTGACAGACTGTATTGTCAGTCACTTCAAGCTCAGGTTGCTCTTCATCCGCTCTTCCCAGATACTGATTTATCACAGAGGGGGAAAAGGTCACACATTTTCCACGCACATAGACCTTTCGAAATTCCTTGGATCTCCCATCAGCACACTCCTCTGACAGATTCACAATAAACTCCTTCACTAAGGTCTCATAGCACTTAGGAAGTTGAGACACAGTTCTTATCAAACCTGCCTCTTTGATGAGATCCACAATCTCTTTACAGTCCAATGCATTCTGTGCCAGTTCTCTTTCCAATGCCAGCCTCTTGTGGTATACATACTTCCACCTGTTAACACTGGAGGCAAAGTGGAAGGACACATTGTCAATGGGAACTTCTGGGACACTGGTTGCCAACCTACTGGAAGAGGGCTTCTTCCTGGACATGGATGTTGTGACATCACATGGGGCATCAGATTCAGACTCAACCACCACCGCTTTGGTCTTCAACTTCTTAGGCACCTCTTTGCTCCAAGCTTTCGTAGGTCCATAGCTTTTCCTCTTTTGTGCACTTTCTGACTCTGGTTGCTTGTGAGGATTTGTTTCACCAACTTCCTTGGAGGGGGACTTCAGCTCCACTGCCTTTTTCTCCCTTCTGGTCCTAACTCTCTTGGCTATCCTAGGGACAACTGTAGCCAGAAGTTCATTGTCTGAGAGCTCTTCCACGTTAATCGTTTCAGCCCTAGGATTGTCCTCAACACTTTGAGTAACATTGGCCTTCTCACCTCTCACTTTGCCTGAGGGTTTTTCAACCTTTGATCCCTTATGAGCATCTGGTTGCTCAACATTGTCAGTGACAGTTTTTCTCAACACAACAGCTTTATCTTGACATGCAGCAATGTCAGGAATGATTGTGTTCAAGGGAACAGAAACCCCAGGAACATCTCGATTGCCTGATAGTATCTGAGTGACGATAGTTGCAATGGAGTTATGTACATACCTTGACCCTTCCCTTGTGTGTTCATCAAGAGCGATTTCTGATGAAAACCCGGTGACCGTTTCCTTAGGTCTTCTTGCATGGGACGAAGTTGCTGCGTCAACAACTGGATCCTCCCGGGTAGGGTGGTGTGACTCGGTGCTGTGAGAATCAGACATGGTGGTGTACGAGGAGGTGTCGGATTGACGAGCCATGCTGAAAATCTGAGAGGGAAGATGAATCGTTTCTTTGGACGAGGGTTTGCACGAGTGGAGAATGAAACGACTGAATGTGAAACGCTTTTTGCAGGAGTAAGGTCTATTAGATTTTGACCACTCAGCGCTCACCATTTGTTTAATAATTTGACTTATTAAACAGTAGCTAACTAACTTCATTAGTTGCTATAACTTTTCAGACGCACGCATTCCCTTTTTGTCCTTACTATTTTCACTCTGAGTAATGTACAATGTCATGACATTCTGGGTGACATTGTACTCTGTCTGCATCAGGTTCCTCCAAACTAGAGATGACCACCTGCCTCCACAAGCAAGGTACTGAGTTTCTGCAGTCGTCAATAACCCACACCTCTGTCTATCCCTTGCTGTCATATCAGTTGTATGATGGCCAATGGGAACCAAGGGCTCATTACTTTTGAGCAGACACTTTCCATAGTCTGTCCTTTTATTTAAAGACAGATATGAGACTCTTCTCATAGCTCCCTTGGAAATGCTCTTCTTCACTCCTTTTACCTGAGGGGCATCAAGTCTTCCATGTCCCACCTTCCCTTCCTGATCTCCCTTGGCCAAAAGACACTTGGGAGGGTTGATAGAGTCTTTAGATTTCCATAGATAGCAATTTTCTTTGGATCTCTCTCCTCTCATCACTTCTTGATTGCACCCATTCAACACCACACATCCTCCCTTGGTAAATACCACCTTATATCCTTGGTCACACAGCTGGCTTATGCTTATGAGGTTCACAGTTAGTCCTTTTACTAACAATACATCACTCAATTTTGGAGTTTCTGGACAGTCCAGCTTCCCAACACCCATGACTTCTCTTTTAGTTCCATCACTTAATGTCACAGACTTGGTGTTAGAGGGATGTAGATTCACCACTAGGTAGGTCATCCCAGTCATATGCCTTGAGCAGCCACTATCAAGGTACCAATCTTGTCTGATATGTCCCCTTGAAGAAGTGTGAGCAAGGTTAGCAACACACTGTTGATTCTCAGGTGAGAAGTGCATCTTAGATGCCAGTTGCTTAGGATTGACCTGTGGTGTCTGCTTAGCCGCCCATGTTGGTTTCTTAATGGGGGCATTATACGTAGACACCTTTTTCTTGGGCCTACCTTGAGGGGTCTGGTTTGGGTAACCATGCAGCCTGTAGCAGAATGGTTTTATGTGACCGAATCTACCACAGTAATGACATTTCCATCTCTTGAATTTCTTCTTCTGATGATTGTTCATTCTGGTTCCTCGATGTTGTGACTTTGGATGAGACTTCCCTTTGGATTTCTGAACTTTAGCCTTTGGGCGTTTGCGTTCAGTTGAGGATCTTTTCCCAAAGCCTAAACCAGATGTGGTTCCAGACTTCTGTCCTGTTTTCAGGATTTCTTCCAAGGTGTCAGATCCCTTATTCAACATTTTGATGGATTTGGTCATTTGGTCTAGCTTAGAGATCAGCAACGAAACCTCACCCTTCAGGCCCTCTATGACTTTCAGCTGCTCTAGTTTCTCAGCTTCTAGTTCTTTGATGAGTTTCTTATGCTTTTCTCCTTGGATGCAAACTTCTGCACTTTTAACACATAATTCTTTATATGAGACAGCAAGCTCATCCAATGTGAGTTCATCTCCACTTGAGTTATCCTCTGAGGCACAAACACTGGCTAGAGCAGTGACTCGTTTGGCCGATTCTCCTTCAGATTCACTCTCAGTGTCTTCTTCTGACCAGGTGACAGATAGCCCTTTTCTTTGCCTCATGAGAAGGGTAGGACAGTCAGCCTTACTATGACCATATCCTTCACATCCATGGCACTGGATTCCCTTGCCTTGGTTGGCCTTTACTTCATGAGTTGATCTTTTCTTTATGTCAGACGGGACGTTCTTGACATTGGATCTACCCTGCTGATCAAATTTCTTTATGAGCTTGTTGAACTGTCTCCCAAGCATGGCTAAGGCTTCTGATATACTTTCATCACCTCCAGTATATCCTTCTTCTGACTCCTCTTCAGCATTAGATATAAAGGCTATGCTTTTCTTCTTCTCAGCATACTCACCTAAGCCCATTTCAAAGGTTTGGAGAGAACCAATGAGCTCATCTACCTTCATATTGCTGATGTCCTGAGCCTCCTCTATGGCAGTGACCTTCATAGCAAACCTCTTAGGCAAGGACCTGAGAATCTTTCTTACAAGTTTCTCTTCAGTCATTTTCTCACCTAGTCCACCAGAGGGGTTTGCAATTTCAAGAATATTCATGTGAAAGTCATGAATAGTCTCATCCTCTTTCATCCTCAGATTTTCAAACTTGGTTGTCAACATCTGAAGTTTGGACATCTTCACCTTGGAAGTACCTTCATGAGTTACCTTGAGGGTATCCCAAACTTCCTTAGCTAGTTCACAATGGTGCACCAGCCTGAAGATGTTTTTAGTGATTCCATTGAACAGTGCATTCAAGGCTTTGGAGTTTCCAAGAGCTAATGCCTCTTGTTCCTTGTCCCAATCTTCTTCGGGAATCTGCACACTGACTCCATCTTCATCAGTCCTCGTTGGATGTTCCCATCCCTTGTTGACAGCTCTCCAGACTTTGCTGTCTAGAGACCTTAAGAAGGCTATCATGCGAGGCTTCCAGTCATCATAATTAGATCCATCCAACATGGGTGGTCTGTTTGAGTGTCCTAAATCCTTGTCCATGGTACTAGAAAGTAACTTCCCTAGATCTCACCCAGAACTTCACAGGCAGGGTGCCTGCTCTGATGCCAATTGAAATTCTAGTTATCAGACTTTGGATGTCACACTGGTTGTTATGACATCCAATTCTGCACAGACAGGGATTATGCAGAACTTAACAGTAAGTGCAGTAAATAACACAAGTAATTGTTCACCCAGTTCAGTCCAACATGACCTACATCTGGGGGCTACCAAGCCAGGGAGGAAATCCACTATTAGTAGTATCAATTCAAAGCTAAACTCACCCGTTTACAACTTATCACTTAATCCCTACCCAATGCAATTTCAATCTTAACCTAAGATCAGAGTTCCTACTCACTCCCCCTCAATCACCTCAGTGATATTAAAGACACTTTGAAGTCACACTTCAAAAACAACTCTTGATTATGCTTCACAGCTTAAATCAAGATACACAGCACTCACGCTTAAAAGCTTTGAGTGACACAACACTTACAACTCAATGAACACCCTATGCCAAAGCAATCATCTACTTGATAATGGCTTGGCTTACAAGATACGTCTAATACAAGACTCACAAAATACAGCAGTGAAGTATGATGGACACACTGACTCTTCACGCTTCAAAATCCCCGAAAAAGAATGAAGGAATGCCTTCCTTTTTATATTGCAGCACCTGGGCTTTTGCACCTGTATTTTCCTGAATTTTAGGTCACACAAGTTCCCTCAAATTCAACATTTAGGTTGCTAACAAATAGGCTATTTGTTAGGTTCATTGAATGTAGCTTGGTTGTTGATTTCCTGGATTTTCTCTCAGCTGTTGAATCCCTAAAGAATAGCCTGAGAAAAAGCTGAAACAGAAAACTGAACAACCTACAATTTAGCATATGCTGTCAGGCACGAATGTCACGACATTCAGCTTGACATCAAGGTCCATATGCTGAGTCTGTTTTTCCAGAAAACAGACTGTACAATTTGCTGACCTGTACATGATCAAAATGACCATACTACAGTAACAGCTTACATTAATAAATGTCAAAGTGTCCAACTTAACATTTATACATTTGGCCTTAAGTTAGTTCTGTTATTCTCTTGAAGAACAAACTAAGTTTTATGCTGAAGTATAGCTGAACACCACTCTGCCTAATCTTCAGTAGCTGCTGTCAATGATGAATGTCACAACATCCAGTTTGACATTCAGTCAGTAGGCCTTATGCCAGGTCTGGTTCTTCCTTGATAACCAGACTGCAAATGAATACTAAGTTCTAACAGAACTTCTGTTCCTTAGTATCTGTTGACAGGTATGAATGTCACAGCATTCAATAATCCTGTGTTAGCTAGTCCTGCAGTAACTACAATGTAGTCACATATACCTGTCATGACATCAGTCAAGACATTAGTGTTTTACCATATAATGCAGCCAATTAAACACCTACAATACTAAAGAAACTTTTCCAAGCCAAAGAAAGTAGACTATTGAACTTCTTGAAGACACATGCTTTCGTGCTACTAAACCTGTCATAACTCCTAACAACATGTTCCTAAAACTTCATAACCATAATTTACCTCTTAATGAATATGAAGCCAAACTTTGAAGCCTTATTGGCAAACTATTTTTTTTTACTACAATCATATTGGAGACTTCTTTTGTTGTCCAACTACTACAATCATATACTGATAGGAACCAAGATGGACTTGTTAGAAGGGTTTCCACTAAATAGACAGATGACACATTCTATTGAGCTACAACCAGGATTTGGGTCGGTGAGTGTTAGACCCTATATGTATCCTTATCACCATAAGGATGAAATAAGGAAGCAAGTTCAATGGATATTGAAACAAGATATTATTAGACATTGTTCTAGTGCTTTTTCAAGCCCGGTAATCTTGGTCAAAAAGAAAGATAATACGTGGAGAATGTGTGTAGATTATCGACAATTGAATAAGGTGACTATTCTTGATAAGTACCTTATTCCAGTAGTGGAGGATTTATTGGATGAGCTACACAAGGCAAGGTATTTTTCTAAGATTGATTTGAAGTCAGGGTACCACCAAATAAGGGTGAGGGGGGAAGATATACATACAACGATGTTTCGTACACATGAAGGGATTTATGAGTTTCTAGTAATGTCATTCAGGCGAATCAAAAGAAGTGCAACCCAAGAATTGAAGTTAATGGGTTTCTTGGGCATAATTGTAGTATGATGCTTCCTACCATATTTCCACTAGAGAAACACCCTGCAACTCGAGAATTGGAGTTATTGGGTTTCTTGGGAAGAATTGTGGTATAATTCTTTCTACCATATTTCCATTGGAGCAACACCCTTTGAGGTTGTTTATGGAAGGAAACACCCTCCGTTAATTCGATTCTCGTAGGGAGAAACCAGAGTGGATGCAATAGCAGTTAAATTAGTGGATAGAGATGAGGCAGTAAGGCAATTGAAATAACAACAAATGAAGAAAAATGTGTCGATAAGAAGCGAAGAAATGTATTTTTAGAAATGGGAGAATGGGTGTTTATGAAATTAAGACCTCATCGACAACAAGCGGTGGCAAGAAGAGTTAATCAGAAACTAGCTCCTAGATATTTTGGTCCTTACCCAATTATTAAGAAAATAAGGATTGTTTCGTACAAGGTATAATTTCATGTATAGTACCCTACTTCCCGATTCGACAAATAATTAAATAAAACATAAATCCATCAAGCAAAATGTTACTCGACATACAAAAAACTCATATTTGAATCACATAATTGAAAATTGAAACCATTTGATAAGCAGCAGAATTATGAAATACACAACATAAAAACCTTAACAACAATATTAGTTTGATAAGTGGTTCATCATAAAATAACATCAAAGGAAAAGATACGTAACATAAATAACTAAAGAACAACCAGTTCCCCCATGTTACGTATTAGAGCGACTCCAACTATAAGACTCGATCGATAAGAAACTAAAGAGGTACAACACCGTCCTCAACCTTAAGCTCCTACTCAGGACCCTGATTATCTCTACTCTGGAAGAGCACAACCGCAACAACACAAAAGGGAGTGAGAATACATTCAAATAATAAACGGTGCATAATCTATCAGATAGATTCATACACTATAGATTTATACACGTAGAGATAAGCACCTCAAATATCATGTATTCATAACTCACCCACATGGAAGTCTAACTCTCACAATCATACCTGGTTATTCATTAACACACAAGCATCTCATTTTCACAATCATAATATAATGCAATATGACAGTTGACTTAACTCATGTTCATCATGGTCCCTACTCTGAACCAGACTCACAACTTAACTCTATATGCATGCGGTACCAACTCAACAATTAGTTCTTCATACGAAGCGGGTTCCAATCTATGTGAACCCCGAGCCCCCACTATGAGCTTTGGATAAATCACTAGTCCCCACTTTGAACTAGAAAACATGCATATTTCACAACACAACAACATATGACACATGTCATATCATAATGCAATGATAATACACAACAACAAATACATCCCCATTATGACTGTAAACTATCACACAACAACATAGCAAAGACTACAACCTCACTCTGACTGTAATTCATCATGCATTAAACACAATATGAGTAATTCTCATTCTGAATCATTAGCCTTATAAATCATTGAAACATGTATAGTAATTCATACAATTATATATACAATCCATAACATACATCCACACGTTGAACATAGATTCATGTAACACTCAATCATGTCAACTTCTCTTATTGAACACACCCAAACAACAACTAACAGTCGCTGGAATCAGAAACGGATCGACGATTCGACACAAAAACATCAACTTTACATTGTCACTCTCGCTAAGCAAGACCTCTACTCGCTGAGCGACGAATCGCTTGCTAAGAGAGACTCATAGAAACCCAGAACCCTCACCATGTTATCCTCGCTCCAGCGAACATAGAAGCTCGTTTAGAAAACTCACTCTCGCTAAGCGGGATCGTTCAGACCTTTAAAATTAAAAACGTGATTTTGCTTCTGCATAACCTCCCAAACCCCTCCAATTCAATCCCAAACATTGCCAAACAATCCAAAATCATCACATATATGATTATCACACATTAACATGTTATTTCCTATTAATCTGACATCACAAAATTTAGAATTTCAGTAATGCTTTAAAACCCTTAATTTCATATCAAACGTCATGTTTATGAACAATTGGCATATGCAACAATCACAAAAATTACCAAGCCCAAATTTGCAATCAAATCATGGCATAAAACAACATTGCATTCATATAATTCATCAACAACATAATCAAAGGAAAGGAAGCAAAATTCTAATAGAGGTTAAGGAAAACCTCTCTATCCTTTCATGAACTAGGCACCCTCAAATGAATAATCTCCTCCATTACCTTATAATTCCAACAAAAACAACAAAAGTAAGTTCTTATGGGTTCCTTCTCTCAAGCCCTAGTTCTCCCTTCCAATGCTCTTGCTCTCCAACTTTTCACGTTCACTAACAACTCCCCAATAATCCTTATTTCCCTATTTTTCTAATTATATAATAATTTAATTCTCTTCTCATAATTATTATTTTGTCCAACTAAAACTCCACTTCTCTCGACTCATCACTTACTTCCCTCAATTTACATAATTGGCCTAACTCTTCATATATTACTAATTTCTAATTTTTTAATTAATTAAGTCTCACTAAAACTAAATAATTAAGCATAATTCTCTGAAATTATCACTCACTAGCCAAACCACACAAAATCACACAAATAACTATTCAAATAAATCACTCCATTAAATCAAATAAATAAATAAATAAATAAGCGATTAATTAAGTTGGAGTGTTACAACTCTCCCTCACTTAAAAGAAATTTCGCCCTGAAAAATTACCTGACGGGAAAAACCCTGGATAAGACTCTCTCATCCTACTATCGAGCTCACATGTCACACTACCCCCAGTAGGACCTTCCCAACTAACTTTCAATGAAACGATATCCTTGCTTCGCAAGTGCTTCACTTCACGATCCTCAATCCTCAACGGCAAATCCTTAATTGTCAACTTCTCTTTAACTTGTACTCATCCAACTGAGTCACATGAGAAAGAATAAAAATTTACTTCCTCGGCTGAGACATATGAAACACATCAAGATTTGAAAGATATGGTGACAACGCCACTCGGTAGGCCACCTCTTCTACTCTCTGAAGAATCTGAAACAGACCAATGAAATGCGACGTAAGTTTGTTAGACTTCAACACACAACTAACACCAGTTACCAGAATAACTCTCAAGAACTCATGGTCTCCCTCTTGGAACTCAAGTATTTTCCTCCTCTTATCATGATAACTCTTCTGACGACTCTACAAAGCTTTCATCTTCTCATGAATCATCTTGGTCTTCTCAGTAGTCTGTTGAACTATCTCAGGTCCAAGCACAACACTCTCACTATAATCATACCAACACAAAGGTGTCATACACCTCCCTCTATACAACGCCTTGAATGATGTCATTCCAATACTATAATGGAAATTGTTGTTGTAGGTGAACTCAACCAACGACAAATAACTGTCTTAATTACCTCCCTGCTCCATGACACACGCTCTCAGCAAATTCTCCAAAGACTGAATAGTCCTCCATGTCAAAACATCTATATGCATATGATAAGCATAACTTATCTTGAGCTTCATACCCATCGCTTATTGCAAACTCTGACACAATACTCGATGGAATACCATGTAGGCTAACAATCTTCTCGATATACAACTCGACAAACTTCTACAAAGGATAACTGATCTTAATCGGTATGAAATGAGCCGACTTAGCCAGTCTATCAACAATAATCTATATGGAATCACATCCCTTCGTTGTCCTCGACAAACTTGTCACAAAATTCATGGAAATGGTGTCCCACGTCCACTCAAGAATACTCAACAGTTGCATTAGACCATACGACTTTTGATGTTCAACCCTTGACTTTTAGAAAGTCAAACAAGCGTAAATGAACTCAACTACTTCATTCTTCATTCATGGCCACCAAAACATTCTCTTCAAGTCTTGATACATTTTTACTAGCACCAGATGAATACTCAGACCACTCCCATGACCTTTCTCAATAATACTCTTCTTAAGCTCTAGAACATCAGGTACGCAAACTCTGTCTCTGAATCTCATCACATCATACTCATTGATCCTGAAATCACCTTCTTTACCTTGATTGACTAACATTATTCAATCAACCAATCCCAAATCGACTTTCTGACCTTCGCTGATCTCTTTAAAGATACCACTAGTCAGCTTCAACATGCCCAACTTCACACTATTAGGGGTCTCTTCACAAACCAAACTCATGTCTCTGAATTGTTCAATCAATTCCAATTCCCGAACCATAAACGTTGACATATACAACAAATTTCTTCTCAAAGCATCAACTACGACATTGGCCTTACCATGAAGATAACTCAAACCAAAATCATAGTCTTTCATAAATTCAAGCCATCTCCTTTGTCTCATATTCAACTCTTTATGATCGAACAAGTACTTCAAACTCTTGTTATCACCGAAAACTTCAAATTTAGAACCGAACAAATAATGCCTTCAAATTTTCAACACGAACACTACGACTGCCAACTCTAGATCATGCATAGGATAATTCTTTTCATGAACTTTCAACTGCCTAGAAGCATAGGCCACAACCTGAGCATTCTGCATTAACACGCCACCTAGACCCATCTTCTAAGCATCACAATACACAACAAAATATTCACTTGGACTTGGCAAAATCAAAACTGGAGTAGACGTCAACTTCCTCTTGAGCTTCTGAAAACTCTCATCACATTGAACGCTCCACACATAAGCTTAACCCTTTCGAGTCAACCGAGTCAAGGAAATGCTAACTTCTAAAAGCCTTCGATAAACCTCTTGTAGTAACCAGCCAAACCATAAAACTTATGATCTCAGTAACAAACTTTAGAGTCTCCCACTACAACACAACATTTATCTTCGATGGATCCATTACGATACCACCACTAGATATCACGTGACCAAGGAAACTCACTTCTTTCAACCAGAACTCACACTTAGTCAACTTCGCATACAACTTCTTATCTTTCAAGGTCTGTAATACAACTCTCAGATGTTCTGTATGTTGTTCATCGGACATGGAATATATCAAAATATCATCCATTAACACAACCACAAACTGATCTAAGTACGAATGGAATATTCTATTCATGTTCTCCATGAACACTCCAGATGTATTAGACACACAAACGACATCATATAATACTTATAATGACCACACCTCGTCCTAAGCACAGTCTTCAGAATATCATCGGACTTCACACGAATCTGATGATAACCCAAATGCAAATTGATCGTGCTAAATATGCAGGCACCAACCAACTAATCCATCATATCATCAATCCTAAAAAGTGGATACTTATTCTCAATAATGACCTTGTTCAGCTATCGATAGTCAATACACAACCTCATGCTAGCATCCTTCTTCTTAACTAACAACACTAGCGCTCCCCACAGTGAAACACTCGATCGAACAAACTTATTTCCAAGCAAATCCTCTAATTGTTTCTTCAGCTCACTCAGCTCTAAAGCAGACATATTATAAGGAGCCATTGGTACAACACTAGCACCAGATACTAAGTCTATAACAAACTCCACCTCACGCTCTGGTGGAAAATCATTAATGTCATTTGGGAACACTTTAGGAAACTCACACACAAAAGGTAGGTTTGTAATCATTCTCTCACTTACCCCACTCAAGGACGTGAACACCATGAGCACTTTAGCACTCTCACTCAATGACATCTCTAGTTGTCTCACGGTCATGAACTCGACTCGCATTCTCTTTGGATTCAAGAAACAGTACTGACTTATCAAAATAATTGATATGCACATGGTTGAACTCCAACCAATTCATTCCCAGAATAACATCAAGTTGAATTAGAGGCAAAGACACCAAGTTAATCCCAAAATCTCTACCATAATTTGTCAAAAGACAATTCTGACACACTAACGAAGTAGTCACTGAACCATTAACTGGGGTATCAATGACAATGCTACCACTCATAGCAAACACTTCCATATTCAACCTCGACACACACTCAATAGATATAAATGAATGTGTCGCATCCATATGAATAATAGTAATCAAAGGAATATTATTGATAAGACACGTACCTCAAATCAAATTATCATATGTGATAGTCTCTTTCCACTCAAAGCAAAAACTTTCTCTCCAGACTGAGCCTCTTAGTTTTCGCACACTGGGTACTAATATGACCCTGCTTTTCATAATTAAAGCAAGTCAAATTATTATTCCTACAATCAGCAGCTCAGTGAGTTGGATTCCCACACTTAAAGCAATTCACAGTTGTGCTCTTGCACTCAGGAGCATAATATCCAAACTCATTACACTTGAAACATCTCACAAAAGTAAGAGCCTCTCCCCCATTTCGCACTTTCCCACCTGCATCTTTCTGATCAACCTCCTGCTTCCGTTTGTTAGCTGGAGCACTATACGGTTTCCCATGATTCTAATCCTTCCTTTTCTTCCCACTAAAACTCTTATAGTGAGCAGATTGGGCTCTGCTATCCTCGTCATAAATTCTACACTTATTCACTAGCACAAAAAATCAGAGAATCTCATGATAACCAATATCTTGCTTAATCTCAAGTCTCAAGTCACTCTCGAACTTGATATACTTCGACCCCTCAGCAGCCGCACCACTATAGTGTGGACAAAACTTCATCAGCTCCTCAAACATCATAACATATTCAAAAACTCTCAAATTCCCTTGTTTCAGCTCAAGGAACTCGATCTCCTTCTTACTGTGCACGTCTTCAAGAAATCACTTCTCTAGAAAACGCGCTCTAAAAATAACCCAAGTAATCTCGGTACCTACAGCCTCCAGTCTCTAACATGTATTATCCCACAAATATTCAACTTCCTCTGACAACATGTGAGTACCAAACAGTACTTTATGTTCCTTAGTACAAACCATCACTCGTAATGTTCTCAATTTCCTTGAGTCATGCTTGAGCATGCTCTGGATCATATCTGCCTTTGAAAGTTCGGTAGATTATTTCTCTAAAATTTCCTCAATACATGAAACTCATCACCAACCTAATTCTGCTGACCCTGCAGCGTCTGAGCCACTGACTCCAAAGCATCATCACTTGTGCGATTATTTCTTCCATCCATTTCTCTACACACCATCAAATGACTAATATAAGAAACATGCATTATCGCATACTAGGGAATAGGAAATATTACAAAAATCTGGCCAGATGGACTGACCTGCTCTGATACCACTATGTAACACCCTACTTCTCGACTCGATAAATAATTAAATAAAACATAAATCCATCAAGCAAAACCTTACTCGACATACAAGTAAATCATATTTGAACCATATAATTGAAAATTTAAATCATTTGATAAGCGGCAGAATTCTGAAATACTCGACATAAAAGCCTTAACGATAATATTAGTTTGAAAAATGGTTCATCATGAAATAACACCAAAGGAAAAGATATGAAACATAAACAACTAAAGAACAACTCGTTTCCCTCGTCTTATGTATCAGAGCAACTCCAACTATAAGACTCGACAAGCAACTAAAGAGGCACAACATCGTCTTTAACCTCAAGCTCCTATTCAGATACCTGATTATCTATACTTCGGAAGAGCACAAGTGCAACAACATAAAAAAGGGGATGCGAGTACATTCAAATAATAAATGGTGCATAAACCATCAGGATAGATTCATACGCTACAAAGTCATACACGTAACAGGTAAACACCTCAAATATCATGTATTCACAACTCACTCACATCGTAGTCAAACTCTCACAATCGTACAAGAGTATTCATCAATACACAAAAATCTCATTTGCATAATAATATAATGGAATTCAACAATCAACTCATGCTCGTCATGGTCTCCACTCTGAATCGGACTCATAACTCAACTCTATATGCATGCAATATCGACTCAACAATTAGTTCTTCATACGAACAGGGTTTCAATCTCTGCGAACTTCGAGCTGCCACAGTGAGCTCCAAGCCTCCACTCTGAACTTGAGACAAGTCACTAGTCCCCACTTTGAACTAGCAAATGTGCTTTTTTCACAACACGACAACATATGATGCATCACATATCACAATGCAACGACAACACACAACAACGAATACAACCTCACTCTGACTGTAAACGATCACATAACAATATAGCAAATACTACAACCTCACCCTGACTGTAATTCACCATGCACTCAACACGATACGAGTAATTCTCACTCTAAATCACTCGCCTCATCAATCATCGATAAACATGTATAATAATTCACATAATTATATATACAATCTACAACATACATCTACAACATACATCTACACATTGAACATAGATTCACACAACACTCAAGCATGTCAACATCTCTTATTGAACACACCCAACCAACAATCAACAATCATTAGAATCAGAAACAGACCGACGGTCCGAGACAAAAATAACAACTATGCATTGTCACTCTCGTTGAGTGATGAATTGCTCGCTAAGAGAGACTCACAAAAACCCATAACCCTCACCCCGTCACCCTCACTTCAACAAACACGTAAGCTCGATAAGCAAGACATCGCTAAGCGAACTCACCCTCACTAAGTGAGATCGTTCAGACCTGTAAAAATCAAAATGTGATTCTACCTCTGTAAAACCTCCAAAACTCGTCCAATTCAATCTCAAACATTCACAAACAGTCCAGAATCATCACATATATGATTATCACACATTAGCATGTTATTTACTATTAATCTGACATATTTATTCTATTAATTCATCATAAAATTTAGAATTTCATTCATACCTTAAAACCCTCAATTACATATCAAACATCATATTTATGAACAATTAGCATATGCAACAATCACCACAATTACTGAGTACGGATTTATAATCAAATCATAGCATAAAACAACATTGCATTCATATAATTCATCAACAACACAATCAAAGGAAAGGAAGAAAAATCATATCGGAGGTTAAGGGAAACCTCTTTACCTTTCATGAATTAGGCACCCTTAGATGAATAATCTCCCTTTTACCTTGTAATTCCAGAAAAAATAGCAAAAGTAAGCTCCTATGAGTTCTTTCTCTCAAACCCTAACACTCCCTTCCAATGCTCTTGCTCTCCAACTTTTCACGCTCATTGACAACTCCCCAACAATCCTTATTTCCCTATTTTTCTAATTATATAATAATTTAATTATCTTCTCATAATTATTATGTTGTCCAACTAAAACTTCACTTCTCTCCTATCATCACTTTCCCCAATTTACATAATTGTCCCAACTCTTCATAGATTACTAGTTTTTAATTATTTGATTAATTAAGTCTCATTAAAACAAAATAATTAAGGATAATTTTTCGAAATTATCACTCACTAGTCAAATCATCCAAAATCACATAAATAATAATTTAAATAAATCACTTCATTAAATCAGATAAATAAATAAATAAATAATTAAATCAGGTGTTACAGCCTGCACCTACAAGAATTCACCATGGTTTTTTTCACATTTCTCTATTAAAAAAAGCTATTGGAAATTACTCGGTGGAATCTAAGTTACCTGCTTGGCCTGGAAATAGAAGAAGCAGAACCCTGTTGGCTTCTAGAGAAATTAAATTATTGAAGGGGGCAGAAAATGAAGCAATAGTTGGTGAAGTGGAAAGGAAGAGACATGGAAGACATCACTTGGGTGAATGCAGACATGTTGAGAAGTCAATTTCCTCTAGAAGGACAAGTCTGCTAATGAAGGGGAGGAGGACAATGATAAGAACCAAGACGGGCTTGTTGGGGATGTGGACCTAACTCCCAAGAGGCCAACTGTCTGGAGGGTTTATTCTAAAAGAAATACGAGAGAAAAGGTTGTCGGTGATGTGGCAAAGAATCCCATGTGATTCTGTTAGAAATGTTATCATATACAGAATAGGGGGAGGGGGATGCTTCTGACATTTTGACAGAAAAAGTAGACAGGAGGTATTTTCTCTAGTAGAGGAGCTCTGGCTCTGGAGTATTACTACAATTACACTAGCTACTTCGCTCAGCCCTTTTTTTCATTAATATGCCCTTTATTGATTCTTTCTTTCATTTCATATTCTTGTTATTCACTCTTTTTATCATTCATACGTTAGTGTGGTTCTGTTGATTCTCATCATTTAGTATCCAAACCTCACCATACACATTTTCAAACTTCTACCAAAATCTTGTTTATTGGATAATTAACATGGTTACTCTATTGACTTTGAAACCCTATCCTATCCAATCAAGACCATTTTGTACATATAATAAAGTGAAAATGTCCATCGCCATATTCACTATACACAACCTAGACTGATTTACAAGCTACAATTTCAAAGGAACACATCCAAATACAATAACTATATATAAACAGTAAAGCTAGAAACCCAAATAAAAGAAGGAAGACTAGAGCGTTTCCCAAGGAAATTGATATAAACCATCATCTTCAATAAT
This sequence comes from Lathyrus oleraceus, assembly GCF_024323335.1. Taxonomy (NCBI): domain Eukaryota; kingdom Viridiplantae; phylum Streptophyta; class Magnoliopsida; order Fabales; family Fabaceae; genus Lathyrus; species Lathyrus oleraceus. The sequence goes on from NC_066583.1 coordinate 222,991,409, forward strand.
CCAAGGACCCTCTACAGAAGTTGATAACGGAGTTTCGAAAGGAAATTGATATAAATCATCATCTTCTATAATCCAAGGACCCTCTATAGAAGTTGATAACTGAGTTTCCAAAGGAAATTGATATAAGTCATCATCTTCAATAATCCAAGGACCCTCTACAGAAGTTGATGACAGAGTTTCATCATGCCTATTGCCATGTTCAGCCTGTAAGATAATTGATAAGTTATGCATAGCTCAAATGGGAGGAGCTAAGTCAAAAAATTTGTTAGCTCTGCATGTTTAACTAATTCCTGATACTTTATGAGAACGGCTGACAATGCATTATAAGAATTAAGAAACTCCTTTTGTTTATCTTACTTCTATTGCTAGATAAAATCTCATTCGGGTGCCACTAACAAATAATGAATTCATGTTATTTAATGAGATCAAGATCAGCATGGAGTTTTTACTTGATAATAGCAACATTCATCCTAACACTATCTTTTCAACATCCACTTCCTTATTGGGATGAAAGGGCTGTTTGGAATATAGTGGAATCCATATGTATTTCAACTAATAAAAGAGTGTGTTGAAAAGAGAGTGTCAGAAGCACTCCCCTTCATTGACATTACTCAGCTTATTTCTGAATGCAAAAAGTGGGATTAACTAAAATAACTGAGATATTAACGGAAAAGATCCAAGTCCCGTATTTTTCTTTTTTCTTTTTAGCCTATATACCTTGGCTTCCTCATGCATCTGAAGCAAGCGATTATATTGCTGACGAGCACGTGTAGATGGGACCATAGAATGCACCCGAGCCAAAGCCTTTTTAATTGATTCATGTACTTTCACTTGCCTGAACACCTTTAGAAAATCTTCATCATCACTTTCTTCTTTCGAATCTATTTCCTCGAGAGATCTTCGCAAACCATCTCGTTTTCTCCGCCATCTTAGCACAATCTTGTCCAATATTCCAACTGCCCATATCATTACCTTGTATTGCTTCCGAGCCCGGTAACCCCGCACATGAGCCTGCCCAAACAAATTTTTATAGAAAATATGAGGTTAATTTGAAGTTCTTGTTGCGGTGTGATATGTGCATGTCATCTCACTCTCTCTCAATCAACACACAAACGATTTTATTCAATTTTCAAAGCATCTAGATTGCTGATATCCACTTATAAAGCTCTCAGAATTCAATATCTTGTAAAATGTAATCGTAACATAATATCTATTACCTGTATCTTAACAACTTTATGGCGCAAAACTAAGAACTCTCTGCGACCTTTCCGACCTCGATAGTTCTTCTGAATTGACAAGGCAGCTGAATTGTAATCATGTGCACATTCTCCCTCTCTGCGTTTTCTGAAAGAATGTGCACGGAAAGCAGTCTGTATCCGTGCAGCTGCCTGAGTTGCATTTCTGTAATCACGTGCACTTTCTCTCTCTTTCCGTTTTCTGAAAGAATGTGCACGAAAAGCAGCCTGTATCAGTGCAGCTGCCTGAACTGCATTTCTGACAGCACCCAAGGTTTTTTTTAGTGAAACCTCGTCATCACTGGCTTCAAAATATTTATTAGACACATTGCTGACAGTTAACTCAGCTTCAAGCTCAGAAGAATCTTTAGAAACTTCACACTTTTCCAATGTGAGGGATGACAGATGGCTTGTTAGATCTGCCTCTGCAAGATAACCTGCCAGACCCTTGTGGCCATTGCTGGCCGCAATAGATGCGGCAGTTAGACCATTTGGATCTTGTGAACTTGGATCAGTCACTGCTCCAGCAGATGCACCGGCAGTGATAAGCGAAGTAGCCATTTTTTCCCTGCCATGGAATAAAATAGTTTGTTAATACAGTACAACATCCAGAACATTAAGAATGGAACAACTAATTCACAAAGGTTTCTTATAAAAGCAGGATTTTTAATCATGATAATCAGGTCTGAAATCATTTGATAATCTGAGAGAAATCTAGATTTTCACGAGAGTAATTGATCATATGGAGGACATTCAAATGACAAAACTACAGGATAAACCATAAACACTTTGATTCAAACAACCTTCACAAAAATTGAGTTTTTGACATTACACAATGTCAGTAAATAATTAATGTAACTGAGCTCATATGTTGCGAAAAGACTTTTGTTCAAATAACACTATGCATTTGCTATAATTGATTAAGCTTTATATAAAGCTCCAATGATTACTGAAACCTGCTCAATAACTTCAGACACGTGAAGCATTTTATTACATGTGGACATAATCATTATAACCTATCAATTTCCAGTATTAAGACAGCTTAGATTCTCCACCCTGTTCTCTTTTTTTTGTGTATGCACTTCCTTCTCCCAATGAAAAAGTAAAGGATCTAAGCAAAGTTTATCAACCATATTTTGTACAAAACCTTGAAGCAATGCTTATTGTTAAGAAATGCGGTTTAACTCATCCCTATAAAACCGGCTTATAGGGTGAGGATTGTCCCCACTTATAAGCACATGTTCAGATCTCTGATGTGAGACTCTTTAACACAACCCCCTCGCGCTCAGGACTGGACATCTGGAGCGTGAAAATAAATGGTGGGTGATCCGATAGCGGAAACCTGATAGTAGGTGGTCCACCGGATCTTAAACGAGGCTCTAGATATCATGTTAAGAAATGTGGTTGAACCTAACTCATCCCTACAAAACCGACTTGTAGGGTGAGGATTGACCCACTTATAAGTACATGTTCAGATCATATATTGTCCAATGTGAGACTCTTTAACACTAATTATCAACAGCTCAGCTTTCCATTACCTTCCAAATCGTGCAGCCCAATGAAGGGCAGTCCAACCGTTGATATCACGGAAATTAACAACCACGCCATAACTGAGAATGGGGTTCAGGGCCCACTCGAAACCCAATCCAGAAACCGTGTGTATAATCCCTTGCTCTTTCCAGGACAAAGAACAGCCTTCTCTTTCATCTCGTTCATTGGATCTGCAAGAAAGCCAGTGCTGCAGTTTATCCTTCAGCAGCTCTTGAAGAAGCCAATCAATAGTACCGGATGAAGTTCCATTGCCAACTAGGATAGCTTCTCTAATATGGCTCCATGAATCGTGATCTACTTTCTGTTCTGTTGAAAGATGACTTCCAGATTTTGTGCTGTCATTCCTCGTAGTAGAAGCAGAAAGGAGCATTTCTGCAAATTGAACAAGTAATAACAGCTCTTCTGGACTTCTAGCAGCTTCTGTTTCCAAAATATTACAATGAGTGCAACTAGTGGTCTTACTACGAAACTCAAACTCTTTGATTTCACTGCATGGTTCCTTATTTCCTGAAGTAATGTACAGAGTAACCTTTCCAAGAAGATTGGATGGCGCCTCACAACACATTACGCCAGCCTGAATCATTTCAGCAGGAACTTCAACATCACCAAACATACAAGCCCGGGTAGAATCCGAGGGAGGGCAGAGAAATGATCCAATAATGAACACCTACACATGGAACTTGGGAGTTTATGATTCAAAATATATGCAGCACCAATGGCAGCAGTATCTGTATCATATGATCAAGAAAATTAAATTTATTTTTTGGAGGAAACAACTTAGAAATAGTTATGCTAAAGAACTTTCATGACATTTCCCAAATTAATAACTGCATTATATACAAATAACTCTCATATATATGTCAAACATGTCGTGTATTAATACGAACATCTAGTTCTACTTTTAGAATTTATTATTTTATTTATTTTTAATAAGTTAGTATTTTCAGAATTTTTAAATTTGAATTTCAATATTTTTAAGATAAGATTTAGGTTGGAACAGGATTTACCTATACAATAGGATTTTTATCATTTAAATTTAAATGATGGTAATTATAGGGAAAGGTAATTACTAACCTAATTTAATTAGGACTTTTCTTTTATTGTAATTTTGTAAGCCTATTTAAAGGCATTTAGATTGGCAATAAAATTCATCAATAATTATTATCAAAAAATACTTGTGAAGAAGAGACTCTGTCAAGGACGGGTCTGCTTCTGCTTCTGCCTTCATCATAGGTCGAAGCAAAGCTTCTACCGCGTCTAGGACTGTGTCAACACGATCCAAGACAAAGGACCATAACATGTATGCACTTCAGGAACCAAGTAAAGTTAAGAAGGAAGCACCAATAAGGTTAATCAAAAGGAATTGTACTTCCATCATTCAGAAGATAGAATTCACTAATGAACATGAGTCATAAATCATTATACAGAGCCCAATATAGTAGAAGTAAAAAGGAGCAAACCTTTGTTGCCTCAGTGGCATAACAATATTCCGGGGAGACAGCTGTAATTGTAAATTTCTGTTTCTGCCCAACAGTCAAGCATGCATATGCATCCCGAGGTTCCTGAATTTGGCTTTGGTCAATCAGTGTTTCATAGTAGTCAGAAGTAGTTCCTTGAGTTTCAACCGAAGAATATGGATATTTTTTTACTCCACCAACATCTTGAGGAAATGCAAAGACAGCTGATGATAATAGAACATGAATCAGAGGAGAAAGAAGTTCCATTATGTGCCCAAAAGTGAAATTATCAAGTTATTAAGGTTAAAGTAAGCAATACAGTTCTCATAATTATTACTGTTGAGGTTTAGCGGATAATTGATTTCCTGGTTGGCAATCATTTCTCTTCCTGAGGAAGATAGTGACTTTTCCTGTTTCAAGTATATGAATTTTATTCTGAGTCATAGAAGTAAACTAAACATCAATAATATTTAAATAACAGCTGTAAATAACATAGTGGTTTCGTGAAATGCATAAATACATAAGTTATTTGTAAATTTAACAAAAGTACATTATCGACTCTTTATAATGTGAAATATAGCTTGGCAGTACTCACATTTTCATATGCCTCAAATGTATGTTGTTCTGGTAACTTCCTCACTGATGAGAACTTGCATGTTTCCAGCATCTCTGTCCAAGATAAGGGTTGTTCTTGCCCACCAGGGCAATCATGGTCAAGTAATTCATGATAATGATTGCCACTTCCATCTACAGAAAATGTATAAATATAAGAAGTTTTTCTTTCCTCTCTTTACGGTTTATGTTTGATAACAATAAGGAGAGAAAACAAACTACAAAGCATTTTTGTAGAATAAATTGAATCTGATCCATAACATAATGTGACAGATGAAAAAATATTTTAAGGATTTTAATGGACTAATAATTAATTTTGCAATGAAATGCTGCAATAGTAATTTTATTATAACCAGATTATTTTTTAATGTAACTTCTCGTGAACAAATAAATATAAACTACTTTTTCATTTATTACATTACATAAAGATTTATCCACATTAAAAGACTGTTTTGCATGGTTAATGTATTTTAACTAGGATCCCTTGGAGTTCTTGTCGGAGTGATTCCATATACAGGATTTGCTGCCGTATTAAAAGACTGTTTTGCATGGTTAAATATAAACTCTCTTTTTCTTGATTACTTGTTCACAATATGTGAAGGGGAGCTTTGGTCCGACCGTTGGATTTGCTGCCGTGCGACTAGAGAGCACGGATTCAAGTCTTGGAATTATCCTCTAGGAAATTTCACGGTAAGGCTGTCAAAATTAAATTAGCAATGGATCCATTATTTTCTTGGACCTAGCAATAGTGGTACTTCTATAGCAACAAGTTGCCTCCTTTCTCCATTTGTTCATATTTGTGTCCTAAACTGTGTGTGTGTGTGTTCCGGTGTGTGTGCGCGCGCGCTGAAACACAAGTTGAGGAGTCTCTATGTCAACTTTTCCTTGTCTCTTAATTTTCAGCCACCTCATCACCCTCTTCTTTTGTAAGATGCTTTTCACCCATTCTGTCTAACTCCTCTCATTTCATGCAGTGTACTTTTAGCCTCTTTTCCTAACATTCATCTCTTTAGTGCTTTTAAGTATACCTATATAGCTGGTTTTTGTTTTTAATGATTGACCACTAACAAATTAAGATCAATTCTCTTATATCTCCTCAAATCACTTTTCTGCTCTCTTTTATCTCCTCAAATCACTCTTCTCCTCAACCAATTCACTTTCATTACTGAACCTAGTAGCTTACCTTCAATGTTGTTTTAGTTAAACTAATAAAATTATAATGATTACTGTATAAAGATAATTTTGTAATTAAAACAGAACTTTAAACTGATTTTATTTGGCAGGTCGTGCAAAATGCAGGTCTACTTTAGGATCCATGCTAAACATAGGAATTAACTAAAATGTTTGACTAAAATAAAACATGTAATAGTTGAACCCGCCACCCCCAAAAGAACGTACTAATCTTTATCATGCAAATTTGTTTAAACTACCTTTTGCTCCATTATATCCCTCGTATGGTTGTTTATGATCATCTGGTCCAGAGAAGGCAACAGAAATTCCATGTGGTATTTCATGCTCACTATAAAAGGGACAAGTTTCTTTGAAGCTGCCCTCGTTCAAACTTAACTGTTCCTCCAACTGGCGCAAAGCTTGTGCATCTGTTTTCTCCTTCAAACTTAACTGTTCCTCCAACTGGTGCAAAGCTTGTGCATTTGTTTTCTCCATGTTATCCACTCCATTATTCATGATACCAGAGGTAACTTCTAAATACCCAGGAGGGCTTGAGAAATTCTGATCGGGTTCACATGAATCACCTGCTATTGATGTTGTCTCAGGGTTTTGAGGAGTATATGAGCTATGACTCTGACTAAATGCTGACAATTGTGTGACAGGACTAGAATTGGATGTCCCCTGTAACATATGGGTGTAAACAATAATGTTAAACTCAAAGGAAGGCTGCCCAGACTACGTATTCACACGGCGAATATAATCAAGTAATTGTCATTCAGAAAGTTGAGTCATTATAAGAGAGAATTTGATAACAACATGATTAATCAAAGTCCTCTAGAGAATGGTATCTAAAGTAAATCTGATCTTAAAATTAGGCGTTGACATGCACCATCATGTGTGCAGTTAGAGAGCAATATAACTGACCAGGAAAAAATGAACATTTTGGAGGTATGAACCACATAATTCACTATGGATATTCATGTTATGTATTAGAGAGATCTGAACTAAATGAAGAATTACAAACAGCTCCTCAACTATTTACATAAATTATTTTCATAAGGAAAAGCTAAAAGAATATCAAAATATTAGTATTACATAGAAAACTAGAGAACTAAAATACGGGAAAAGAAAAAAAAATCATTTAACTGAAGTTTCAAACGTGAATATTGAAAAAGGAGAAAGTGCTTAAAGTAAAATTTCCAAAAAGGGTAGGGAGTGAGCCCATGTTGTCCAAAAAGGGCTCCTACTCCCAGTTGTCACATGTCTAACATGCTGCAGTTGCAATAACTATGTTTATCTGATGTCATGTTCAGAAAAATCACCTCATTTGTTTCTCTGTAATGCACAAAAACAACATGTTCATATTCCCTGTCAAGACAACAGCAAAAGAGCAAATATAAACATCCATTACAACATAATAACATATAAATGAATACATCTTCAGATTAATAATGCCTGCTGAAGATAGTTTTTTTAAAGTCGATATAATTTGATTTTGGTAAAAAAATATATAAGTGTATTGTATCTTTATGCATGTTTTTTTACAAAATGTGCATGTTTTTGTGTCATTATGCATACAGAAGGCTGATTGTTTTTCAAAGGCAACAGAATTTTGTCTTGGGCAAAATTATAATTATTCCAAACAATTTTATGTCTATTTTGAAAGATATAACATGTAATGATAAACTTAACAATATGAAAGGTTTGTAGACAGCTAATAATTAACTCACGGGTTCAACATCCAATAACTTCGCCTTCGGAAACTAGGGTTCTCTGCTCCATGTGCATAGTAACAGTTTAGGGCTTCAACATTTCCAACCTAATGGTGCAGAACAGTATGATGACTCAGATGAAAAAAATCAACATATAAGATCTCATGTCAAAACAAATGTTGTCACAAAAGGTATCTATAATATAGCAATGTTGGCGCACCTTAAGCCGTTCATGTCCTTCTGCCACAGTTCTTCCATCTTTTTTCTTCCGCCAATTATGACCATCTTTTCGGAAGAAACGCATGACTCTTTTATTAAACAGATGCACCGATCCATCTTTCACAAAAATCAATCGCCAATGTTTTAACAATCAACAATCAGTAATAAACACTAATAACCAGAAAAACCGTCACTTAAATTCTTTTATCAATTTTAATACAGAGAACAAGGTTGTTAATTTACCTCGTGGCTGGTTAACAGGAACTTCGGTGAAGTTGCACATATCGTGATTTTGCAAAATGTAAAACACTTCTATAGGCTTGAGCCATCTTTTCTTAGCTTCTTGAAACAGATCATTGATATTGTATTGCAAACCTGCCATAACAACCTCACGTTAGACCAATAATTTATAACTCTATATATCCAAATTGATAGAATAAAACAGCCGAGTATGTCGAAAATCGGGGCCACACACTGTGACCACTAGCTAAGAATATTGCATAAATCTTCAAAATGGACAATAATTAAGCAAGCTGTGTAGCAATAAATTTTTACCAAACATAGGCATCAACTACAATCAGAAACTAGCAATAAACACACAAAGTTACACATGATTCCAATCAATTGAATTTGAATTCAAGTACAGTAAATTCATGAAACCAATCAAAGTAAAATTGAATAAAACGAGAGCAATCGGTGAATAATATGCATAACAAGGAAAGAAGAAGAAAAAAAAACTTTACCAGGTAGCATCGTCATTGATGATGAAGAGGAAGAAGAGTGTTAGAACTGGAGCATTTGAATCCACTCGTTTAGAACTGAATAACACAATGAGTTTAATTTTGGTGTTTTGCTTAATCAGTTAACGAAAACCTAAAGGGATTAATTAAGAAGTTGAAGAGATAAACTTGGATTAAAATTAAACAACAAGACACGAATTCAGAAGTTGCAACTTTTTCTCTCTCGAATACCTTTGGAATTTGGATTAGTGGAATTTTAATTTATTACACTTAGAGAGAGTTGCTAAAGTCAAGTGGAAAGTGGTGATTAGTAGTATATTCTTTTGTCGTCTTATATGTACGATTTGTTTTTCAATATACAGATAATAAGTTAATTTAAGTAAAAGAAAAATATAAAATTGAATTTGATAGTGATGGTTATTTATTCTCAAACGCAAAACTAAGAAATTCAACAGCACTTGGAATGAGAAACAAAAAGCACCGCAAGTAAAGAAAATGTTGACAAAACAGTCCCCGGTAGCTACCATGACACTAGCCTACTGACCCACTAACACGAGGATTTTTCTTTGTACTATCTTTAGTGTTCACGCATTTTAATAAAAAAAAAATCAATAGTGTCTTTATAATTCATAATTTAATTTTTAGATGTACCAAAAATACAATTAAAATCAAGTTTGAGATTCATGTTAAAACATTGATGAAAATATTTAGAAATTTAATTTCTATGAAGGTCAAATTAGTACATTTTTTATTTATAAAACACATCATACCTTCTCTCTTTATTAGCTTTGTCAAAACTTATTTCTATCAATTTTTTAAATTTTTTTCGCTATTACTATTGCATTGAATTCAAGCATAACATATCAATAAACTTTTACTCAACCTCATTCAATAAAAAAACATTGAGTTCTCATGTTCCGTTTTTTTTTTTTATGCATTGTATGAAGTTAAACACATAATTTATTTATGGTAGATTATAACGGATAATAGATTTTTTACTTAGATATGCATGTATTTTTTTTTAAGTTTGAAGTTAGAGCACTAAGGCATGCTCTATTTCTTTGATTTCATGGTTTCAAAGAATATGGAAGTTAACTTTCAAATATGAGTGATATGCATATGTTGTTTGATTTTGCGCATTATATCCTTTAGATTTTTCTTCTTTGATTATGATATGATTTTTTTAGTGTAATTACAAGTAAAATATCTGACAACATAGACAAATTGAGGCATGGTAGAGTGGCACAACATGTTGTTGGCATATCCCTCATATTTGGGCCGACCCAAATGAATGTGACACTACAACAAAATAGATCTTTCATCACACTAAACTACAACGGTCAAACTGTTAATCGTGGTAATACCTTATTTTTGAACACACTTAGTTTATTTATATTTACGGAAGAAAAATTGCATTACAGTCAAACTAGTAAACCATGATTATACATTTATGGAGTGACAGGTTCGAATCTCAGCTCCAATAATTTTTACTTTTTTGTTAGAACGAATGTTGTTCTTATAATTATAATATATAAATTAAAATTAAAATACCTAACAGCAGAGTTGTTAATGTAAACCGTTGTGAAATGCATTACCTTTCATCAAGGTTTTTGAACAAGATCGTGGTGAAATTGTTTATTCATATATAATATAAGTGAATTAGCTCTTGCTTATTGACAGTATCGTCGTATCTCTCACAGAAAAATCATAGCACATATTTTCTCTCTTCTTCTTCGCCATTAGTTCCCCCTTCATATATAAAGGTATTCTTCTTCTTCCTTGTTCTTTCTTTTTCGTGTATGTTGTTATGTTTCACATAATTTTCTTTTTGTTCGAGAGTTTATGGGTTTTTTTTGTATGTTGTTGTTGTTTTATGTTGTTGTTGTTGTATGTTATTTTAAAAAATGGTTTCTCTTCTTGTTCCAATTTTAGATTATTCTCTCAGATTTTAGATCCTTCTCTCAACATGAATAGTTTAAGCAACAAAATTATCCACGAGATTCAGGTTACAAAGGAGGTTATTGATATGGTAGAGTTATGGTTGAACAAAGTCAAGGAACCGGAATTGGTTGGGGATCACATTACTGTTGTTGTTGAACCGTCTTATGAAATAGGCTATAAAAAGATTCTTTTCAAGAATTTTAACCCTGAAAAGATAAAGAAGGTAGAGGATATTATGAATGACCTAATGAATTTGGATGCAACTAATTTTGAATCAGGTGAAGACCTTGAGAACTATGAAGACCTTGAAAACTACACAAATTCAACTAAGCATGAAGATTGAAGACCTTGTTATGTTTCACATGATTTGTTGTTGGTTGTTGTTATTGACAATTTTTTGTATGATGTGGCTATTGTTGCTTGTTATATTACAATATACTGCTAATTTATGTTAACATGCTGCTTTTTAATGTGGCGTGATTTGCTTCTTTTTTGTGTCATGTTTCCGATTATGTTAATTCTAGTTTATGTTTTAAAAACAGGTTAACATTCTGAAAGTTGTTTATATTTCGAAATCTGGTTCAAGAGAACATACTATAGGTGTGGTTCATAAATGGTTTGTTTTGCTATATAGAAACAATATAAGAAGTATGAAGCTATTTTGGAATATTCATCCTCCTTGTATTTTTTCTTCATGGCAACACAAAATAGATCAACTTCAGATCATTCCACGAATCTTTTCAATAAAAGGTATGTTGGTGTCATTTTGTTGATAAATGTTGATATTGTTGTTGTTGTTGATAAATGTTGATATTGTTGGTGTATGTTATTGTTGAGTTTATTATAATGTATGTAGATTGTGTATTTCACTAACCCTTCATTTAGCATGCATTCATTTAAAGTGATTTAGAAAATTATAATCTGAAAATTAAGTTGTATTTGAAATGCAACTTAGATCAAACATGTTTTTAGAATTGCATGCATCTCGTAATTCATCTATATCACTCTTTAACACATAGAACTTGGTTTATTGCCCCAGGTTCTTCAAAGCAATGGTTCGTTCTTTATTAATTTATATTGCAAAACATCAAATTTGTTGAGAAAATGAATCATCTTCATTGTGGTCATCATAATAATCTTCATCATTGATTAAAATAATGATGATGATAGCAATGATGATGATTCCAAATTAGTCAACATATTGATGCTTTGTAAACTAAACTAGGAATGAATTGTTGCTTTGAATAACTCGGAAATCGAATCAAGTACTACGTGTAAAGAAGCAAGAGATGAATTACGACATTAATAATTTGAAAAACAATGATCTGTTTAAGTTGTTTTTCAAGAATAATTTATTTTTTCAAATTATTATCTTCTACGTCAATTTTAATGGTTGTATATGTTTAGTGAGGTGTAAGGAAAAATAAGCAATCTACATATTTTATAATAAACTCATAGTAATTTAATATTAATTATATTCCAAAGAAATTGTTGTTGTTGTTGGGTTTCGAACCCATGACCTAAATCTATATCACAACGGTTGTTTAATATAATTATTGCGATAGGTAGCGCACTACCTAACTTATAACCACAGTCACACACCCATTGTGGAAACCACCATACATACAATCACACGCTACCTAACAACGAACATGAAACTGTCATTATATGTGTTTCACAATCGTCATTATATGTGTTTTCTGTAGTAGTGTGGGTTAGTAACCCATGTGTGTGTAAGACTCTTTTATATACAACAAAGAGAATTAGATAAACAATTCATAATGTGAGAAACAAAAATAAATAAGAGAATGGTGAAATTCCCGCAGCCCCAATTTAGCACCGATCAGTCCTACGAGATTGGAATTTTCTCACGATCCAACTGTCGGATCATCCTGATTTTTGGTAACAATGTTCAGAACTCATAGTGGTACACTCTGAACAGTGGAGATCGGATTTTGAGCTTTATAGACCTGTCCCCCAAGTGGTTTTCTAAGGTACAGTTTTTTGTGTTTGTTTTGGTTGATTGTATCTCTTGATTCTTGTTGTATTTCAAGATTGATTGTAGATCTTGATGGTGTTGATGTATGCCTCTAACTAGTGTTAGAGGGAACCTTGATTGTATCCATTTTTTTATTATAGTGGATATTTAAGTGGCATACGGGTCCCGTGGCATACTAGTTAATGAAGGTTTTTCCATACTTAATTTTTTTTGTTTTGTATGATGTATTTTGTTGATTGTCGTTGCATTTGATATTCAGTAGATATTATGTTGTTGGATTATTTCGTCGCATTTGTGATTTCCTCCCAACACATGGTTCCACTTGGAAGGAAAAAGCTAGACCCTCTAGTCCAAACACTGGTGCTAGTTCATTTGATCCATGACCACTGTCTTTCGGAGTTCATATGTCTCCGACATCATCTTCCCGGAGACATGAGTCTTATCCCAGAGATCCAACTTCTTGTTGTTCCCGATGTTTATCCAGGAGACCCTTCATACACCTCACTACTTTATACGTGTGCAAACCATATTGCTAGGCATTTTTGGAATGGAGAGGTAAAATAAATTTGTATTTTATTTTGTTAAACATATGTGTTATAATATTTGAACTTTCTGACAATGATGTATTTTTTACAGCACTGTGATTCGTTAAAATGTACTAACCACGGTAGGAAGATTGCAAAGCTCTTGCAGCCAGATAAACCATGGTTTCTGGATGTCATGCGGTTATCTAGGCTGCAAGATTTATGCAGGATTAAGTATACTTTTATTAACCATAGTTTGTTGTTTGCTTTCATCGATATATGACACTTAGAGACTTGTTTGTTCCATCTTCTGATTGATGATATATCAATCACACTGGACGATGTGTCATACCTCATACATCCTCTGATTAAAGGAAGATTTTTGACCCACTATATACTTAATCGACACAAGGCACTAGACATGATGATGTAATATTTAGGAGTTGACTTAGGTGACACCCAACATGAGATAGAGGACATCGGACGATGTCATGCCAAGTTTAAATTTCTAAAGAGGTTGTATAGATACCACCTGGATGTGGCAGTTGAGGTTGATGGTTAGGATGCACAAGTAACACGTCATGGAATATGTGCATTGACGTTATACCTCTTGTATATGGGTGGCATATTCATATTTATGGACAAAAATGCATACAATTTCGATGTCGTCTACCTGAGTTACTTCATTGACTTAGAGAGGATTCATGAGTACAACTAGGGGGCTCTTATTTGGTTTATCTCTACTCCAAGTTTGGTGAAGTTTGTTTATGGAAGACTAGACATATGACATCAAGCAACACCCTATTTACGGTAATCTATTTGCACCTTTACTATTATTGATTTTTCATAACACTTGTGCTACGTTGTTACTAATATTTCATCGAAACCATTTTTCAGGCATGGATCTTCCAACATTTCACACGCCTCTCTGGATAGGAATATGTGGATTACTACAACGAGGTTTTTCCACATGCTTGCTCCTTCATCCTTTTCAAAATGAATCAGGCGATCGAGCCGTTTAGAGTTTATCTTAATTTTATCGCGACAAATGATATAAACTTCACACCATATGATGATCACCATGAGACACACTATTCGATGATATATCCTTCTATTCTTTATGGCTAGCTTGTGGGTCACGACTGATGTATCGACATCTACTTGAGCGAGTCATTCTCCAATTTAGGTATGTGCAGGTTATTCCTAGAGCCTCCACCATTGTCTCTCCTCCCACAATCTGTCCCAAGGATGTTGATGAGATATTTACATAGTATCATGATCATGGTCCTAAGGGATGTATGTAGTGTGCTAGATCTTCATTAATGGAGTACTGCATATAAATACACCCAATAGTTTTTTAGAGTTTCAAATCCTTACTTGACATCATATGCAGAGAGAAATCTACCCATTCCAGCTCATCAAGAGATATTAGAGGAAGAGCAAGCTAGAGTAGACCATGTCGTTTATGTGTAGTCAATCTATCAGCGTATTATGGCTATTGGATGAATGGGTATAGAGAGAGAATAGAGTTTCAGGAAGACAATCTACGAATGGCAACTATAGAGGCCATGATAGTCGAGGTACACGATGCCTTGTAGTACAAGAGGAAGATGAGGAATTATGGGGTAAGATATTCTTAGTAGTTGACTTTTTATTTGTATTTTGATAATTTGCATTTTGGTTTGTATTTTATGAACAATGCATGGTTTGCATTTTGTGTTAATATTTGGTATTTTTATTGAATTATATAAGTGTATGGTTTGATTGAATTATATATTGGTATGTTCATTGTATTTTGTGATCAATGTATGGTTTAATTGAATTATATATTGGTATGTTCATTATTTTGTGATTAATGTATGGTTTGATTGAATTACATAAGGTTTATTAAAATATGTCAAATTTATAACACAAATATTGTCCATGGGGTAATTTACTATCTTGAGGGTTAATACAGAAGTTAACTTCCGCAATATCTATTGAATTATGAAATAAATACAATATCATGAGTTCAATATGTGCCCAATGGATTAGTTTGAAACATAACCTAAGGACTCACCCTTTCATCAATACAGAAGTTAACTTTCATATAACTTTTTTAGCAAAATGGGGGGTGACTCACTTACGAAGTTTTTTTTGTGTGTGTGGATATCCAGAGATTAACTTTCGTAGTATTCGAAAGGTATTTTTTTGGTTTCCTAGGGTGGTTATTCACCACTAAGGGTGGTTATCCATATAAGCACCATACTCATTATGGTGTACCATAAAAGTTCCAAACCAACAGGAAATTGCATACCAGACTTTTTTTGAAATATGGACATTCCTAAAATCAAAGTGGTATTTGAGGGCGTGCAAGATGAGCTACCACACAAGGCCTAAAATTTGTCATGGTTTAAATGTGATTATATATGACCTCAAAAATATTTATCATATAGTCAAACCATGGACAAATAGAATCCTTTTTGTTTTAGCATGATTGAATCATGAATAACTTACACATGACCTTAAAAAACATAAGACGAATCTACCTAGAATAAACGTGATATTGTCTCATCCGCACCATACCCATATGAAAGTTGCATATGACCTTGACCAATTACTCCTCTTCTATATAGGCTTTCCTTAGTAGATATGTTATTATTGAGCATTCTCTACACCAAGGCTAAAACCTTTAATGGAGTCGTCTTCTTCCAAGCCCTCGGCGAAGATGAATTAGTTGTCGGTGCAAAACCTAACAATCAAACAATGTATGTTTCTTTTGCACAATAGTTATTTTACAAACCTTCTCACAATACCAAATATCTTCCTCTGATTCTTTGAAATCTACCAATTCTAGGATCCTTTTAAATTTATAAAGATCTATCTTTTCTTCACGGTTAATGTCCCTAATCAACTCAAAATCCCACATTTTCACTCCACTCTCCGCCACTCAAACATCCCCAAGGTTTTTTTTATCTAAATAACATACATCAACCCGCCACAATTAATTATTTATATCATAATAGTTAATTAACCCATTACTCACACTATATTTATTAGTTAAAGTTGTATACCACAACATATCCCTCTCTATTCAAACTTTCCAACCCCATTTTTTCAAAAGTGCTATGTTAACAACCTTCAGATTTTGAATTCCTAAACCCACATCCTCCATCGGTTTACTGACCTTCCTTTAACTAACTCGGTTTATTTTTTTCCCATTCTCACTACCTCCCAACAAAAATCATTTACAGAGTAATTCAAGCTTAGAGATTACACTTGACTAAACCTTGAAAAAAGAGAGAAAGTGGATTGTAATTGTCAACAAGATTGATTTAACGATAATAAAACACCTTCCAATAGACAATCAATTAGACTTATATCCTGACAATCTAGCTCTTATTAAATTTATGACTACCATTGGTTTCCACATAGCTTTTCTTCTAATATTTGCATCAATTGGCATGCCAAGGTTTTTGAAGGATATGAAATTAATTTTATAATTTAGAATATTAGTTGCTTCCTTTATTCACCTATTTTAAATATTTACACCTACCAATAGGCTCTTATGGAAGTTAACTTTTAACCTATACATCACCTTAAATAGTAATAATTTTGCCTTTATGGTTTGTATAGTCTCCCGACTCTGGGAACCAATTATCAATGTGTCGTATTCTTATTGAATATGGGAGAAAGATTTATCCCATCCCTCAAATTTATAGTACCTCATCGGATTTGCTCATCAGGATATTGAATCATTTGATGCAATGAGAAAAAGAAAAACTAACAAAGGATTTCATTGCCTTAAACCACATTCATGTCAAATTCTTTTGTGAGGCTACCATTCGCCCTGATTGAAATTGACAATGTTTTTAAACATTCTAATATGCATCTTCTCCAACTTTCTATGAACCCCATATTGATAACGACAAAATCCAACAAAAAAAGAAGCTCTGATAAATAGAGTCATAGGCATTTTCGAATTCTACTTTAAAAAGTAAGTCTTCTTTCTTATTTCTTTTGACCTCAAGTGCAACTTCATTATCCATTAGGATCCCATTCCTTATTTGTCTTCGTGCGAAGAAAGCTAATTGGAATTATGATATGACTGGTCTGGTCACCTTTTTCAATATGTTTGCTAACACTTTTGAGGTTACCTTATATACATGTACTCAACAAGATATATTAGTATGAAACTAGATACTTTCATTATATTCTTATTTAAGATCAGAGTCACGCTAATCATTATGGAGTGTATAACTCCGACCTTATTTATAAGTAAAAAAGACAATGTTCACACTTATTGAGAAATGATAGTTTAGTGAATTTAATTTTCTTGATTTCATTTAAAAGAGATAACATAATTACTAATATATCGTTAATTAAATTATCACACACTAACAATATTAGGTAGTTAATGCAGAGATAGTTTTGGTATAAAGTTGTACTGGTCAAAAAGTACAATTGTGCAAGTTCCTCTTGTGAGGGCATGAGGAGTCAAAGACCTTAGTAGGTATATTATGTTGTATGGTGGTTAGGCCTTGTCCACTGAAGCGGGAAGCCATGTATGGTGGTGTTTTATGGTGGTTTAGAGATCTTGCTCACATGAGGATAGAAGCCTTATAGAGTGATGTGCTTAGGTATAAGCATATGGGGGGTATGATATGTATTACTTAAGATTTATCCCCTCTCTCGTTAGGGAAGAAGTATTTATAGAGGCCTCTAGGGCTTAGGGATCTCTTGGAAAGGGTCACCGATCAACCAATTAATAGTGGACCATTGAATCCCTATTTCCACAAGTGACATGGATCAATTAATGATCTTGATTTATCTTTGCCCAAGAAATGTCTTATCATACGTTTCCCATGAATATGTGATAGGAAACCCCTGGGGCAGGGAGATACCTTCCCTGGGCGACATATTATCGTCGCCTTTCCTAGAGTGTCCTACATTTATCACCCTATGTGGGTCCTTTTAAAAATATAACAATATATAGTTCCTTAAGCACATGGTCTTTTGATATAGGACGAAGTGTGTTTTAAATCAAGGCTCATGGAAGTATCTTGAGGACCTTCACTTCTTGAGGGTGTACCCCGAGGGTGAGGTTTTGATTATCCTAGGACATCTAAGTCCCTCAGACGAATTTATACATGGCATGGATGATGAGACTAAAAGTCCCTTAGACGAGGCAATTGAACTTTCAGACGGGACTTCTATCAAGCCCTCAAATAAGACTTTTAATCAAGTTTCTTAGGCCATCCTCCGGTTGCACTCTGAGGCGTGATTTCTTTGTCTAATCCTGCCATAGAAAACACTAAGTCCCTTAGGAGAGGTTTTAATTAGCTTGGAAGATCTAAGTTCCTTAGGAGAATGTATATGTGGCCCGGATGATAAGACTTCAAGTCCCTCAGGCGAGGCAATTGATTATTTGAGCGGGACTTCTATCAAGCCCTCATACAAGACATGTGATCAAGTCTCTTAGGCCAGACTCCGGTCACGCCTCTTAGGCATGATTTCTTTGTATAATCCCGCTCGTGGAAACACTTAGTCCCCCATACGAGGTTTTTATTTTATTGGGAGATATAAGTCCCTCTAGAGAATTTATGTGTGGCCTGGAAAATGAGACTGCAAGTCCTTCAGGCAAGGAAATTAACCTTTAAGGAGGGACTTCTATCAAGCCCACACACAAGACATGTGATCAAGTTTCTTAGGCCAGACTTCGATCGCGTCTTTTAGGCATGATTTCTTTGTCTGATCCCGCCTAAGGAAACACTTAGTCCCTCAGGCAAGGTTTCAATTATCCTGGGAGATCTAAGTTTCTCAAGAAAATTTATATGTAGCTCGATTGATGAGAATGCAAGACCTTCATGCGAGGTAATTTATATGTGGCCCTCATACAAGATTGTGGATTTATATGTTTGCAGGTGTAAAGTCAAAAACCTCGCAGAAGATCTATTTGAAGTTTTGATAACGATAATGATGATCAAAGTTGGTGGCAATAACTCGCAACCTTGATGATGGAGATCTAACCAAAGAAACATCTCATGCCTCATAAACAAAAGGAGACTCAAGATCAAAGTGCATATATAATCAAAAGCAATCTAGTAAAGAATCTTGAAGCCTATGATAAAATATAAAAGCCCACCAAGTCTTATTTGTCTGTACGAGTGACCCGAGTATTGTAAAAGTAAAAAATTAGCTTAGAAGTACTAAGGAAACTCATACATACACCTAAAATATTTTATCTTGAAAATTATTTTCATACAAGATATTAAAATTTGTCCAAAACTTTTTCAAACCATTGTTTAACTAACCAATCCATTGGTAATATGTGCCAAAAGATTGGAAAAACGTTTCGAAGGCAACCAATCAATTGGAGTATTAAGCTAATCGATTGGAAGAGTGTCAATCGATTAATCAAATGATAAGGATAACACATTAATGACTTGCAATAGCTCAATATCCAAACTTTCATATTTAGGATTGATAATATATTAGAAATGATATGGCCAATCAATTAGAGCATTATTCCAATCGATTAGCTCATTAATTTGGCCCATTGATTATTCCCATTTTTAGTTTTTCCAACTACTATATAAGGGATGCACATCTCCTCTTCACAACACACCACTTTCCAACATTTTGCCTTTTTTTTGGAATTTATCTCTCTAATCTCTCTCTCTCTCTCTCTCTCTCACACACACACACACACACACACACACACACACATCTCGAAAAATGCAATTCTTTGCGAAGTGCTCACACACTCGCAAAAAAGATGTTCGAACAGAGTCGCCACCGAACTTTATTTATCCCCAAATAGTGAAAGGGAAAATATCGATAAAACCCCTAAAAGAGAAAAAGAAAATGGTCGTTGCAACCAAATTCGGGTTTGGGAGTCGGTTATACAAGGGGAAGGTATTAATACCCCTCACATCTGTTGTACTCAATGGGAACCTCTTTGTTAGATTTGCGATAGAAATGATAGCTAAAGTTAATTATTTTCTTCTACTTATTAAGCGAGAAAAATAAAGAAAGGAAAATGTTTTTTATTTAAAGGGACGCCTAACAAGATTTCTCAATCATGCTCCTACGTATCTTCAAGTGCTATGAAGAACTCAAGGCTATGTAATTCTACTTAGAAATAACTATTGGGTTGATTGCTTTTAAGGAGTGATCTTTTAGACATATTGAGTGACTAAATCTTTACTTGTTGCTTGCTCTTGGAGGCGAAAGTATTTGCTTATTTCACGTTGATATGGATAAAACATACTTGTTTCTGAAAATGTTTTTGAAGTCGCGCAAGGGAGAAAAAACAAGTTTGATTTGTTTGAGTTGATTTTAAGTAGAGACATCCATCCAAACAGGGATATCTACTGTAGTACTTAAATGCCCGAAAAGGAAGAGGCCTAAGCCTAATCACTCTCTTTTCATCCAAAAGTTTATTTATAAAAAATGTGTGGCGAATTAGGTTAAAGTTCATTAACGGAATATGATTATTCATACAGGAAGCTCTACTACAGTGCTCAAATAATCAGAAAAGAGAAGGTCGATACCCAATCAATCTTTTTCTTCTATAAGAGAAATAACTTAATTCAGATAATTATTTGTATTTTAATATGGAAGACAGATGTTTGAACATGAAGCTCTACAACATTATCCTAACATTCGAGAAAGAGAAAGTCTAAACCTAATCAGATTCTTCCATTTTTTATTGTGAAAAGTTTTAAATGGGGAACAACTTGACGTTAGATCAAGTATTTGAAGTTGATTTATGAAAAGAGTTTGGATTAATCAGGGGAATTATTTGACTTTGCATTCAATTTGGATTTAATTTGGGAAAAAGACTCAACGTTGGATCGACTGCTTATTTTTTTTCTTTTCTGAAAAGGATTGATTTTAATCTTTGGATTATCAAGAAATTAACACAATAAAAATAAATGAAAGTGGTAAACTTATTATGCATCACGGGAATGGGGGAACAATTTGTCAAATGGGGATACAATATAACAATTAACAAAACAAGCTCAATAATTAACTATAAATAACAAAAATATCCTTGTAAGAAAGCCAATGGACCATAAATATATCAGAAATTTGAACTATTGAATTTCGCGCTATGTTAAGCAATTGTATAGCGGTTCATGTATGAATCACCCTATATGAGTCCGGTCAACAAAACTCTATGCGTTTAAGCAATTTCTGAAGTTAAATTAATTTTTTAACTCTGGAATTGCAATGCATCTGTGAAAAACTGATGATTCAAGCGACATTTTAAACTGAAAACAAACAAAAATTAAATTAAAGAGTTTAACATTATGATAAGAAATCGTAAAGTGATTCATGTAGGAATCACCCTATCCGAGATCAGTCAACAAAACTTAATGCTTTTAAGCAGTTTCTAAAGTTAAGTTGATTTTTAACTCCGAAACTGCAAAGCATCTGTGAAAAACAACAACCACTTAGTAATTAAAATCAATTAACTAAAACTATAATGAACAATTTGAATAAAATATAAAAAAAAAACAAAATGAATCCTCTTCTTCTTCCTCACTATTTCACCTGTAACAACACCAACAACTTCATTTTTTTAAACACAAAACTCTTCCTCTCCCAAATCTCTCTCCCATCGATCTCTTTTTCTCATCCATGCCTCTCTCATTCATGATGCTACAACAACAAAAGTTTCAACAACACAAGCTTTCAAACTAAAAAAAAACTGAAACAAAATGCAAACAATAGTGTGTCTACATGGCAGAGCATCTCACCCGCAACGGTCTTATGAGTTGTAGGTTTGAAGAGGTGAAATGGAAGGTGATGAAGATGATGTTTTGTCATAGATGGTGAGGCATGTGGTGTATGTGGTGCAGTGCGTTTGTGGTTGAAAACGAAGATGGAGGTCGGAGAATGTGTTGCGGTGGTTGTGAAGGTTGGTGCTCAGTTGTGTTTGAAGGAGTAGATTTGGACGAAGGGAGATTTGAGATGGTGATGGGTTTGAGTGAAGAGGGTTGAAGGTGTTAGTGTTATGGTGGTAATTATGGATGTCTTACAAAAGCAGTATTGTGGATGCCTTGTGTCACCGGTAATAGAGGGTGGTGGTGTTGTTTTTTCGGCGGATGTAGTGGTGGGGAAGAAATGTAGCGGCCAAAAAACGGTGTTCACGGTGGTCAAAAGGTTGAAGGTGGTGGTGGTGTGCCGCCAATTACCTTATGCAGTTAGACATGTCTTTGTTTTATGGTGTCATTGGGAGAGGAAACTTGAGATGTGAATCGTGAAAAAAAGTGTTCTCAACCTCTCTTTTTATTTTTTCATTTTCCCCCTACTGAGTGTGAGAGTGTTGAGAGGTTTTTTGAGTTATAGTGTTTTATACTAAAATCCAAAATGAGTGAGGGAAAGTGATACGCATATTAACATGAGAGAGAGAATATTTGATTGGTGAGAGATTATATGGGGCACTCTCTTGTTGTTATACAGTGGGAAAGAGAGGAAAGCATTAAGACATGTTTGGCTTTTGTGATTCATCAAAAACGTTTTTTCTTTCCACCTCCAAACCCAATGCACCACGTGGCTATCCCTAAAAATGGGAAATTCCCATGTGCCATGTGTCATTTTGATATTGGTCTCTCACTCCAACTAATAAGATGTTATTATGGTTTCCAAATCCCAAACAATGCCATAAATGCCCCTTGAAGATATTTTTAATGTGAAATGAGTTTTGGAAAAAAAAACTAAATAAAAACTAAATAAAATATTTTAAATATTCAAAATTAAATCGAAACAAAAAAACATGTATAATCTTATTTAAATGTTACAAATATTTTGACAAAGAAACAAAAATAAAAGGACTCAAAATGAATAAAATCGGGCGCAAAAATTCTCAAAGATTTAAAAGGAATGCACTAAAAAGATCATCGCAAAATAAACTTCTGGAAAATAGACATGTTTTAATTTAATTTTGAAGTAAAAAAGACCAGTTAAAAAGGTATATGCTGATCAAAATGCGACTGAAAAAGGAGTCGAAAAATAAAACGAGCACGCCAAGTTAACCTATGTGAATTGTATATCAATAAAATTGACGTTTAAAAGCTCGATTTTGAAATTTCCACCCTCTAATTTGACGTACATTTGAAGATTGATTCAACCCGCATGTTCGTAGATCCGAAAAATTATTTTGAGCGATATTTCAAGCGTTATACGAAACAAAATGCATGTTGTGATGAATAGAAAATGCAGGACATCTTATGAATGCATTGATTTACTAATCGAATGATCATGAACATACAATCATATGCAAATCAATCACTCTTGGACCATTTTCTTCCGATTCTTAAAAATAGTCAAGACCTTACAAAGATTCAGATGATGACAATACTCTTGATTGTCACCTTCTGAACCTCTGAAACAATGATGAACTAGAATGAACGATGCACTGAGATTGAAAAATCAAGTCTTTTGACTTCTTAATCAACAGATGACTGAATGAATGTCATCAAGACCAGATAAACTATCAGAACTCTTGATTTTTCATCTAAACCCCGATGAATGCTTTTAACTAATGTAATCCATGATAAAATGAGATGATTTGACTATGCAAATGTAAGTGAAGAAACCTAGGGTAAAATTTATGGTATGACAGATGCCTATATTTAAACATCTTTAATTGGAGTATATGAAGAACTCTTATCTCCAAATCATCATGGTGAAAGAGAATTTTAATACCAAACAGACCCAAATTTTTCCCTCTTATGCAATATAATGATATGCTTATGGTTACGAATGAATGCAACTTTACTAGAGATGGATTTGTTATAAAGTACCATGTTCGGTTGTTCTTAAAACGTTCTTCGTTGGAGGTAGACTCTCCTAGGGAAGAAATGATCATATTCAACTGCTCTTAGATGAAAACAGACTCCTCTATGGTTTGAGATGTTCAACTTGTCATACCCTAAATTTTACTTTAGGTTTCTCACCTGCATCAGCATAGCATAAATCATGTCATCTTATCATGCATTCCATCAGTCAAAAGCATTCATCAAGGGTTTATATGAAAAGTCGGGAGCTCTTGCATTTTATCTGGTCTTTATGATATTCATTCAGTCATTTGTTGATTAAGAAGTCAAAAGACTTGATTTCTCAATCTCAGCGCATTGTTTATTCTAGTTCATCATTGTTTTAGAGGTTCAGAAGGTGACAGTCAAGACTATTGTTATCATCTGAATCTTTGTAAAGTCGTGATTATGTTTAAAAATCAGAAGCAAATGGTTCAAGGGCAATTCGTTTGCATCTGATTATCTATTTACAATTATTCGATCCGTAAATCAACGCATTCACAAGATGTCTTCATTTTCTTCTTATCACAACATACATTTCATTCCACATTTTGTTTAAAATGTCAACCAAAATAATTTTTCGGATCTACAGACAGACCAGTTGAATCAATTTTCTATTGCATGCAGAATTAGCGGGCGAAAAAAATTCAAATCGAGCTTGCAAACGTCAGCATTCTTAAGCTATGGTTCGCGAGGTTTAACCTGACGTGCTCGTTTTAATTTTTCGACTACTTTTTCGATCTCACTTTTGTCAGGGTGAGCCTTTTTAACTGATCAATTTTTATTTCAAAACTTTATCAAAGCATGTATGTTTTCGAGAAGTTTATTTTGCGTTGATCATTTTGGTGCATTCAGTTTATTTTTGGGGGCATTTTTGCACCAATTTTTATTCATTTTTTATCCGATTTTTATTTTTATTTTTTAACCAAAATAATCGTTGAAATTAAATAGAATTTTCTACATTTTTATTTCGATTATATTTTTGTGTTTTTTTTAATTATTAACATTTAGTTTTTAGCTTTTTTAAAAAAGTTAAGAAAAAAAAATATCTCCATCCTCTCCACTCACAGAAGGACACATGTCCCCCATTTTTTGCCATTCAAATGGAACCACATCTCCCATCTTTTGCACCTCATGATCTCTCACTCTCACGTTTCAGTAAAAATAACACTTCCTCATCTCTTCTACAACATACAAAACCAAATTTTCACTTTTCACTTCTACACACTTTTAACAATAAACACAAAAACCTTCATCATTTTTCATTCATCAAAGCTAGCCAATAAACCCAATATATCTCATCTCACTCCTATGGTTTTGAAAACAGATAAAAAAACCAACACCTTGAAACATCAGAAACGACTTTTAGATTCACACAAAGGAGAAAAACAAAACCATATTCTTTCATTGCCAACAACAATCATCTTCATCACATCTCATCATACAAACCCATACAACCATACCACTCTTTTCCACCATTTCAACATCACCTTAAAAGACCAAAACCAAGAGATCAACCACCAAGTCCACATCTTCTTCAATTTCTATCACAAAACACAAACCAATCACCACACACCATATTCACTCTCCCTCACTCTTGAACAACACAACCCTATATATGAAATTCTTCCTTTCCATATCCTGCTTCAAACAGAACCAATTTTTAACACCAATACTTTTTCACCACAAAACCTTCTTACTACAAACATCATTTCCATTACCAACCTTTTAAACACAACCTTTCAAGCATATCTTCACAATCCAAATTGTTTGAAACCAAACCAATAATATCATCAAGTCTTCAAACAACAATCACAAATATAGCCTTTAAAAAAAGGAGAAGAAATAAAACTGGATCGAAAAAAGTCATCGAAGTAAACCGTTCACGCATAAAACAACAACAACATCGACTTTATTTGATCATCACCAAAACTGCATCACCGAAATTCTGCCCCTGCGCAACTGTGTCAAAGTTGTTATCAATCGCTCTCTATCGCAAAACTGTATCTCCCTCTCTTCACAGCGAAGCAGACCACCACACGGTCTCACAACCAAACAACAACGTGCAACAACTACCTTAACACCACAACAAGACTTCAACGTGACTCCCTCCGTCGCACTCTTAGCAGCGCGCCTGCATACCTATTCCGTTGCTCCCGTCGCCGCCGTTTTCGACACCAAAGCTCACCATCACAAATCCAAATCGGTACCTTTCATTTGCTGCTTTTTTCTTTTTCATTTTTTATTGTAGGCTTTTAGTTTTGTTGTAGAAGGGGACCATAATTTACTTCGAAAAAAAGAAGAAGCAGAGTAAAAAGGGGCATCGTGAGGGAGAGGAAGAAAGAACTGTGAGTTATGCTTCTTCCTTATTCTTTTTTCCATTTTCAATTTTTGGTATTCCTTTTTGTTTTTAGTATGTTTATATTAATACTTCCACATGTCAGCAATTGGTTAGACCTTTTCAAAATTTGAAAAAAAATCAACTCCCTCTTCTGCAAGTGACCATCGCCCCTCCCTCATGTTTTTTTATTAATTATCATTATTATTAACTTATGGCTATTTTTGATTATTGGGTTAGGTCCAATTGATTTTGATGTTTACACTCCATATCCATGTTTATATCCTCTTATGTTTTATTTTTACTTTTATAGTCTTTTAATTCAATTTTGTTATTTATTCTATTTTATTATATTTCTTATTGTTAAGTTAATTATTAGAATATGGGTTAATTGTTTGATTAATTTCTATTTGATTAGTTAAGATTTGTCTGGTTAATTTATTAATTCATTTTTAATTAATTGTTAGGTAGTTTGTTTGGTTAATTGGTTTCAATATATTCAGTCGATTAATTATTCAATTCGTGTTCACACTATCACACATGTAAATAATCATACTAATATTTCATTCGAATTCATTAAAAATTTCAATTTCAAGCCTTTGCTCAAATCCTTTCAAAACAATTTTGCTAAATTAATACGATTCATTTCATAAATCAATTTTCACCAAAGTGAGTGCTTGATCCAACGTCAAGTATCTCTTCCGCTTAATTAAAATTCTTTTGTAAACCAACTTAAAATACTTGATCCAATGTCAAGTTGTTCTACACACGAAATTCTTTTCTCAACAAAATCGAAAGATAAAGTGAAAATTGATGCACGCCTTTTGAATACCTTGGTCTTTCGCCTTAAAATACTTTAATTAAATTAGGATAACAAGTGACAATTGGTGCATGCCTTTTGAACAGCTTGGGTAAACAAGCGTTTCGTGCACACCTATGCTCAAAGGTTTACTAAAATTCTGAAAAGACTACATTTTCATAAAAGTGGATGACCAAGGACCGAGAGATGCACATCTCTCTACAAACCCTGGGTAAATTAACGCTCAGTGCATACCTTGTTCCAACAGTTATGCCCTGTCACATCCAAACTTTTCTCATGATCAACTTGCAACGCTTGATCCAACATCAAGTCGTTGGTGCAAAAAAAATTGTAATAAAATTGAAAGACAAAGGACCAAGAGATGCACATCTCTTCAGACCCCTTGATGACCAAGCATTCGGAGCACACCGGATTCAAAATGATTATTAATCTTTCAAATCAAAAACACATTAAACAAACTTGGAATGAAGGGACAATGGGACCACAACCATACATATCCCGAGTAAACATGCGCTTAGCGCACACCTCTACTCAAATGTTTACTCACCTTCCACAAAGATAAATTTTTATTATAAAAGCAACTTGACCAATCAAACTTGTTTTTCGCCCTTGTGCGACTCCGAAAACATTTTCAGAAACCGATATGCTTTATCCATTTTGACGCGAAACAAATAAAGACTTCAACCTCAAAGAGTGAGCAGTAAGTAAAGGTTTAATCGCTCAAATGCAATCTCAGCATCACTCCCTAAAAGCAATTAACCCAGTAGTTATCTTTTAGTAGAACTACATATCCTTGAGTTCTCCATAACACCTAGAGATACGTATGAGTTGAATTGAGAAATCATGTCAGGCACATTAATGTTAAAAAACACCCCTTTAATAAAAAAATGTTCTTTCTTTCTCTTTCCTCACTCGATAAGTAGAAGATCACAAACTAATATCACAGTAACACTCTTGCACAAAACTAATTAAATGGGTCCCGTCGAGTATGATGGATGTGAGGGGTGCTAATACATTCCCCTTGCATAACCAATTCCCGAACACGGTTTGGTTGCGACTACCATTTGTTTTTTATTTTTCGTAGGTTTTATCGATATTTTCCCTTTCCCTATTTGGGAATTAATAAAGTTCGGTGGTGACGCTGTTTTGTTTTATATTTCGAGTTCCTTACATTTGGGTATTTTTTGCGCCACAACACAACTACTCATACTTCTCAGATCTAACAAAGAGAGATCTCCGTATTTGAACTAAGATGCTTGGATCTAACACAAAGAGATCTTCGCATTTAGTTAGTTGAAATTTCCGATCTAACACACATAGATCTTCATATTGTTAAAATAAATGTTAAGATCTAACACAAAGAGATCTTCGTATTGCTGAAAATAAAGAAATATCAATCTAACACAAAGAGATCATCACCCTTATTGAAAATAAACTTCGATATAACACGGAGATCTTCATCCTATTGATGATTAATATTTAGATCTAACATAAAAAGATCTACACAATAAAGAAACTCCAATCCCACACAAAGAGATCATCGTCCTATAAAAAGAAACTTTGATCTAATACAAAGAGATCGTCGTCCTTGAATAAAGTTGCTTGGATATAACACAAAGAGACCCTCACACTGCTTAAATGCTTAAGATCTACCATAATGAGATCTCTATATTGTTGAAAAAGAAAAACTATATTTAACACAAATATACACAATAAAGAAAAATGATGCCAAAATCTACCACAAAGAGATCTTGGCATTATTGAAAGTGATACTACGATCTAACATAAAGAGATCAATGCCCTGAAAATGATGCTCTGATCTAACACGAGGAGATCGTTGCACTTCTAAGAAGAGTCTTTGATCTACCTTAAAGAGATTGTCGATCTATTGATAAGAAACTTCGATCTAACACATGAAGATCTTCGTTCTTGTTGAAAATGATGCTAAAGATATAATACAAAGAGATATTAGTACTGAAAAGAGACTATGTTCTAACACAAGGAGATCATTGCCCTTAGAATGTTACTTTGATCTAACACACAAAGATCGTCGCACCGTTGAAATTTCAATGCTCAGATCTATCACATATATATCTTACATCGTTGCAATTTAGATGTTTAGATCTATCACAAAGAGATCTTGCACCGCCAAAAGAAACTCTGATCTATCACAAGGAGATTATCATCCTTGAACAAATATGTTTGGATCTAACACAAAGAGATCTTCACACGTTGGGGATAAATGCTCGGATCTAAAACAAAGAGGTCCTCACATTGCTAAAAATGAAAGTTCTGATTTGACACAAAGAGATCTTCACACTCCTGAAAAAGATGTGAAGCTCTAACACAAAGAGATCTCCATATCTGAAATGAGTCTTCAATCTAACACAAAGAGATTGTCACTCTGTTGAAAAGAAACATCAATCTAACATACATAGATCATTGTATTTCCAATAAGAAACTCCGATTTAACACAAAGAGATCGTCACCTTTGAACATGGATGCTTGGATCTAACACAAAGAGATCATTACATCGTTGGTGTTTGATACTCATATCTTACACAAAGAAATCTTTGGACTACTGATGTTGAATTATGGTGATTGTCGTCTACCCGGAGGCTGCTTCTTAGATTAAACATAAAGATTCTCTAGGGAATGAGAAGATCCCAGAGATTTACTGGGAATGAAAGGTTAATACTAACCAAAAAGGTTTAGCATTTGATTTCAACCATCATACTGAATGGTCCAATCCAACTGCTTCTTTTGAGAGTATATTAGTAAAGACTACATACTTTATTGGGAATTGACTAAAGTAATCTATTGAGGAAATACAAAAGACTCTTTGGGAAATAAACCCATAGGAGACTTGCTGGAGATGTACTGAGGATCATTTAGTGGAATTTGTCTATTGGGGAACTCATATCCATTATACTCACTAGGGAGATTACTGACTTGAGTTATCCTCGATGAGGAGATGTCTATCTTAGACAAATACCATGAAGAGACCTACTGAGGATAAAGCTGTTGGGGATACCTTTCTTAGGAATTTTGCTGGTATGAAACTCATCTGGTGAGTACATGAAGTTTTGCTAGAGAAAATTACAAGGAAAACTCTGTGGGGAGATATATACTAGGGAAATCAAGCAGAAATTACGTTGACACCAGAGTTCACTTGGGGAAAATTAATCACTTTGTTGGGGAAGAAACTCGCTTTGAGAATCATCATTAATAATGATCGATTGAAAGAAACTTGTATTGAAGTAAAGCACTTGTTATGCCCTTGAGAACAAATCTTGCATCTTGGTTTTGTTGAGGATTATACTGAACTTCCTTGAGAGGTTGTTGAATCCTGGTTAGGGCTTATGCATGTATGCTTGTGCATGTTATGCAAGAAGAAAATGAATGCATGAATATACTAGTTTATGCATTTTGTGGGTATCAAACTTTGATTCCTCGACAGCCTTGGTCTTGAACAGTTTTGACACCATGAAGATGGTTTGCAAAACTCTGATTTCTTCTCTGCCGCATAGCGGGCTTCATGATGATTCTTGTTTCTGGAAGAATAGCCACTTCTAATTTTCTCAGATCATGGAGATCGTTGAGATGCTTCACACTTTGTGAACTTATCGTGCCCTAGTCTCCCGAGCCCTTGAAAAAACTTCCCTTGAAAAGGAGATTGGCAATTATTTTCTAAAATATGACTGATCAGTCACCATTTGTGTTATAGTTATTATCATTTTAATAGGTGAAAGTAGGCGAGTTATTTGCATTTTTCATATAGTTTAAGTGTTTTTTATAGTTAATGTCATTTAATCTTTTCACTATTTTTCATCAATTTGTTTCCATTTTCCGCATGTTATGCTTTGGTTGTGTGCATTTATAGTTTTTTCAGGTTCAAACAGATGTTCAAGTACGATCGGATGCAGAAACCAAGGAGAATCACAAAGAATCAGAGAAGTGTTTCCATGTTCTAGTAGGCCTGCTACGGCCACCCGTGGCACCTACTACGGGTTGTAGCAGGGAGGCATGAACCAGAAACCAAGTCCAACCAAAACAGGGGCATACTACAGCCACCCGTAGCATATGCTATGGGCCATAGTGGAAAGTCTGGAACAAGGCCCAGATTTCATAGAGACAGTGGCCTACTACGACCACCCGTAGCACCTGCCGCGGGCCGTAGCAGAGGGGGTCTGGACGAGAGAATAAAATACAGGGGCCTGCTATGGCCACCCATAGCACTGGTTACGGGTTGTAGCATACATGCATGCAAAAACCGGATATTTCCTTTATTTTTATTAATTTTAAGTGAAAGACGTTTTGGTCCATCAAGGACCTTATTTTGTTGACTATTGTGGATATGTCTGAGGAGAGAGAAAGGAAAAAGAAGGACTTTTCTATTTAAGGGAGTTTTTCAGACAAGACAAAGGGAACTTTTTGGGGAAGCAAAAAGAACACGATTCATAATTGGAGAAAACAAGGTTTTGGGGGAGATGAGATTTTCATGAGCGGAAGCAATTGAAGATCAAATCTTATCTGAATACTTGTAATGTCTACATTTTATCTTTTGATTTCCTTGAATACTACTATGAGTAGTTAAACCCCCCAATGCTAGGGGGTGTCCCTGATTTGAATCTGTAATGACTTTGAGTTTACATTTGCAATAACAGTGTTGTTTTTCATAATTAATCTATTCTCTTGATGTCCTTAATGCTTTCTCTTTTGAAATAATTGAGATTGTGATATGATTATCAATTAGGTTGGACTGCCATTGGTAATGCTTGCATGAGAATAGTCTACAGTAGATATTACCTAGGACTAGGGATACCCTGTAGAAACTAAATTGTCCTTGATATAAAAAGGCTTAATTTCATCGGTCAATTTCTCTGGACATAGAGATTAGGTATGAATAATTAAAGTTTTTCTCACTAAGACATTAGGAGAAAACACCCTTAAGAACTGGTATTAATTAATTGATATTTGATGTTGCAATAGTGATTCAGAGTTATTACAGGAAGAAACGACACATATTCCCTAGCATATTACTCATATCTGTCAAAACTGTTCCCTGCACTATTTATTTTATTCGCAATTATTTTTATATATTCGCATCAAAAATTCCAAACATTAGTTTTTGTTTAATTGAACAACAATTAGAACTCAATATTTACAAGCAGTCCTTGAGATCGACATTCGAGGAACTTTCCCCATTATTACTACAAAGGAAAAACAGTACACTTGCTATTTTTCGATCTAGTTTTTGTGCCAGTCTCCTGAACCCTTGAAAAAACTTCCCTTGAAAAGGAAATTGACAGTTATTTTCTAAAATATGACTATATTACGGCTTACCATAGTATTCTGAATCCTGCAGCAAAATTCCCTGATTGATTGACTTTGGGAGTGGCGGGCTTCACTATATCATGGAAGTGCCCAACCCCAGTATGAGCCTTGGAGAGACGTGTTGCGTCTCAAAGTGATTTCCCGAATTCACTGAATCTTGGAACGACTTGCTCCAAGCCGACTACTCTTTAGAAGAATTTCCTTGATGCTAAGTGTCAATTTGCAAATAAAATTGTTCATTCAAAAAATGGTAATTTTAACACAATGCTCATGCAAATTTTGAGATCGATCATTATGGATATGAAGGTAATATACAGTGAACGAATCACTAGTTTCTTCAAAGTGCGAAAGACAATGTGATATGATACCAATACAAATGATTAGAAAATACTAGGAGTCAGGTTAATGCAACCTTGCTGAGTATGCTTTCAAAACAAATCTTACATCAATTGGGTCTTTTGATGGTTGTAACATGGCCTGGTTCACGATTTTTAAGCAAAAAGATATAAGGCTCAAAGTTTTGATTTTAACCCACCTCTTCTTCATGATGATCTACAGTCCTTAGTTCAATTAAATCGACACAACATTCAACTTCAAAGAGAGTATGAAGGTGTGAACATGATGACTTAAGAACCAATGATAGTCATTAATTTGAGGTGTTAGTCACCTATCTTTTTTTTTATAATTATTGAAGTTGATTATGTCAGGAATTTTGGTGACCATTTGTTTCTTGATATGATGGCCACCTATTTTCGTTTTCTATTTATTTTCTCTTTTTCTTCTTTTACCAAACTTTTGCCTGCATTGGTTCTTTTGAACTCCCAATCCACAGGGATGCCCTATTTTTTTTCTAAGTCGGATTCTTGGTGTTCGACTTAGTGGGATTTTTTTATTTTATATATATATATATAATTTTTTTATTTGGTTTGGAAAGGATTGTGACTGCCAAGTCATTGGTTACTGAGGAACAACCATTATGCCTTTGTATTCTTCATGATTATTTCGACACTTCTTGATGTATGTGTAGAAAAGTATGTGGTTACAACTCTTAGGTGTTCAGAATGACTCTCTTGAGATTTGAATGCATGGTCGAATTAACTGAAATCTACCCTGCCCCTGGTTCATAATAAAGGGTTTTTTCGTTTAGAAAGAAACACCAACTTCTAGGCTCAAAGGGGTTGACGGGGGATTATCTTCCTTATATCTCTGGTGTTTGGGAGTTGAAACAATGCCTTACATCATCAATAAATCTTTGTTTGAAAGCATAATTGTCAGCAATTTTTGGGTATTTTGTTTTCATCATGTTCCCTATACTCTTTGCTAACACAACAATTTTGATAAATATAAGTGAATGGGAGAAACCATGATATATATTTTTGTTTGTTTTTTGACATATATGAATAATGAGTGAATACGACATGATTGATTCAAAAAATGCATCATCACTTCATTAATATTACCATTGAAAGAAAAATAACAATACTTAAAAGCAAATAAACATTCAACATGCAAACAAATCACAAATGAAATGCTATGATAGCCAAATGATTGCCCGTGTTTGAGGAAGATCTTCCTTGCTTGATTTGTTGGCTGTGGGAAGTGTTTCCTAAAATCTTTGCACTCATCAGGGTGAGGGACCGTTCACCATATTAGGGCTATCGAAAGTCATTTTCCCTTTGTTGATCTAATCTCGTACTTCTTCTTGGAAGACTTTACACTCTTCGATCAAATTCCCCACTACTTCATCATGAAATTCACATTGGACATCCGGGTTGTACTAAG
The DNA here is from genome assembly GCF_024323335.1 of Lathyrus oleraceus. NCBI lineage: Eukaryota > Viridiplantae > Streptophyta > Magnoliopsida > Fabales > Fabaceae > Lathyrus > Lathyrus oleraceus. Next base: position 223,025,654 of record NC_066583.1, read on the forward strand.
GAGGGAACAAAAACTTAAAGGATCTAGTCTCTCTAGGAGCTATCAACTAACTTTTGACCATTTGAGACCACATTGACTGTACGTCATTGGGATTGGGTCAATCTGTCAATTCTCTCCTTCCTGCCGGTTTGGATGTCAGTGATGATTCTGACGCCGACGCTGATTGTTTGGATTTCGAGCTAGCTGGCTCTGATGTCGATGTTGATGTGGAGCCTGTGTCTTCTGATTTTATGGACCTTGCCAAGGTTGTTGATATTGCGGGTCGATAGGTAATGGTTGCTGGTGTAGCGGTAAATTCATGACCATCGAGCTATTGGTTAACTCAACGTCAATAAAACCATAGTTGTCATCGCGCTTTTATTGTTTCCAAAGGAAAAGGGAAAAAGTACAAACAAAACCCAAAGGTAAGAAGTTTTCAAATTAAAACTAATAAAATGTCAGAGATTACATGTATGGGGGTTGGTTACATAGAGGGAAGGTATTCGCATCCAAAGTGTCCTAGGTACTCCTAGGGAGCCCTTTTTTGTGTATAAGTGTTTTTAGTTGGAAAATATGTTTGCCAAAAAAGGAATGAGGGGATGAGAAAAGAACTCATTAATTATATTTTTGTGTTTTACAAGAGCTTTGGTCTTATGCCTACGTACCAACATAAAAATGAGGGATCAAAACCTCGTGGTTCGGGGTAAAAATTTCAAAGAGATTGGTGGATTTATTTTAACAAAAGCTTAACGATATTTTGTTATCAAAAGGAGAATACTCAATCAAACATCCACCGATAATGAGTGCTTTACAACATTTAAGAGGGAGGGCTCCAACTTAGATTCAATCAATAAGTATGACACTACCCCTAATAAATGAAAAGACTTATAATCAAAAATCATGGAAATGGGAGAATTATATCTCAACCAAAGATAACTCAAATATAAATGCTCTCTTTTGAAAAGTTTAAAAGAAAAAGGCACAAAATGGCCAAAAGGATTAGATGAGGTTATTAGTTTTTTATGTCTTTTGAAATTAAAGTCAATATGGTTAAGTTTATTTACAAGTTTGATTTAAAAAAATGTTTGAAAATTCAATGGCATAAGGTCAAAGTTTCTACTTATTAAAACAAGTTTAAGTTGAAAACACAAACAAAGAAGGTTTTAAAATGAGGGAGAGATTTTGAAATTAAAGAAGTAGGAGGAGATGAAGGGACTATAAACAACAAGATTAAAATAACAGCTTAAGCACATAGATAAAATAACAGGTAAACCAATAGGGAACTCAAGGCTTGGTATCTGATGAATGGCATAGGCCAAGATAAATCAGTCTCAAATAATGGTGTTGGTAAAGTCCTCAAAGCATAGGGAAATTGCCTATTCTAAGTCCAAAATCTTAGATCAGGTCAAAGGCAGAGGTCCAACAGTCCACCAACATAAGTGTAGCGGTAAATTCATGACCATCAAGATATGGATAAGCTTAACGTCAATAAAACCAGAGTCGCCACCGCGCTTTTATTATCTCCAAAGGAAAAGGGAAAAGTACGAACAAAACTCAAAGATAAGAAGTTTTCAAATCAAAACTAATAAAATGCCAGAGATTACAGGTAAGGGGGTTGGTTACATAAAGGGAAGGTGTTAGCACCCAAAGTGTCATAGGTACTCCTAGGGAGACCTTTTTTATGTGTGAATATGTGTTTGGTATAAAAGATGTTTGAGAAAAATAGAGTGTGGGGTGAGAAAAGAATTCATTGATTATATTTTTTTGTTTGACAAGACCTTCGGACTTGTGCCTACGTACCAACATAAAAATGAGGGATCAAAACCTTGTAGTTCGTGGTAAAAATTTCAAATAGGTTGGTGAATTGCTTTTAACAAAAGTTTAATAAGAAAAGGCACAGAGGGCCAAAAATTTGAATGGAGTTATTAGTTCTTTTTGTCTTTTTAAATTTAAGTCTATATGATTAAGTTTATTTACAAATTTGATTTAAGAAAGAGTTTGAAAATTCAATGGCATAAGGCCATAGTTTATAATTATTAAAATAAAGTCTAAGTCTGAAATCACAAGCAAAGAAGGTTTTTGAAAAAAGGGAGAGATTTTGAAATTAAAGAAGTGGGAGGAGATGAAGAGGTTATCCTAAGCACAAATTTAAAAGTTAAGAGTTGAAAAGATCTGACCAATGGGACGCAATCCAACAGACAAGAATGTCATATAGAAACTCATTTTCCTTTGGACTTTAAACAAGTAATAGTCAATAAGCAAGCACTCCAATAGCTAACAGTCTTCACTGTCTTCCAATGTATCAGATGAAATATTCCTTGATCAACTCAAAACAAAGCATCAGACACAAGATCAAAATAATAACTTAGTACCAAGACAGAATAGTAGATGAATTCAAACAATTCCTAAGTCTTGCATCATATGAAGGCACAATTGGCATTTGCCAAGTCCTTTTTGCACATGGCATGTTGCCTAATCCTAAGTCCAAAAGTTCAGATCAAGTTCAACAATCCACCAAATGTTTTTTAGGGTTTTTGTTGTTATTAGGTATTTTAAGATCCTAAGACCACAAACAAAATCAAAACACACAAACAATATATACAATCACAAGATATGGCTCAAATAAGCAAAGTGAAAAGGATATAAATATAAAACAAGTTATATGAAATGTAAATGGAAATGAATGATAAAGGACTGAAATTTAAATTGCAATAATATTAAATGACTTGAAAGTAAAGCAATATTAATAAGAGTTAGTCAAATGTTAGTTAAAAGTTAGTCAAATGTTTGTGGTGATTTTAAGTGATTAAGTCATTCTTTGGAGAACACTCAACCATTCATTCACAAGTATGAATCCTTAAACCAAGACATCTTTCATGAGAAGGGCTCCAACTTGGATAATTCAACAAGTGTGTCACTAGCTCCCATGAAAGGAAAAAAGGTCAAGTCTCCGCATAATGCCATGAAGAATGGGAGACTTACAATCTCACTTACTAGAATGTTATGCCTTGAGGATCAAATTTAGCTCTATGTTAAGCAATCGTAATTGGACTTATGTAGAAGTCATAACTATCTGAGACTGGGCAATAAAAATTTAGGTGTTAATGCATGTTAGAGATTTGGTATGAAGAACCAAACTCCTAAAACATACCACACACTAAAAGAAAAAGATCAAAAGGGAGGGACCTATCTCAGTCACACTTGTATTAATTCATCTGACACAAGGTCATTGATGAATCAATTAGCTTTTAGACATTAGAGATTTCATTGGTCAAATGATGGAACAGGGAAGAATAGGGATGAAGATGAAAAGGGAGGGGAAGATAGAAACACAAATTTATCATGGAAGGACTTTCATCAAATCAAAACCATCCATTCATTTTGGGAGATGAAATGTACATTTCATCAATCCCCTAAGTCCAATGGTTTTGGTCCAACAAAAGTCAAATCAACCATGACCAAGGCCCAAACAGAAAGTCACTCATCACAAGACCATAAAAATGGCTCAACAACATTTTAAAGCATTTAATCAATTAAAAATAAATTTAAAAATGATTTAAAATACATTTTAATTTGGTCAAAACCTAAAATCCCTTCAAAACACCAAATAAATGGCCAAGGGATTTATCCTAGGTCAAACAAGGTCAAAGGACCTTAGACAAAAAAAATCACTTTTTTTGAAAAGTCAGAAGTACTTTTAAACAATTAAAAATATGCACAAAAACATTTAATTCATGAAAAATATCAAAATTAATCCAAAAAATAAGTTTAATTCAAAATATGGAAGAGAAAAATATTTAAAGATTTTTGGTGAAAGTCTCATATATTTTGGATGAAAAATGAAATTTATATGAATTAAACAAAATAAATTGATTAAATGAAAAATCAGAAAATAAAAAGAAATTAAAAAAAACAAGGGTCATCAGATCTCCCTCACTGATTGAGGTGGCAAATCTGATGGTCACACATGCGCATTCCACCATATGCCTTAGTCAATGCGCTGCAGGCTTAGTAATTAGAAGGAAAGACCAGGATTAAAACATTTTGGATGGATCAAATGGTTGAGAACACGCCACCACACCACCAGAGCTAGGGCTCCAGTCATCTTCTCCGGTGAGCCTCACCGGACTGGATGACCAACAACCATCACCAGAATGAAAAACAAGGACATGATTTTGAAGGAAAAATGCTAAGGAGCTCGAATCCGGTCTCAATTCTCTCCAATTCCAAGTATATTGAAAGATACAGGGATTTGAATTTTGAGGATCATGATCTGAGTTGCTTCGATTTGACCTCAAAGCAACTCAATCTTATTGCCTACATCGGTAGGACTTCAGCAAATCAACAATCAATCAAAATGGATGAGAAATAAGAGAGAATTGAAGAAGAAAAGTTTCTGAAATTTCACCTTCGAGGAGCTTCGAATTGGCTTGATCTTGCTTCCAATTTGGCTTGGCTTGACTCTAGAAGCTTGCAGAAGATGATTTGGATGGTTAAAAAGCTTGGACTCTGGGAGTTTCAATTCAAAATCAGAATGAGAATTGAAATTCAATTTCTTAAGAAATCTTCAAGTTTATCCTTTTAATGGGGTTTGGGAGAGAATAGGGACGAAGCTTGGGCAAGAGGGATCATTTTTGAGCTCAAGGCACTTGTATTTATAGGCTTGCTTCTTGCTTTTTGCACACTTTAATTCAAAATCTAAAAATAGAAATGATCTTATGCATGCTTGCATGGGCATGTATAAAGCCCAATGAATGATGTCAAAGGGTCCAAACTTAATTCTAAATGATGCTGAAACAAGATCAAGGGACCATGCAATGTTGAAATGAAAATTGGTTACAAATCTTTCCAAATGGGGCCATGCATTACACCTATGCGTAAGTCATTCAAACCTTGGCCAAATGAAGTGATTTTGGACTTTTGGGAAAGGTGAGATCAAGGGGGAACAACTTTCATGTTGAACACTTTTCCATTTGAATCTTGGATCATGATAAATTTTGAGGTGGAAGTTTAAAAAATCAAACATAATTGAAAATTTTCTAAGTACCAAGTCAAATGTTCACTTCTTCCACCTCAAATAACTTTTGCCATGAGCTTCAAATGGAAAAAGTTCCTTCATCAAAGTTATATATATTTCAAACCTCTTCAATTTGGTCACAAACTTGACCTTATTTGGATTTGTCATGAAGGAGTTATGTATTTTAGAAGTTGAGGAAAATTGTTTGTTCAATGGTAATGACCCAAAATGACTTATAATGTTTCCTCTTGGCACATGCCCTTGCAAGTTGAATTTTAAGTTTCTCAAATAATAAAAGTTGAACATGACATATTTAATTTGATTATGAATCTTGGATGGCCTTCATCTCATAAATATTGAGCAAGTTATGGTCTTTGGATGGCCTTCTTTAAAATCTTGATGAATTCTTGATTAAATGACAAATAAAGAATAAGGGGTCCATATATGATGCTTAGAACCAATGTGAACCTTTCCTTGATTGATATCTTGAATAGAGGGTCTCAAACCCTAGATGTGAGTTTGATGAGGTACAAATGGATGCACACACTCCCTACAAAAGAAATATAACTATGCTACGCATATTTTTGGTATTTTAATTAGTAAACAAATAAAAACAAAGTATGATACAATCAAATATGCTTGGTAATGAGGGGTAAGGAGGATACCAAGGTGTAATCCCAAAGCCAATGCAAATGATGAGATGGCATGAGGGATCTTAGGGTCAAAATTGGGGTCTTACAGCTGGCATTAAACAACCACTGCATACGGGTGCTAAAATAAAGCACCAGAGACAGAGCTTGTGGAGCTTTCTAAGTTTCCCATATTGCAATAAATTCATCCTCTTCTTCCTTTTGGGCATCACTAAGGGATTCACTCTTACTAGTCTGGCTACTCGAGGCACCTTAGATTCTTCCACTTTTGAGGTCGCTCTTGATATGCTCTCCTATTTTCACTAGGTCAAAGAAAGTTGATAACATGTTGCTTATCATCTTTTTGAAGTATGGTCCTTACATGGTACCCATAAACATACCAGTTAGCTCTATATCTAGCATGAGGGGTTAAACACGAGCATCCAACTCTCTCCATCTTTGGGTGTACTCTTTGAACGACTCAGTGATCTTTTGAGTAAGATTTTACAATTGAGTACAATTCAGAGCCATATTTGTGTTTTATTGGTAATGTTTCAGGAATACCTTAGCCAAGTCTTTCCAGGTGTGGATGTGATACCGTTCTAGTTGCATATACCATTCCAATGATGCTCTACGAAGACTGTCTTGAAAGAAGTGGATGAGCAACTTGTCGTTGCGAGAGTACACGACCATTTTCTGACAATAAATTGTCAAATGAGTCTTTGGACAACTAATACCTTTGTACTTATTGAAATATGGTGTCTTGGATTTTGGTGGGATTACTACGTCTGTCACTAAGCACAGATCGAAAGTGTTGAGCCCATAGGTGTCACGCCCCTTTATGGCTTTAAACCTCTCTTCCAACACACAACATATTTTAACAATCTCAGCATCCTATGGTCATCCAATATTCATCATCGGGCTTGCCCCTTGGGGATTTCGCATGGTGAATGTGAACCTATTATATTTAATACCATCACGAGGTGAGGTATGGCCATCTCAGACAATGTGGTGCTCTTGTGTAGCGGGATTCTCAACTAGGATTCGTATTGGATGAGGTTGAGCAGGACCACTTGCTGAAGGTGGAATGACATTCTCAGTGACTGCAGTCCGTTGAATGTTGTCCTCTCTTTGTGCCAAAGCTGACATAGCCTCAACAAGTCTTGTACAAACAAAGTTGGTTCTACAATGTATCTCTGAGATTTTGATGATAACAAAGGATGAAACAAAAATGGTACCCTAACAAAAAAAATTTAAGTGTGCAGGACTCTGATCAAACAAACAGATAGATAAATCATCAGATACATAATCCAATGATTAGATGTTACTCAGAGGATACGCGACCAAAAGGTTCTGACTCTGATCAAACACAGGCACCAGTAAAACAAAAGAAGTCAGAAACTCTAATAAAGAAGAATGAATCCAGACTCTGAAGATGAACGATCTAAAGAAGTCAAGATTAAAGAGAAACTCTGATTCAATCAGATAGAAGTACCCTCTGAAGACGAACATTGCTAAACAAGACTCTGGATACAGGATTCGCTGACTCAGAAAGCATAACCATGAAGAAATCTGCATTTAGAAAGATACTATTTCTAGAAGGAAGTTATGACGCACCCAAAATTGTTTTGGAAAGAAACAAGGAGAGTAATGGCATTAATCATTCTTCAATGTCCAAGATTCTGTCATCACCCAACGGTCCTCTCAAACTCCTATATAAAGGATGGAATGCCGCTCAAGAAAAATACACCTGAGACACACAAGAATACAAAACTCTCCATCATCTTCTTTTCACTCTCTCATGAGCTGCTACTCTTACGTGAAAAACCTTGGTTATTATTATTTGTGTAATATTTTCTTATTGTTAGAAGCACTGTGCATTACCAATCTTTTTATTACTAAGATATTTCCTCAAGTGACTCTGTGAAGTCTAAATACTTGAGAGGGCTAAGGGATTAATTCTCTTAGACGGTTGTTTGTGTAATCTTTCAAGATTAGTGGATTAAGACCTTTTTGAAGGCAAAATCACCTTGGCCGGGTGGACTGGAGTAGCTTTGAATTTCAAGCGAACCAGTATAAAATTCCATGTCAAACTTTTTATTCTGCGTGTGTCTAAGTTATTGAAAAAGTTTTATTTTCCAAACAATTCAAACCCCCCTTTCTTGTTTTTCTCTCCTTCAATTGGTATCATAGCTTCGACTCTATTATTGATTTTCTAATCAAACACTTAACATTGTAGAGAGATCCAGCGTGAGAAAAACACTATGGCCAACACCAATGAAAGAGATAGTTACAATGATAAACCTCCAATCTTTGATGGAGAAAATTTTGATTATTGGAAAGATAGAATTGAAAGTTTCTTTCTGGGCTATGATGCTGATCTATGGGACATAGTCACAATCGCCTACACACCTCCTATGTCTGACACTGGCGTTGCCATTGCCAGAAGCAAAATGACAGATGATCAAAAGCGCGACTTCAAAAACCATCACAAAGCCAAAACGATACTGTTGGATGTCATTTCCTACAATGAATATGAAAAGATGACCAACAGGGAAACAACTAAAGAAATACTTGACTCCCTGAGGATGGCTCACGAAGGAAATTCTCAAGTGAAAGAGACAAAGGCTCTGGCTCTAATTCAGAAGTATGAAGCATTCAAGATGGAGGACGATGAAGTTGTAGAGGTAATGTTTTCTAGATTTCAAACTTTAATTGCAGGACTCAAAGTTTTGGACAAGGGTTACACAACTGCAGATCATGTCAAAAAGATAGTCAGAAGCTTGCCAAAGAAGTGGAGACCAATGGTCACAACTTTAAAGCTATCAAAAGATCTGAACAATATCAACCTCGAGGAACTCGTCAGTTCTCTCAGAAGTCATGAGATAGAACTTGAGTAAGATGAGCCTCAGAAGAAGATCAAGTCGGTAGCATTGAAGTCCAGATCTGAAAGAGCAAGCCAGAAAGGAACAAAGCCTTCCAAGCTGAAGAGGAAGACAATGACGACTCTGAAAAAGAAGACTCTAACGATGAAGAAGAGTTATCCCTTTTGACCAGAAGAGTAAAAAAACGTTGGAGAAAAAGGAATAACAACTTCAGAAGACCAAGACCCAAGGGAGATCTCTCATAATCAACCTCCAGAGGTAAGTCGAACAAAGAAATAACATGCTATGAATGCAAGGAAACATGTCATTACAGAAACGAATGTCCAAAGCTAAAGAAAGAGAGCTCCAAAATAGAAGGTTTCATGAAAAGCTCATTCAGAACCAAAAAGGGACTGATGGCCACCTGGGATGACAGTGGATCTAATTCCTTTGAAGCAGACTCTGAAGAAAAGGCAAACGTTGCACTCATGGCTACCAAAGCCTAGAACTTAAAGATGTTGGCTTCGTAGGTTTCAGAGGAAATCAGAAAGTAAGAATCAGAGGCTCCAGAACTATTGGTAATGGAACTCTTCCCTCTATATCTGATGTTCTTTATGTAGAAGGATTAATGCATAACATGTTATCAATAAGTCAATTAAGTGATAATGGTTATGATGTAATCTTCAATCAAAAAACATGTAAAGCAATTAATCAGAACAATGGAACAGTTCTACTCACTGGCAAGAGGATAAACAATATTTATAAAATAAATCTTTCAGACCTAAAAGATCAAAATGTAACATGTCTGATGTCTGTTCATGAAGAACAACGGGTATGGCATAGACGCTTGGGCCACATTAGCATGAGAAAACTCTCTCAGCTAAATAAACTCGAGTTAGTCAGAGGCCTACCTAAACTGAAGTATTCTTCAAAAGCTCTATGTGAGGCATGTCAGAAAGGTAAATTTTCAAAAACATCTTTTAAAAAGAAAAATATTGTTTCTACCTTTAAGCCTCTGGAACTTCTTCACATTGACATGTTTGGACCTGTTAAGACAACGTCAGTCAATGGAAAGAAGTACGGACTAGTTATTGTTGATGATTTTAGTCGCTGGATATGGGTAAAATTCCTAAAGCACAAGACTGAGTCTCACTCTGTATTCACTAGCTTCTATTCCAAAGTGCAAAACGAATTTGACTCTAAAATCATCAGAGTCAGAAGTGATCAAGGTGGTGAATTCGAGAATAAATTTTTTGAGGAACTATTTGACTCTAATGGAATATCCCATGATTTCTCCTGTCCTAGAATTCCACAACAAAATGGAGTTGTAGAGAGGAAGAATAGGACAATCCAAGAGATGGCCAGAACCATGATCAATGAAACAAATGCGGCTAAGCACTTCTGGGCTGAAGCAGTAAATACAGTGTGTTATATTCAGAATAGAATCTCTATAAGACCTATTCTGGAAAAGACTCCCTATGAACTATGTAAGGGAAGAAAACCCAACATTTCTTATTTCCATCTTTTTGGATGCTCTAGTTTTATTCTCAATACTAAAGAACATCTGAACAAGTTTGATTCAAAAGCACAAAAAGGTATTATGTTAGGATACTCAGAATGCTCTAAAGGCTACAGAGTATACAACATAGAAACCAAAATTGTGGAAGAATCAATACATGTCAGATTTGATGATAAGCTTGACCCTAAAAAGTCAAAGCTAGTTGAGAAACTTGCAGATTTGGAGATCACTCTAGCAGGTTCTGACGAAAAGACTATAGCACCAGAAGTATCTGACAAATAAATTCCAGATGCAATTCAAGCCTCAATTATCCAGAAAAAATCAAGAAGTCGCCCCAACATCTCTGAAGATTTGATTTTGGGAAACAAGGATGAACCTGTCAAAAATAGGTCAACATTCAAAGTATCTGAAGAAACTCCTTTAGGACTAGTATCTTTGATTGAGCCTACCTCCTGTGATGAGGCACTTCAAGACAACGACTGGGTTCTAGCTATGAAAGAAGATCTAGATCAATTCTCAAAGAATGACGTCTGGGATCTTGTTCCAAATCCTAAAGGAACTCACATTATTGGAACCATATGGGTGTTCAGAAACAAACTGAACAAAAAGGGAGAAGTAGTCAGAAACAAAGCACGACTGATGGCACATGGTTATAGTCAACAAGAAGGCATTGACTACAATGAAACTTTTGTCCCAGTCGCCAGGTTAGAATCTATTCGCTTACTTGTTTTATTTGCTGTGAATCATTCAATAAAACTATATCAAATGGATGTCAAGAGTGCATTCCTTAATGGTTATATATCAGAAGAAGTTTATGTCAATCAACCTCCAGGTTTTGAAAACTCTAAATATCCAGAACACGTTTTTAAACTTAAGAAATCACTGTATGGTTTTAAACAAGCTCCTAGAGCTTGGTATGAAAGATTAAGTAATTTTCTTCTGGAACATGATTTCATTAGAGGAAATGTTGACTCTACACTCTTCTGTAAAAACATTAGAAATGATCTCATGATATGCCAGATATATGTTGATGACATTATTTTTGGTTCAGCTAACCCCTCTGTATGTCAAGAATTCTTGAGCTAATGCAGAAAGAATTTGAAATGAGCTTGATGCAAGAACTAAAGTTCTTTCTAGGAATTCAAATCAATCAAGCTTTAGAAGCTACCTACGTTTATCAAAGTAAGTACACAAAAGACATTCTGAATAAATTCGAAATGGCTTAATGCAAACCTGCCAAGACATCAATGCATCCAACCTGCATTCTGGAGAAAGAAGAAATTAGCCAGAAGGTTTGTCAGAAGCTCTATCGTGGTATGATAGGCTCCCTTCTCTATCTGACGGCTACACGCCCTGACATTTTGTTTTGTGTATGTCTCTGTGCCAGATTCCAATCAGATCCCAGGGAATCTCATTTTACAACTGTTAAAAGAATCCACATGTATTTGAAAGGAACCCCTAACCTTGGCCTGGTGTATGAGAAAACATCAGAGTATAGGCTCTCTGGTTATTGTGATGCAGATTATGCAGGGGACAGAATGGAACGTAAAAGTACATCTGGGAACTGCCAGTTCTTGGGAAATAATCTTATATCTTGGGCCAGCAAAAGGCAATCAACCATAGCTCTGTCCACTGCAGAAGCAGAATATATATCAGAGTCACTCTGCACTACTCAGATGCTCTGGATGAAAAATCAACTTGAAGACCTTCTGATCTTTGAGAGTAACGTTCCTGTTTTCTGTGATAATACTGCTGTTATTTGTTTAAGTAAGAATCATATTCTGCATTCCAGAGCCAAGCACATAGAAATAAAATACCACTTCCTTAGAGACTATGTTTAGAAAGGGGTAATTTCACTAAAATTTATTGATACAGACCATCAATGGGCTGACATCTTTAGTAAACCCCTCGCTGAAGACAGATTCTCTTTTATCTTGAAAAATTTAAACATTCAAATTTGTCCAGAATAAATGTGCTTCTCTGAAATAGCAGAATAAGACTCTGAATTAAAACATCTGGTATCTGAATCTGACTTTGATGCTTCTACCAGTTAGGAGTCATCTGACTTTGATGCTTCTACTAGTTAGGAGTCATCTGAATCAGAAATCCTCAGGACCCAACCCTTTGGTATTCCTGAAGATCAGATATAGTAACACGTGGAGCCTCATGCATCTGACCTTGAAACTTCTAGACAACTATCTAGCAGAAATCAAGAGACAGACTCTTGAAATCTCCTTGAGCAGTGTGCTGATTTGGGGATTAGACCTCCATCATGGGCTATAATAATTCTCCTCCAAACGTGCAAACTTGGTTAACGTGCTGCATTTAATTATTTAACATCTAAACTACTTCTAATAATGTCATTTTGCATGCATCTATATGGGCATAAATACTTTCCACACATTACAATCTCACACTTTACACTTACACCTACACTAAACCCCCCCTCTCTCTCTCAGTTCTTTATCTTCTTCAAGATTTCTACATTTTCAGCAAGTTCTTCATCCTCAACATGGTTCTTCATGGATGCTTAACAACAATCTGTCTACAACTTCTCTCAACATATGAACTCAACGAAACAGACACCCATTTCTACTCAATAAACAACAACAACCACCAGCGTTGTCTCAACCCCCGTCTACAGGGAACCCCATATCCTTGATAGTGAACCCCACATCCACCTATCAACACCGCTTGAAAAGCTTAAGGTACTGTGTGAGTCGCTAGTGGATTTTGAAAACATGAAGAAGAATGGCGTAGATCTAACTGAAGAGTTAAGGATGCAAGGGTGGGAAACCTACTTTCAAAGACTCTATGGCCCTGTGTACACATACCTGGTGAAGGAGTTCTGGCATTTTGCAGACTCAGATGATCACTACATCGTCTCTCATGTTCTAGGAGTAAAAATAGTCATCACTAAGAAATCTATTGCCGCTCTTTTGAATATGGAGAAGAAACCTTGCCACCACTAGAACCACCAGAACCTCTAACCCACCCGCTCTAAAATTCAACCTTGCTACCACCACACTACCCGTTTCTGAAGCAAAAATGCTGAATGAAACTACCTCACCATCATCATCATCCTCACCTCAATCCCCACCATACTATGTACTCTCCTCTGACAATGAACCATCTGACCCCCAATCCCCTACTTTGGCTCAGCTACAAGCTCGTGCTCTGGCCTCTCAACAGCCATCACACACTGAACCTGAACCATAAGTCACTTCCCCACCCCCTGAACAACACAATCCAACTACATTTGAACAACCTCAAACACCACCATCTGCATAACAACCAAATCCACCTCCCGAACAACCAATCCACTCTCCATCTGAACCTCAACCAAATATATAACTTGAACAAACAACACCTTCCCCCTCTACTATTCTCACACCACCAACATTTGTTGCCACCATCACTCCCACTCTAAATCTTGATGACATCAATCCATCTTCTCCATCCTCCCTAGTCTCTGCCTTTGAACCAGAAACTGCCTTCCCTACCCTAGAAGAAGCAATAAATGTTTTTGCAGAGTCTTCAGTAGAGAAGATCAAGTCTCTGATTATCAACTTTGGCATCGGTGATGATCCTTCTGCAGTAAGGATCCATTGGAACAGAGTGATCAGTTGGATGACCTCTGAAGCCTTCAAACTGAAAGACCTCTCTGAACAAGTCTGTAGAGACTTCATCAGATATGCTGGTATAAGGCTCCAAGCTTGCTTGGCCAGAGAGGCTGAGGAAAAGCCCAAGAAGGAGGCAGAAGAGAAAGCTCGCCTGGAAGAAGAACAGAGGATTAGAGAAGCTGAAGAAAAGGTTGTTGTTGAAGCTTCTGCTGTTGCTGAGGCTGAAGCAAAAGCAAAAGCTGAAGCTGAAGCAAAAGCTAAAGCCGAAGCTGAAGAAGCAACACGTATCGCTGTAGAGGAAACTGCCAAGGCCAGGGCTGATGCTTTGACTCAGGGGGAGCAATCTAACTCTGGGTTTTCCCCTCTGGTGTTAAAGACTCTGGAGGAATTGTAAAAGGAACAACAAGTGGTTCGAGCTAGGCTGGATCAACAAGATTCCATCAACATCAACATTCAGAACATGTTGACTCAGTTGCTCCAACGAATGCCTCCGCCCCCAAACCCTTAGGCACCTAGGCTATTTGTTTGTTGCTTTTCCTTCTGATGTTTTCTTTCTTGCTTTCTGATTTATGCCTTCTGCGTTGCCTATCTGTACCTGTTTTTCTCTATTATATAAATATCCGTTTTTGCTATGTCTTTTTTATTCTGACAAAAAGGGGGAGAACTAAAAACAACTCTGATGGAAACATAACAAAAACCTCTCAAGGCACTGCAAACATCAATAAATATTAATAAACTGATGACTAAAGATATGCAGAAAAATAGCTAAGGCACTAAACCAAGGAAGGTCTGGTCAGAACTTCTGTTAAATTTAATGATCTAACTCAGGGGGAGTCCCCTTCCTTATCTGCTTTGAGATTTTTTTTCCGTACTATTTCACCTCTACTCTGTCTTGTTTTGTCATCATCAAAAAGGGGGAGATTGTAAGAACAAAGTTGGTTCTACAATGTATCTCTAAGATTTTGATGATAACAAAGGATGAAACAAAAATGGTACCCTAACGAAAATTTTCTTAAGTGTGCAGGACTCTGATCAAACAAACAGATAGATAAATCATCAAATACATAATGCAGCAATTAGATGTTACTCAGAGGATACATGACCAAAAGGTTCTGACTCTGATCAAACACAGGCACCAACAAAACAAAAAAAGTCAGAAGCTCTGATAAAGAAGAATGAATCCAGACTCTGAAGACGCACGATCTGAAGAAGTCAAGATTAAAGAGAAACTCTGATTCAATCAGATAGAAGTACCCTTTGAAGACGAAAATTGCTAAACAAGACTCTGGATACAGGATTCATTGACTCAGAAAGCGTAACCGTGAAGAAATCTGCATTTAGAAAGATACTATTTCTAGAAGGAAGTTATGACGCACCCAAAACTGTTTTGGAAAGAAGCAAGGAGAGTAATGACATTAATCATTCTTCAATGTCCAAGATTTTGTCATCACCCAACGATCCTCTCAAACTCCTATATAAAGGATGGAATGCCTCTCAAGAAAAATACACCTGAGACACACAAGAATACAAAACTCTCTATCATCTTCTTTTCACTCTCTCACGAGCTGCTGCTCTTACGTGAGAAACCTTGGTTATTATTATTTGTGTAATATTTGCTTATTGTTAGAAGCACTGTGCACTACCAATCTTTTTATTACTAAGATATTTCCTCAAGTGACTCTGTGAAGTCTGAATACTTGAGAGGGCTAAGGGATTAATTCTCTTAGACGGTTGTTTGTGTAATCTTTCAAGATGAATGGATTAAGACCTTTTTGAAGGCAAAATCACCTTGGCCGGGTGGACTGGAGTAGCTTTGAATTTCAAGGGAACCAGTATAAAATTCCATGTCAAACTTTTTATTCTGCATGTGTCTAAGTTATTGAAAAAGTTTTATTTTCCAAACAATTCAAACCCCCTTTCTTGTTTTTCTCTCCTTCAAGTTGGTCTAGTCTATTTTCTATCAAGCCAACATCTTCTCTTAACACAAACTAGCTTTTGTCCCCTGGGTTTATGATTCTTCTAAAGCTGCTTCAAGTTCATCATGGGTGTCAGGAAATCAGCTGTGAGTTATTGACAAGGGATGGATGAGTTTTTGTTTGGTAAATGACATGCATGGTGCATATTGGATGCAAATGATATGTGAATGCATAATTTGGTCTTTAATATGTAAAAATGGAAATGCCATGCCACATATGGATGCAATGAAAGGTCAAGTGCAGGTAACAGTATGGGGTAACATTGGTAATAACAGAGCAACCTAAATTAGGTAGGCTTCCTATACCGGGTAAGTTCGAAGTTTTGTGCACCTATAAAACCCAGTCACCAGGTTAGCTCTAAGAGTTTGGATAAAAGGGTTCCTATAGTCACATGCCTTAATCAGAATTTCTCCATGCAACAGACGAACCGTTTTATGACAAACTTCATGAAAACGATATACCGTGGGAGGGGTCTTTGTATTGATCATACAAGGTGTGCTTCTTGGGGATCAATACTACACAACCACCAAAGATGAAACAGGTTCTAGAAGGGTCTTCAGAATCATGGTTAAAGGTTGAAAATATTACCGCCAGAACGACTAATCGTAAAACCATAATACTTCTAAGGATCTCATCCGAGTGGGGTTCTCGCATCAACCCAGCGAGTCTGATGTCTCACAGGTTAACACTACCCAACCATCGAAGATGTAATGAGTTCTAAAAGGTCCATATAGTTCTTTATCAAACTTAAAAATATTATGGCCATGATGAAGGCTGGGTTGGACAATACCATCTCTAAGAGAATATACTCTAGGCGGGGTATTCGTATCGTTCCAACAAGGAATGCTCCTCACATGCTTCTACTACAAAACATCATCTTAATCCTATGATTTTCTATGACTCTGGTAGAGATCCTATCTCACAAAGTGCCAATAATCACAGGTCCCCAATAGTAACATGAGAACCAAACAACATAACACAAATAACAATAATACAATGATATGTTAATAACAAAGAGATAAAAACACAAGTACTTTTATCCTGGTTTATTTGAAACTCAAAGCTACTCCAGTCCACCCGCAAAGGTGATTTTGCCTTATGGACAAAGACTTAATCCACTATAATCAACTGATTATAATCATCACAAAGAATAACCTTCTTTGTCTTCTCAATGATCCCATTATAACCTAGTCTCCTTAAGGACTCACAAAAAACAAATTTCTTTGTCTTCTTAAGAATATAATTATACCCTAGTCTCCTTAAGAATCAAACAATTAGTTTGAAAAATATTGTGTGTTACAAGTTGCTTCTACACAAGCAAATTTTTCACAAATGATAAACAAATACTTAAAGGAAATCTGTATAGAAAAATGATAGCTTAAACTTTATCAAGTTTTGCAGCGCTTTAGTATTCTTCTATATTGTAGTTTCTTTAAGTCTCAAAGTCCTACTTATATAACATAAGAAGAAGACCGTTGGAGGGAAAAATGGGGAAACCAAATAGAGCAGTTGTCCACTATTGGATGGTGAAAGGAGTAATATTGCATACTATCCTTCGACCATAAATTCAGTGACATGTGTGATATATAGTACAGTCTTTGCCCATGAAATCAGGTAGTGGAAAGAATATTTGATTTGTACTACTTATTATTTGATCATGTATCCTTTTGATCTTATCTTCAAGTTTATTGGATTCTGATGAAAGTTGATGAAGCATGAAATGAATAAACATAAAGCTAGATTCAGAAACTTCAGAATCTTCGGTTAGAACCTTAACAGTGTTAGCAGTCTGGCTTGAGATCTTCAGTCAGAACCTTGATAACCTCAACTTCTAGTTTGAGATCTTCATAATCTTTATCTAAGTAACAAAACTTCAGAAGCTTGCCATTCTTCAGAAGCTTGATAATCAGAGTCACGTCCAGAAGCACAAACTGAGAGAATGTTGCAGCAGCAACATAACGTCTCCTCAGAAGCTTCTCAGGAGTGAATCAAGATAGAAGCAGAAAGAATATTACAATAGCAACTTGATATCTTTCAAACTTCTCATGATTAGCACATAAGGGGAATTTGGAACATAATTATTCAGAAACTGATGACGTTGTATGTCATATACTCAGAATCAGAATTGGTTGTTAAAGCCACACAATAACAAACCATCAGGGTACCAAAATTGTCCTCACACAACTACAACATTGTTATAATCAAAACTCAAGGTACAGATGCAGAACCAAATCTTATTCTAATAATTTCCCCATTTTTGATGATGACAAAAACATGTATTTTGATGAACAATTTTGTATAGGGTAATCATAAAAGGATACATCTTACAAAAGTACAAAGCTCCCCTTCAGAATGAAAGAGAACTTTCCTGATGAACCTTTTTGAAGTACCAGAATGATCTTCGATCAGAATCTGGTTTGTCTTCAGAAATTGCTTGATGTTGTCTAGAGCACTAGTTTGTTAACATCAACATTCTGATAAGCTTCACTTCAGAAGCTTGGTTGAATTATTCTGAAGAAGCTTCAGAGCTTGGTTATCTTCAAAAGCTTGAATTATGGCTCTCTTTGAAGTTCTTTTTCAGAGCTTGGTTACCTTTGAAATTTTCTTTCAAAGCCTGATTACCATGTAATTTGAATCTTGATGCTAAGTTCAGAGCCCGGTTTTCAAAACCTTGAAGACTTGATGCTTGATTTTGATTCCTGGTTGAGATCTTTCTTAATCATTAGTGTGAAAGTTTTTCGAACTCAGATAGTAGACCATTTCTTCAGAAACTGGTAACTTACATTCTGATCTTACAAACTTCTTATCTTTTGAGCTTAACCTTGCAAAAACAATTAACAAACTATTCTTCGAAGTAGTTGTTAGCAGAAACATTAAACAATTTTTGGATTCTTATTCAAGAATATAGGTATGTCAAAATCAAATTATGATTCTTCCCCTTAGAGATATGATTCTCCCCCTTTGGCATCAATGAAAAGACATAGACAGAAGAAATAAAATAAAAGTGATGGAAAGAAACAAACATGATTTTCATTAACTAATGCCAAAAGGCATAAATGATACAGTTGAAAAAGAAATACTTAAAAACAAAATATTTTTTTTGAAAAAGTGCTAAGGGTTCTGAGGAGGAAGAGGAGGGAGTCTGGATAATATCAATTGAAACATCATTTCCTGCATGTCCAGACGTTCTTTGACTATGGCATTCTCAACTTTCATTTCTTCGATGGTCTTCAGAAGCACATCAGGAATATCTCCATAAGAAGTTCTAGAAAGCTGTTGATTTTAAGAAACCTCAATCTGGTGGTATTCAAAAACAACCGGTTGTGCCACAACTTCTTCCATAACGCATTCTAGATGCCCATAATCTACCTCAACCTCTGGAGTAACTTCCTTAATTGCTGCAGTAGGAAGACACAATAGAGCATTTCGTAACTTTGAAATTTCCATTAGGGGTACAAACCCAAAACGGAAGTTTCTTTCAGATATTTTGTACCCAAAGTTCTTTAGCTTAGAGATTTTGGAGTTTATCCGACTTTTGTAGTCTTCCCAAGCTGAGTCACTTTCAGCAGGATTAGCTAATGAACAACTAGTCGTCATAGCTGCACGAAGGCGACTGCTTGAGTATGACTCAAAATTCTTTAGAATCTTACCAATATTTGGGCTTGCTTTTGGCGGTATAGGGATTTTGACAAAAAGATCTATTATGTTTTGATCAGGATCTGAACCATAAAGAGTTGGAAGAGTAGGGAAAATGACCTTGGGTGTTTCTGAATCAGATACTACTGGTTCAGGTTCAAAATTGACATACCTTTAGGAGTACCCTCAGACACTTGGTTACCATAATATCTCAAGGGAGATTTTCTGGGTGTTGTTATATTTGGATTTTCAATGTGGGGAGCATAAACAATTAGAGATGGAGGTGGAATGAGTGATGAAGATAAAACTGTGAAGGAGGTGGTGTTTGTGGTATTTGTTGTTATTGTTATTGTTGTTGTTGTAACTGAGTTTCAGAAAATGTAGGAGTTTCTGTAACAGGTTCTAAAACAGCTTCTAAAACAGGTTCTAAAATAGGTGTTTCTGTGGGAGGTGGAAGTGGAATAGATTCAGAGATTGGTTGAGAAATAGATGAAACTGGTTTGAGAAATGGGAGGTGGTTGAGTTGGTAAGACCCTTTCAGAATTAACATAATCAAAATAAAAAGTTCTCTGGCCTTAGGAAGCTTACTAGGAGTAGGAGTGTCAGAAGCTTTGGAATATTGTTGGACAACAACAGATGTGTCCTTCAGAAGTATTGCTTTTTGGCGCGTACTAAGAGACACCTCATCTTCATCCAGAAAGGTAACAACCTTCTTCTTCTTATTCTGAGGTCTTGAAGGTCCTTCTTCACGAGACTCTTTCTTCCTCTTCCCACGCACATCAGGATAAGTTTCTAGTAGGTTGAAAGGGTCAACCAATGGATCAATTCCATCCTTAAGACAACTTTAAAGGTAATACTCCAGAACTTCCAGAGGATTAATATTGGCGAAGATTGGAAAGTTGTAAACCATAATCCTCATTCCACAGATATTATCCTTTGAAGGAATGACATATGGCCTGACTATCTTAGAGATGAGACTCATGCTCTTGAGACTCTCCCCCCATAAGATCTTTCCAGCATCTTTCACTAACTCTTCAGTTAAACCACTGACCAGTAGGTCATCCACAAGACTGTTCTCAATAAGAATATCAGAAATTAACCTACCATTTGGAATGAACCTTTCCTTCTTGGATGTACTTCTAGTTCTAGTTTCTCTAATGGAATCCTTGAGAAATTTGAACAGAATCCCTAGAAGTGCCAATCTGTACCCTTTTTCCAAGAAGAACAAAATATACTTATGGATAATGTTGATGTAATTAAAGGAGTTTGTACTGGATCAATGATGAATACATCCCAGAATAATCTTGAACCAAACCCTTAACCTATCAGATAGGTCTTTAGCACTTGGACCTTTTCCTTCATCCAACTTGGTTCATTCCTTGAAAATGACATATGCAACCATAGATTCTCTTCTTGCATCAGTTTTAATGTTGTAGACCCCTTTTCCACAACTGTTGTGAGAAATAAGGTCAATTATAAGTTTCTCAGTGACAACAATCTTCCTATTCATGACGAAGGAAAAGATTGTGTCCTTTATAGCCACAACATGTATCCAAAATTGCTTCACAAGCACTAGATAAACATGACCGAATAAACTTTCAAAGAAACCCTTCCATCCTTGGAATTCCAAAGTTTCAGAAAAATCGAAGCCATTATCCTTCAGATTTTTGAAGTCCATGATAGTCTCACAAAGAACCATAAGGTCATCAACAGGGATGTTGAAAGTTAATTCTGGAATCCCTTCCATAACGGGATAATTTTCATTAGTCATGGAGCGACTGGGAGATTGTTGTTATTGTTGAATCTGTTGTTGAGGAGCAACCATTGATGAAGTTGAAAGAGAGGATGAACTATTGCAAAGAGGGTGTTTGAAGGTTTGAAAGAAGAAAGTGTGGGAATATTATGCGTGTAGTGTGAAAATGTGAGTGAATTGGGTTTATATAGATTTTTTTTGCAATGATGACAAGGTAAAAATTACGCAGACATGGGGGGAAGCATAAAAGATTTTAACCTAATTCCAATAAATGTGAGACCCAATGTGTCACGTTATCATCACACATGCTCAGAAAGTGGGACAATTGTCACCACTTAGAACCACATGATATCAAATGACAAGACAACCATTTAATGCAACAACTGTTCATAATTAGGAAGACAAATTGACAAGATTGCTTCTGATCAGAACCTTTCTGATTCATGAAACTTTCTCACTTCAGAAGGCTCATGTTTCAGAATAAACAAGAAATTATCAGAATCTAATCTAGAGTTCTGAAGACTTAAACATTCTGAAATTCATCTTTTCATTCTAGACATAAATCCATAAGTAAGTTTTTCAGAATGGAAACAAATCTATCTTCAGCAAGGGGTTTTGTAAAGATATCAACCCATTGATGGTTTGTATTAACAAATTTTAGGTGAAAAATACCATTCTGAACATAGTCACGTAAAAAATTATGTTTAATTTCAATATACTTAGCCCTAGAATGCAAGATAAGATTCTTAGACAAACAAATAACAGAAGTATTATCACAGAGAATAGGAATGTCACTCTCAAATATCTAATAATCTTCCAAGTGATTCTTCATCTAGAGTATCTAAGTGCTGCATCTAGAAGTTGCGATATACTCATATTTGGTTATTGAAAGCGCAATTGTTGACTGTCTCTTGTTAGACCATGAGATTAGATTGTCCCCTAGAAATTGACAACTTCCAGAAGTACTTTTCCTTTTTATTCTGTCCCATCATATTCAGCATTACAATAGCCTACTAATTTATATTCACTTGATTTTCTATAAAACAAACCAAGGTTAGTAGTACCTTTCAGATACTTAAAGATTCTCTTAATAATAATAAAGTGAGTCTCCCTAGGATATGACTGGAAGCGAGCATATAAGCAGACACTGAATAAAATATCAGGTCTAGAAGTAGTTATATAAAGGAGAGAACCTATCATACCTCTGAATAGCTTCTGATTTACCTTATTGTTTACCTCTTCTTTCTCCATAATGCTTGTGGGATACATTGGAGTCTTTACTTGCTTGCATTCTGATAAGCTGAACTTCTTCAGAAGTTCCCTTGTATACTTGCTCTGATGAATGTATGCTCCTTCTGAACATTGATCAATCTGGATTCCCATAAAGAACTTGAGTTCTCCCGTCAAACTCATTTCAAATTCTGTCTGCATTGACTTAGCAAAATCCTTGCACAACAAAGCATTAGTAGAACCAAAAATAATATCATCAACATAAATTTGCACAAACCAGAATATCATTCTTAAATGTTTTTCAAAAGAGAGTTGTGTCCACTTTTTCTCTGGTGAAATTATTTTCCAAAAGGAAGTTACTTGGTCTATCATACCAAGCTCTAGAAGCTTGTTTGGAACCATATAACGACTTTTTCAATTTTTAAAAAAATATGGATTTTGAGAACTTTCAAAACCAGGGGGTTGATGCACATACACTTTTTCATAAATGTATTCATTTAAGAATGCACTATTAACATCCATCTGATAAAGGATGATGTTATGACTGATTACAAAAGAGATTAAAAGATGAATAGACTCTAACATGGAAATTGGAGCAAAGATTTTTGTATAGTCTATACCTTCTTGCTGACTATAACCTTATTCTAACAGTCGAGCCTTATTTCTGATGACTTCGCCCTTCTCAATGAGCTTGTTTCTGAAAACTCATATGGTTCCAATAATATGGAAGCCTTTTGGTTTCTGAACAAGATCCAATACGCTATTCCTGGTGAATTGATTCAGTTCTTCTTGCATATTCAGAATCTATTCATTATCTAGAAGAGCTTCATCAATAGATGTGGGCTCTACCAGAGATACCAAACCCAAAAGAGTATCTTCAGAAGGTTTGAATGAAGATCTAGTTCTGACTTAAGCGTCTTTATCTCCCAGAATCAATTCTTCAGAATGAGAAGTTTTTCGTCTACACTTCTTCTGATGAGTTGGAACAACGACAACTTCCGTTTGAGTTGCTTTTGGGTCTTTTGCTTCATATTCTTTAGGTTTTCCTTCTGAGTCTTTTTCTCCAGAATCATTATCCTTGGATTCTAAAAGATTGATCTTCAAACCTGCAAATTTCTCAACTAGCTTTGACTTTTCAGAGTCAAGCTTATCATTGAATCTAACATGAATTACTTCTTCAACAATTAGTGTCTCAGTGTTAAAAACTCTATAGCCTTTAGAAAATGTAACACCCTTCTAAAATACCCCAAATATTTAATTTACAACAACCAATATATAAATCAGAGTAATTATTGCAGTTAAGGGTGTCACACAACACTTCACACATTTCACCATCAAAATCAGTCATGCTCATTATTTAATTCAACATAAACACTTCTTTGCAAAATACGCAGCGGATAGAGATCATTCAACATATGTAATACATTACACCTAAAATTATTCAACAAGTTAAAACATCCCGTCCCGATGTTACATCTACCAGAGCATGACCCACTAAGGAAACCACACTAGACTCCAAGCACTAGCTTCTACTCACTCACTGCTCGTTACCTGAAAAATAGTTGTAAGGGTGAGTTCCTCAATCGATATAATAAGTATTATAAATCATCATGTAATGCTAAGTAAATTTACACGTTAATCACCCTAATCATATCATGCATTCAGTAACGGCACATCAACTCAAATATCATACTCAATAACAACGTAAAATGCAACTCAATAACATAAAATGCAACTCAAATGAGACTCGACTCGTCATGCATGTGGTACCAATCGGAGTAAAACTCCCAACTTAAAATCATTGCCATTTTATTGGGCATCAAGGCATAAGCCTTCAACTTTCAACTTAAAATTTGCCAATCTAGGCCAACGTGGTGTGAGCAAAGCTCCATCAAGGCGTAAGCCTTCAACTTTCAACTTAAAATTTGCCAATCCAGACCAACGTGGTGTGAGCAAAGCTCCGACTTAATGCATATGAATGTACATGGCATACACGACTTTACAATTCCGACAACATAATAATAATAGTAACACAACAAGGTTTTCAACATAATCAACTTATAATCAACTTTGGCTCATCAAGCCTACAACTCAGTATTTTTAACAACTTTCCGTACACGGAACAACTTAACAACTCAGTCATACTTGCATCGACACTTTATAACACAAACCCAACAAATGTTACTCATCAAAATTGACTACAATATTACTTCATAACATAACTCAATCCCTACTATGTCACATACCAACCTAGGCAAATCACCAATTATGTTCACAACATTAAAATATTAATTTTTCACTTTTCCAACAGTGTTAACCGGTTAACGCCCTGGGTTAACCGGTTAACGCAGGACAAAACACGTTTTCTGGCAAAACGCAACAGTGTTAACCGGTTAACGCCCTGGGTTAACCGGTTAACGCAGGCAAAACAACACATTTTCACAAAATATAACAGTGTTAACCGGTTAACGCCCTGGGTTAACCGGTTAACGCAGACAAAACAGCAGTTCCTGCGCTAACACAAGGCAGAATGCAGAGTTCTCCGCATTTTCCGCCGTTGGAGGACTTCCGGACCTCCGATTCAATTTCCGTAAAAAGCTATACGTTCGGAAAATCACGGCACATACAATTATCGATTCAATTTCAGCTTTAATACAACTTATTCATCACAATATTTCAGCATTCAACATCCCAATTAGGGTCACTTCAACGGTTTATCACTACCCATGACATGTTAATCTATAATACCCATTAAACGACGATAAACCCCCCTTACCTGAGAAAATCCGGCAATCTCTAAGCTTCAAGCTTTTCCGTTCTTCAACCTTTGCTCTCTAGCTCTTCCTCTTTGCCCTTTTCTCCACTTTCCACTTTTCAGCCGCTTCTCTGTTTCACGTGAAAACTCTTTACCAACAATTGAAACCCTTTTTCCTTATTCCAACTTATATATTTTCCAAATTATATTATTATTCCAATAATAATAATAATTCAATAATCCCAAAATAATAATAATAATAATAATCCAATTATCTAATTAAATTAATAAATATATTATTAACTTAATTTAAATAATTATCATATTATTATCGGGGTGTTACAACTCTCCCCCACTAAAAGAGTTTTCGTCCTCGAAAACATACTCAAGCGAACAACTCTGGGTAAGACTCCTTCATCTTACTCTCCAGTTCCCAAGTCACATTGCCACCTGCTGGTCCTCCCCAAGCTACTTTCACTAAGGCAATCTCTTTACCCCGCAACTGCTTCAACTCTCGATCCTCAATCCTCATAGGCGATATTTCAACAGTCAGGTTATCTCTTACCTGTACATCATCTACTTGGATCACATGCGACGGATCATGAATGTACCTCCTCAACTGAGACACATGAAAAACCTCATGCAAATTCGCAAGTGACGGCGGTAAAGCGATACGATAGGCTACCTCTCTTATCCTCTCCAAAATCTGATAAGGACCAATAAATCGAGGAGTCAACTTCTTTGACTTCAAAGCTCTACCAACCCCAGTTATCGGAGTAACACGAAGAAACACATGATCTCCCTCTTGAAACTCAAGTGACTTCCTCCTCCTGTCATGATAACTCTTCTGACGACTCTGAGCAATTCTCATCTTCTCCTGAATCATCTTAATCTTTTCTGTAGTTTGTTGAACAATTTCCGGTCCAACCACAGCACTCTCACCGGACTCATACCAACATAACGGTGTCCGACATCTCCTACCATACAAAGCTTCAAACGGTGCCATACCAATACTCGAATGAAAACTATTGTTGTAGGTAAACTCAATCAAAGGTAAATAACAATCCCAAGCACCTCCCTTTTCCAAAACACAAGCCCTCAACAGATCCTCTAGTGACTGAATCGTCCTCTCAGTCTGACCATCAGTCTGCGGGTGATATGCAGAGCTCAATCTCAGCTTAGTTCCCAAAGCCCTCTGCAAACCTTCCCAGAACTTCGATGTAAATCTAGGATCTCTGTCCGAGACAATACTCGACGGAATACCATGCAAACTTACAATCTTCTCAATATACAACTCAGCTAATTTCTCTAACGGATAGTCCATTCTGATCGGAATGAAATGAGCCGACTTTGTCAATCTGTCAACAATCACCCAAATAGCTTCAAAATTCTTAATTGTCCTCGGTAAACCAGAAACAAAATCCATACTGATACTATCCCATTTCCACTCTGGAATAGCCAACGGTTGCATTAGCCCAGACGGCTTCTGATGCTCAATCTTTGACTTCTGACAAGTCAAACAGGAATAAACAAAACTCGCAATTTCTCTTTTCATTCCCGGCCACCAAAATAACTTTTTCAAATCATGATACATCTTCGTAGCTCCAGGATGAATACTCAAGCCACTACGATGTCCTTCTTCAAGAATACTCTTCTTAAGTTCGGTAACATCCGGAATACACACCCGATTACCAAATTTCAAAATGCCATTCTCATCAACTCTGAATTCGCCACCTTGACCTTGATTCACTAGAGTCAACTTATCAACCAAAAGCACATCGGATTTCTGACCCTCTCTGATCTCATCCAGAATACCACTTGTTAACTTCAACATTCCCAATTTAACACTATTGTGAGTACTCTCACACACCAAACTCAAGTCTCTAAACTGCTCAATTAAATCCAATTCCTTAACCATTAGCATAGACATATGTAATGATTTCCGACTCAATGCATCAGCCACTACGTTTGCTTTACCCGGATGGTAATTCAAACCAAAGTCATAATCCTTCAGAAACTCTAACCATCTCCTCTGTCTCATATTCAGCTCTTTCTGATCAAACAAATACTTTAAACTTTTATGGTCACTGAAAACCTCAAATCTTGACCCGTACAAGTAATGCCTCCATAACTTCAGAACAAACACCACAGCCGCCAACTCTAAATCGTGCGTCGGATAGTTCCTCTCATGAACTCTCAGCTGTCTTGAAGCATAAGCTATAACCTGCTTATTCTGCATCAACACGCCACCCAAACCCAATAATGAAGCATCACAGTAAACTTCAAATGATTCCGACGAACTCGGTAATATCAGAATAGGAGCAGTAGTTAACCTTCTCTTTAACTCTTGGAAACCTCCTTCACATTTTGAGTCCCAAACAAACGCTTGCCCCTTCCTAGTCAACATCGTCAATGGTAACGCCAACTTAGAAAATCCCTCAATGAACTTCCTATAATAACCAGCCAAACCAAGGAAACTTCGAATCTCAGCAACAGACTTCGGAGCTTCCCACTTAGATACCGCTTCTATCTTAGAAGGATCAACAGCAACGCCACCTCTTGAAATCACATGACCAAGAAAACTCACCTCTCCTAACCAAAATTCACACTTGGACAATTTAGCAAATAACTTCTTTTCTCGTAGAACTCCCAAAACCACTCTCAAATGTTCAGCATGCTCTTCTTCAGATTTCGAATACACCAAAATATCATCAATAAACACCACAACAAACTTGTCTAGGTACGGATGGAAAATCCTATTCATATACTCCATAAATACTCCAGGCGCATTAGTCACACCAAAAGGCATTACAGAATACTCATAATGTCCATACCTTGTTCTGAAAGCAGTCTTCTGAATATCCTCAGTTTTCACACGGATCTGATGATACCCAGATCTCAAATCTATTTTGCTGAACACACTTGCACCAACCAACTGATCCATCAAATCATCAATCCTCGGCAAAGGATACCGATTCTTGATCGTCACTTTATTCAGTTGCCTGTAGTCCACACACAACCTCATAGTACCTTCTGTCTTCTTAACCAATAGCACTGGTGCACCCCACGGTGACACACTCAGACGAATAAATTTTTTATCCAACAGATCTTCCAACTGACTCTTCAATTCAGTTAACTCAACAGCAGACATACGGTACGGAGCCATCGATATCGGCCTAGTACCAGGTACCAAATCAATCGAGAACTCCACTTCCCGCTCTGGCGGTAATTCATTCACCTCTTCCGGAAACACATCAGGAAAATCACACACCACGGCTAGATCGCCAATCACCAGTTTATCTTTAGCCTCCAAAGTCGCTAACAGCATAAACAACTCTGCCCCATCAGCTACTTCTTCATTCACTTGCCTTGCTGATAGAAACAAACTCTTTCCCTCCTCAATCTCAGGAAAGACCACCGTCTTATCAAAACAGTTGATAGAAACTCGGTTAAACACCAACCAGTTCATACCCAGAATAACATCAATCTGCACTAGTGGAAGACACACTAGGTCCATCCCAAAGTCTCTACCAAAAATACTCAAAGGACAATTTAAACAAACCGAAGTAGTAGTCACTGAACCCTTCGCAGGAGTATCAATTACCATACTACCAAACATCTCAGATATCTCTAACTTAAGTTTCACAGCACAATCCAAAGATATAAAGGAATGAGTCGCACCTGTGTCAATAATAGCTACAAGAGGAAAGCCATTAATATAACACGTACCTCGGATAAGTCTGTCCTCACTGGAGGTTTGAGTTCCGGTCAAAGCGAACACCTTCCCAGTCTGAGATTTCTTCGGCTTCTGACACTGACTTCCAATATGCCCTTCTTCGCCACAATTAAAACAAATCACTTCCTTGTGCTTGCAATCAGCTATTGCATGACCAGTCTTACCACAACGAAAACATCTCTTTACTTCAGCAGTGCATACATTACTCTTATGACCAGCCTGACCACATTTGAAGCAAACTATACCAGCAGGAGCACCTCCCCTACTGGTCCTCTGAGCCGGAGCAGCTCCTTGTTTCCCTTTTCCCACTGGGGCATCATACGGCTTGCCACGATTTTGATGTTGCTTGCCCCTGCGGTCACTGACAATCTTGTAATGAGCATTATTGTCTTCTTCAAATATCCTGCAGCTATCAACTAATTCATTAAAAATGCGTATCTTCTGATACCCAACAGCCTTCTTAATTTCAGAGCGCAGTCCATTTTCAAACTTGATGCACTTTGAAAATTCAGCACCAGCACCAGTGTAATGAGGATAAAATTTGGACAGCTCCACAAATTTCGCAGCATAATCAGTGACAGACATGTTTCCTTGCTTCAGCTCAAGGAACTCAATTTCCTTCTTACCACGGACATCTTCCGGATAATACTTTCTCATGAATTCCCTGCGGAATACATCCCAAGTAATGACTTCACCTGCCACGGTCAACCTCTCGTGAGTCTCTAGCCACCAGTCATCAGCTTCGACTGCTAGCATGTGAGTACCATACCGAACCTTCTGAGCTGGAGTGCAATCCATAACACGGAAGATTCTCTCAATCTCTTTCAACCATCCCAAGGCTGCATCTGGATCATGCTTCCCTTTAAACACCGGCGGATTCTCTCTCTGAAAAGTCGCCAAGCTACGTGATCCAGCATCACCACCAGCATTTGGCAAGTTCTGCACAGCTTGTGCCATCGCTTGCATTGCGGCAGCCATTGCAGCGTCATTCCTTCCAGCCATTTCAACTTATCAATACAACACAACTTAAAAGTTAGATTAGTAACAATACACAATTGTTAGACAGTAACGACACGACAACTGGCCGGACAGACCGACCTGCTCTGATACCACTAATGCAACACCCTTCTAAAATACCCCAAATATTTAATTTACAACAACAAATATATAAATCAGAGTAATTATTGCAGTTAAGGGTGTCACACAACACTTCACACATTTCACCATAAAAATCAGTCATGCTCATTATTTAATTCAACATAAACACTTCTTGCAAAATACGCAGCGGATAGAGATCATTCAACATATGTAATACATTACACCTAAAATTATTCAACAAGTTAAAACATCCCGTCCCGATGTTACATCTACCAGAGCATGACCCACTAAGGAAACCACACTAGACTCCAAGCACTAGCTTCTACTCACTCACTGCTCGTTACCTGAAAAATAGTTGTAAGGGTGAGTTCCTCAATCGATATAATAAGCATTATAAATCATCATGTAATGCTAAGTAAATTTACACGTTAATCACCCTAATCATATCATGCATTCAGTAACGGCACATCAACTCAAATATCATACTCAATAACAACGTAAAATGCAACTCAATAACAACATAAAATGCAACTCAATGAGACTCGACTCGTCATGCATGTGGTACCAATCGGAGTAAAACTCCCAACTTAAAATCATTGCCATTTTATTGGGCATCAAGGCATAAGCCTTCAACTTTCAACTTAAAATTTGCCAATCTAGGCCAACGTGGTGTGAGCAAAGCTCCATCAAGGCGTAAGCCTTCAACTTTCAACTTAAAATTTGCCAATCCAGGCCAACGTGGTGTGAGCAAAGCTCCATCAAGGCGTAAGCCTTCAACTTTCAACTTAAAATTTGCCAATCCAGGCCAACGTGGTGTGAGCAAAGCTCCGACTTAATGCATATGAATGTACATGGCATACACGACTTTACAATTCCGACAACATAATAATAATAGCAACACAACAAGGTTTTCAACATAATCAACTTATAATCAACTTTGGCTCATCAAGCCTACAACTCAGTATTTTTAACAACTTTCCGTACACGGAACAACTTAACAACTCAGTCATACTTGCATCGACACTTTATAACACAAACCCAACAAATGTTACTCATCAAAATTGACTACAATATTACTTCATAACATAACTCAATCCCTACTATGTCACATACCAACCTAGGCAAATCACCAATTATGTTCACAACATTAAAATATTAATTTTTCACTTTTCCAACAGTGTTAACCGGTTAACGCCCTGGGTTAACCGGTTAACGCAGGACAAAACACGTTTTCTGGCAAAACGCAACAGTGTTAACCGGTTAACGCCCTGGGTTAACCGGTTAACGCAGGCAAAACAGCACATTTTCACAAAATATAACAGTGTTAACCGGTTAACGCCCTGGGTTAACCGGTTAACGCAGACAAAACAGCAGTTCCTGCGCTAACACAAGGCAGAATGCAGAGTTCTCCGCATTTTCCGCCGTTGGAGGACTTCCGGACCTCCGATTCAATTTCCGTAAAAAGCTATACGTTCGGAAAATCACGGCACATACAATTATCGATTCAATTTCAGCTTTAATACAACTTATTCATCACAATATTTCAGCATTCAACATCCCAATTAGGGTCACTTCAACGGTTTATCACTACCCATGACATGTTAATCTATAATACCCATTAAACGACGATAAACCCCCCTTACCTGAGATAATCCGGCAATCTCTAAGCTTCAAGCTTTTCCGTTCTTCAACCTTTGCTCTCTAGCTCTTCCTCTTTGCCCTTTCTCCACTTTCCACTTTTCAGCCGCTTCTCTGTTTCACGTGAAAACTCTTTACCAACAATTGAAACCCTTTTCTCTTATTCCAACTTATATATTTTCCACTAATTATTATTCCAAATAATAATAATAATAATAATAATCCAATAATTCAATTTATTTAATTAAATTAATAAATATATTATTAACTTAATTTAAATTATTCTCTTATTTTATTCGGGGTGTTACAACTCTCCCCCACTAAAAGAGTTTTCGTCCTCGAAAACATACCTCAAGCAAATAACTCTGGATAAGACTCTTTCATCTGACTCTCCAGTTCCCAAGTCACATTGCCACCTGCTGGTCCTCCCCAAGCTACTTTCACTAAGGCAATCTCTTTACCCCGCAACTGCTTCAACTCTCGATCCTCAATCCTCATAGGCGATATTTCAACAGTCAGGTTATCTCTTACCTGTACATCATCTACTTGGATCACATGCGACGGATCATGAATGTACCTCCTCAACTGAGACACATGAAAAACCTCATGCAAATTCGCAAGTGACAGCGGTAAAGCGATACGATAGGCTACCTCTCCTATCCTCTCCAAAATCTGATAAGGACCAATAAATCGAGGAGTCAACTTCTTTGACTTCAAAGCTCTACCAACCCCAGTTATCGGAGTAACACGAAGAAACACATGATCTCCCTCTTGAAACTCAAGTGACTTCCTCCTCCTGTCATGATAACTCTTCTGACGACTCTGAGCAATTCTCATCTTCTCCTGAATCATCTTAATCTTTTCTGTAGTTTGTTGAACAATTTCCGGTCCAACCACAGCACTCTCACCGGACTCATACCAACATAACGGTGTCCGACATCTCCTACCATACAAAGCTTCAAACGGTGCCATACCAATACTCGAATGAAAACTATTGTTGTAGGTAAACTCAATCAAAGGTAAATAACAATCCCAAGCACCTCCCTTTTCCAAAACACAAGCCCTCAACAGATCCTCTAGTGACTGAATCGTCCTCTCAGTCTGACCATCAGTCTGCGGGTGATATGCAGAGCTCAATCTCAGCTTAGTTCCCAAAGCCCTCTGCAAACCTTCCCAGAACTTCGATGTAAATCTAGGATCTCTGTCCGAGACAATACTCGACGGAATACCATGCAAACTTACAATCTTCTCAATATACAACTCAGCTAATTTCTCTAACGGATAGTCCATTCTGATCGGAATGAAATGAGCCGACTTTGTCAATCTGTCAACAATCACCCAAATAGCTTCAAAACTCTTACTTGTCCTCGGTAAACCAGAAACAAAATCCATACTGATACTATCCCACTTCCACTATGGAATAGCCAACGGTTGCATTAGCCCAGACGGCTTCTGATGCTCAATCTTTGACTTCTGACAAGTCAAACAGGAATAAACAAAACTCGCAATTTCTCTTTTCATTCCCGGCCACCAAAATAACTTTTTCAAATCATGATACATCTTCGTAGCTCCAGGATGAATACTCAGGCCACTACGATGTCCTTCTTCAAGAATACTCTTCTTAAGTTCGATAACATCCGGAATGCACACCCGATTACCAAATTTCAAAACATCATTCTCATCAACTCTGAATTCGCCACCTTGACCTTGATTCACTAGAGTCAACTTATCAACCAAAAGCACATCGGATTTCTGACCCTCTCTGATCTCATCCAGAATACCACTTGTTAACTTCAACATCCCCAATTTAACACTATTGTGAGTACTCTCACACACCAAACTCAAGTCTCTAAACTGCTCAATTAAATCCAATTCCTTAACCATTAGCATAGACATATGCAATGATTTCCGACTCAATGCATCAGCCACTACGTTTGCTTTACCCGGATGGTAATTCAAACCAAAGTCATAATCCTTCAGAAACTCTAACCATCTCCTCTGTCTCATATTCAACTCTTTCTGATCAAACAAATACTTTAAACTTTTATGGTCACTGAAAACCTCAAATCTTGACCCGTACAAGTAATGCCTCCATAACTTCAGAACAAACACCACAGCCGCCAACTCTAAATCGTGCGTCGGATAGTTCCTCTCATGAACTCTCAGCTGTCTTGAAGCATAAGCTATAACCTGCTTATTCTGCATCAACACGCCACCCAAACCCAATAATGAAGCATCACAGTAAACTTCAAATGATTCCGACGAACTCGGTAATATCAGAATAGGAGCAGTAGTTAACCTTCTCTTTAACTCTTGGAAACCTTCTTCACATTTTGAGTCCCAAACAAACGCTTGCCCCTTCCTAGTCAACATCGTCAATGGTAACGCCAACTTAGAAAATCCCTCAATGAACTTCCTATAATAACCAGCCAAACCAAGGAAACTTCGAATCTCAGCTACAGACTTCGGAGCTTCCCACTTAGATACCGCTTCTATCTTAGAAGGATCAACAACAACGCCACCTCTTGAAATCACATGACCAAGAAAACTCACCTCTCCTAACCAAAATTCACACTTGGACAATTTAGCAAATAACTTCTTTTCTCGTAGAACTCCCAAAACCACTCTCAAATGTTCAGCATGCTCTTCTTCAGATTTCGAATACACCAAAATATCATCAATAAACACCACAACAAACTTGTCTAGGTACGGATGGAAAATCCTATTCATATACTCCAAAAATACTCCAGGCGCATTAGTCACACCAAAAGGCATTACAGAATACTCATAATGTCCATACCTTGTTCTGAAAGCAGTCTTCTGAATATCCTCGGTTTTCACACGGATATGATGATACCCAGATCTCAAATCTATTTTGCTGAACACACTTGCACCAACCAACTGATCCATCAAATCATCTATCCTCGGCAAAGGATACCGATTCTTGATCGTCACTTTATTCAGTTGCCTGTAGTCCACACACAACCTCATCGTACCTTCTTTCTTTTTAACCAATAGCACTGGTGCACCCCACGGTGACACACTCAGACGAATAAATTTCTTATCCAACAGATCTTCCAACTGACTCTTCAATTCAGTTAACTCAACAGCAGACATACGGTACGGAGCCATCGATATCGGCCTAGTACCAGGTACCAAATCAATTGAGAACTCCACTTCCCGCTCTGGCGGTAATTCATTCACCTCTTCCGGAAACACATCAGGAAAATCACACACCACGGCTAGATCGCCAATCACCAGTTTATCTTTAGCCTCCAAAGTCGCTAACAGCATAAACAACTCTGCCCCATCAGCTACTTCTTCATTCACTTGCCTTGCTGATAGAAACAAACTCTTTCCCTCCTCAATCTCAGGAAAGACCACCGTCTTATCAAAACAGTTGATAGAAACTCGGTTAAACACCAACCAGTTCATACCCAGAATAACATCAATCTGCACTAGTGGAAGACACACTAGGTCCATCCCAAAGTCTCTACCAAAAATACTCAAAGGACAATTTAAACAAACCGAAGTAGTAGTCACTGAACCCTTCGCAGGAGTATCAATTACCATACTACCAAACATCTCAGATATCTCTAACTTAAGTTTCACAGCACAATCCAAAGATATAAAGGAATGAGTCGCACCTGTGTCAATAATAGATACAAGAGGAAAGCCATTAATATAACACGTACCTCGGATAAGTCTGTCCTCACTGGAGGTTTGAGTTCCGGTCAATGCGAACACCTTCCCAGTCTGAGATTTCTTCGGCTTCTGACACTGACTTCCAATATGCCCTTCTTCGCCACAATTAAAACAAATCACTTCCTTGTGCTTGCAATCAGCTATTGCATGACCAGCCTTACCACAACGAAAACATCTCTTTACTTCAGTAGTGCATACATTACTCTTATGACCAGCCTGACCACATTTGAAGCAAACTATACCAGCAGGAGCACCTCCCCTACTGGTCCTCTGAGCCGGAGCAGCTCCTTGTTTCCCTTTTCCCACTGGGGCATCATACGGCTTGCCACGATTTTGATGTTGCTTGCCCCTGCGGTCACTGACAATCTTGTAATGAGCATTATTGTCTTCTTCAAATATCCTGCAGCTATCAACCAATTCAGTAAAAATGCGTATCTTCTGATACCCAACAACCTTCTTAATTTCAGAGCGCAGTCCATTTTCAAACTTGATGCACTTTGAAAATTCAGCACCAGCACCAGTGTAATGAGGATAAAATTTGGACAGCTCCACAAATTTCGCAGCATAATCAGTGACAGACATGTTTCCTTGCTTCAGCTCAAGGAACTCAATTTCCTTCTTACCACGGACATCTTCCGGATAATACTTTCTCATGAATTCCCTGCGGAATACATCCCAAGTAATGACTTCACCTGCCACGGTCAACCTCTCGTGAGTCTCTAGCCACCAGTCATCAGCTTCGACTGCTAGCATGTGAGTACCATACCGAACCTTCTGAGCTGGAGTGCAATCCATAACACGGAAGATTCTCTCAATCTCTTTCAACCATCCCAAGGCTGCATCTGGATCATGCTTCCCTTTAAACACCGGCGGATTCTCTCTCTGAAAAGTCGCCAAGCTACGTGATCCAGCATCACCACCAGCATTTGGCAAGTTCTGCACAGCTTGTGCCATCGCTTGCATTGCGGCAGCCATTGCAGCGTCATTCCTTCCAGCCATTTCAACTTATCAATACAACACAACTTAAAAGTTAGATTAGTAACAATACACAATTGTTAGACAGTAACGACACGACAACTGGCCGGACAGACCGACCTGCTCTGATACCACTAATGCAACACCCTTCTAAAATACCCCAAATATTTAATTTACAACAACAAATATATAAATCAGAGTAATTATTGCAGTTAAGGGTGTCACACAACACTTCACACATTTCACCATAAAAATCAGTCATGCTCATTATTTAATTCAACATAAACACTTCTTGCAAAATACGCAGCGGATAGAGATCATTCAACATATGTAATACATTACACCTAAAATTATTCAACAAGTTAAAACATCCCGTCCCGATGTTACATCTACCAGAGCATGACCCACTAAGGAAACCACACTAGACTCCAAGCACTAGCTTCTACTCACTCACTGCTCGTTACCTGAAAAATAGTTGTAAGGGTGAGTTCCTCAATCGATATAATAAGCATTATAAATCATCATGTAATGCTAAGTAAATTTACACGTTAATCACCCTAATCATATCATGCATTCAGTAACGGCACATCAACTCAAATATCATACTCAATAACAACGTAAAATGCAACTCAATAACAACATAAAATGCAACTCAATGAGACTCGACTCGTCATGCATGTGGTACCAATCGGAGTAAAACTCCCAACTTAAAATCATTGCCATTTTATTGGGCATCAAGGCATAAGCCTTCAACTTTCAACTTAAAATTTGCCAATCTAGGCCAACGTGGTGTGAGCAAAGCTCCATCAAGGCGTAAGCCTTCAACTTTCAACTTAAAATTTGCCAATCCAGGCCAACGTGGTGTGAGCAAAGCTCCATCAAGGCGTAAGCCTTCAACTTTCAACTTAAAATTTGCCAATCCAGGCCAACGTGGTGTGAGCAAAGCTCCGACTTAATGCATATGAATGTACATGGCATACACGACTTTACAATTCCGACAACATAATAATAATAGCAACACAACAAGGTTTTCAACATAATCAACTTATAATCAACTTTGGCTCATCAAGCCTACAACTCAGTATTTTTAACAACTTTCCGTACACGGAACAACTTAACAACTCAGTCATACTTGCATCGACACTTTATAACACAAACCCAACAAATGTTACTCATCAAAATTGACTACAATATTACTTCATAACATAACTCAATCCCTACTATGTCACATACCAACCTAGGCAAATCACCAATTATGTTCACAACATTAAAATATTAATTTTTCACTTTTCCAACAGTGTTAACCGGTTAACGCCCTGGGTTAACCGGTTAACGCAGGACAAAACACGTTTTCTGGCAAAACGCAACAGTGTTAACCGGTTAATGCCCTGGGTTAACCGGTTAACGCAGGCAAAACAGCACATTTTCACAAAATATAACAGTGTTAACCGGTTAACGCCCTGGGTTAACCGGTTAACGCAGACAAAACAGCAGTTCCTGCGCTAACACAAGGCAGAATGCAGAGTTCTCCGCATTTTCCGCCGTTGGAGGACTTCCGGACCTCCGATTCAATTTCCGTAAAAAGCTATACGTTCGGAAAATCACGGCACATACAATTATCGATTCAATTTCAGCTTTAATACAATTTATTCATCACAATATTTCAGCATTCAACATCCCAATTAGGGTCACTTCAACGGTTTATCACTACCCATGACATGTTAATCTATAATACCCATTAAACGACGATAAACCCCCCTTACCTGAGAAAATCCGGCAATCTCTAAGCTTCAAGCTTTTCCGTTCTTCAACCTTTGCTCTCTAGCTCTTCCTCTTTGCCCTTTTCTCCACTTTCCACTTTTCAGCCGCTTCTCTGTTTCACGTGAAAACTCTTTACCAACAATTGAAACCCTTTTTCCTTATTCCAACTTATATATTTTCCAAATTATATTATTATTCCAATAATAATAATAATTCAATAATCCCAAAATAATAATAATAATAATAATCCAATTATCTAATTAAATTAATAAATATATTATTAACTTAATTTAAATAATTATCATATTATTATCGGGGTGTTACAGAAAATCCTAACAATAAGCACTTTTGTGCCTTAGAATCAAACTTGCCAATATTCTCTTTAGTGTTCAACATAAAACACTCACAACCAAAAGGATGAAAATAAGAAATGTTGGGCTTTCTATTCTTCCACAATTCCTAGGGAGTCTTACCCAGAATAGGTCTAATAGAAATCATGTTCTGAATATAACATGTTATGTTAATTGCTTCTGCCCAGAAATGCTTAGCCATATCAGTTTCTTGGATCATGGTGCGGGCCATTTCTTGCAAAGTCCTATTCTTTATTTCTACAAATCCATTTTGTTATGGAGTTCTAGGATAAGAGAAATCATGGGAAATACCATTTGAATAAAAAAGATTTTCGAAATGTTTATTTTCAAATTCGCCACCATGATCACTTCTGACTTTGACTATTTTGTAATTTATTTTTGTTTGCACTCGTGAGCATAAAGTAGAGAATACATAATGTGGCTCATCCTCATGTTTCAAGAACTCTACCCATGTCCATCGATTATAGTCATCAACAATGACCAATCCATACTTCTTTCCATTGATAGAGGCAATTTTCACTGGTCCAAACAAATCAATATGCAAAATTTCTAACGGTCTAGAGGTAGAAACAACAGTTTTCGCTTTGAAAGATGTTTTAGAAAACTTGCCTTTTAGACATGCTTTACAAAGAGCATCTGAAGCAAACTTCAGGTTGGGTAAGCCTATGACTAATCTAAGCTTATTTAGATGATAAATTCTTCTCATGCTAAGACGACCCAAATGTATGTGCCATACCTATTTCTCCTCATTAACAGACATTAAACATTTTATATTTTGATCCTTAAGATCAGAAAGTATGATTTTATAAATTTTGTTATTTCTCTTCCCGTTAAAAAGGATTGTACCATCTTTCTGTCTAACAACCTTACAAGACTTTTGATAAAAAATGATATCATAACCATTGTCACTAAGTTGACTAATAGACAGTAAGTTATGCATCAGACCATCAACCAAAAGAACATTAGTAATAGAAGGACGTTTATCGTTACCAATAGTTCAGGAGCTAATGATCTTTCCTTTATGGTTTCCTCTGAAACTAACGAAGCCTCCAGGCGTAGGTTCCAAATCTTGGAGCATAGACCTTCTTCCTGTCATATGTCGCGAGCATCCACTGTCCAGGTACCATGACTAGTGTTTCAGCTGAGCTACTAAGGATATCTGCAACATAAATTATTTTGTCCTTAGGTACCCACTTTCTGGGTCCTCTTTTGTTAGTTTTCCCAGAGTCTCTCACAACTTTGGGCCTTTGAGAAGAAGGACAATCACAAAGGATTTAAGCATGGTACTTAGGTTTAAGAACTGAGTTTTTACCCTTTGTATGTTTATTAGTCTGTGCAGAAACATCAAGCTCAGTGCCAGTAGGCACGAAATGCTCACAGAGAGGTTTTTGTTTAACCTTCTTATTTTCGTCAGGTTTTATAGTTTCAGTATAATCTAATCCTTTCTTGGCATTTTTGCTAACTCCATAGATCAAATAATCCATTTTTCTTCTATCTATGATTTTAGCCAAAAAGTATTGGGATGCTCTGTCATATCTAATGACACAATCAGTACCAAAAGCTTCTAAGACTATTTCCTCCTCTAATTTTGAAAATTTTATTTTCAAAGCAAAGTTGTTACTTTATAAAGAAAATACTTTTTCATTTAGAGAGGAAATATCTTTATCAAGCTCATTGCGAGTTTCATAAGCAACTACTTGGACTTGTTTAAGGTCCTTGTAATTACTCTAAAGACTCTGATACTTTTCCAGTATTTCAAACAGATATAATTCTAAGTCAGAACAAGATAGTTGAGAAAATACCTCTTCAGAATCAGAGTCAGATTCAGATTCTGTCATCACCTTGTCTTCTAGTTCCTTAGAATCTTCTAGATCAACTGTAGTGGCCATCAATGCAACATTGACATATTCTTCGTCAGAGTCTTCTTTTTTGGATTCTGAGTTATCCCATGTAGCCATCAACCCATTCTTTCCTTTAGGAAAATTTTTCTTAGGCCTTATGTACTTTTTAGATTAGGACATTCATTTTTGTAGTGGCCTGGATCCTTGCATTCAAAGCAGATAACTTCTTTTCCAGAACCTTGCTTCTTCTATCCATATGAAGAATCAGAACGACCAACAATCCTTATGGCTCCTATAAACTTCCATGGCCCATTCTGCATGTGTTTCCATACTGTTGACCCTCTTAGAAATCAAAGACAACTCATCATCATCTGAGTCTTCATCAGAACCTTCTGATTCTTCCTCAACTTGAT
This sequence comes from Lathyrus oleraceus, assembly GCF_024323335.1. Taxonomy (NCBI): domain Eukaryota; kingdom Viridiplantae; phylum Streptophyta; class Magnoliopsida; order Fabales; family Fabaceae; genus Lathyrus; species Lathyrus oleraceus. The sequence goes on from NC_066583.1 coordinate 223,066,173, forward strand.
ATGCTCTTGTCTTCTCAGGCTTGGACTTTAGCGCAACAGATTTACCTCGTTTCTAAGGTTCATCTTCCTCGAGCTCAATCTCGTGGCTTCTTAAAGAACTAACAAGTTTTTCGAGACTAATACTGTTAAGATCATTTTCCAAATTCAAATTAGTTACCATAGGTCTCCATTTTCTTAGGGAGAATTCTGATTATCTTCTTGACATGATCAGTTGTAGAGTATGCTTTATCCAAAACTTTCAGTTCTGCAACAAGCATCTGAAACCTTTAGAACATAGTCTCAACTATTTCATCATCCTCCATTCTGAATGCCTTGTACTTCTATATTAAGGCAAAGGACTTTGTCTCCTTTACTTAAGCATTCCCCTAATGAGTCATCCTTAGAGAGTCAAAAATGGATTTGGCAGAATCTCTGTTTGTTATCTTCTCATACTTAAGATAAGAGATATCATTCAACAATATAGTTTTGGCCTTATGATGATTTTTGAAATCCTTATCATGTTGATTAGTCATAGCACTTCTTGCTATATTATTTCCTTCAGCATTAATTGGGTGAATGTAGCCATCGACTACAAGATCCCAAAGATCAACATTATAACCAAGAAAGATACTATCTATTCTATATTTCCAAAAATAAAATTTCTCACCATCAAAGATTGGTGGTTTTACATTGTAGTGATCTCTCTCATTGTTGTTAACAATGTTAGCAGTGTTAGCAGTGACCATTGTTTCTCACACAAAACTGGATTGGTAGTGAACACAGTGAAGTGTTGATAAATCTTTTATCACAATCAGAACCGTAGCTCTGATGCTAATTGAAGGTGTGAAAAACACAACAATGGGGGGTTTGAATTGGGTTTTACAAAGCAAAGACTTTATTCCAACTTATGAACACCACTTAAGTGTTAATAACAAAGAGATAAAAACATAAGTATTTTTATCCTAGTTTGCTTGAAACTCAAAGCTACTACAGTCCACCCGCCAAGGTGATTTTTCCTTATACATAAGGACTTAATCCACTATAAACAACTGATTACAATAATCATAAAGAATAACCTTCTTTGTATTCTCAAGGATCCGACTATACCCTAGTATCCTTAAGGACTCATAGAGAATAATTTTATTTGTCTTCTTAAGAATCTGACTATACCATAGTCTCCTTAAGGAATCAAACAAATAGTTTGAATAATATTTTATGTGTTACAAGTTGCTTCTACATAAGAAGATTTTACACAAATGATAAACAAATACTTCAAGAAAAAATGTATAGAAAAATGATAGCTTAAACTTTGCCAAGTTTTGCAGCACTTAAGTATTCTTCTATATAGCATAAGAAGAAGACCATTAGAGGGAAAAATGGGGAAACAAAATAGAGTGGTTGTCCACTATTGGATGGTTAAAGGAATGATGTTGTGTACTTGTAAGACCCCAATTTTGTCCCTAAGATCCCTCATGGCATCATATCATAATATTGCATTGCCTCAAGGATCATTGGACACCTTGCTTCCTTCCCTGTGGGTGGGATCCCTTTGAGAGTGATTCTTGATCACCGAACATTGCTTGCATTTGTATATCATTGCTTTTCTTTTAATCACTAACCAAAAATGTACAAAAATATGTCATTAACCTTTGTTACTTGCAGCTTAAGCAGTCAACAGGTCAAGGCATCAGGTGAATTCATAGTACAAAGAACAGATGGTATTTCTTGATACATGGATCATGTGATCATTTCATGGAGCTTATTTGAGCTATAGGTTCATTTTGAAGCAAATTCTCAAGTGGCAAAGGCCCCAAATTCATCAGAACATTTTCATGTCATCTAAGGGCCAATACAGTCAACTGAAAAGTCAACTGTGGGTTATGAGTGTTGGAATTGAGTTTCTTCATCCCATTCATGTCCAAATCATGCTTATTCATCATACCAAAGATCAAGGTTGAAGAATTTGAGGTCAAGTCAAAAGTTTCCAAAAATGGAAAGTGACCTATAATTTCAACTTTCCAAAAATGGCAAGTTTTTGATCCAACTTCAACTCAACTTTCCAACATCAAAAAAGCTTCAAATGAATTTTTGTCCAACATGAAAGTTGAAGATCTCTCTCTCCCATTTCCAAAAAGTCCAAGATCATGAGCATCTGATGAATGGTTGAGGAGATATGATCAAATCATTGACAAGGGTGCTTGGAACTTCAAATGGCCATATCTTTTGATTCATAACTCCAAATTTGGTGGTTCTTTTTGCATTTGGCTTGTCATGACATGAAGTTTCCAAAACATTCATCATATTGCATGAAAATTCATCACATGATCATTTGTTATTTCATGCCTTTTTTGGAGGGAAATTCAAAATTTTAAAAATGATGCATCATGGGAACCAATTGCCATTGCCATTGTGTGCATGGAGTGTTTTTAAGTACATTTGATCATTGGTTTGGTACTGTTCACGTATGCATGCTTCACACACCACCAAAATTTCAATTTTTGTCACCACACCTTATTTTCATTAATTTCAACTAAACCTTGATTAATTTTAATTTAAACAGGATTAGGACAGAGTATATAACAAAAACCCTAACAGAATTTCAGATTAACTTCATCATTTCACCATTTCTAGATCTAGTTTTCAAGAGCTCTCAAATTTTTCTCCAAACCAAAACTCAATTTTCTTCCACATAACCTTGCTATCTTCTTCCATATTCTTATTCCTTGGTATGGATTCAGCATAGATCAAGCATTGGATCATCAAGTTTGGACCAGAATTGTGCATGTGAAGCTCAAGAACTCAAAAATGGCAAATGCAAATTGAGCTAGATCTACACGTTTTCAAGCTTCCTTTTCTTCATCAAACATCATCACAAGCATTCTGGACTAGATTTGGATCATTCAAGGCCTGGAATCGTGCACTGCAAAGAATCTGCTCTTCAAGAGGTCAATTTTCGAATCTCTTAATTCTCAAATCCATGCATATATTCTTGTAGATCTCATGTTGCTGATGATTCTGGTGAAAATTTCATGAAAAATGATGCATTATTGACTGAGTTATGTGTGATTCAAGTTTTGCATTCATAAATGTTTTTGCTCGATTCTCATTGATCTTGCTGAATTATGCTTAACTATTACTCGATTTGTGTTCTCCATTGCGTGAGATTTGATTTGGTATGGTTTTTGATGAATTCTGGAGAATTCTGGAAAATTCGTATGAACATTCATACTGTTCATCTTCATCTTCATGAGGAAGATGAAGATCTTCATCCTAGTGTCCAACTAGCGACGGATTAGCGTCCAATCTGGGCTTGGTTAGGGTTTTGACCAAAACGGTGCGTTTCATGCCTTGGCGCGCTCATTTGAATTTCTACACGGTTCGAATCCTGCTGGCTCCACTTTTTTCAAATCCATTCATCATTTATACATTTCCCTCCATAATTTCCAATATATGTTCATCTTGATTTCATTTATTTTTTCCAACTTTAAAAATCCATATAAAATTGAAAAATGCTCCAAAAAATGCCTGGTTTTTTGCTACTTGATCCTTAGGATGTCTAGAATTTAATGATGATAAATTTTGAAGTTGTGCATGGCTGGATTTGGATGGTGTTAGACTCTTTGATCATATGTGCTTGTGTGACCTTGCCTTGCTCTTTCTATTGTGAAATGCTTGATATTGATCCAAATTGCATGAAATTTTACATGATGATTCTAGACACGTTGATAGATGTTTTAGGCTTGGTTTGGTATTTTTCTCATTTACCATTTCTGTTTTATGCACATGTTTGCATGGTGTGACAATTTGTGTCACACCTTTGATTGTTCAACATGTGCAATTTAATTTCCATGCCAAATGATCTTTGATGCTTCTGATTTTTTGTATGTTGATCATGTTAAATGTGTTGTATGCTCATGAATTTTTCCAGAATTATTTGAATCATTTCTATTTTGATTTGAATTTTTCATTCTCAATGTCCAAATATGAGCTTTGAAATTGTCTTTGACTTCTTTTGCACATGAAATGCCTTTGCTTGATGATTTTGATGTGATCCTTTTTAGGACATGTTAATATGTGTTTGAAGTTGTATTGTGTTGAATTTCAGCTCCTGTTTTGAATTTTTTCTTCACCTTTGACCCTAGGCTTTGACCTAGTGGTTTGTACTTACATGTGAGCTTTGAATTTCAGGTTCAAGCATCCATTCCATGGTTAATGTTGCTTCATCATTTGAATGTTGATATTTGCTTTTGATTGCTAACATTTGCCATTTTGTAGGTTGAGGATAATTCACTTGAGTTTGCCTTATGGCTTATGTGTTGTACATTGGGATTGTCTGTTTGTTATTGACTGTTGTCTATTTGTCTGAGTATTGTACTGATTGGTTTAGTTGTTTACACAGGTACCTAAGTTGCTTTAAGTTCATTTAAACTTTGCTTTGCTTTTGCTTGTGGTTGGCATACCACTTAGGTATAATCCCTAATCTTCATGTAGTCTGGAAGACCTGCTGTTATTGGCAGGCACCTGTCTGAAGCCCTCCTTAAGAGGCCATGTCTTTGTTTATTTATCTTTGTGCCAAGCAGGTTAAGTCCTCTTAAGAGGCAATTGGCAGATAAAAGGGATGTGTAATCCATCCCCTGCTATTCAGTTGTGTCATTCACTTTGCTCACACCATGTGTTGATGCATTTTGAATAAGAACCCAAAATCTTGTCCATAGAGTCAGTCATATGTGGAGAAGAGTTCCTACATTCTGAACTCCCACACTTTCTATTGTTTAAAGCTCTCCCAGGCCAGGGATAAGAGCTATGAGGCATAACCCTCATCTCCATTTCATCTGCTTCACCCTAACTCTCAATGTTAGGGTTAAGAGCTCAAAACACCCCATTCCAGTTGGCTTGTTTCTAAAGCCTAACCTTGCTTGAGCCCATTGATTGTGTATAGTGTGTGCTAATTGGTTGCTTATTGGCTTGTTTGCCCATATGTGCATAATTGTTTGTGTGTGCCCCTGTGCATTGCTTTCATCTTTGAACATTAATTGTATATCACTTCATGATCATTGTTCATACTTGGTGACATTTTGTTTTGTCCATTGAGGAGTCAATTGTAAGTCCATTTATTGGCAGTTGTTTCCTATGATCTGGTAGGAGTTGGGACTAAGACCATTGATTGGCATTCCATTTCCTTGGAGTCGAGTGTAAGACCATTTATTGGCAACTTGTTTCCTTTTGCTTATTGCATTTATTTCCTTTGTTCTGTGATACTAGTGTAAGTCCATTGATTGGCATCTGATATCCATGTTTTCTTTGTTTGAGACTAGTGTAAGTCCATTGATTGGCATCTGGTATCCATGTTCTCTTTGCTTTGTGAGATTGGTGTAAGTCCATTGATTGGCATCCGGTATCCATCTTTGTTTTGTGAGACTAGTGTAAGTCCATTGATTGGCATCTGGTTTCCATTTATGTTGGCTTTTTTTGTTACATTGTTTACCTGTTATTTATTTGTTGCCTATTCCAAAGGAATCACTTGGATCATCTACATATGATCTCAAGAGGTGAACAATTAAGAAGTTTTGCATCCCTTAACCTCCCACCTTTTGTTCTCTTTAAACCTCCATTTGCATGTTAACTCAAACCAAAAAATATTGTGCAAACATTTTCATTTCTTTTTAAACTAGAAACCTAGGCCTTAAGCCTTTGATTTTTCAAACTTCATTTTCATAATACTTCTTTTGAATTGAATTCTAATCATACTTTGACCATCTTTTGTGAATAATTCTAATTGGTTAATTCCACTCATTTAATTGTTTTGTGGCTTTGTCCATTCTTGCTAAGTTTTCATACATTAGCCATAGATCTCAATTATCTTAGTGGTTGATGTAAATCTCACCTTTTGTCCTTAGTGATTGAATTGTAAGACTTCCTTGCTTATTATAGGGCATGGTCCCTCACTAGCAAGTTGAAGCTTTTCTCACATGGTGGACTTGTTGTTGATTTAGGTTGAGTGTTCTCCCTTTGATAACGAAAGACCTTAAGGCTTTTGTTTAAAATCAATCCACTTACTTTTTGGAAATCTTTTAGCCGAACTACGAGGTTTTGATCCTGCAAAGGTACGTAGGCAATGGATCTTTCCATCCAAACACAAAAATAACTAACTTGTATATTCTTCTCTTATCTTCCCAATCAATGTTTGCACAATAAATATTTTCATAAACAATATCTTTTTACAACAAGTTGTGAAAAGGGTTCCCTAGGAGTACCTAGGATGCTTTGAGTGCCTAACACCTTCACTTTGCATAATTACCCCCTTACCCAGATCTCTGACCTTTTCATTAGTTTTCTATGTGTAAAACTTCTTAGGCTTTTGTTCGCTTTTTAGCCATTCCTTTGGATAAATAAAAGTGTGATGGCGACTCTATCTTTGTATGCTTTGCTTTTAATTTAGTCAATAAATCATAAAGTGATGAATACACCGCTACAGTACTATCCTTCGCCCACAAATTCAGTGACATGTGTGGTGTATAGTACAATCCTTGCCCACGAAATCAGGTAGTGGAAAAAATATTTGATTTGTACTATGTACTATTTGATCATATACCATTCGATCTTATCTTCAAGTTCATTGGCTTCTGATGAAAGTTGATGAAGCATGAAATGAAAAAACATAAAGTTGGATTCAGAATCTTCGGTCAGATCCTTGACAATGTCAATACTCTGGCTTGAGAACTTCAGTATCTTCAGAATCTTCAGTATCTTCAGACTCTTTAGTCAGAACCTTGATAACCTCAACGTCTGGATTGAGATCTTCAAAATCTTCACCTATGTGACAAAACTTCAGAAGCTATCCATTCTTTAGAAGCTTGATAATCAGAGTCACGTCCAGAAGTACAAATTGAGAGGATGTTGCAGCAACAACATAACGTCTCCTCAGAAGCTTCTCAGGAGCGAATCAACATAAAAGTAGAAAGAACATTACAACAACAACTTGATATCTTTCAGAACTTCTCATGATTAGTGCAGAAGCGGAATTTGGAATACAATTCTTCAGAAACTAATGATGTTGCACGTCATATACTCAGAATCAGAACTGGTTTTTAAAGCTATACAATAACAAACCATTAGGGTACCAAAATTGTTTTCACACAAATATAACATTGTTATCATCAAGACTTAAGGTATAGATGCAGAACCAAATATTGTTCTTGTTAGAACAAGATTTTGTGTCTACAATTCATCTCTAAAGTTTTGATGATAACAAATTGGTACCCTAACAAATTTATCTAGTATGCAGGACTCTAACAGAAAATGGATCAGATAGACAACATCTGACATCATGCAAGTCCAGAATAGATAACTTAAAATCAATTGAAGTAGTCGCTCTGACTCTGAAGAAAAGGAAGCTCACAGAGTCTGACGGTACAAGACTCAGACACTCTGAATCTGAAAATTTCTACATAGCTACTCTGACGATTTGTACTTTGAAGAAGGCTCTACAGAAAAACATATCAAGAACTTCTGAATAAAATTTACTCTCAGCAACTATCTGAAGAATACATGTTGAACAAGAAGATCTGGATTCCACACACTCTGACTCAAGATTAACCACAAGGCTTAGTTACGGTATTCCACTTTTGGTATGAATCTTTATTTGGAAAAGAATAAACATTCTCCAAAACTGCTATGGAAAGGACAACGAACTTAATGCCAATTAAAGTCCATCATTGCCAAGATATTCATTATTGCCTCAACTAACGGTCTCATGTTCAAAACACTATATAAAGGCAGGATCATCATCATACCATGTACGAAGCACTCACACAAGAATACTGAAAATCCAATTCCATATTCTCATTCAGTCTTGTTCAAAATATGTTCACATGAGTTGTTGCTCTAAGTGTGAAATCCTACAGTTCTTACTGTGTTAATCTCGCTTATCTAGAAGCACTAAACACTTCATTGTAATTCCAAAATAGTTGTTGAATATTTCCTCAAGTGACTTCTGAAGTCTGTAAACTTGAGAGGGCTAAGATATTTGTACTCTCTTAGATGCTTTTGTTGTAATCTTTCTAGATTATTGGATTAAGTCCTCGTTGAAGGCAAAATCACCTTGGTCGGGTGGACTGGAGTAACTTTGATTTTCAAGCGAACCAGGATAAACTTCTGTGTTGATTGCTTCATCTTTCGTGTGTGTTTTATTTACAAAAGTTTTTATTACTTGTGAAAACAATTCAAACCCCTCTTTCTTGTTTTTCTCTACCTTCAGTTCTAACAGAAAATAAATCAACAAAGCTAATATTTATCGAAAATTGAACTAAGTTAGAGTTGACACTCTCTTGCTTGGAGAAATAGAGTCCTTAGTAGAGTCACCAGTTGTCACATCTCAAAAAACACAATCCTTCACGAAGCGCTCGCACGCTCGTGGAAAAGATGTTCAAAGAGAGTCACCACCGAACTTTATTTAATGCCAAAGAGGGAAATTAAAAATATCAATAAAACCCCTAAAAAAGAAAATGGTCATCGCAACTAAATTCGGGTTCAGGGGTCAGTTATGCAAGAGGAAGGTATTCGCACCCCTCACATCCGTTGTACTCAACGGGAACCTATTAGTTAGATATGCAATAAAAATGTTAGCTAAAATTAATTATTTTCTTCTAGTTATTGAGTGAGAAAAAGAAATAAAGGAAACGTTTTTTATTTAAAGGGGTGTCTTACAATATTTTTCAATCCTGCTCAAACATATCTTTAGGTGCTATGAAGAACTCAAGGCTACGTAGTTCTACTTAGAAATAACTAATGGGCTAATTCATTTTAAGGAGTGATCCTTTAGACATATCGAGTGACTAAACCTTTACTTGATCCTTACTGCTTGCTCTCGGAGGCGTAAGTCTTTGTTTGTTTCACGTCGATATGGATAAAGCATACTCGTTTCTGAAACTGTTTTTGAAGTCGCCCAAGGATGAAAAACCAAGTTTGATTTGTTTGAGTTGATTTTAAGTGGAGAAAGACATCCAAATAGGGAGCTCTACTGCAATACTCAAATGTCCGAAAAGGAAGAGACCTAAGCCCAATCACTCTCTTTTCATCCAAAAGTTTATTTATAAAAAATATGTGGCGAATTAGGTCAAAGATCATTAATGGAAGACGATTATTTACACAATGAGCTCTATTGTAAATCCTAAATAATCGGAAAGATAAGGTCGATACCCAATCAACCTTTTTATTCTATAATAGAAATGACTAAATTCAGATAATTATTTATATTTTAATATGGAAGACGAATGTTCGAACATGGATTTTTACCTCAGTATCGTAACATTCGAGAAAGAGAAAGTGTAAACCTAATCAGATTCTTCCATTTTTATTATGAAAAGCTTTAAAAGGGGGAACAACTTGACGTTGGATCAAGTGTTTGAAGTTAATTTATGAAAAAAAATTGGATTAATCGGGGGAGATACTCGACTTTGCATTCAATTTGGATTTCATTCGGAAAAAAGACTCGACGTTGGATCGAGTGTTTATTTTTGTTCTTTTGTGAAAATGATTGATTTTAATCTTTAGATTATCAATCTATTAACACAATAAAAAGAAATGAAAGCGGTAAACTTATTAAACATCACGGGAATGGGGGTACAATTTGTCGAATTGGGATACAGTATAACAATTAACAAAACAAGCTCAATAGTTAACTGTAAATAACAAAAATCTCATTGTAAGAAAGCCCAAGAGAAAGCCAAGGGACCAGAAATATATAAGAAATTTGAACTATTGAATTTAGTGCTATGTTAAGAAATCATAAAGCGATTCATGTAGGAATCACCCTATCTGAGGCTGGTCAACAAAACTTTATATGTTGAAGCAATTTTTAAAGTTAAATTGAATTTTTAACTCCCAAATTGCAATGCATATGTGAAAAAATGATGATTTAAGCGACACTTTTTAAATGAAAACAAACAATAGTTAAGCTAAAGAATTTAGCACTATATTAAGCAATCATAAAGCAATTCATGTAGGAATCACCGTATATGAGATCGGTCAACAAAAATGAGAGGAGAAAAGGGCACTCCGGCCACTTGGAGAGAGAGTAGGAGATTTGTTTTAAAAAAAAAGTCACTACCCCATGTCTGACACGTGGCAGGGGGAGAAAAAGTATAAAAGAAAAACAAATGAATCCTCTTCTTCTTCTTCATGATTTACCCTATAACAACAACAACAACTTGTTTTTTTAAAACACAAAACTCTTCCTCTCCCAAATCTCTCTCATCCATGCCTCTCTCATTTATGATGTTGCAACAACAAAAGCTTTCAAACAAAAAAACTAAAATAAAATGCAAACAACAGAGCGTCGGCATGTCGGAGCATCTCAACCGCGACGATCTTATGAGTTGTAGGTTTGGAGAGGTGAAGTGGAAGGTGATGAAGATGATGTGTCACTGGAGATAGTGAGGCATGTGGTGTACGTATTGCGGTGTATTTGTGGTTGAAAACGAAGATGGAGGTCGAAGAATGCATTGCGGTGGTCGTGAAGGTTGGTGCTTGGTTATGTTTGAATGATTAGATTCTGAAGAGGGAGATTTGAGATGGTAAGGGGTTTGAGTGAAAAGGATGGAAGGTGTTGGTGTTATGGTGGTGATTATGGATGTCTTGCTAAAGCAACGTTGTGGATGCTTTGTGTCACCGGTAACAGAGGGTGGTGGCTGATCGTGTTGATTCACAAGTGCATGAATTACGTCAAAGTAATATAAAAGAATATCGATCCCATAGAGACCAATCGTCAATCTATCGAATACTATCGTTACGGTGTTTATCTAAGGCGGTGTAAAAGAGATATTGGGTTTGCAAAATAACGGTAAATAATAAATGCAGGTAAAGACAGGTCGAATGTAATTCACGTCAGTTAATTGATATTTCGATTGTCTAAATAGAACTACTTATGAGGCAATATTTTCTACTCTTGAAAAAAATCCATTTAACAGGAACCGTCGCTTTCGCGTATTCAGAGCCGAGTTTACCCTTAAATTAAGGCCTTTTATTGTCACTTATAAAAGGTGCGCAGAACGCTAAAGTAGTAAACCTATTTTTAAGAAATGAGACTCGTAAACTTAGTTGAAAAGTGATTTTGATTTGGAAAGTTTACCCAAGGAGTTTACTGATTTTAAACCTATCAACGCGTCTGAAAACAGTTTCAAAAATAGTTTTTCCTTAAAGTGATAAAGATTCCTAGTTACTAAGCCAGGGTGCTTTCGCACTCCTCGAATAATTAAAACTAACCAAGTTTGTTTTAGAAAACTCAAGTTAAAAATCAAAACAACCTTTAAAGTATTTCTACAGATTTCAATATGTGAAACATTACTTTAACCGCGATCCTTACATTCTAACCTTTAAAAGATTTAGCCAGACATGGTAACACAAACAAACATAACAACGTTAATCATGATGAGAAGTTTGTTTTAGGATGTGAGGCGTAGAAAGCGAGTAAAGTGCGTAAAGTAAATAAAGTAAAGCGAGCGCGGAAAATAAATAAAGTAAAGCGAGTGCGGAAGATAAATAAAATAAAGCGAGTGCGGAAAGTAAATAAAATAAAAGCGAGTGCAAAAAGTAAATAAAATAAAAACGAGCGCGGGAAATAAATAAAGTAAAAGCGATGCGGGAAATAAATAAATAAAGCGATAAATAAGAACCTGCTCCAAACGGAGGCTTCGATTCTGGTACAAATATAAACCTCCGACTCCTGAAGCTAATGACGACAGCAACTCGAAGTGACCCAACTCAATCTCACAATGGTGCGATAACCCCCCTGATGTGACAGATTATCGCTATTCCAAATGATAACTATATGCTTAGTGTTGTAAAACTAAGTTGGATGATATAAAATGAAATGAAATGAGCTATTTATAGAGATTCTCAATAGTTTGTAAAGACATGGTGCCCTTCAACTTCCCCTTAGTGGGCTTTAGTGGGAACGTGATTTCCAAAGGTGGCGCCCACCATCCCTTCATGGCGCCCGCCATGTGTGTAAATGGGGTGAATCATGGGAATGTGGCGGTTACCTTATGGTTGAGGGCTGGTGACTCATGGCTTCCCCTATAGCGGCCGCCATGTGCAACGTCATGTGTGTAATTTCGCTGAAAAACCCTAATTTTAGGTCTTTTTGCTTCGTTTCTTCCAAAAGTGTCAGAAAGTGCTAAATATCTGAAAACAAGAGAAAAGAGAGCATAATACAAATAAAATGATAATAAAGTCCTAATAAACATGTGAAATCCGAGTCAAAAACACGGTGTAATTCGGTGTGATCAAATTCTCCCACACTTAAAGCTTTGCTTGTCGTCAAGCAAAACTCTTTATAATTTATGCAAGAAAATCAGTATCAACTAGAGTTAATTCGAGGCAAAAAGACTCACGAGTTCATTAGAGGAATGTATCGATAAGTACTAATGAATCGAACTAAGGGTATTGTAGTGACACTTCCCGCAATCGCGGTCGTAGGCTTCGTTCCTATACAAATCAATCCACATCACCCCACTATACCTAAGCCTTCTTTTTATTTTCCTAAAGTCCTTTTCATTCAAGTGCAATCACATTAAGCCCGTTATCTGTACATACTCATACAAATAGGCTTATTATTATTTATTTTTTTATTTTTCTCCTGCATGTTCCGCATATGTTTTTATTTTGCTGGGTTAAGTGACCGTGTGAGAGTCACTTAGCCCGGATTTTCATGCGGTTTGGGAACAAAGCAAGGATTTTTGTGATCATTCACTTATTTTCATCGGTCCCCTACGTAGAGCATGCTTAAGCCGGAGCTGACTGCTAGGATAAACTACTTAAGGACCTATTTGGAACAAAAACTGGGGCTACAGCATATGGGGTATCGGGATCGACTCTTATAATCATGAAGCCTAAGGTGTTAAGACAATACCGATTTTTGAAAAAGTTTTCCCAAGTTTTTTACATCCTATTATAAACCTGTCTTGTAGCCTGAATGTTCAAGATGTACTGGTTTCTTGGCTAAATTTTTTTTTTGGTAAGGTTAAAGAAATGGGGGAAATAAGGATACACTTAAACAGATGACTCGTCAGACACATGTTATTTTATTGAAAGGGAAAAACAAGCAACTAAAATAAACAAAACATACTAAAATAAAATAAAGCGATAAAAAGCAATAAAAGTAAAGGAAAGCAATAAAAATAAAGGAAAGATGAAAAGCGATAAAATCTCCTCCCACACTTAAACCGAACATTATCCTCAATATTTTGATATGAGATAGGGTAGGAGTAACCTGGAAGAGAGAGAGAGAGAGAGAGAGAGAGAGAGAGAGAGAGAGAGAGAGAGAGTGCTAGGGGTGAGCACCGGTACCGTCACCGCCCTGGTCAAGATGCCTAGGTCGACGACGTCTGGATCGAGTACTAAGTCCTTCCTGCAGCTGCTGAGAGCGACCTAAGAGAGATCCTTGGGTGGCCTCGATGAGAGCAAAGTGACGCTCATTAGACTGTCACATGTGTTGCTGCTCGTTAGTGATCGCAAGCAAAGACTCAGTGACAGTCTGATATGCTCGCTCACTACGCTATTGGGAAGCTACCATAAAACTCATATTGTTTGACAGTTGTTGGTTTATGGTGTTCAACAGGGTGTCACACCTTTCCTCACGAGCCATGTGCTTGCGCCACATCTCCTCGGTGATGTAGAAACCGGGAGTGGTACCTGCAAAAGGGTTAGAGGAAGAAGGTGCGGTGTGTGCAGGTGATGCAGCATGAATATCATGAGCTGGCGACTGGTCGCGCCGGTCATACTCATCATCGGTTCCTTGCCCTTCGTCCATAGGAATGTTAGGTGGCAAAGGACCGGTAAATGGCGGAGCATCAAGGTCGTATGTCCGATTCCTCGCATGTCGTACATCCGTACACTGAGAGCAAGGTAGGACAACGCTAGGTACAGCTGCACCATGTATCATAAGATAGAAACCACATTCTCGCCGCACCTTACACAATTTCATATCTTTCAAAAACTTCAAGTTAATGGTGCGGTGAGGGAGTGGTTCCAAGGTGGCTAACTCAGCGTGTAGATTCAACGCTCTAGCAATTGATGTAATTAAACCACCGAAAGAGATGGTTCCTTCTTTCTTAAGAATGGCAGACATATGGGCCAACATGAAAGGAACAGGATTTATCCTGCGATTAGTGAGGCAACTCTGTAAAAATAGCAATTCTCGGGCATTTACTTTGTTAGAGTTTTCCCGGCTAAATATAGTACATGCCAAAATGTATCTAAAAATACGTATGGCCGGATTATGGATATTTGAAGCCAAAATCCCTTCAAAGGAAGTGACATTCACATTAGATAATCGGTTCCAAAAGGTAAATGCCTCGATTGCCCATTCAGCATCTGAGGGCGTCTCACAAATAACACCATCACCATAAGACATTCTGAGCAATCCCGCTAAAGCATCGATAGTGTACTCGTATTCTACATTAAACATCCTAAAATAAATGGTACCTACCGTGCTAGCAGTGCCTAGATGGACAGTGGAAATCAGGGAACTTAAAAATTCCCTAATGAGCCTATCGTAGGTGGGTGCTTTAGTAGCAAAAATATTGTGTAATCCTAAATTGTCTAGCATGTGGAATACACTATGATATGTGCCTAGAGTGTATAAACGGTCTTCGTAGACATACCTGGTAGAGAGGATCTCCCGAGTTTGCAATCTTTGCAAAATCTTGTTTTGTCTCTCACCGGGCTTTCCTCCACGAAGAGTGATGTCGTTAAATTCCATTCCAGCCATTAATGGAGGTTGTAGAGAAAAAATGAGTAATTATAGAGAAGAAAGGGGAAAAAATGGATTCCGGCCACGAAGAGTTGAAGAAGTGAAGATGGAGAATTGTTGGGTTGTAGTGAAAGTGAGAAGATTGGAATTTTTTATGAATTTGGTGGAGTTTGGAGAAGAAGAGAATAGATTTGGATAGGTTGAAAAAGGTATAAATAGTGGAAAAGGTAAATCTGACCGTTACGTCATGGCGCCCGCCATGTCTTCGGATGTGGTTTGGGCCAGCTGTGTTGTTTGTTTCTTGGGCCTCAATTCTCTCGTCTTCATTTTTGCAATGGGGGGTGTATATAGGTATCCAAGAATGCTGTTTTTTGTTTTGTTTTTGATTTTAAGCTTGATAAAATAAAATAAAACGAAATAAAATAAAATAAAATAAAGTAAAACAAAATTAAATAAAACTAAACAAAATAAAACAAAATACAATAGTAAAGTAAAACAAAACAAAACAAAATAGAATAATGGACATAAAAACATAATAATTAATATAATGCATATATATATATATATATATATATATATATATATATATATATATATATATATATATATATATATATATATATATATATATATATATATATATATATATATATATATATATATATATATATATATAATATATATATATATATATATATATATATATATATATATATATATATATATATATATATATATATATATATTATATATATATATATATATATATATATATATTATATATATATATATATATATATATATATATATATATATATATATATATATATATATATATATATATATATATATATGAAGAGTCAATAATTCACGAGTCCAGAGATCTTAGGAGATAAAGCAAGCATAATGTCATAGGAAACGATAAAAATAGGCATGAATAATAAGTACGGAAAAATAGGGAAATTCAAACGGTATTTCTCGGTCCATGATGGCATCAGCGCTCAGGATATAGTGGAGTCTCCTCGACTTCATAGCCTCGAAGCTCCGTGATTTAGCGTCGGAGATCGGCGATCTCATCATGCAGCATATCAGTCTCAGTGTTGTGTGAGGCAACTGCTACCTCGACCTGCAGGGCAACATCAGCAAGCTCCTGGCGAAGCTCGGCTATCTCCATGTGAAGCTTAACCAATTCGGACTGCATGCTCGGAGTCTGAAGATTAGGATTGTTGGTACGGACTTTAATTCTGATCGGTGCAATCTTCGGCGCGTCTACTGTCTCTCCCCGCCCTTCTATGGCGTAGACCCAGTTGGTCTGATCAATGACACAAGTCATCTGAGGGTCAGGTAAAGTGAAGTAGTGTATGGTCTCACCCTTAATTAACAGCCTGTATTGATCCGGGTGGAAAGAGGATCTCCTTATCAGACCACGGTCCAGACAAAAATCAACATCCATCATGGTGTAGCTGGAATAAGGTGTCAGGTGAGACAGTCTCCTATCGAGTCCCAGGGCTGAGGCTATGTGAGTCACAATGCTTCCGACATATATGGGGCTCGCAGCAGAGTGAGCATTAAGGTGTAAGCTCTCGATCAAGAAGGCTCCACAGTCTACTGGGCGTGACTGAGTAGTACAGTACATGAAGAAAATCTCTTCAGCACTCACATGCGCATCAGGGCCACTCTTCCCCAGGAAGGTGTGAGCAATGATCATCTGGAAGTATCAGAAAGTTGGGTTGTGAATTTTGTTAGAGATCTGGGTTGAAGGGTCAGGACTACCTCCACATGTGATATCGCTCCAAAACTTCTCGACGTCTCGGCTCAGAAAGTAGCTCATGGGGAGCTCAGACGAAGCATCATAGGCAGTCTGGAAACCAAGCAAGTCACCGAAACGCTTGTGGTTGAAGGTATATTCTACCCCAAATAATCTGAAGTTAATGTATCCTCCATCACTGGCGTGACCAACATAAGGCTCGTAGACAAGCGAGCTCAGGAATTCCAAAGTCAGATTCATGTAAGTCACGTGCATAACATCTGTATATTCATCCCACTGTAACTGATTCCATAAGTGCCTGACACTAGGCTCAATGCCTAATGCCTCCATGCAACTCGAGTCGGGATATCTAGTAGGCAGCATCAGACGCTGTGAAAGCATGGTGTAACGCTGCTCTTGAACTGGGTCTCGGAAGATTACTGGCATGGTATCGATATTCTCCATTCCTGAAAAGTTAGATTAGAAACAGAGGACACATGAAATCACAAATATTATGACTGTTAGTCTCCACATAGATATACATATATATAAAATAAATAAATATAAACTAAAAAGAGTAAAAGTAAAGGAAAAGAAGTCATGGGTTGCCTCCCAAGCAACGCTTGTTTAACGTCATTAGCTTGACGATTCGAACTTTATATGTTAGAGGTAGGAACTGGAGGGTCGGTCAGAGTCTGGTCATGACATTCTGTGGGTATGTCACCTCCTTGGTATGGCTTCAATCTTTGTCCGTTTACCACGAATAGGTTGCAGGAGTTGTTTCGGATTTCGACTGCTCCAGATTTTAGGATTTTGGACACCTCAAAGGGGCTTGTCCATCTCGAACGCATCTTACCTGGAAAAAGACGTAATCTCGAATTGAAGAGAAGAACAGAGTCTCCTATATTAAATTCCTTTTCACGATCCTCTTGTAGTGCCAAGCTTTGGTTCTCTCCTTGTATATAACGGCATTCTCGTAAGCGTT
Organism: Lathyrus oleraceus; assembly: GCF_024323335.1. Classification (NCBI taxonomy): domain Eukaryota; kingdom Viridiplantae; phylum Streptophyta; class Magnoliopsida; order Fabales; family Fabaceae; genus Lathyrus; species Lathyrus oleraceus. Next base: position 223,083,636 of record NC_066583.1, read on the forward strand.
CTGGCGAAGTTCCTCCAATTTGTGAATATCCAGAATCCGCTTCTTTCCAGATGCTAAGTAATCCAAATTTAGGGTCTTAATGGCCCAATATGCCTTGTGCTTGAGTTCAAAAGGTAAGTGGCATTACTTCCCATAGACCAACTTGTACAGTGTAGTTCTAATGGGGGTCTTGTAAGCAGTTCTGTAAGCCCAAAATGCTTCTACTAGCTTTTCAGACCAATCTTTTCTAGATATTGATACAGTTTTCTCCAAGATCTGTTTAATCTCTCTGTTGGATACTTCCACTTGACCATTACTCTGGGGGTGATATGGTGTTGCTACTCTATGTTTCACTCCATATTTCCTTAGGAGCTTGTTAAATATTCTGGATATAAAATGCGACCCACCATCGCTTATGACAAGTCGTGGAACTCCAAATCTAGGAAAGATATTGTTCTTGAACATCTTGATGACTACTCTTGTGTCGTTGGTGGGTGCGGCTATAACTTCTATCCACTTGGACACATAGTCAACTGCTACCAAAATGTACTTATTTCCCAATGAAGATGGAAAAGGTCCTATGAAATCTATACCCCAAACGTCAAATAGTTCTACTTCTTGAATGTTCTTCAATGGCATTTCGTCACGTCTTGAGATGTTTCCAGCGTGCTGGCACCGGTCACATAGGACAATATAAGCATGGACATCACGCCATAATGTCGGCCAATAAAGGCCAGCTTGAAGGATCTTAGTGTATGTCTTGGATGTGCTTGAATGTCCACCATAGGGTGAAGAATGACAATGCTCTATGATGTTTCTGACTTCTTCTTCCGGGACGCAAAGTCGAAATATATTATCAGTTCCTCTTTTGAAAAGGAGCGGTTCGTCCTAATAGAAGTGTCTTATATCTTTAAAGAACTTCTTCTTCTGTTGATAGTTGAGGTCAGATGGTATGATATCAGCGGCTAGATAGTTCACAAAATCAGCGTACCATGGCACTTTGCTAATCTCTGAAATCGTCCCAAGGTTGTCTATGTCAGGTTCAAGGGGAGTAGTATCTATCTTAGCTACTAGTCTGTCATAGGTGAAGTCATCATTTATAGGTAAATGATTTGGCTTTAAATGCTCCAATCTGGAAAGATGGTCAGCAACTACGTTTTCTGTTCCTTTTTTGTCTCTAACATCTAAATCGAATTCTTGTAGCAAAAGGATCCACCTGAGTAATCTAGGTTTTGCATCCTTTTTTCTCAGAAGGTAACGGATAGCTGCATGATCTGTATAGACTATAATCTTAGATCCTACAAGATAAGACCTAAATTTATCGATTGCGAAGATTGCAGCTAGGTGTTCCTTCTTAGTTGTGGTATAATTTAATTGAGCAGCGTCTAGGGTTCTACTAGCGTAATATATTACGTGTAGTTTCTTATCTTTTCTTTGCCCTAAAATAGCTCCTATAGCGAAATCGCTAGCATCACACATTATTTTGAAGGGTTTAGTCCAATCTGGGGTTTGTAGAATGGGTGCTGAGATTAACGCTTGTTTTAACTGGTTAAAGGCTTTGATGCATTTCTCATCGAAAATAAATTCGATGTCTTTCATCAGAAGGCCGGTCAAGGGTTTCGTTATTTTAGAGAAGTCTTTTATAAAACGTCGGTAGAAACCGGCGTGTCCAAGGAAACTACGGACTTCTCTAACAGTCTTAGGAGGGTTAAGGTTTTCTATAACTTCTATTTTTGCTTTATCGACCTCAATGCCTCTTTCAGATATTATGTGTCCTAATACTATGCCTTCTTTGACCATAAAGTGGCACTTCTCCCAGTTTAACACTAGGTTGACTTCTACGTATCTCTCTAGGATTTTCTCAAGGTTAATAAGGCAGTCTTCAAAGTTTAATCCACATACCGAGAAGTCGTCCATAAATACTTCCATGATTCCATTGAGATAATCCGCGAAGATTGACATCATACGACGTTGGAAAGTAGCTGGCGCATTACAGAGTCCAAACGGCATTCGTCTGTAAGCAAACGTTCCGTAGGGACAGGTAAAGGTTGTTTTCTCTTGATCCTCGAGGTGAATGGGTATTTGGAAAAATCCAGAATATCCATCAAGATAACAAAAGTAAGAGTGTCTGGCAAGACGCTTCAGCATTTGATCTATGAATGGAAGGGGGAAATGGTCTTTCCTGGTTGCCTTATTGAGCTTCCAATAATCTATGCACATACGCCATCCACCTTCCATGCGTTTAGCGACATGCTCTCCTTTTTCGTTCTGCACAACTGTGATGCCTCCCTTCTTGGGTACCATATGTACAAGACTTACCCATTTACTATCAGAGATCTGATAGATTATACCAGCTTCCATTAGTTTAAGGACTTCCTTCTTTACTACTTCGCTCATCACATGGTTTATTCTTCTCTGATGTTCTTTGGAAGGTTTTGAATCCTCCTCTAGTGAGATCCGGTGCATACACACGGATGGGCTAATACCTTTTAAATCAGAGATGTTGTACCCTAAGGCAGAGGGGTATTTTCTTAAAACATTCAAGAGTCGATTCGTCTCGTCTTGGTTTAAGGTGGCACTAACTATTACTGGGCGATTCATTTCTTCATCCAGGAACACATATCTTAGGTTCTTGGGTAATCCCTTAAGTTCTTGGGTTGGTTTTTGAGCATTAGGTGAAGGGTCTGGAGTAAGATCCAAACATTCGTTATCGAGAGGTTCTGTTTCCTCTAAATCGTCATCCTTTTCATCCGGGTTTGAAAATGGTTCAATCTTAGGTTCTCCCTGATCAAATTCTCTTATGCACTCATCTATGATATCGATCGCATAACATGCGTCTCCTAGAATTGGTGCCATCAGAAATTTCGAAAGAATGAACTCGATCTTTTTGTCCCCTACTTCAAAGGTTAATTTCCCTCTTTTGACATCTATTATAGCTCCGGCTGTTGATAAGAATGGTCTACCTAGAAGAATAGGGATATCTTCGTCCTCTTTTATATCCATGACCATAAAGTCTGTTGGGATATAAAGTTGACCGATCCTAACTGGGATGTCTTCTAAAATGCCTATGGGATACTTAACAGACCTATCGGCCAATTTAAGGGACATCTTAGTTGGTTGTAATTCCCCTAGGTTTAACCTCTTACATACAGCTAAGGGCATTAAACTAACACTAGCGCCTAAGTTTAGGAAAGCTTTGTCGATCACATGGTTTCCTAAAATGCAAGGTATAGAAAAACTTCCAGGGTCTTTCTCCTTCTTAGAAACTTTATCTTCAGAAATAAAGTTGCATTCCAAGGGTTTTGGATCGTCGAGCCTACGCTTGTTAGTCAAGATGTCTTTGAGAAATTTGGCGTAAGACATAATTTGGGTGATAGCTTCGGTAAAAGGAATCTCTACATGAAGCTTTTCTATCACTTTTATAAATTTTTGATATTGGTTGTTGACTTTGGTTTGTTTAAGTCTTTGCGGATATGGGATTGGTGGTTTGTACGCGGGCGGTGGTTTGTAAGTTTTATCCTTGGCTTCACCTTCTTGGTTGGTTTGTTTCTCGAATTCCTCTGGTTCCTCTTCTTGGTTGTTAGAAGTTTTGGACTCACTCATTGTTGGGTTCTGAGGCCCTTCTTAAGCGGTCCCACTTCGTAACGAGATAGCGTTAGCTTGCCCTCGAGGGTTTGGTTGAGGTTGTCCAGGAAATTGGCCTCCAGGTGTAGTTTGTGGGGCTTGGTTTTGCGCTACCTGTGAGATCTGGGTTTTAAGCATCTTGTTGTGAGTGATTATCTGATCAACCTTGGTTCCTAATTGCGTTATAAGTTCGTTTACGTGAATGTTTTGGTTTAGGAATTCTTTATTTTGCTGAGTCTGGCCCGATATAAAGCTTTCCATGATCTTCTCATGGTTAGACTTCTGGGGCACAACTTGCATAGGTTGATTTGGTTTTTGGGCTTGATAACCTTGCGGTCTCTGAGGTGCATTATTTTGGATAGGGTTCTGGTTTTTATAGGAGAAATTCGGATGATTCTTCCATCCAGGGTTGTAAGTGTTTGAAAACGGGTTACCTTGGGCGTAATTCACTTGGTCGGTATTTAGTTCGTTCAAAAGGTTACACTCCGCCGATTCGTGTCCTTTAGATCCACAGAGTTCGCAATCTGTGTGGACTACTGCTACGGTTTTGGTGTTTGTAGACATATGTTCGATCCTAAGGGCTAAAGCGTCCATTTTCGCCTGCATCATGTCTAGAGAGCTCACCTCATGTTTTCCACCTTGGGTCTCCTTTTTCTCTATTGATGCTCGTTCAGTTCCCCATTGATAATGGTTTTGGGCCATATCCTCAATTAGGTCACAAGCTTCTGGATAAGGTTTGTTCATCAGCGCGCCGCTTGCGGCAGTGCCGATGCTCATCTTGGTGTTATAATGGAGTCCATTGTAAAAGGTGTGAACGATCAGCCATTGTTCTAGGCCATGGTGTGGGAAGACTCTTAATAGCTCTTTATATCTCTCTCATGCTTCAAAAAGCGATTCTCCTTGGTTTTGAGCAAATCTAGTTATTTGGTTTCGAAGAACAACAGTCTTACTAGGGGGAATATCTAGCAAGGAATACTCTTCTAAGGTCTTCCCAGGTAGTTATTGAATTAGCTGGAAGTGAATCTAGCCATGAACGTGCTCTATCCCTGAGGGAGAAAGGAAATAATCTTAAACGGATCACATCGACTGAAGCGCCGTTAGATTTAAAGGTGTCGGCTAGTTGGATAAAAACTTTTAAATGTTGATTCGGGTTCTCGGTTGCGAGGCCCGCGTATTGGTTTTGTTGCACTAGTTGCAACAAAGACGATTTTAGTTCGAAATTGTTAGCAGGTATAAGGGGGTTTACTATACTCGAACTAGGTTCCTCATCAGAGGGTTGGGCAAATTCCTTAAGAGGTCGCCTATCGCGATTCTCAGCCATAGCTTTCTTAATTCGGATGAGTAAGAGGCGTGTATGAGTATAACGTTCGGGTTCCGCTAAAGGATCTACTAAATTTCCGGTACTACGGGTTCTTCGCATTTACCGGCTAAAAATGCCTTAGTCTATACGGTGTAACAACAGGGTACGAAATTTGACGAAGTTGGTCCCCGACAACGGCGCCAAAAACTTGATCGTGTTGATTCGCAAGTGCACGAAATACTTCAAAGTAATATAAAAGAATATCGATCCCACAGAGACCAATCGTCAATCTATCGAATACTATCGTTACGGTGTTTATCTAAGACGGTGTAAAAGAGATATTGGGTTTGCAAAATAACGGTAAATAATAAATGCAGGTAAAGACAGGTCGAATGTAATTCACGTCAGTTAAGTGATGTTTCGATTGTCTAAATAGAACTACTTATGAGGCAATATTTTCTACTCTTGAAAAGAATCCATTTAACAGGAACTGTCGCTTTCACGTATTCAGAATCGAGTTTACCCTTAAATTAAGGCCTTTTATTGTCACTTATAAAAGGTGCGCAGAACGCTAAAGTAGTAAACCTATTTTTAAGAAATGAGACTTGTAAACTTAGTTGAAAAGTGATTTTGATTTGGAAAGTTTACCCAAGGAGTTTACTGATTTTAAACCTATCAACGCGTCCGAAAACAGTTTCAAAAATAGTTTTTCTTTAAAGTGATAAAGATTCCTAGTTACTAAGCCAGGGTGCTTTCGCACTCCTCGAATAATTAAAACTAACCAAGTTTATTTTAGAAAACTCAAGTTAAAAATCAAAACAACCTTTAAAGTATTTCTACAGATTTCAATATGTGAAACATTACTTTAACCGCGATCCTTACATTCTAACCTTTAAAAGATTTAGCCAGACATGGTAACACAAACAAACATAACGACGTTAATCATGATGAGAAGTTTCTTTTAGGATGTGAGGCGTAGAGAGTGAGTAAAGTGCGTAAAGTAGATAAAGTAAAGCGAGTGCGGAAAATAAATAAAGTAAAGCGGGTGCGGAAGATAAATAAAATAAAGCGAGTGCGGAAAGTAAATAAAATAAAAGCGAGTGCGGAAAGTAAATAAAATAAAAGCGAGTGTGGGAAATAAATAAAGTAAAAGCGATGCGGGAAATAAATAAAGTAAAAGCGATGCGGGAAATAAATAAATAAAGTGATAAATAAGAACCTGCTCCAAACGGAGGCTTCGATTCTGGTACAAAAATAAACCTCCGACTCCTGAAGCTAAAGACGACAGCAACTCGAAGTGACCCAACTCACTCTCACAATGGTGCGATAACCCCCCGATGTGACGGATTATCGCTATTACAAATGATAACTATATGCTTAGTGTTGTAAAACTAAGTTGGATGATAGAAAATGAAATGAAATGAGCTATTTATAGAGATTCTCAACAGTTTGTAAAGACCATGGTGCCCTTCAACTTCCCCTTAGTGGGCTTTAGTGGGAACGTGATTTCCAAAGGTGGCGCCCGCCATCCCTTCATGGCGCCCGCCATGTGTGTAAATGGGGTGAATCATGGGAACGTGGCGGTTACCTCCTGGTTGAGGGCTGGTCACTCATGGCTTCCCCTATAGCGGCCGCCATGTGCAACGCCATGTGTGTAACTTCGCCGAAAAACCCTAATTTTAGGTCTTTTTGCTTCGTTTCTTCCAAAAGTGTCAGAAAGTGCTAAATATCTGAAAACAAGAGAAAATAGAGCATAATTCAAATAAAATGATAATGAAGTCCTAATAAACATGTGAAATCCGAGTCAAAAACACGGTGTAATTCGGTGTGATCAGTGGCGTTGTTTTCTTAGAGGATGTAATGGTGGGGAAGACGGGTAGCGGCAAAAAAAAATGGTGTTCACGATGGTTAAAAGGTTGAAGGTGGTGGTGGTGTGCCGCCAATTACCTTCTACAGTTAGGCTAATCTTTGTTATTTGGTGTTGTTAGGAGAGGAAACTTAATATGCAGATCGTGAAAAAAAGTGTTCTCAACCTCTCTTTTTATTTTTTCATTTTCCCTATACTGAGTGTGAGAGTGTTGAGAGGTTTTTTGAGTTATAATGTTTTCTATTAAAATCCAAAGTGAGTGGGGAAAGTGTTATGCATATTAACTTGAGAGAGAGAATATTGGATTGGTGAGAGATTATATGGGGCACTCTCTTGCTGTTATTTAGTGGGAAAGAGAGGAAAGCATGAAGACGTGTTTGGCTTTTGTGACTCATCAAAAATGTTTTTTCCTTCCACCTCCAAACCCAATGTACCCCGTGAATGTCCCCAAAAATGGGAGATTCCCATGTTTCATGTGTCCTTTTGATATTAGTCTCTCACTTGAACTAATAAGATGCTATTAGGGTTTCCAAATCCCAAACAATGCCATAAATACCCCTTGAAGAATTTTTTAAAGTGAAATGAGTTTTGGAAAAGAAAACTAAATCAAATAAAAATAAACTATTTTAAATAATCAAAATTAAATAGAAACAAAAAACATGGATAATCTTATTTAAATATTACAAATATTTTGACAAAGAAACAAAAATAAAAGGACTCAAAATGAATAAAATCGGGCAAAAAATGCTCAAAGAATTAAAATGAATGCACTAAAATGATCAACGCGAAATAAACTTCAGGAAAATAGACATGTTTTGATTAAATTTTGAAGTAAAAAAGACCGATTAAAAAGGCTCAGGCTGATCAAAATGCGACCGAAAGAGAAGTCGAAAAAATAAAATGAGCATGCCAGGTTAACCTACGTGAATCGTAGATCAATAAAACTAATGTCTGCAAGCTCGATTTTGAAATTTTTTGCCTGCTAATTCGACGAACATTTGAAAATTGATTCAACTGCTTTGTCTGTAGATCCGAAAAATTATTCTGAGCGAAATTTCAAGTGTTATACGAAACAAAATGCATGTCGTGATGAGTAGAAAATGTAGACGTCTTATGAATGCATTGATTTACTGATCAAATGATTGTGAATGACAATCAGATGCAAATGAATTGCTCTTGGACCATTTACTTCTGATTCTTAAACATAATCAAGACCATAAAAAAATTCCGATGACGATAATACTCTTGACTGTCACCTTCTGAACCTCTGAAACAATGATGAACTAGAATGAACGATGCACTTAGATTGAGAAATCAAGAATTTTGACTTCTTAATCAACAGATGACTGGATGAATGTCATCATGACCAGATAAACTGCCAGAACTCATGACTTTTCATCTAAACCCTGTTGAATGCTTTTAACTGATGTAATGCATGATAAAATGATATGATTTAACTATGCAAATGAAAGTGAATAAACTTAGGGTAAAATTTAAGGTATGACACACTCTCTCTCTCTCTCTCTCTAGAAAATATTTTCTTTCACTTGATATTTCGTTAGTGTTTGTAAGTGAAGCTTTACTTGAGAGGAAGAAAGTTTTTGCAAGTGGTCGTGTTGGTCCTTTTAATTCTTAAGAGTGTGATTTTCTTAAGAGATCGAGTTTGGCTCATGAGATAAACCTGTCATAAAATCTCTATGATTGCTTTCTTAAGTTTTTCCAGAAAAAGCTTTGTTTTAGATATTGACATAAATCATAAATCTCTAAATGATTTGTTAGCTTATCCTAAGATAAAAGCTATTATTGGTTGAGGATAAGCTTGTAAAAAAATCAAGATCATATTGTATTAAGGTATGTGGGTATAACCTTCAAAATTTCAAAGTTTATAGTCAAAATATTAAGAAGACCTATTGGGTACATTACTAGGCCAACATTTGGCCAAAGTTGGATAGCTCTCTGGTGCAATCTCTCTAATATTATTCTCTTTACTTTCTGTTATTTGCTTTTTATTATTTATCTCTATTCTGATTTACTTAAACAAAATTACTAATGTGATACAATTCACCCCCAATTCTTGTGCTTGAAGACACTTGTCCAACAATGACTTATGATAAAGTCTCTTAGGGAAGACTTCGGTCGTGCCTATCAGTTGTGATTTCCTTGTTAGATCCTGCTCGAGGAAACACTAAGTTTCTCAAGTGAGGTTTTAATTATCCTGAGATATCTAAGTCCTTTGGGTGAATTTATATATGGGCCGACTGATGAGATTGCAAGTCCTTCTGGCAAGGCGATACATTTCGGGCGAGACTTCTATCAAGACCTCAGACAAGAGATATGATCAAGTATCTTAGGGTAGACTTCGGTAGCACCTCTTAGGCATGATTTATTTGTCTGATCTCACTCAAGGAAAGTCTAAGTCCATATGGAGAGGTTTTAATTAGCCCAAGAGAACTAAGTCCCTCAGAAGAAGTTATATGTGGCCCAACTGATGAGATTGCAATTCCCTTAGGTAAGGAAATTAACCTTTCGGTTGTGACTTATTGTAAGCCCTTAGACAAGACCCGTGATCATGTATCTTAGGCCAGACTCTGGTTGCATCTCTTAGGCGTGATTTCTTTTTCTGATCTTGTCCGAGAAAACATTAAGTCCCTCATTCGAGGTTTTAATAAGCATGAGAGATCTAAGTCCCTCAGGAGAATTTATATGTGGCTTTATTGATGAGACTTAGTACTTCAGGAGAGACAATTAAACTTTTGGGCGAGACTTCTATTAAGCCCTTATACAATATTATGGATCTATGTGCTTGCATGTGTAAATTCAAAAACCCTGCAGAAGATCTATTTGAAGTTTTGATGAGGATATCGATGATCAAGTCGGTGGCAGTAGCTTTCAACCTTGATGATGGAAATCTAACTAAGAAACATTTCATGCCTCATAAACAAAAGGAGACTCAAGATCAAAGTGCTTATATAATCATAAGCAATCTAGCAAAGAATCTTGAAGCCTTAGATAAAAGATGAAAGCTTGTCAGGTCTTGTCTGTATGAGTGACTCGAGTATTGTAAAAGTAATGAAGTAGCTTAGAAGTACTAAGGCAATTCTCTCTCTCCCTCTCTCTCTCTCTCTCTCACACACACACACACACACACACACACACATAAAATATATTTTCAAATGTTTTATCTTACAAATCATTTTCAAAGCTAAGACAAGTGATTAAAAGATGTCCAAAAAAATTTCACACCATTTTTTAACTAACCAATCCGTTGGTAATATATGCTAATCCATTGTAAAAAAATATCTAAGCCAATCAATGAATTAAAGCATTAAGCCAATCAATTGGAAGAGTGTCAATTAATTAACCAAATGGGAAGGACAACACATTAATGACTTGTAATGACTATATATCCAAACTTTGCTATTTGGGACTGCTAATCGATTAGAAATGAGTTGGCCAATCGATTGAAGCAATATACCAATTGATTGGCTCATTAACTCGGCCTATGGATTATTTCCATTTTTCGTTTTTCCAACTACTACATAAGGGAGGCACACCTCATCTTCACAACACACCACTTTGCAATGTTTTAACTTTTCTTTGGAATTAACTCTCTAATTTATTTCTCTTTCTCTCTAGAAAATATTTTCTTTCACTTGATATTAAATTAGTGCTTGTAAGTGAAACTTTGTTTGTGAGAAATAAATTTTTTGTACGTAGTCATGCTGGTCTTTTTAATTTTTAAGAGTGTGTTTGTCTTAAGAGGTCAAGTTTGGTTCATGAGATAATCCTGTCAAAAAATCTCTATGATTGGTTTCTTAAGCTTTTTTGGAAAAAGATTTGTTTTGATTATTGAGATAAGCCATAAATATCTAAATAATTCTTTAGCTTAGTCTGGGATAAAAGCTATCATTGTCTGAGGATAAGCCTATAAAATCTTAAGATTAGATTGTATTAAGGTGTGTGGGCATAACCTTTAAAAGGTCAAAGTTTATAGTCAAAATCTGAAGAAGACCTCTTGGGAACAGAACTAACCAACTTTTAACCATACGTGGATAACTCTCTAGTGCAATCTCTCTAACTTTACTCTCTTTAATTTCTGCTATTTACTTTTTATTATTTATCCCCTCTACGATTTACTCAAACAAAATTATGAATACGATACAATTCATCCCTCTTCTTGTGCTTGAAGTCACTTATCCAACAAAGACTTGTGATCATGTTTCTTAGGCCATACTTCGTTCGTGCCTCTTAGTCCTGATTTCTTTGTTAGATCTCGCTCGAGCAAACACTAAGTTCCTCAGGCAAGGTTTTAATTAGCCTGAAATATCTAAGTCCCTCAAGAAAATTTATATGTGGCTGACTGATGAGACTGAAAGTCCTTCAGGCGATGCAATTGACCTTTCGGGCGAGACTTTTATCAAGCTCTTAGATAATATTGTGATCAAGTCTCTTAGGCCAAACTTTGATCTCTCATCTTAGGCATGATTTCTTATTTTTGATCCCGCTCAAGGAAATATTACGTCCCTCAGACGTGGTTTTAATTAGCCCGGTAGATCTAAGTCCCTCAGGAAAATTTATATGTGGGCCAACTGATGAGATTTCATGTGCCTCCGACGAGGCACTTAAATTTTTGGGCGGAACTTCTATCAAGCCTTCAGACAAGACCTTTGATCAAGTCTCTTAGGTTAGACTTTGGTTGCGCCTCTTAGACGTGACTTATTTATCTAATCCTGTCCAAGGAAACACTATGTCCTTCAGGTGAGGTTTTAATGAGCATGGGAGATCTAAGCCCATTAGGTGAATTTATATGTGGCCCCGCTGATGAAACTAAGTCCTTTAGGCGAGGAAGTTGACATTTTGGGTGGGACTTATATTAAGCCCTCAAACAAGACTGTGGATATATGTGTTTATAGGTGTAAATTCAAAAATCCCATAGAAGATCTATTTGAAGTTTTGATGACGACAATGATAATCATAGTCAATGACGATAACTTTCAACCTTGACGATGGCAATCTAAACAAAGAAACATCTCATACCTCATAAATAAAAGGAGACTCAAGATCATAGTCCTTATATAATCATAAGCAATCTAATAAATAGTCTTGAAGCCTCAAATAAAGCATATAAGCTCACCAGGTTTTGTCTCTCTGTATGAATGACCCGAGTATTATAAATGTAAAGAAGTAACTTAGAAGTAATAAGGCAACTCAAACACATACACATACACACACATACACACATACACACACACACACATACACACATGCACGCACACACACATACATCCTAATATATCTTTCAATTGTTTTATCTTGAAAAATATTTTCAAACCCAAGACAACTGATTAAAAATTTTCTAAACCTTTTTCTAACCATTTTTAACTAACCAATCAATTGGTAATGTTCCAATGTATTGTCAAAACTTTTCTAAGTCAACCAATCAATTAACCAAATGATAAGGATAACACATTAATGAATTGCAACAAATCTATATCCAAACTTTCCTATTTGAGCTTGCTAATCAATTAGAAATTAGCTGCCCATTTGATTAGAGCATTATGTCAATTGATTGACTCATTAATTTAGACCATGGATTATTTTCATTTTTTTTTTATTTTTCCAACTACTATATAAGGGAGGAATTGCCCCTCTTCACAACACCATACCATTTTCCTATATTTTACGTTTTCTCTAGAACTTATCTCTCTAATTTCTTTTTCTCTCTCTAGAAAATATTTTCTTTCACTTGATATTGCCTTAGTGCTTGTAAGTGAAGCTTTGCTTGCGAGGAAGATTTTTTTTTATAAGTGGTTGTGCTGGTCATTTTAATTCTTAAGTGTGTGATTCTCTCATGAAATCGAGTTTGGTTCATGAGATAAACTTGTCATAAAATCTATGTGATTGGTTTCTTAATCTTTCCTAGAAAAAGCTTTGTTTTGGTTATTGAGATAAACCATAAATCTCTAAACGGTTTGTTCGCTTAGCCTGGGATAAAAGCTATAATTGGTTGTGGATAAGCATGTAAAAATATCAAGATCATATTAAATTAAGGTTCGTGGGAATAACCTTCAAAAGCTCAAACTTTATAGTCAAAATCTCAAGAAAATCTCTTAGGGACAGGACTGGGCCAACATTCAGCAAAACATGGATAACTATCTAGTTTAATCTCTCTAACCTTACTCTTTTTACTTTATGTTAATTACTTTTTATTATTTATCTCTGTTGCGATTTACTCAAACCAAATTACTAACACGATCTTAATCTAGAAAAGTATAAATCTAATAATAAATTTTAAATACCACAACTCCCCCTCCCCCTCTTGTGCTTAAAGTCACTTGTCCATCAAAGACTTGTGATCAAGTCTCTTAGTCCAGACTTTGTTTGCACCTCTTAGTCGTGATTTCTTTGTTTTATCCCAATCGAGGAAATACTAAGTTCCTCAAATGAGTGTTTAATTAGCTTGAGATATCTATGTCCCTTAGGAGAATTTATATGTGGCTCGATTGATGAGACTGCAAGTCCTTCAGGCAAGGCAATTGACCTTTCAGGAGAGACTTTTATCAAGACCTTAAACAAGACTTATGATCAAGTCTCTTAGGATAGACTTTCGTCGGGCCTTTTAGGAGTGATTTCTTTGTCTGATCCCACTTGAGGACAGACTAAGTCCCTCAGATGAGGTATTAATTAGCCTAAAAGATCTAAGTCCCTCGAGCGAATTTATATGTGGCCCAACTAATGAGATTGCAAGTCCCTTAGGCGAGGAAATTGACCTTTCGAGTGGGACTTCTATCAAGCTCTTAGACAAGACCTATGATCAAGTCTCTTAGGCTAGACTCTGGTCATGCCTCTTAGGCGTGATTTCTTTGAGTGATCCCACCAGAGGAAACACTAAGTCTCTTAGGAGAGATTTTAATTATCCAGGGAGATCTAAGTACCTCAGGAAAATTTATATGTGACCTGGATGATGAGACTACAATTCCTTCAAGCGAGGCAATTGACCTTTCGGGAGAAACTTCTATCAAGCCCATAAACAAGACTTATGGTCAAGTCTCTTAGGCCAAACTTTGTTCCTGCCTATAAGGCATGATTTATTTGTCTGTTCCTGCCCGAGGAAAAATTAAGACCCTTAGGAGAGGTTTTTAATTAGTCTGGGAGATCTAAGTCCCTCTATAAAATTTATATGTGGCCCAACTAATGAGACTTCAAATCCTTCAGGCGAGGCGATAAGTAGCTTATCTGTATTACCCTGGGGGGTGACAAGGATCATCACTATGAAGTCCAACATACAAATATTTCCTTAAGGGGATGCAATGACCTTTGATATGAATTCCATCAAGTATTTCCTCATAGGGGCGACAAGGATATTTGCTATGGAGTACAACACATATTTCCTCATATGGGCAACAAGGATCTTCACTATGAAATCCAACAAATATTGCCTCATAGGGGCAGCAAGAATCTTTGCTATGATGTCCATCATACAAACGTTTCCTCGAAGGGCGACAAGGATCTTCGCTATGAAGTCCAACATATATTACCTCATACGGGCGACAAAGATCTTCGGTATGAAGTCCAATAGACATTACACCTTTGGAAAATATCCCTGTTAGTCATAAGCACTCAATAAATTGTTCACAAGTACATAATCATAGTGTCTACTAGGAGATTACAACCAATTGATTTAATAAACAATTTAATTGTAATAATATTTAAGATAAAGAACGTTGCAAGTTCAGGGAAAGAGTGGTCCTTCTAACTTATGCAACTTGTACGCCCCATGAGGGAACTTTTGGAATATGTGGCATTAGTCCTCCCAGTTAGGTTGTAGTTTTCCCTACTGTGCGAGCAAAACCACTTCCTTTAATTCAAGGTCGCTCTCTTGCATCTCTCTTGGTCTAGATTTAGAGTTACACCTTCTGAAGAATTTATGTTTGGCTGTGAATTCTCAAACATGGGCGACTTCTTTTAATTTGTCGATCAAGTCCGCTGCATATTCCAATTCAACCTTATTTATTTCTTCATTAAATTGGAATCGTTGCCACGAGGGCATGTCGATCTCCATGGACAACATGACATCTGCTCCATACACCATGGTAGACATAGTTTCCTTAGTGGTTGTGTGCGGAGTGTTATGGTATGAACATAATATCTCATGGTGAAATTCTTCCCATAAGCCCTTAGCATCATCAAGCTTCTTCTTGAGTCCCTTTCAGGATTACTTTGTTCACTAATTATACTTGTCCATTGGCCTGTGGGTGTACAATAGATACAAATTTCATTTGTACTTCCAAGTCTTTATAAAAGTCAATGGCCATTTCACTAACGAACTACGTTCCGTTATCGGAGACGATACCTCTGAAGAGTCCATAGCTCCACATAATTTTCTCCTAATAGAAACAACGAACTTGCTCAGTTGTGATTTTAGAAACAACTTCCGCTTCTATCCATTTGGTAAAATAATTGACTCCTACGATCAAGAATTTCATCTGAACTGGCATCAGGGGAAACAGGTCTAGGATGTCCACGCCCCACTAATAAAAATGCCAATGTGAAGCCATCGATTGAAGAAGTTCAATCGGAGCGTGGTGAAGGTCAACATGTCTCTGACACTTATCACACTTCTTGACAAAGGCAATGTTGTCTTTCATCAAAGTAAGCTAATAATACCCCACCCTTAACAACTTATGGGTGAGGCTTTTTCCACCAATATGACTGTTGCAGGCTCCCTTGTGTACTTATGCTAGTACCATGGAAGTTTCATGCTCTCCTAGAAATCGCAGCATGGGGGAAGCCCTTCCCATCTTTTAGAGTTTTCTAGAGAGTATAATGTATTTGAAAGCCACTTTCCGTACTCTCCTCGCTTCCCCTTCGTCATGTGGAAGTTTTTTAGACTGTAGATAATACACTATGAGAGACATCCAACTAGACTCGGGGATAACTTCCAGAGAGTACACCTCACTCGTCTCGATGCTTAGGGAGGAAAGAGTCTCCTGGATGAGTGTTCTGTTAAACCCTGTTGTCTTTGATGTGGCGAGCTTGGAGATAAGGTCTGCTTTGAAATTATGTTCGTAAGGGTCATATTCTATTTCA
Source organism: Lathyrus oleraceus (assembly GCF_024323335.1). NCBI lineage: Eukaryota > Viridiplantae > Streptophyta > Magnoliopsida > Fabales > Fabaceae > Lathyrus > Lathyrus oleraceus. The sequence goes on from NC_066583.1 coordinate 223,099,496, forward strand.
AAAGAAGTAAAACGAGAGGATAAACTTCATACCTTTGGCTCGTTTGCTTGATATTGCTCAGATACTTGGTTAGAGACCAGTTATGAGTCACTATTAGCATTCAATCTGAAGGCTCTCATATCTAAGGCGATGACCATACCAACAATAAGGGTCTCACACTCTGCTTTATTGTTGCTGACAGGGAACTCAAACTTTAGTGCCTGCTCGCATATATCATATCTTAGTCTTCCTAACATATTTAATAAAAAAATGTTATGGCTCTATTTGTCAAGACATTTTTTGAGCTTATAGCTTATAGCTTATAAACTCATATGACAATAAAAAATTGTTTGGTAACAATCTTTTCATCACGACCTTATAGCTTATTTTATTAGCTTATAGTTTATTTTTCGGACGATATTTCAAATAGCGTTTTAACTTATAGCTTATAGTTTATCATTTTTTCTTCCACTTATGCCCTTATTATTTTAACTAAAACCCACTACTACCCTTTATATTTATTATAATTTAAAATAAAATAATAATAATTAAATATTTTTTATATCATTTTAATTTATTAACTAATTAAATCATTAATTTTATCAAATATTTCAATTAATTTATCAATTATAAATCATCGATCATCAAATATAAATTATAAATTATCAATCATTAACTATCGATGATCATTAAGTATTAACTAGCCTATCAAACAATGACTTTTTTTCTAAAGAGAGCCTATATGTACGTTGACTTCAGATTTTATCACATTCCTCGTATGGAGTATACAAAATACAATGGTCAAAATTCAATAATAAACACACAACTTGTAAAGATGTTGACAAAATAAACCCTTATTTTCTTCAATCACACTCGTTCACATTCAATAACGCGGTTTTCTTTGAAGGATTCATAACTTCACAAAGTTTTCCACAAAATATAATTCTTACTTACTACCAAGATAAAACAAATTGAAATTTTAACCTAGTATTTCTTTATCCTATTAACTTGACTTATCGTAGTCATTGCAACTTCAACTTCAATATGTGTCGCTTGGAAGAAGACAATTATTTTTTGTTTACAAAATGAAGTCTACTCAAAGAATACAAATATAATGATAGAAAAAAGTTTATGCATTCAAACTCAAATGTGATGATTAAGTTAGAATTTTTTTAGAAGATTTTTTATAAATAATCAATTTTTTTAAAAAAATTACAAAAATATCCATGATTTAAAAAAAATTATATAAATGGGCAATTTTTGCCTTAATGTACACATTGGCGCCACCCTAGATGGCGCCTACCCTTAAATTGTAGGGCAAGTCGCCACTAGGAGTGACGCCTACTCCTAGTTTTGTATTTTTTTAATTTTTTTTTTTTGCTTTTTTTTTTAAAATTCTTTTTAATATGTTTTTAATTATTTTTTTAATTTTTTTAAATCTTTTTTAATTTATTTTAAATTTATTAATATATATTTATTAGAAATTATATTAATTTATATTAATACATATATATAAATAATATTATTTATAAGATATATATATATATATATATATATATTAATTTATATATATTAATTTAATTTATAACTAAATAATATTATTTATAAATTATTAAAATATATTAATTTATATACATGTAAATAAATAATATTATGTATATATTTGTAAAATACACAAGATATATATATAAATATATATTATTTATATATATTAATAAACATAATATATTTATATTAAAATAATACACAAGACAAATATTATAAAGTTTAATTAAAATGCATTATTAATTTGGGATTGTTTACATATTATGCGGTCCCTGGTACGATCCGCACGGGGGAGGTCTAACTACTCGTCTAGACGGCTCACGTGGTGGTGGTGCTTCCCTATTCCCACCCCTAGTCGTAACGCGTCCCCTTGCCTTTTGCCATTGTGGTTGGGTCGAAGTCCCTTCAATGCTGTAGGAAAGGAGGGTGCCCTCTACGCCCTCAAAGCTTTGTCTCGGTGGGACAAACTGACTCCTGTTGGGTGTGTAACAACCCATTTTTTTAGTATTGAATTATTATACTATTATTATTATTATTTTAATTAATTATGTGGAGTGTTAATTAATTAATTGGTGTATTAATTCATTATCTAGTGGATATGAGAAATAATTAAATAATTGAATTAATTAATTAACTTGGTTGCATAGTGAGTGGTCAATTATTTAAATTTAAATAGAGGTATTTAAATATTAGGTATTATTGAGTCTAGTGATTAAATTAGATGATTTAAGCCCAACTAGAATACTATTATAAATAGTAAGAGTGAAGGAAGTGAGAATTAGAATTCACTTGAGCACTGAAGGCAATAGAGAAAGAGGAGAGGAAAAGCGAGAGGAGTCAAGGTTTCCATCAAATTGACAAGGTAAGGGGGGAAATCCTTATCATTATGGGTTAGTGTGATTGGGTCAATGGTAGGAACATGTTTTAGGTTGAAATCCTTAATTGACATGGCTTGGAATTATTAGGTCTTGATAAATACTCTTGAATTGTGATGATTAAATTATGCTAAAACTGTGAATGAATATATAATTGGATAAGTCATAATTTTCTGAACGTGTAGCTTTTTACGGAATCGAAATCGGAGGTCCGGAAGTCCTCCAACGATGAAAAATGCGGGGAAATCTGCATTCTGTTTCGTGTTAGCGCAGGAACAACTTTCTGTTTTGCGTTAACCGGTTAACCCAGGGCGTTAACCGGTTAACACTGTTATAATAATGAGAAAATTGAGTTCTGTCTTGCGTTAACCGGTTAACCCAGGGCGTTAACCGGTTAACACTGTTAGAAATTGCCAAGAAGCGCATTCTGTTTTGCGTTAACCGATTAACCCACGGCGTTAACCGGTTAACACTGTTTGAAAAGTGAAAAATTGATATTTAAATGTTGTGTGCGTTTTGGAATGGAATCTATGTGTACATATTTGATGATTGGCTTATATTGGTGAATAATATATTGTATGAATGTGTATGTATACCATTATTGAATCGTGAATGATTTATGGTTATGGAGGTGTATATGTAATCATGAATGATGTGTGGTGATGAATGTGTATATGTACCAATTGTGAGTCATGGTGATATGTGGAATGTTAAGACGGTATAGATGGTCTTAATTGCATATGTGTTGGTATGTGTGCATTCATTCATAGCATGGTTGACTTCATTGTGGAAGTGGTGAAACTCTGGGTTCACATGAGCAGACGTTGATTCTTAATTGGAATCAGGCGTAGTATTAAGCGATGATCCTTCATTGGAAACAAACGTAGCAGACGTTAATCCTTAATTGGGATTAGGCGTAGTATTAAGCGGTGATCCTTCATTGGAAACAGACGTAGGGCTTTGGTCTTGTCCGGATCGGAAGCGTGGCTTGGATTCTAGATATTGAATCGGAAAGCGGTGAAACTTTGAGTTCACATTGAGGTACCACATGCATGGAGTCACATTGTCTTGCATCGAGTCGTTTATAGTTATGTGATCATTGAATGCATGTATTGATGTGGGTGTGATGCATGTTTGAAGCATGTGAGATGATTGTTTGTTAATATCATTGATATAATAATACAAAGTGTGATGAATTCTTGAATTATTGTTTTAATTCATTGTGCCTTATTATGCTATTTCATAATGATTGGAATTCTCACCCTTTCTGTTTGAATGTTATCTTTACATGGGTATCGTGCAGATACTACAGAGTAGTATTGCTGGAGTAGGTGGACGGTAGCTCACTCAAGAATAGCTGGAGAGTTTCCGTATTTAGTTTGAAAGTAGGTAATGAGTCAATGCTCTGGTCATGTAACACTGGGTAGATTAGTGGTATTGAACTCATATCTTATTTTGATATGTTTTATGTCATTAATTGTTTTATTTTATTTGAAGTGATTATTGAGAGATGATCATGGTATGGGACATGGATCATATTATGAAATACATGAGTATTCTTTATTTTCCGCTGCGAACGCATATTGCTTGAATATTCATGATGAGTGAAATGTGTTATTTTGAATGACCAGGTGTATTGTTGGTTTTGAAAGTTTTAAGTTTCGAAAACGTCGATGTGACGCCCTTTTCTTTATATGCGTGCTTATTTACTCCGATTATATGCTAAATAATTTGGGGTAGAAAAAGGGGTGTTACAATAGTGGTATCAGAGCATGGTCGACCAGTTGGTCAATAGTAGTAGGTTTTCCGTGGTATTTGATTTGTGTATCTGACACGATCGATACTGTTTGTTTGATGTTTCGGGTTGTTCAGGACAATGGTTGCAGGCAGGAATGACGATGCCATTGCTGAGGCGCTGAGGATGCTAGCTGAATCCATGGGTCAGATCCATCAAGCGAATGCCCATCAAACGAATGCGAATGCCGGTAACCAAAAGGGAGATGATGATGAGTTCCGTGCTTTGGGGAGATTCCAGCGGAACAATCCTCCTATCTTTGAGGGTGAGCATGCACCTGAGAAAGCTAAAGCTTGGCTGAAAGCAATTGAGAAGATCTTCAGAGTCATGAACTGTACTGATGCTCAGAAAGTGCAGTTTGGTACCCATATGCTTGAGAAGGAAGCTGAAGATTGGTGGAATAACACTCTTCAGAGGTTCGAAGAAGACAACATTGAAGTTACTTGGACTCTTTTCCGTGATACCTTCTTGGAGAACTATTTCCCAGAAGATTGTCGTGGGAAGAAAGAGGTGGAGTTCCTTGAATTGAAGCAAGGAAATGGTACCATTGCTGATTATGCTGCTAGATTTCAGGAGCTTATCAAGTATTGTCCTCATTACAATACTGCTAATGCTGAGAGATCTAAATGTTTGAAGTTTGTGAATGGCTTGAGACATGATATCAAGAAGGCCATTGGTTACCAACAGATTACTCGTTTTACAGAATTGGTTAACAAGAGCCGGATTTATGACGAGGATAATAGGGAGAGTGCTTTTGTCTACAAGAGTCTGAAGGGGAAAAACCAAGATCGGGGGAAACCATATGATGACAAGAGGAGACAATCTAGTGTTGGCAAGAAGCCAAGTGGGGGAGTATCTTCTATTCCACTTAAGTGCTTCAAATATGGTGTGGAAGGCCATCGTGCTACGGAGTGTAGTAGAGATTCTGGGAAATGTTTCAATTGTGGCAGGATGGGTCACAGAGCAAACCAGTGTAGGGTTGGTTCGAACGTAACTTGTTTCAACTGTGGTGAGAAAGGTCACATTAGTTCGCAATGTGATAAGCCGAAGAAGGAGCAAGTGAAGGGAAAGGTGTTTGCATTGTCTGGTGCGGAGACCACTACCGATGATAGACTAATCCAAGGTACGTGCTTTATTAATGGTACACCTTTGATTGCCATTATTGATACCGGTGCAACACATTCTTTCATTTCTTTGGATTGTGCTAAGAGGTTGAATCTCATATTATCTGATATGCGTAGAAGTATGATTATTGATACACCTGCTATGGGTTCTGTTTCTACTTCCTATGTGTGTTTGAATTGTCCGTTGAGTATAATTGGTAGGGATTTTGGAATTGATTTAGTTTGTCTTCCGTTAGAGCAACTCGACGTGATTTTGGGTATGAATTGGTTAAAAGTTAATCGGGTGTATATCAACTATTTCGAGAAGACAGTTATTTTTCCTGAGGTTGATGCTAAGGAAGATTGGTGTGTGTCTGCTAAGCAAGCTGATGAATCGGTGCAAGATGGTGCCGAGTTGTTTATGTTGTTGACAACTTTGGATATTCGGGAGAAGAGGACGATCGAAGAACTGCCAATAGTTTGTGAATTTGCGGAGGTATTTCCGGAAAATATAAGTGATTTACCGCCGGAACGAGAGGTCGAGTTTTCAATTGATCTATTCCAAGGGCGAAGAGGATCATGCAGAGCATTTGAAGGTTGTGTTATCGGTGTTGAAAGAGAGGAAGTTGTTTGCTAAACTCTCTAAATGTGAATTTTGGTTGAGTGAAGTAAGTTTTCTTGGACATGTGATTTCGAGCGGTGGGATTTCTGTGGATCCTACGAAGATCGAAGCTGTATCTCAGTGGGAAGCTCCTAAGTCTGTTGTTGAGATTCGAAGTTTCCTTGGTTTGGCTGGTTATTATAGGAAGTTCATTGAGGGATTTTCTAAGTTGTCGTTACCGTTGACGCAGTTGACTAGGAAGGGTCAAGCTTTCATTTGGACTTCGCAGTGTGAAGCGAATTTTCAAGAGCTTAAGAGAAGATTGACTACGGCTCCTATTTTGATTTTACCGGATCCGTTAGAAACCTTCGTTGTGTATTGCGATGCTTCTTTGTTGGGTTTGGGAGGTGTTCTGATGCAAAAGGGGCAAGTGGTAGCTTATGCTTCAAGGCAACTCAAGGTTCATGAGAAGAATTATCCGACGCATGATTTAGAGTTGGCCGCCGTTGTGTTTGTGTTGAAGCTTTGGAGACATTACTTGTTTGGATCGAGGTTTGATGTGTTTAGTGATCACAAGAGTTTGAAGTACTTGTTCGATCAGAAAGAATTCAATATGAGGCAAAGGAGATGGTTGGAATTCTTGAAGGATTATGATTTTGGTTTGAATTATCATCCTGGGAAGGCGAATGTTGTAGCCGATGCATTGAGTAGGAAGTCATTGCATATGTCTATGTTGATGATGCGAGAGTTTGAATTGTTGGAGCAATTTAGGGATTTGAGTTTGGTTTGTGAAGCGACGTCTTCGTGTGTTAAGCTTGGGATGTTGAAGCTTACGTGTGACATTCTTGACGAGATTAGAGAAGGTCAGAGGTCAGATTTGAAGTTAGTCGATGTTATGACATTGATTAACCAAGGTAAAGGTGGTGACTTTCGGATTGATGAGAATGGTATCATGAGGTGTCGTGATCGAGTGTGTGTTCCGGATGTTATGGATTTGAGAAAGAGGATTCTTGAGGAAGGGCATAGAAGTGGTCTGAGTATGCATCTTGGTGCTACTAAGATGTATCAAGACTTGAGGAAGATGTTTTGGTGGCAAGGCATGAAGAAGGATGTAGCGGAATTTGTGTATTCATGTTTGACTTGTCAAAAGTCAAAGATTGAACATCAAAAGCCGTCTGGTTTGATGCAATCGTTATCTATCCCCGAGTGGAAGTGGGATAGTATCTCTATGGATTTTGTTTCGGGCTTACCAAGAACATTGAGTAATTGTGAGGCGATTTGGGTCGTTGTGGACAGACTGACGAAGTGTGCTCATTTTATTCCGATGAGAATGGATTATTCGATGGAGAGACTTGCTAAGTTGTACATCGAGAGAATTGTGTGTTTGCATGGTATACCGTCGAGTATTGTTTCAGATAGAGATCTGAGGTTCACTTCGAGATTTTGGGAAGGTTTGCAAAGTGCTTTGGGTACGAAGTTGCGTTTGAGTTCAGCATATCATCCGCAAACTGATGGTCAAACGGAGAGGACTATTCAGTCACTTGAAGATCTTTTAAGGTCTTGTGTTTTGGAACAAGGAGGAAATTGGGATAGTTTCTTGCCTTTAATCGAGTTTACATATAATAACAGTTTCCATTCGAGTATTGGAATGGCACCGTTTGAGGCCCTTTATGGCAGAAGGTGTAGAACTCCTTTATGTTGGTACGAATCGGGAGAGAGTGTTGTGGTTGGACCCGAGTTGATTCAAGAGACTACAAATAAGATTAAGATGATTCAAGGGAAGATGAAGGCTTCTCAGAGTCGTCAAAAGAGTTATCATGATAAGAGGAGGAAAGCTCTTGAGTTTGAGAAAGACGAGCATGTGTTTCTTCGAGTTACGCCAATAACGGGTGTTGGTAGAGCTTTGAAGTCGCGTAAGTTGACGCCGCGTTTCATTGGTCCTTATCAGATTTCTGAGAGGATAGGTGAAGTGGCATATCGGATTGCATTACCACCATCACTTTCTAATCTTCATGATGTATTCCATGTGTCTCAATTGAGGAAGTACATTGCGGATCCATCGCATGTTGTTCCATTAGATGATGTGCAAGTACGGGATAATTTGACGGTTGATACATCACCTGTGCGGATTGAAGATCGATAAGTGAAGAAGCTTCGTGGTAAGGAGATTGCTTTGGTAAAAGTGATATGGGGCGGAGTCGCCAATGGAAATATTACGTGGGAACTCGAGGATAAGATGAAGGAATCGTATCAAGAATTGTTCGTCTGAGGAATTTTCGAGGACGAAAATCTTTTAATGGGGGAGAGTTGTAACAACCCATTTTTTTAGTATTGAATTATTATACTATTATTATTATAATTTTAATTAATTATGTGGAGTGTTAATTAATTAATTGGTGTATTAATTCATTATCTAGTGGATATGAGAAATAATTAAATAATTGAATTAATTAATTAACTTGGTTGCATAGTGAGTGGTCAATTATTTAAATTTAAATAGAGGTATTTAAATATTAGGTATTATTGGGCCTAGTGATTAAATTAGATGATTTAAGCCCAACTAGAATACTATTATAAATAGTAAGAGTGAAGGAAGTGAGAATTAGAATTCACTTGAGCACTGAAGGCAATAGAGAAAGAGGAGAGGAAAAGCGAGAGGAGTCAAGGTTTCCATCAAATTGACAAGGTAAGGGGGGAAATCCTTATCATTATGGGTTAGTGTGATTGGGTCAATGGTAGGAACATGTTTTAGGTTGAAATCCTTAATTGACATGGCTTGGAATTATTAGGTCTTGATAAATACTCTTGAATTGTGATGATTAAATTATGCTAAAACTGTGAATGAATATATAATTGGATAAGTCATAATTTTCTGAACGTGTAGCTTTTTACGGAATCGAAATCGGAGGTCCGGAAGTCCTCCAACGATGAAAAATGCGGGGAAATCTGCATTCTGTTTCGTGTTAGCGCAGGAACAGCTTTCTGTTTTGCGTTAACCGGTTAACCCAGGGCGTTAACCGGTTAACACTGTTATAATAATGAGAAAATTGAGTTCTGTCTTGCGTTAACCGGTTAACCCAGGGTGTTAACCGGTTAACACTGTTAGAAATTGCCAAGAAGCGCATTCTGTTTTGCGTTAACCGATTAACCCACGGCGTTAACCGGTTAACACTGTTTGAAAAGTGAAAAATTGATATTTAAATGTTGTGTGCGTTTTGGAATGGAATCTATGTGTACATATTTGATGATTGGCTTATATTGGTGAATAATATATTGTATGAATGTGTATGTATACCATTATTGAATCGTGAATGATTTATGGTTATGGAGGTGTATATGTAATCATGAATGATGTGTGGTGATGAATGTGTATATGTACCAATTGTGAGTCATGGTGATATGTGGAATGTTAAGACGGTATAGATGGTCTTAATTGCATATGTGTTGGTATGTGTGCATTCATTCATAGCATGGTTGACTTCATTGGGGAAGTGGTGAAACTGTGGGTTCACATGAGCAGACGTTGATTCTTAATTGGAATCAGGCGTAGTATTAAGCGGTGATCCTTCATTGGAAACAGACGTAGCAGACTTTAATCCTTAATTGGGATTAGGCGTAGTATTAAGCGGTGATCCTTCATTGGAAACAGACGTAGGGCTTTGGTCTTGTCCGGATCGGAAGCGTGGCTTGGATTCTAGATATTGAATCGGAAAGCGGTGAAACTTTGAGTTCACATTGAGGTACCACATGCATGGAGTCACATTGTCTTGCATCGAGTCGTTTATAGTTATGTGATCATTGAATGCATGTATTGATGTGGGTGTGATGCATGTTTGAAGCATGTGAGATGATTGTTTGTTAATATCATTGATATAATAATACAAAGTGTGATGAATTCTTGAATTATTGTTTTAATTCATTGTGCCTTATTATGCTATTTCATAATGATTGGAATTCTCATCCTTTCTGTTTGAATGTTATCTTTACATGGGTATCGTGCAGATACTACAGAGTAGTATTGCTGGAGTAGGTGGACGGTAGCTCACTCAAGAATAGCTGGAGAGTTTCCGTATTTAGTTTGAAAGTAGGTAATGAGTCAATGCTCTGGTCATGTAACACTGGGTAGATTAGTGGTATTGAACTCATATCTTATTTTGATATGTTTTATGTCATTAATTGTTTTATTTTATTTGAAGTGATTATTGAGAGATGATCATGGTATGGGACATGGATCATATTATGAAATACATGAGTATTCTTTATTTTCCGCTGCGAACGCATATTGCTTGAATATTCATGATGAGTGAAATGTGTTATTTTGAATGACCAGGTGTATTGTTGGTTTTGAAAGTTTTAAGTTTCGAAAACGTCGATGTGACGCCCTTTTCTTTATATGCGTGCTTATTTACTCCGATTATATGCTAAATAATTTGGGGTAGAAAAAGGGGTGTTACAATAGTGGTATCAGAGCATGGTCGACCAGTTGGTCAATAGTAGTAGGTTTTCCGTGGTATTTGATTTGTGTATCTGACACGATCGATACTGTTTGTTTGATGTTTCGGGTTGTTCAGGACAATGGTTGCAGGCAGGAATGACGATGCCATTGCTGAGGCGCTGAGGATGCTAGCTGAATCCATGGGTCAGATCCATCAAGCGAATGCCCATCAAACGAATGCGAATGCCGGTAACCAAAAGGGAGATGATGATGAGTTCCGTGCTTTGGGGAGATTCCAGCGGAACAATCCTCCTATCTTTGAGGGTGAGCATGCACCTGAGAAAGCTAAAGCTTGGCTGAAAGCAATTGAGAAGATCTTCAGAGTCATGAACTGTACTGATGCTCAGAAAGTGCAGTTTGGTACCCATATGCTTGAGAAGGAAGCTGAAGATTGGTGGAATAACACTCTTCAGAGGTTCGAAGAAGACAACATTGAAGTTACTTGGACTCTTTTCCGTGATACCTTCTTGGAGAACTATTTCCCAGAAGATTGTCGTGGGAAGAAAGAGGTGGAGTTCCTTGAATTGAAGCAAGGAAATGGTACCATTGCTGATTATGCTGCTAGATTTCAGGAGCTTATCAAGTATTGTCCTCATTACAATACTGCTAATGCTGAGAGATCTAAATGTTTGAAGTTTGTGAATGGCTTGAGACATGATATCAAGAAGGCCATTGGTTACCAACAGATTACTCGTTTTACAGAATTGGTTAACAAGAGCCGGATTTATGACGAGGATAATAGGGAGAGTGCTTTTGTCTACAAGAGTCTGAAGGGGAAAAACCAAGATCGGGGGAAACCATATGATGACAAGAGGAGACAATCTAGTGTTGGCAAGAAGCCAAGTGGGGGAGTATCTTCTATTCCACTTAAGTGCTTCAAATATGGTGTGGAAGGCCATCGTGCTACGGAGTGTAGTAGAGATTCTGGGAAATGTTTCAATTGTGGCAGGATGGGTCACAGAGCAAACCAGTGTAGGGTTGGTTCGAACGTAACTTGTTTCAACTGTGGTGAGAAAGGTCACATTAGTTCGCAATGTGATAAGCCGAAGAAGGAGCAAGTGAAGGGAAAGGTGTTTGCATTGTCTGGTGCGGAGACCACTACCGATGATAGACTAATCCAAGGTACGTGCTTTATTAATGGTACACCTTTGATTGCCATTATTGATACCGGTGCAACACATTCTTTCATTTCTTTGGATTGTGCTAAGAGGTTGAATCTCATATTATCTGATATGCGTAGAAGTATGATTATTGATACACCTGCTATGGGTTCTGTTTCTACTTCCTATGTGTGTTTGAATTGTCCGTTGAGTATAATTGGTAGGGATTTTGGAATTGATTTAGTTTGTCTTCCGTTAGAGCAACTCGACGTGATTTTGGGTATGAATTGGTTAAAAGTTAATCGGGTGTATATCAACTATTTCGAGAAGACAGTTATTTTTCCTGAGGTTGATGCTAAGGAAGATTGGTGTGTGTCTGCTAAGCAAGCTGATGAATCGGTGCAAGATGGTGCCGAGTTGTTTATGTTGTTGACAACTTTGGATATTCGGGAGAAGAGGACGATCGAAGAACTGCCAATAGTTTGTGAATTTGCGGAGGTATTTCCGGAAAATATAAGTGATTTACCGCCGGAACGAGAGGTCGAGTTTTCAATTGATCTATTCCAAGGGCGAAGAGGATCATGCAGAGCATTTGAAGGTTGTGTTATCGGTGTTGAAAGAGAGGAAGTTGTTTGCTAAACTCTCTAAATGTGAATTTTGGTTGAGTGAAGTAAGTTTTCTTGGACATGTGATTTCGAGCGGTGGGATTTCTGTGGATCCTACGAAGATCGAAGCTGTATCTCAGTGGGAAGCTCCTAAGTCTGTTGTTGAGATTCGAAGTTTCCTTGGTTTGGCTGGTTATTATAGGAAGTTCATTGAGGGATTTTCTAAGTTGTCGTTACCGTTGACGCAGTTGACTAGGAAGGGTCAAGCTTTCATTTGGACTTCGCAGTGTGAAGCGAATTTTCAAGAGCTTAAGAGAAGATTGACTACGGCTCCTATTTTGATTTTACCGGATCCGTTAGAAACCTTCGTTGTGTATTGCGATGCTTCTTTGTTGGGTTTGGGAGGTGTTCTGATGCAAAAGGGGCAAGTGGTAGCTTATGCTTCAAGGCAACTCAAGGTTCATGAGAAGAATTATCCGACGCATGATTTAGAGTTGGCCGCCGTTGTGTTTGTGTTGAAGCTTTGGAGACATTACTTGTTTGGATCGAGGTTTGATGTGTTTAGTGATCACAAGAGTTTGAAGTACTTGTTCGATCAGAAAGAATTCAATATGAGGCAAAGGAGATGGTTGGAATTCTTGAAGGATTATGATTTTGGTTTGAATTATCATCCTGGGAAGGCGAATGTTGTAGCCGATGCATTGAGTAGGAAGTCATTGCATATGTCTATGTTGATGATGCGAGAGTTTGAATTGTTGGAGCAATTTAGGGATTTGAGTTTGGTTTGTGAAGCGACGTCTTCGTGTGTTAAGCTTGGGATGTTGAAGCTTACGTGTGACATTCTTGACGAGATTAGAGAAGGTCAGAGGTCAGATTTGAAGTTAGTCGATGTTATGACATTGATTAACCAAGGTAAAGGTGGTGACTTTCGGATTGATGAGAATGGTATCATGAGGTGTCGTGATCGAGTGTGTGTTCCGGATGTTATGGATTTGAGAAAGAGGATTCTTGAGGAAGGGCATAGAAGTGGTCTGAGTATGCATCTTGGTGCTACTAAGATGTATCAAGACTTGAGGAAGATGTTTTGGTGGCAAGGCATGAAGAAGGATGTAGCGGAATTTGTGTATTCATGTTTGACTTGTCAAAAGTCAAAGATTGAACATCAAAAGCCGTCTGGTTTGATGCAATCGTTATCTATCCCCGAGTGGAAGTGGGATAGTATCTCTATGGATTTTGTTTCGGGCTTACCAAGAACATTGAGTAATTGTGAGGCGATTTGGGTCGTTGTGGACAGACTGACGAAGTGTGCTCATTTTATTCCGATGAGAATGGATTATTCGATGGAGAGACTTGCTAAGTTGTACATCGAGAGAATTGTGTGTTTGCATGGTATACCGTCGAGTATTGTTTCAGATAGAGATCTGAGGTTCACTTCGAGATTTTGGGAAGGTTTGCAAAGTGCTTTGGGTACGAAGTTGCGTTTGAGTTCAGCATATCATCCGCAAACTGATGGTCAAACGGAGAGGACTATTCAGTCACTTGAAGATCTTTTAAGGTCTTGTGTTTTGGAACAAGGAGGAAATTGGGATAGTTTCTTGCCTTTAATCGAGTTTACATATAATAACAGTTTCCATTCGAGTATTGGAATGGCACCGTTTGAGGCCCTTTATGGCAGAAGGTGTAGAACTCCTTTATGTTGGTACGAATCGGGAGAGAGTGTTGTGGTTGGACCCGAGTTGATTCAAGAGACTACAAATAAGATTAAGATGATTCAAGGGAAGATGAAGGCTTCTCAGAGTCGTCAAAAGAGTTATCATGATAAGAGGAGGAAAGCTCTTGAGTTTGAGAAAGACGAGCATGTGTTTCTTCGAGTTACGCCAATAACGGGTGTTGGTAGAGCTTTGAAGTCGCGTAAGTTGACGCCGCGTTTCATTGGTCCTTATCAGATTTCCGAGAGGATAGGTGAAGTGGCATATCGGATTGCATTACCACCATCACTTTCTAATCTTCATGATGTATTCCATGTGTCTCAATTGAGGAAGTACATTGCGGATCCATCGCATGTTGTTCCATTAGATGATGTGCAAGTACGGGATAATTTGACGGTTGATACATCACCTGTGCGGATTGAAGATCGATAAGTGAAGAAGCTTCGTGGTAAGGAGATTGCTTTGGTAAAAGTGATATGGGGCGGAGTCGCCAATGGAAATATTACGTGGGAACTCGAGGATAAGATGAAGGAATCGTATCAAGAATTGTTCGTCTGAGGAATTTTCGAGGACGAAAATCTTTTAAGTGGGGGAGAGTTGTAACAACCCATTTTTTTAGTATTGAATTATTATACTATTATTATTATAATTTTAATTAATTATGTGGAGTGTTAATTAATTAATTGGTGTATTAATTCATTATCTAGTGGATATGAGAAATAATTAAATAATTGAATTAATTAATTAACTTGGTTGCATAGTGAGTGGTCAATTATTTAAATTTAAATAGAGGTATTTAAATATTAGGTATTATTGGGCCTAGTGATTAAATTAGATGATTTAAGCCCAACTAGAATACTATTATAAATAGTAAGAGTGAAGGAAGTGAGAATTAGAATTCACTTGAACACTGAAGGCAATAGAGAAAGAGGAGAGGAAAAGCGAGAGGAGTCAAGGTTTCCATCAAATTGACAAGGTAAGGGGGGAAATCCTTATCATTATGGGTTAGTGTGATTGGGTCAATGGGTAGGAACATGTTTTAGGTTGAAATCCTTAATTGGCATGGTTTGGAATTATTAGGTCTTGATAAATACTCTTGAATTGTGATGATTAAATTATGCTAAAACTGTGAATGAATATATAATTGGATAAGTCATAATTTTCTGAACGTGTAGCTTTTTACGGAATCGAAATCGGAGGTCCGGAAGTCCTCCAACGATGAAAAATACGGGGAAATCTGCATTCTGTTTCGTGTTAGCGCAGGAACAGCTTTCTGTTTTGCGTTAACCGGTTAACCCAGGGCGTTAACCGGTTAACACTGTTATAATAGTGAGAAAATTGAGTTCTGTCTTGCGTTAACCGGTTAACCCAGGGTGTTAACCGGTTAACACTGTTAGAAATTGTCAAGAAGCGCATTCTGTTTTGCGTTAACCGATTAACCCACGGCGTTAACCGGTTAACACTGTTTGAAAAGTGAAAAATTGATATTTAAATGTTGTGTGCGTTTTGGAATGGAATCTATGTGTACATATTTGATGATTGGCTTATATTGGTGAATAATATATTGTATGAATGTGTATGTATACCATTATTGAATCGTGAATGATTTATGGTTATGGAGGTGTATATGTAATCATGAATGATGTGTGGTGAGAATGTGTATATGTACCAATTGTGAGTCATGGTGATATGTGGAATGTTAAGACGGTATAGATGGTCTTAATTGCATATGTGTTGGTATGTGTGCATTCATTCATAGCATGGTTGACTTCATTGGGGGAGTGGTGAAACTGTGGGTTCACATGAGCAGACGTTGATTCTTAATTGGAATCAGGCGTAGTATTAAGCGGTGATCCTTCATTGGAAACAGACGTAGCAGACGTTAATCCTTAATTGGGATTAGGCGTAGTATTAAGCGGTGATCCTTCATTGGAAACAGACGTAGGGCTTTGGTCTTGTCCGGATCGGAAGCGTGGCTTGGATTCTAGATATTGAATCGGAAAGCGGTGAAACTTTGAGTTCACATTGAGGTACCACATGCATGGAGTCACATTGTCTTGCATCGAGTCGTTTATAGTTATGTGATCATTGAATGCATGTATTGATGTGGGTGTGATGCATGTTTGAAGCATGTGAGATGATTGTTTGTTAATATCATTGATATAATAATACAAAGTGTGATGAATTCTTGAATTATTGTTTTAATTCATTGTGCCTTATTATGCTATTTCATAATGATTGGAATTCTCACCCTTTCTGTTTGAATGTTATCTTTACATGGGTATCGTGCAGATACTACAGAGTAGTATTGCTGGAGTAGGTGGACGGTAGCTCACTCAAGAATAGCTGGAGAGTTTCCGTATTTAGTTTGAAAGTAGGTAATGAGTCAATGCTCTGGTCATGTAACACTGGGTAGATTAGTGGTATTGAACTCATATCTTATTTTGATATGTTTTATGTCATTAATTGTTTTATTTTATTTGAAGTGATTATTGAGAGATGATCATGGTATGGGACATGGATCATATTATGAAATACATGAGTATTCTTTATTTTCCGCTGCGAACGCATATTGCTTGAATATTCATGATGAGTGAAATGTGTTATTTTGAATGACCAGGTGTATTGTTGGTTTTGAAAGTTTTAAGTTTCGAAAACGTCGATGTGACGCCCTTTTCTTTATATGCGTGCTTATTTACTCCGATTATATGCTAAATAATTTGGGGTAGAAAAAGGGGTGTTACAATAGTGGTATCAGAGCATGGTCGACCAGTTGGTCAATAGTAGTAGGTTTTCCGTGGTATTTGATTTGTGTATCTGACACGATCGATACTGTTTGTTTGATGTTTCGGGTTGTTCAGGACAATGGTTGCAGGCAGGAATGACGATGCCATTGCTGAGGCGCTGAGGATGCTAGCTGAATCCATGGGTCAGATCCATCAAGCGAATGCCCATCAAACGAATGCGAATGCCGGTAACCAAAAGGGAGATGATGATGAGTTCCGTGCTTTGGGGAGATTCCAGCGGAACAATCCTCCTATCTTTGAGGGTGAGCATGCACCTGAGAAAGCTAAAGCTTGGCTGAAAGCAATTGAGAAGATCTTCAGAGTCATGAACTGTACTGATGCTCAGAAAGTGCAGTTTGGTACCCATATGCTTGAGAAGGAAGCTGAAGATTGGTGGAATAACACTCTTCAGAGGTTCGAAGAAGACAACATTGAAGTTACTTGGACTCTTTTCCGTGATACCTTCTTGGAGAACTATTTCCCAGAAGATTGTCGTGGGAAGAAAGAGGTGGAGTTCCTTGAATTGAAGCAAGGAAATGGTACCATTGCTGATTATGCTGCTAGATTTCAGGAGCTTATCAAGTATTGTCCTCATTACAATACTGCTAATGCTGAGAGATCTAAATGTTTGAAGTTTGTGAATGGCTTGAGACATGATATCAAGAAGGCCATTGGTTACCAACAGATTACTCGTTTTACAGAATTGGTTAACAAGAGCCGGATTTATGACGAGGATAATAGGGAGAGTGCTTTTGTCTACAAGAGTCTGAAGGGGAAAAACCAAGATCGGGGGAAACCATATGATGACAAGAGGAGACAATCTAGTGTTGGCAAGAAGCCAAGTGGGGGAGTATCTTCTATTCCACTTAAGTGCTTCAAATATGGTGTGGAAGGCCATCGTGCTACGGAGTGTAGTAGAGATTCTGGGAAATGTTTCAATTGTGGCAGGATGGGTCACAGAGCAAACCAGTGTAGGGTTGGTTCGAACGTAACTTGTTTCAACTGTGGTGAGAAAGGTCACATTAGTTCGCAATGTGATAAGCCGAAGAAGGAGCAAGTGAAGGGAAAGGTGTTTGCATTGTCTGGTGCGGAGACCACTACCGATGATAGACTAATCCAAGGTACGTGCTTTATTAATGGTACACCTTTGATTGCCATTATTGATACCGGTGCAACACATTCTTTCATTTCTTTGGATTGTGCTAAGAGGTTGAATCTCATATTATCTGATATGCGTAGAAGTATGATTATTGATACACCTGCTATGGGTTCTGTTTCTACTTCCTATGTGTGTTTGAATTGTCCGTTGAGTATAATTGGTAGGGATTTTGGAATTGATTTAGTTTGTCTTCCGTTAGAGCAACTCGACGTGATTTTGGGTATGAATTGGTTAAAAGTTAATCGGGTGTATATCAACTATTTCGAGAAGACAGTTATTTTTCCTGAGGTTGATGCTAAGGAAGATTGGTGTGTGTCTGCTAAGCAAGCTGATGAATCAGTGCAAGATGGTGCCGAGTTGTTTATGTTGTTGACAACTTTGGATATTCGGGAGAAGAGGACGATCGAAGAACTGCCAATAGTTTGTGAATTTGCGGAGGTATTTCCGGAAAATATAAGTGATTTACCGCCGGAACGAGAGGTCGAGTTTTCAATTGATCTATTCCAAGGGCGAAGAGGATCATGCAGAGCATTTGAAGGTTGTGTTATCGGTGTTGAAAGAGAGGAAGTTGTTTGCTAAACTCTCTAAATGTGAATTTTGGTTGAGTGAAGTAAGTTTTCTTGGACATGTGATTTCGAGCGGTGGGATTTCTGTGGATCCTACGAAGATCGAAGCTGTATCTCAGTGGGAAGCTCCTAAGTCTGTTGTTGAGATTCGAAGTTTCCTTGGTTTGGCTGGTTATTATAGGAAGTTCATTGAGGGATTTTCTAAGTTGTCGTTACCGTTGACGCAGTTGACTAGGAAGGGTCAAGCTTTCATTTGGACTTCGCAGTGTGAAGCGAATTTTCAAGAGCTTAAGAGAAGATTGACTACGGCTCCTATTTTGATTTTACCGGATCCGTTAGAAACCTTCGTTGTGTATTGCGATGCTTCTTTGTTGGGTTTGGGAGGTGTTCTGATGCAAAAGGGGCAAGTGGTAGCTTATGCTTCAAGGCAACTCAAGGTTCATGAGAAGAATTATCCGACGCATGATTTAGAGTTGGCCGCCGTTGTGTTTGTGTTGAAGCTTTGGAGACATTACTTGTTTGGATCGAGGTTTGATGTGTTTAGTGATCACAAGAGTTTGAAGTACTTGTTCGATCAGAAAGAATTCAATATGAGGCAAAGGAGATGGTTGGAATTCTTGAAGGATTATGATTTTGGTTTGAATTATCATCCTGGGAAGGCGAATGTTGTAGCCGATGCATTGAGTAGGAAGTCATTGCATATGTCTATGTTGATGATGCGAGAGTTTGAATTGTTGGAGCAATTTAGGGATTTGAGTTTGGTTTGTGAAGCGACGTCTTCGTGTGTTAAGCTTGGGATGTTGAAGCTTACGTGTGACATTCTTGACGAGATTAGAGAAGGTCAGAGGTCAGATTTGAAGTTAGTCGATGTTATGACATTGATTAACCAAGGTAAAGGTGGTGACTTTCGGATTGATGAGAATGGTATCATGAGGTGTCGTGATCGAGTGTGTGTTCCGGATGTTATGGATTTGAGAAAGAGGATTCTTGAGGAAGGGCATAGAAGTGGTCTGAGTATGCATCTTGGTGCTACTAAGATGTATCAAGACTTGAGGAAGATGTTTTGGTGGCAAGGCATGAAGAAGGATGTAGCGGAATTTGTGTATTCATGTTTGACTTGTCAAAAGTCAAAGATTGAACATCAAAAGCCGTCTGGTTTGATGCAATCGTTATCTATCCCCGAGTGGAAGTGGGATAGTATCTCTATGGATTTTGTTTCGGGCTTACCAAGAACATTGAGTAATTGTGAGGCGATTTGGGTCGTTGTGGACAGACTGACGAAGTGTGCTCATTTTATTCCGATGAGAATGGATTATTCGATGGAGAGACTTGCTAAGTTGTACATCGAGAGAATTGTGTGTTTGCATGGTATACCGTCGAGTATTGTTTCAGATAGAGATCTGAGGTTCACTTCGAGATTTTGGGAAGGTTTGCAAAGTGCTTTGGGTACGAAGTTGCGTTTGAGTTCAGCATATCATCCGCAAACTGATGGTCAAACGGAGAGGACTATTCAGTCACTTGAAGATCTTTTAAGGTCTTGTGTTTTGGAACAAGGAGGAAATTGGGATAGTTTCTTGCCTTTAATCGAGTTTACATATAATAACAGTTTCCATTCGAGTATTGGAATGGCACCGTTTGAGGCCCTTTATGGCAGAAGGTGTAGAACTCCTTTATGTTGGTACGAATCGGGAGAGAGTGTTGTGGTTGGACCCGAGTTGATTCAAGAGACTACAAATAAGATTAAGATGATTCAAGGGAAGATGAAGGCTTCTCAGAGTCGTCAAAAGAGTTATCATGATAAGAGGAGGAAAGCTCTTGAGTTTGAGAAAGACGAGCATGTGTTTCTTCGAGTTACGCCAATAACGGGTGTTGGTAGAGCTTTGAAGTCGCGTAAGTTGACGCCACGTTTCATTGGTCCTTATCAGATTTCCGAGAGGATAGGTGAAGTGGCATATCGGATTGCATTACCACCATCACTTTCTAATCTTCATGATGTATTCCATGTGTCTCAATTGAGGAAGTACATTGCGGATCCATCGCATGTTGTTCCATTAGATGATGTGCAAGTACGGGATAATTTGACGGTTGATACATCACCTGTGCGGATTGAAGATCGATAAGTGAAGAAGCTTCGTGGTAAGGAGATTGCTTTGGTAAAAGTGATATGGGGCGGAGTCGCCAATGGAAATATTACGTGGGAACTCGAGGATAAGATGAAGGAATCGTATCAAGAATTGTTCGTCTGAGGAATTTTCGAGGACGAAAATCTTTTAAGTGGGGGAGAGTTGTAACAACCCATTTTTTTAGTATTGAATTATTATACTATTATTATTATAATTTTAATTAATTATGTGGAGTGTTAATTAATTAATTGGTGTATTAATTCATTATCTAGTGGATATGAGAAATAATTAAATAATTGAATTAATTAATTAACTTGGTTGCATAGTGAGTGGTCAATTATTTAAATTTAAATAGAGGTATTTAAATATTAGGTATTATTGGGCCTAGTGATTAAATTAGATGATTTAAGCCCAACTAGAATACTATTATAAATAGTAAGAGTGAAGGAAGTGAGAATTAGAATTCACTTGAACACTGAAGGCAATAGAGAAAGAGGAGAGGAAAAGCGAGAGGAGTCAAGGTTTCCATCAAATTGACAAGGTAAGGGGGGAAATCCTTATCATTATGGGTTAGTGTGATTGGGTCAATGGGTAGGAACATGTTTTAGGTTGAAATCCTTAATTGGCATGGTTTGGAATTATTAGGTCTTGATAAATACTCTTGAATTGTGATGATTAAATTATGCTAAAACTGTGAATGAATATATAATTGGATAAGTCATAATTTTCTGAACGTGTAGCTTTTTACGGAATCGAAATCGGAGGTCCGGAAGTCCTCCAACGATGAAAAATACGGGGAAATCTGCATTCTGTTTCGTGTTAGCGCAGGAACAGCTTTCTGTTTTGCGTTAACCGGTTAACCCAGGGCGTTAACCGGTTAACACTGTTATAATAGTGAGAAAATTGAGTTCTGTCTTGCGTTAACCGGTTAACCCAGGGTGTTAACCGGTTAACACTGTTAGAAATTGTCAAGAAGCGCATTCTGTTTTGCGTTAACCGATTAACCCACGGCGTTAACCGGTTAACACTGTTTGAAAAGTGAAAAATTGATATTTAAATGTTGTGTGCGTTTTGGAATGGAATCTATGTGTACATATTTGATGATTGGCTTATATTGGTGAATAATATATTGTATGAATGTGTATGTATACCATTATTGAATCGTGAATGATTTATGGTTATGGAGGTGTATATGTAATCATGAATGATGTGTGGTGAGAATGTGTATATGTACCAATTGTGAGTCATGGTGATATGTGGAATGTTAAGACGGTATAGATGGTCTTAATTGCATATGTGTTGGTATGTGTGCATTCATTCATAGCATGGTTGACTTCATTGGGGGAGTGGTGAAACTGTGGGTTCACATGAGCAGACGTTGATTCTTAATTGGAATCAGGCGTAGTATTAAGCGGTGATCCTTCATTGGAAACAGACGTAGCAGACGTTAATCCTTAATTGGGATTAGGCGTAGTATTAAGCGGTGATCCTTCATTGGAAACAGACGTAGGGCTTTGGTCTTGTCCGGATCGGAAGCGTGGCTTGGATTCTAGATATTGAATCGGAAAGCGGTGAAACTTTGAGTTCACATTGAGGTACCACATGCATGGAGTCACATTGTCTTGCATCGAGTCGTTTATAGTTATGTGATCATTGAATGCATGTATTGATGTGGGTGTGATGCATGTTTGAAGCATGTGAGATGATTGTTTGTTAATATCATTGATATAATAATACAAAGTGTGATGAATTCTTGAATTATTGTTTTAATTCATTGTGCCTTATTATGCTATTTCATAATGATTGGAATTCTCACCCTTTCTGTTTGAATGTTACCTTTACATGGGTATCGTGCAGATACTACAGAGTAGTATTGCTGGAGTAGGTGGACGGTAGCTCACTCAAGAATAGCTGGAGAGTTTCCGTATTTAGTTTGAAAGTAGGTAATGAGTCAATGCTCTGGTCATGTAACACTGGGTAGATTAGTGGTATTGAACTCATATCTTATTTTGATATGTTTTATGTCATTAATTGTTTTATTTTATTTGAAGTGATTATTGAGAGATGATCATGGTATGGGACATGGATCATATTATGAAATACATGAGTATTCTTTATTTTCCGCTGCGAACGCATATTGCTTGAATATTCATGATGAGTGAAATGTGTTATTTTGAATGACCAGGTGTATTGTTGGTTTTGAAAGTTTTAAGTTTCGAAAACGTCGATGTGACGCCCTTTTCTTTATATGCGTGCTTATTTACTCCGATTATATGCTAAATAATTTGGGGTAGAAAAAGGGGTGTTACAGGGTGCGCCCTCGAAATGTGGCCTTTGGTAGTTTTGGGTTGAATCGGGTTGGCTAAAGAACAATGTCTGTTGTGGTGTGTAGTAGTCTTGTTGGTAATCCTCTTGTATACCTGTGTGGGGGCTAAGTGGAGGACTGGAAGAGCCCGGGACATCGTCGTGATGGAAGTTTTGGGATTGGTGTTGGTGGGGGGATTGAGTTTGTGGTAGGTGTTAGGACTGTTGTTGGTGGTGGGAATGTTGAGGTTGGTGTTGGTAATCTTCATGATATTGGGGTTGAGTTTGTGGTATGTAGTGTTGATTTGGTTGGGGGGTGAACATGTGTTGTGGTGGTTGTTGTTGGTAATACGGTGGTGGTGGTTGTTGTTGGTAATACGGTGATGGTGGTTGTTGTTGGTAATACGGTGGTGGTTGTTGTTGGTAATATGGTGGTGGTGGTTGTTGTTGGTAATATTGTGGTGGTTGTTGTTGTTGGGAATATTGTGGTGGTTGTTGTTGTTGGAAATATAGTTGTTGCATTCGGGGATCGTCCAAATAGAACGGGCCAGACACAATCATTTTTGGATTTGTATTTGCTCTATACCAATCCACATATTCCCTTGTTGGCTTCATTTCGTTGGGCGCCACCGGAAATTGTAGAACATAGTGGGCACGCTCTTTCCACATTTTACGGAACTCCTTTGCAAATGCCTTCCAATTTTGGGCATAACACTGGTGGCTGACTTTTTTAAGATGTCAAGGTTCCAAAGACATTGGGGGCCCTGGGATTTCTTGATGCATTCTGAATTGCAGTTTGACACGGTCACTTTGGTGCATCTCCACAGTGGTGAACCGCATGATAGCCGTTTTTACTGCCCAAACAACTGCATCTTCGGGGTTGGGTTGATGTTCCAATCCTAAATATGGTCTCCAAATAAACTGCAAAGAAAAAAATAAATATGTTATTTATTTAGAATGCTTGATATTAATAAATTAGTTAGAAGATGAATGATTTAGTCGTAATACATCTTGTGCTCGGAGACGATCCAAGAGTTGACGATAAAATATTATTTTATTTTTCGGGGTAAGACTGTAATCTAGTCCAGTTGCAATGAACCTAAATAAAAAAAGATAAATAATATTATTTACAAATATTTATAGAATAAATATACAAAATGAAATAACATCATAAATTTACCTAGTTGCGTAGGGGAAGGAGTAGTCGTTAGGATTTTCGGGGGCTAGCCTCGGCAATCTCCACCACCCCCATGTTTGGAGCAAAAAAGCACATACAGAAAATGTACAATGATCATTTTGTGCATTTTTACACAAAGAGCTATATAGGAAAGCCAATACAGCAGAACCCCAACTATACGTGCTTATTCTATCTATGTCCTCGAGCAAACTCAAGTACATAAAGTTTATGCTATTTCCCGTGCCTTCGGGAAATAGCAAGTTCCCAAATAATAACATAATGTAAAACCTTGTTTTTATTATTTTTTCTTGTTCGGATGAATCCTTAGTCAAAATTATAGCGTCGTGGTAGAATTGGAGGCTCGATAGTTTAATACCCTGGCCCCTTGCTTTCGCAGATCCCTCACCCTCGACTAGATCTACGCCCAACATTTGAACACATAGTTCGTTGGGCTGTTGAACATTTCCAGTCACAGGCTTACCATCTATTCGAAGACCCAAAAGCATGTACACGTCCTCTAGTGTGACGGTACATTCACCAGTTGGTAGGTGAAAAGTGTGTGTCTCTGGTCTCCAATGTTCACACAAAGCAAGAATAAATTTCACATTAATTGTGGCATTTACCACATGCATAACATGACCGAACCCCGCACGCTCTATGTAAGGTACGCACCATGGGTCTGGATAAGCCATAGGGTGTGAACGTTGACGAAATTTCTTGGGATCCTTTAAAAACAAACAATATAAACAATCATTAGTTTGGAGTTTTAAAAAAAAAATTATAAACATACGAAAGAGGCAATGTTCAAGAAAAACTTACGAATGAGGCAATGTTCGCCCTAGTGCCTCTGTGTTCTTGGACATGGTAAGAAGAGACATGATTGCAATGTAGAACGTAGGTTTGTTGATGAAAAGTTTCGCCGGTGTTCTCTGAAAAAAAGTGTTAGTGGATGATGAAAATTTTCAAGAATGACCTGCCATTTATAACCGTATTCAAATAGTATGAATATGTAAAAAAATTGGACATGTGTAACGCATGCAAAAATTTGACACGTGTAACGCATGCAAAGTTAGGTGAGAATCTTGCAGGCTAGGTGGAGCTGCATGCATGTCTTCACATAATACACGTCTACTACATGCATTAGTAGGTCAGGATAAAATATGAACTCGCCACTCTAGGTGGCGAATACATTGAAGTCTTGTCTTGTTTGAGAATCTTGCAGGCTAGGTGGAGCTGCATGCGTGTAATAATTTTGACACGTCTACTACATGCATCAGTAGGTCAGGGTAAGACATGAACTCACCACTCTAGGTGGCGAATACATTGAAGTCTTGTCTTGTCTGAGAATCTTGCAGGCTAGGTGGAGCTGGATAGGCATGCGTGAGAATCTTGCAGGCTAGGTGGATATGACTTTGATGGATAGGCATACGTGAGAATCTTGCAGGCTAGGTGGATAGGTTAGCATGCATTGGTACAGGTTAGGTTGCACTTGTCTTGTCTAGGGGAAGGCTTGGTGGATGTGTTGCATGCAAAAATGTGACACGTCTAACGCATGCATCACAATTGAATCCGTGTATGTAGGCATGCGTGAGTATAAGTATTCACACAAATTTTCACACAGGTATTCACAAAATCTTCACAATATCTTCACATATTTCACACATATCTTCACATATCATGGCATCTTCATCACAATACAAAATTAAAGCTCACGTGAATGGTGAAACTTATGAATGTGATATGTCTGGCTTCCTATTTAGAAACACCGATTGCACTCGTTTTTGTCTAAATAGAGGAGCTGACTTCTCTTATCTGAAAAAAAAGATTGAGTCCAAACTTAGACAACCTGTGTCCCAAATTTTTTATCAACAACTTTTTTTTTTGAAAATAACTCAGTCAGGTTTTATAAGTCATTGATTCAAAATGACATGGAGGCACAATACATGTTTCGTAACCATGAGTATTCTGGTTACGATTATATAGTGTTGTACATTGTCTTGGAACAATTTCAACCAACTCAGAATATTCAGTCGCAAGTTATTGATCATGTGGTTGATGACGAACAAGATGTTGAACACCTCGTTGAAGACGATGTGGTTGATGATGCAGAAGACGTGGTTGATGACTTGGTGAACCGTGATTCTGAATACGAAGACGAAGACGAAGACCAAGTACAAATACCTATAGCGCAACGCTACTCACCGCCTGCGCACTTCACAACCCTTAACTTCGGCGAGGATGAGCCCTCGTCAGATATGTTCTACAACCCATATATGAGGTCCGATGAGGAGTTAAAGAAGGGTGACCAATTTCGGACCAAGGAAGAGTGTCTGTTAGCAATAAAAAACTGGCATTTGAAAAACTGTGTTGACTACGATGTTAACAAATCAAACCCTGAAAGATACGTTATTTTATGCAAAAAAACCCGGAGTGTGGGTATAGGTTGATGGCATCGTACAAGAAGAAACATAATGTGTGGGTGATAGGGTCCATTTCTCAAGCTCACACTTGCGTCAACACAAACATGGCACAGGATCATCGCAAACTTAGCCATGATATGATCTGCCATTCCATAATACCTCTCGTTGAAGCTGACCCGTCACTCAAGGTCAAAACTATTATCTCCCATTGTGTTGCTGTTTTCAAATATACACCGTCGTACAGAAAGGCTTGGTTAGCGAAAACCAAGGGAATTGAACTAGTATACGGTAATTGGGAGGAATCATACAAACAACTTCTGCGCTAGCTGGCTGCCCTACATTTGTATTCACCTGGGACGGTTTCTATAATGGAGACCTTGCCGACACAATCCCCTGACGGAACTCGTCTAGAAGGTAATGGAATATTCCATAGACTTTTCTGGGCATTCCGTCCCTGCATCATCGGTTTCACATTCTGCAAGCCGCTTATTACAGTCGATGGAACTTGGTTGTATGGGAAATACAAAGGATCGTTACAGATGGCGGTCGCACAAGATGGAAATTCTAATATTTTCCCAATAGCCTTTGCATTGGTAGAAGGAGAAACGGCTGCTGCTTGGAGTTTCTTTCTTAAGAATCTCCGAACGCACGTGACTCCACAAGCTGGCATCTGTGTGATTTCTGACAGGCACGCTTCTATAGACAGTGCATACAATAATCCAGCAAATGGTTGGCATGACCCCCCGTCTACGCATGTCTACTGCATCAGGCATATTGCTCAAAATTTTGTGCGGGAGTTCAAAGATAAATTCTTGAAGCAAAATTTGATAAACGCGGGGTATGCATTAAACCAACATGGATTCCAATACTACCGCCGGGAAATAGTGTTGGCAAATTCTGATGCAGGGAGGTGGATCGATAATATTGACAGAGCAAAGTGGACTAGGTCATACGACGATGGGGTGAGGTGGGGCCACATGACAACAAATCTTGTGGAATCAATGAACAGCGTCTTTAAGGGCATACGTAACCTCCCGGTAACCGCTTTGGTGAGTGCGACCTATTTTCGGATGCCAACGTTGTTCGTAACAAGAGGCAAGCGCTGGAATGCAGTGTTACAGACGAGTCAAGTATATAGTGATGCCTGCATGAAGCTTATGAGGCAGGAATCTGCCAAAGCCAACAGCCATCGGGTTACGGAATTCGACCGCCATGGCCACACTTTTAGTGTCAAGGAAACAATTGACCACAACCAGGGGCTGCCCAGACAAGAGTATAGGGTCCTAATACCAGACTGTTGGTGCGACTATGGTCAATTTCAGGCCTATCGTATGCCTTGTTCCCATGTCATTGCAGCGTGTTCACACACCTACTTCGATGCATTGTCGTTAGTGTCTCCCATCTATAAAGTTGCAACTTTGCTAAATGTATACGACAATCCCTTTCCGGTGGTAGCATTGGAGGCATATTGGCCAGAGTATGACGGGGAAATTGTTTGGCACAACGATTCGATGCGGCGGAATAAAAGTGGTCGCCCAAACAGCAGGCGCATTAGAACTGAAATGGACGTCGCAGAGAAAATGCAGAGGAAGTGTAGCATATGTCGACAACTGGGGCATAATAAGAACAAATGTCCATACCGTGGATCTAGTTCCACAACATAATTTTCATATTCATAACTCTGTGTACCAATGCTATTTATCAATAAAGTTTACTTTTTATTCCAAATAGAAGATGACATTGGAACAACAAACACAAACATCTAACATTAAAACAACAAATACTAAAACAAAATCAAATACTGGAACAAGAACAAGTACTAGAACAATAACAAATACAAGAACAACAACACAAACAACCATTAAAATCTAGGAAATTACAACAGTTAACACTATGTCATCTGATCCATGCATCATTTGGATGCAATCAATATCGCTTTCAACTTCAACCCACCAACATACCGTTTCTCCAGTTTCAAATGAGAACCTTCTTCTAAGCCTCTGAATCCTTCTGATGACTTCACCAGGTTGGTAATCTCCCTCTAACCAAGACATCAAGGACCTTTTTAGTTGGTCCAACGAACGAATGTTCCAAAATTTCATCTCCATTGGGGGTTTGACAGGCGAGAAAATAACATGCCCATCCCTTTTTAAGATTACTGGTTCAGGATCCGGCCGCCTTGATGATGTTCGCTGCCATGATGACGGTCTGGGGGATGCCATGAACTCAACTTGATAGAGAAAGTGATAGGAAAAAGTGGTGAAGAAAATGTAAGGAAATAACACTTTATTTATAGGAAAAAATCTAGGTTGTACACCAATGTACTTAACCCTAATTAGTGTCGCACTTGATTAATTAGTCTTAGGGAGAATTAGGGTTTAAATTAGGTCATAACTATCAAACCCTAATTATAACAGATCAATAAACCCTAATTATAATTGATTAATTAACCCTAACATGATTAACCCTAATTCTCCCAAAAAATTATAAATAATATTATTTAGTTATAAATTAAATTAATATATATAAATTAATATATACATACATACATATATATATATATATATATATATATATATATATATATCTTGTAAATAATATTATTTATATATATGTGTTAATATAAATTAATATAATTTATAATAAATATAAATTAATAAATTTAAAATAAGTTAAAAAAGATTTTAAAAAATTTAAAAAATAATTAAAAACATATTAAAAAAAAGCAAAAAATAAATAAAAAATAAATAGGAGTAGGCGCCACTCCTAGTGGCGACTTGCCCTCCTTTTAAGGGGAGGCGCCATCTAGGGTGGCGCCAATGTGTACATTAGGGCACAAAAGTGTCCATTTATGTAATTTTTTTGAATTTATGGATATTTTTGTAATTTTTTTTTAAAAATTGATTATTTATAAAAAATCTTCATTTTTTATACATCCATTTATTAATATAAATTAAAGGGATTAATTACTATGCACTGACAGTGTAAAAAGATTTACACTGTCGATTCATCACCATCACCCGTTTGCATTACTTTATAGGTTTTTAAAATAAAAGTTAAACTTATTTCAATATCCAACGTCTAGAATTAACTGACAGTGTGAATTTTTTTTTTACTGTCAATGTATTTCAATTAAATCCTAAATTAAAATAACATTATAATATTGACTATAACATATTATTCACGCTATATTCAAGACCGATATTTTGTAGGAGCATGATGATCTATTGTAGCGGACCTCAAATTTTAGGAGGTTTAAAAAAATATTACTCTTTTATATTTTTTCAATAAAATTAATTTTTTATTAGTAAACATAAAAAAATAATATAAGAAAATATTTAATACATAAAAAAATAGGATGAATCAAATTTTTTTTAGGAGAAAAGAGTAATTCATTTCATTACTAATAAGATCCTGAATACATGTTAGTACATCAATAAAATTGTGAAAACTAACAGGAGATAGAGTCATCCGTGTCAAAGCATGATCATTTTCATTAATTTGTCTCCTAAGGAATTTAACATGAGACTTCCTAAAGAAGAGTGTTAATAAGCGATTATATTCTAACGTAATAACACCTAAATTAGAAATGTTTAGTTGCTGATTAATCACATTATCCAAAACACTTTTAGCATCCAACTCATAATCCACTCTATCAAAATCAAGCTCATACACCCATTTAATAGATGACATGAGGCTTAGAGCTTCCCCTATATTTATATCGGTAATAGGGGAAAGACACTCAGTCCGAGCTGCAACAAAATAACCCTCATAATCTCGAATCCAAGCACGCATTTCTACCTTGTTATTAGAGAAGGAAGTGTCAATGTTACATTTGAGATGATCAACCGAAGGTTTACTTTACTCCACTTAATATTCGTAGACCTTTGAGTTTGATTGTTATTCTTCGATCGAAATTGTTGGGCTTTCCTCATCCTAAAGCGATTATAATTGGACATATTTCTTGTTGCTGTATAATTGTATTTTTGGCGCGTTATTATTATTTTTTCAATTTAGACCTACTTTCCAAATTTGATCAATGTCGATATTAATTGGATCAACCTAACTATATTACTTTTTGTTTAATTTTATTTATATTTTATATCACTTTATTAGAAGATAAAATCCGTTGTGGCTCCAACACAAACTATATGAAAAATAAAATATATTAAGTGAAAAACAATAATTCAAGTGCTGTAACCGGCTATCACATGGGGGTGCAATTCGTTATAGTTGGGCGAAATTCACTTTTGGGCTGAAAATAGAAAGTTGACTCTAGGGTGTAACCGATTACACATTCACAGTAACCGGTTACCAATATTATGTTTTAGTTTTGTTAAAATAACTATAACCTGCTACAGGTTTTGTGTAACCGTTTATAGGCAGTTAGTTTTCAGATTTTCAGTTATGTTTGGTCGTTACCTGTGTCTCAATCCACCTGTATTTGTATATATATCTTGGAGGTATTATGAATTAATGTTAACGAAAATTCTCACATTCAATTATACTCTCTCTAATTCTCTCTCTCTCTCTCTCTCTCTCTCTCTCTCTCTCTCTCTCTCTCTCTCTCTCTCCATATTCATTCGCTCTATCTTTTCATCGACTGGGTGATTCTATCTTCTAACATTTGGCAACAAGAGCCTGGTTCGATCCACCAAACACCTAGTGTGAAACATGATTTCTATCTCTAATGAAAGAATCCCTGCAAAATTACCCATCCTGATTCGAAGAACTACGAAGAATGATACAAACAAATGAAGGTGTCATTTGGCTATCAAGATGTTCTTGAAGTAATCAAGAACGGGGTGAATCCTCTTGTTGAAGGTGTAACGGATGCAGAACGAGCAACAGATAAGGAAGAAAAGAAGAAATATTTCAAGGCGTTGTTTTTTATCCATCAATGTGTGTATGGCGACAACTTTGAGAAAGCTGGTGATTGTGAATCATCAAAGCAAGTGTGAGAAATCATAGAGAAAGCATACGCAAGAGCTGACAAGGCGAAGGTGGTGAGACTGCAAACTCACAAACGTCAACTTGAATTGATTCAAAGGGAGGAGAAGGAGACCATTAACGATTTCACAACAAGAATTACTCGGTTGGTGAACCAAGTAAAAACATGTGGAGAAATTGTCATAAAGTAGTATGTGGTCACGAAAATCTTGCGTTATTTAACGCTAAGATTTGGCAATGTGGTCGTAGCGATTGAAGAATCGAAGGATCTTACGAAGATGAGAAAAGAGGAGTTGCAAAGCTCTCTTGAGGCACATGGGAAAATAATGGAAGAGAGAAATTGTGATAAGGCAAAGGCGGAGATTGCTTTGCAAGCTCGTTTCAACAAGAAACAATGGATCGAAAGGAAAATGACCCATGAAGAGTAGAGGAAATTTTTCAGAATTTTGGTAGAAGAGAATCTCAAAGTTCCAAGAATTCGACTTGTCAAAAAGGTGAGAGTAGCTGTAACAAAAATGGTGGTCAATGCAACTTTAGAAGTGAAACGAGAAGAATAGACAAGAGCAAGATGAAATGCTTTATTTTTCAAAAGTTTAGTCATTTTGCAAGAGAGTCCAATGCGAACAAGAAAGAACCTCAACTGGATGATGTAACACCTCAATTTATAATTAAATATTTTATTTAATTATTGGTGTGTTTTATTCGTTATATATGATTTTGTGTTATTTGGTGCATATGGGTATTTTGGTAATTTAATAATTATCGGAGTTATAAGATTGAAGAACAGTAAAATAAAATATTATTATTTAGGTTATTTCGGATAATTAACAAATTTAATTCTTTTGTAATATGTTAGAAGAGAATAAAATATAGAGACCTTGATTAAATAATTATTTAAATTAAATATTTATATAAATTAAGTATTTATTTAATTTAAATAATAATTTATGAAAACTGATAGTGGGGGAAGAAAATGAGTTTTTAGAGAAGTTATGGGGTTAAGTTGTAATATTGAAGTGTTTGTGGGTAAAAATTGTGAATTAACATTTATAAATATAAAAAATTGGGATTTAGAAACTTTTCACCTGAAATTGTGAGAAGTCTGAGAAACTGCTACGAGGAACCCTAAGGAGAATGTTAGGAAGGAAAAGGTAAACTTCATCAAAAGACTATGGAATTTCAAGGTAAGGGGAGAATTGTCTTCTTATGGGTGATTTAGGCATGCAGGATAGTGAGGATTACTTACCCTCCTATCAACGCCTTGTGATTTATGTTGTTTTTCCTTAATTTTCCCTAATTTGTATTATTTGTGTAATTATGCCAAATGAGACTTGGGCCAAATCCTATGGGCATAATCGATAAATTTTTTGATCGTATTATTGTTTTGAGACCCAAAAAGGGGATTTGG
Organism: Lathyrus oleraceus; assembly: GCF_024323335.1. Lineage (NCBI taxonomy): Eukaryota > Viridiplantae > Streptophyta > Magnoliopsida > Fabales > Fabaceae > Lathyrus > Lathyrus oleraceus. Next base: position 223,132,196 of record NC_066583.1, read on the forward strand.
GAGAAATCCTCTATGGTCTCTATCGTGCTATTATTTGTAGGTTTACTCTGTTGTTGTTGATTATTATGATTTGTATAAATCCAATGCCATCTTGTTTGATCACATTTTTTTGAGTTGAGATTTTGTCATAGAAATTCGAACGACTCTGTTTGGGTCGTTAGATTTCTCTATTTTATAATGACCATAGTTTTTGGTCGATATGTGATTTGGTCTATGTATGACCATAGTCATACATAGCATATAGTTTTGGATATTAAGTCCTTTGATAAGGCGGGAATATAAACCTGTAACATTTGAAGTTTTATTATCCATGGTTAACCTCATATGTTTTGGGGAGGTTGGGACTCAATTGAGGGAATTAGTCGAGTTTTGGATATGTTCAATAAAGTGAAAAAGCGGAAAATTACAGGTAGCCATAGAAGGGGTTGACCGTCTTATTTCATGCATAACTTGAGTTTCGTAAGTCGGTTTGAGAGGTCGTCAATTGGGTTAAAAATAAAACACGATAATATTCCTTTTGAAGTAGATAAATTGGGTTTAGAGGCACTACAATAGTAGCAGTTCACTGATTTTTATACCAGAGGCATAAACAAATTCAGTCTTGCATTGGCGATCATGTTTCACGCGTAACTTATGTTTCGTAAGTCCTTTTGAGATGTCATCAGTTGCTTTAGAAAGAGGGCTTAATGATATTTCAAACTGGTGAGTTTCATAATTTTATCATGAGTATATAATTGTTCGTGTTATTTTGAAGTCATGCATTACGTTTTAGAGTTTTTGTAGGAATTGTCTGGATAGGCTGAACTGAAATGAATAGAATTGGAGTTTCATCACTCCGTTTGAGGTACATTTAAGTGAATTTGAAAGAGGGTTTAAATAAATTTCAAACTGAATAGTTTTATTATTTTCTCATAAGTTTATAAAATTTAGTGCTATTTTGAGGTAAGACAATTTTAGAGTTAGATTCAGAGTTTCGAGCAATTTCGGGTGTGGTGGTATTTCGTTACCTTTTTGATGAGTTTAAGGGTCCTATTTTATTTGGTTAGATTTATTATAGAGTTTATATAATTGATTTTGAGTTGTTCAGAGTTGGAGATCATAATATATGATACACTTGAGCTAAGATTGGAGCACTGTTGACATTATAAGGTTATCTTTCGAGTAATTTTGAGGAAAATCGCCTGTTATGTCCTTAGTAGAATTATCACTCATGAATCTTACTCTTAGATTAAATGGGTACTTTAGAGTACCCTTGGTGTACTCGAAGGTTATTTTTAGCATTATGAATTTTGAGACAATTTGAGTTCCCTGAGTATTTTGAGGAGTTGAGAACTTTGAGTAATAATATAACTTTATCTTTTGATGATAAGTGATTAAAACTATTTTAAAAATATTTTTTGAGTATAGTTATCCAAAAGGATTATAGTGGCGAAATTTATTGGCGACATATGGTTCATACTCGGGACCCATTTTTGGTGGATAATTATTTAAATAACTTTGGATGATTTATACTTGTTTGAGTGGACTGTATTGTTTAACTACTAGTATTCTCATGCATGCATATATATTGGAGTTAGGTGAGTCTTCAATTTATTCGGTGGACTCAGATCTATTTGGTGGGATTGTTAGTCTAGTTGAGAGACCAGAGGCGGGTCTCAGGTCCATTTGATAGGGATCGTCGATTCAGGTGAGGGACTGAAGACTGTGGAAGAAATCAATAATATACCTCTAATATACACAAAAACTTGGTACCACATGCATATAGGTGAAGAAGTCTATGCATAATAGCATTACATATGTTAAAAATGATATATGTGTTTGTATCTGTGTATGTATTTGTGTACTAGTATTATATCCATTTATCATCATGTTGCTAAATTTCACAGTTATTACTTGTAAGTGTATTCTCACCCCTGTTTGCTATTGTGGCGTCTGTACTCTTCGGGAGTACAAATAATCAGGTACATGAGTAACCGCTTGAGTTAGAGGGTGTCATCACTGCCTCTTTAGCTTTTATCATTAGGTCTTAGATGAGTCGCTATAATATTTAGCACTGGAGATAAGATGCCATTCGTTATTTGTGTTATGATTTATTTATGTTGGAGTTTTTGGTTGTTAAGACTTTTATATCACACTTGTTTATTTCTGCTGCTTACTTTTACATGACTATTTAGTATTTGATGTTTTTATGTTATGGTGAAGCATGTGTGACACTCTAATTGTGGATTTTTATTTGGATTATTTTATTAAATGTCGATTCGTGGATTAGGGTGTTAGTGGTATCAGGACATCTCGCTTGGTTCGACCAAGTTTTATGATCTCTATTTTTTTCTTAGTATGCGACATGTGTGTGAATAACTTTTAGTGCTCGTTTATTTTCTTACCGCTTTCCAGCAGAAGCGGGATTGAAACAAGTGGGGGAGAAGCTTCTGCTTTTCTGAGGGTCTTCTCGTGTGGATGATTGGTTCAACATGTTGATGATTGCAAGAAGGCATATGTTGTTGAGGCTATGTCGTTTCTTGAACCCGAAAAGCATACAGACTCGAGTTTCTTTTCCGCTGATCAAGTCAAGATGTCATCGAGGAATGACAATCAGGTGCTCGTAATGTTTGCTCCCTTGAGAGTGGAATTCGATGTTGTGGTTAGTGATATGCTCGTGCTATGTGAGTTTTTGAATGTGGCTCCTGAGGACATTTGCGACTTGCCGTCAAAGTGAGAAGTTAAGATAATCATGGATTTAATACATAATACTAGACATGTGTCGATAACATCATACAAGATATTTGTTTCAGAGTTGGTTGGACTGAAGATTCAGTTAGAAGATCTGCTTGAGAAGAAATTCGTCATACCAAGTGTATCACCTTAGGGAGCACTAGTGTCATTAGTGAAGAAGAAGAAAGACAACAATATAAGATTGTATGTGATTACCGTCAGCTGAATAAGCTCACCATCAATAATAAGTATTGTCTTAGGATCAGTAACCTAATGGACCAGTTAGTGGGTTCCTATGTTTTTAGTAAGATCGACTTGAGGTCGGGCAATCGTCAGATTTGAGTGAAGGATGCAGATATCCTGAAGAATGCATTCAGGGAACGATACGGTCACTATGAGTACTCGATGTTGTCGTTTGGTGTATCTAATTCTCTTGGTGTATTTATGGAGTATATGAATAACATCTTCCATCCATATTTAGATCAGTTCATAGTGGTGTTTATTGATGATATTTCGGTATACTTTAAATTAGATGAAGATCATTCTGGACATCTTCGTATTGTACTGCAGGTTTTGAAAGAGAAGAATATGTATGCCAAGTTATCCAAATGTGAGTTCTGGTTGCGAGAAGTGAGTTTTCTCGATCATGTGATTTCCAATGGTGGTATAAAGGTGGACCCTTCTAAGGTAGGTGCAGTGTTATAGTGGGAGGCTCCAAAATCAGTTACCAAGATCATAATTTTCTTAAGGTTGGCTAGATACTACGAAAGATTTCTCGAAGGATTTTCTAAGTTAGCCCTTCCTTTGACTCGGTTGACTTGAAAGGGTCAATTCTTTGTGTCAGACATGTTGTGCAAAGAGATTTGTTTTAGAATTGAAAAAGAGGTTGACAACAACGCCGATGTTGATATTGCCAGATCCGAAGAAACCTTTTGTAGTGTATTGTGATGCATCTAATATGGGATTGGAGTTGTTGCTTACATGGTGGCATTTCCATTATCCGTTTCGAACCTGCATGATGTGTTCCATGTGTCTCAACTCCGGAAGTACATTCCCGATATGTTGCATATAATCCAGATGAACGATGTGCAAGTGAGAGAGAATTTGACTATTAAAGCATTGCCCATAAGGATCAAGGATCGAGAAGTGAAGCAACTTAGAGGGAAGGATATTGTTTTAGTGAAGGTGGTATAGGGAGGATCTACTAGGGGAAGTTTGATATGAGAGTTGGATGGTCGGATGAAGGAATCATATCTAGATCAGTTTTAACCAGGTAATTTTTATGGGCGAAAATCCTTTTAAGTGGGGGAAAGTCGTAACACCCCGATTTTTAATTAAATATTTTATTTAACTATTTGTGTGTTTTATTCGTTATATTTGAATTTGTGTTATTTTGTGGGTATAAGTATTTTGGTAATTAAAATTGGAGAACAGTAAAATAAAATATTATTATTGAGGTTATTAAAGATAACTATACAGATTTAATTCTTTTTTAATAGGTTGGAAGAGAATAAAGTATAGAGACCTTAATTAAATAATTGTTTGAATTAACTATTTATATAAATTAAATATTTATTTAATTTAAATAATAATTTATGAAAAACTAATAGTGGGAGAAGAAGTTGAGTTTTTAGAGAAGTTGTGGGACTAAGTTGTAATATTAAAGTGTTATGGGTAAAATTTGTGAATTAACGTTATATAAATATAAAAAGTTGGGATTTAGAAACTTTTGATGTGAAATTGTGAGAAGTCTCGGAAGTTGCTACGAGGAACCCTAAGGAGAACGTTATGAAGGAAAAGTTAAATTTCCACAAAAGAGTATGCAATTTCTAGGTAAGGGGGAGAATTGTCTTCTTATGGATGATTTAGGCATGCAAGATAGTGATGGTTCTTTAACCTTCTATCAAAGCCCTTGGATTTATGTTGTTTTTCCCTAATTTTCCCTAATTTGTATGATCTGTGTAATTATGTCAAATAGGGTTTGGGCAAAACCCTATGGGCACCATCAATTATATTTTTTGATCGTATGATTGTTTTGAGATCCAAAAAGGGGATTTGGAATAAATCCCCTACGGTCTCTATCGTGCTATTATTTGTAGGTTAACTTTGTTGTGGTTGATTGTTGTTGATTATTATGATTCGTATAAATCCAATGTTATGTTGTTTGATCACATTTTTTTAGTTGGAATTTCACCCCATGAATTCGAATGACTCTGTTTGGATCGTTAGATTTCCCAATTTTGTAATGACCACAATTTATGGTCGACTGTGATTTGGTGTATCTGTGACCATAGTTATACATAACATATGGTTCTGGCTATTAAGTCCTTTGATAAGGCGGGAATATAAATATGTAACATTTGAATTCCTATTATCCATGGTTAACCTCCTCTATTTTGGGGTGATTGAGACTCAATTGAGCGAATTAGTCGAGTTTTGGATCTGTTTAATAAAGTGAAAAATGCAGAAAATCGCAAGTAGCCATAGAAGGGGGTTGACCGCCTTATTTTAGGCATAACTTGAGTTTCGTAAGTCGGTTTGAGATATCGTCAGTTGTGTTGAAAATCTAACGTGATAATATTTTCTATGAAGTAGAGAAATTGGGTTTAGAGGCGCTACAATAGTAGCAGTTTGCTGGTTGTTATACCAGAGGTGTAATCAATTTTAGTCTTGCATTGGTCGTCATGTTTCACGCGGAACATGAGTTTCGTAAGTCCTTTTGGGATGCCGTCAGTTGTGTTAGAAAGAGGGCTTAATGATTTTTAAAACTAAATATTTTCATAGTTTTATCATGATTATATAATATTTTGTGCTATTTTGAAGTCAGGCATTCTGTTTTAGAGTTTATGTAGGAATTGTCGTGATAAGGCTGAACTAAAACATATAGAATTGGAGTTTCGTAACCCTGTTTGAGGTAAGGTTAAGTGCATTTGAAAGAGGATTTAGAGAAATTTAAAGTTGGAGAGTTTCATAATTTTATCATAAGTCTATAATATTTGGTGCTATTTTAAGGTGAGACAATTTTAGAGTTAATTTTAGGCGTGATGATCTTTCGTTACCTTTTTTATGAGTTTAAGGGTCCTATTGTATTTGGTTAGAGTTATTATAGAGTTTGCAGAGTTGATTTTGAATTGTTCAAAGTTGGAGGTCAGAATATAGGATACACTTGAACTGAGATTGAAGCACTGTTGACATTATAAGGTTATCTTTCGAGTAATTTTAAGGAAAACTGCCTGCTATGTCCTCATTAGAATTATCACTCATGAATCTTACCCTTAGAGTAATTTGGATACTTTAGAGTAACATTGGTGTACTCGAAGGTTATTTTGGGCATTATGAGTTTTGAGACATTTTTAGTTTCTTGAGTATTTTGAGGAGTTGAGAACTTTGGGTAATAATATAATTTTACCTTTTGATGATACGTGATTAAAATTATTTTAAAAACAATTTTTAGTATAGTAATCCAGAGGGATTAAAGTGAAGACTTTATTGGCGATATATGGTTCATACTCGGGACCCATTTTTGGTGGATTTTTTTTTTAAATAACTTTGGGTGATTCATACTTGTTTGGGTGAACTGTATTATTTGACTATTGGCATTCTCATACATGCACATATATTGGAGTTAGGTGGGACTTCCGTTTATTCGGTGGCCTCATATCTATTTGGTGGAATCGTTGGTATAGTTGAGAGACCAAAGGCGAGTCTTAGATCCATTTAATAGGGACCGTTGGTTCAGGTGAGTGATCGAAAACCGTCAAAGAAATCAATAACATATCTCTGATATCCACCAAAACTTTGTACCACATGCATATAATGTTGGTGTAAGCCCTAGAGGCCAATACTTTTGGTACTTGTATCAAATTATTTATTAATAATAAAAGGATTTTTCTTTATTATGTTTGTTTAATAAAGTCCCTAGAATAGCTAGTCCGTTTAATGTATCAAGTGTGACTTAATCATGAGATCCCATTAAACATAAGGACACTATTCTTAAAGTATCCGTAGTCGAGCTTTGTTGTGAAGTGGGATAACATTAAAGCATTAAGACTATTATGTATATAGACTGATGATCACATCTCATGGATCATGGATAAGGAGTTATCAAGTCTTAAACATAAGTATGAATATTAGGAGTAATATTTATACTGGATTGACCCGCTATGAGAATACTATATAGAATGTTATGCAAAGTGTCATAAGTTATTCTCATGGTGATAGTGGTGTATACCACCTTTCGACCTGAAACCACTATGGATCCTAGATGTAAAGTCGAGTGCTTTATTGCTAATCAAACATTGTCCGTAACTGGATGATCATAAAGACAATTGATGGGTACTCAACGAATCATATTGAGGGACATGAGTGACCTAGATGGAATTTTCTCATCCAGCGTAACAGGATGAATGTCTAAGGGCCCAATATTGAACTGGACAAGGATGACACGGTCTACGCCTTGTGTTCAATATAAACATAGGGGTAAAAGGGTAATTATACACATAAGTATTATGACAAAAGGATTTGTCATATCACATGACATTTTCGTGTCTTGGGCAGCAGTGATGTGTTGCTAGATATCGCTCACTGTTTATTATGTTAAATACATGATTTAATATAATTGTCAATGCCCCGAAAACCTACAGGATCACACACAAAAAGGATAAATTATTGAGAGACAGAGTAAATAAGGAACACCGTAAGGTACGGTGCACTTAAGTGAATTGTAGAACATCGTAAGGTACATCGCACTTAAGTAGAATACGAAATATGATAAGGTACCACACGCTTAAGTGATTTTGGTATATCATAAGATATGAGGCAAATACACTTAAGTGGGCTTTTTAGCTTACATCCCATACAAGTGGTTCTATAAATAGAACCCTTGTGCAGAAGCATTTGTTCAGATGAAAAATTCGTCTCTCTCTCTCTCTCTCTCTCACTCAAAGCCTTCATTTGTAGCAGCTAACACTGAGACTGAAGGAATCCGTTCGTGTGGATTGAGTAGAGGCGTTGTCACCATTCAACGTTCGTGATCACTCCTTCGATCTGCATCAAGGGTTTCAATCTTCACAAGAGGTAACAATTCCATCACTGATCATGCCCATTCATAAGGATCACTAAAGGAGACATTTTTAATTTCCGCTACATTTTGGATCGCTATTCTCCTTCATATAGGTGAAGGAGTTGGTGCATAATAGCATTGCCTATGTTGAGAATGATATATGTGTTTGTATATGTGTATGTCTTTAGTACTAGTATTATTGTTATATTCGTTTATCATCCTGTTGCTAAATTTCATCGTTATTACTTGTAAGTGTATTCTCACCCCTTTTTATTATTGTGGCGTCTGTACTCTTCGGGAGTACAGACAATCAGGTACAGGAGTAGCCACTTGAGTTAGAGGGTGGCGTCGATGCATATTTAGATTTTATCATTGGGTATTAGAGAAGTTGCTCTGATATTTAGCACCAAGGATGGGATGTCATTTGTTATTTGTGTTATGCTTTATTTATGTTTGAGTTTTTGGTTGTTAAGACTTTTATGTCACACTTTTTTTTTTCGCTGCTTACTTTTACATGACTATTTAGTATTTGATATTTTTATGCTATGGTGAAGCATGTGTGACACTCTAATTGTGGATTTTTATATGGTTTGTTTTATTAAATGTTGAGTCGGGGATTAGGATGTAGATGAAGCCAAGGCTAAAAAACAAGATTTTGACGAGAAGAACACATTATTGGTCAGGACCACATAGGGGGGATGTAGCAACAATAGGATGCAAGACATCAACAATAATAGTTTTTGAAACGCTGCAGAACCATGTTGTAATTGGTTACATAAGTGTTGTAACCGGTTACTTGGAGAAGTAAATGCACTGGTTGCTTTGAAGAACACATTATTGGTCAGGACCACATAGGGGGGATGTAGCAACAATAGGATGCAAGACATCAACAATAATAGTTTTTGAAACGCTGCAGAACCATTGTGTAATTGGTTACATAAATGTTGTAACTGGTTACTTAGAGAAGTAAATGCACTGGTTGCTTTGAAAGAAGTAGTACAATGCAACGATCAATGATATTAGGACTCCATATATTCTACTCATATGACGGGGAGAAAAGATTGGTTTTTTACAATCAATCGTGTCATGAAGAACAAAATGAAATTCACGGATGATACCACTTTAGCGACCGATGGGATCACTGATGTTTTGATCATGAAAAGGGAGGGTGGATATTCCTTGATCAAATATGTACTGGACATTCCAGGAATCAAGTGTAACCTTCTAAGTATTGGCCAATTGCTTGAGAAAGGTTACAAGATTCACATGGAAAATAAACGCATACACGTTATGGATGCAAACAAGGTTTTGGTCCTAAAAGCTCTTATGGTTGCCAATAAAACTTTCAAGGTTGATTTGAAGGTTATGGAGCATAGGTGTCTTGCTATAATGCCTAGTCGAGAAGAGTGGATATGGCAATATAGGCTTGGGCATCTCAAATTTTTATGATCTCAATACCTTACAAAAGAACAAAATGATAACAGGGTTGCCATTGATCAACATATCGGCTAAAATTTATGAAGAATATGTGCAAGCGAAGCAACATAAGGGTAATTTGAGCAAGGATGCAAGTTGTAGAACCAAGCGTGACCTTGAGGTGGTGTATTCAGATGTGTATGGACCGATGCAAGTTAACTAAATTAGTGGCCATAAATATTTTGTCACATTCATAGATGATCATAGTAGAAAGCTATGGACATACCTAATCAAGAGAAATTATGAGGTATTCGAAGTGTTTAAAAAGTTCAAGTCCATGGTTGAAAGGCAAAGCAATCACAAGCTCAAAGTGCTCAAAACGGATGGTGGAGGAGAATATGTCTCAAATGACTTTGGGAATTTTTGTGATCAAGAAAGGATAACACATGAGGTTGTACCACCTTATACACCGCAGAAAAATGTTGTTGCCGAAAGAAAGAATCAATCGATCATGAACATGTTAAAAAGCATGTTGAAGGGGAATAACTTGCCAAAAGAGTTATGGGGAGAAGTGGTGTCCACAATTGCATATTTGTTGAATATATGTCAAATAAAGACGCTTGAAAAGATAACACCGAAGGAAACATGGCCTGGATTTAAACTGAATCTGAGTCGCTTGAGATTTTAGGTTTCGTAGCATATTTACATGTTCCAGGCAGTTTAGAAAGAAGTTGGATGATAAGAGAGAGTTTATGATAGTTGTATGGTATCATTCTACTGATGGTTATAAGTTGTGATGAGTCAAGACATTATTTTCAATGAGATCAAGCAACAACAATAACATGTAACCGGTTACCAAAAAGCTGTAACCGATTACAACATTGAAAAATCAGTTTCTATAGAGCTGGAAAGTGCAGAAACAACCCCCATCAAAGCCCAATTTGAAGAGAATGTGAGAGGATCAACAAGGCAAAGAGGTTTGCCTCCAAGACTCCAAGATTATGAGATGTTTTGAGACAACAAAGTCAACAATGATGGTTATTTATTTCATTTTGCACTTATGGCCGAATATGAACCCGTTAAAACGAAAGATGCCTTGAGTGATCCAAAATGGATTTGTGCTATGAAGTAAGAGTTGGAATCCATTGAGAAGAACAAGACTTGAGAGTTGGTTGATCTACCGGATGAGATGAAGCCAATTGGTGTAAGATTGGTGTACAAAGTAAAGAAAAATCCCAAGGGTGAAATAATCAAGTATAAGGCTCAGTTAGTTATAAATGGATTTTTTCAAAGAGAGGATAAGCAAGAGGCGAATCCAAATCATTATAGAAGCCTGATTGGATCCACACAAGGGATGTTGGACATCATTAGGCTTTCAGAACACCATGGTCAAGTGAGGATCCCCAAATTAGAGCTTGACTTCCCCATGAAGCCACAATTGAATCTTCAATTTGGGCACAATGAACACGCTTCAAGAGATAACCTCAGATTAGGGTTTGCTTTTTGAGCCACATCGAGTTGCAGGAAAACTTTAGTTTCCACTAGGTGCAAGCACAAAGCTTGTAATCCATGACACATGTCCTTTTGTATTGGACCATGATTATGCAGATGAAATGAACGTCTATGAGGATATGCAAATGATTAGGGTTAGTGACCTAAATGAGCATTATGAAGGGTTAGGTGAATTTTGGGGTATGACACTTATTTATATAACATTATATATAAAAAATAAACATTAAGAAATTAATTTTTTTCACCACTTTGATAAATAGTTTTTTTAAACATAAATCAATAGTGTAATTAAAGTCATACTTAATATTTAAATATTTACAAACCCTCTTTTTCACAAATATAATAAATCAGTGCACATACAGAAGTTTGTAAAAACATCCACATTCAAAAAAATTATTTAAATTTATCTAATAAATCTTTTATATTATTTCACACATTTCAATTATTTAAATAAATCATCTATATTTTGTAAATATTCATATAATTTATCTAAGACTTTAATTGGATCCCATAATATATCTCACAAATTAACTATATCAATTTTTTTAATTCAATTAAAATGAAAAGAAACAGTAATGAATAGAGGAACACTTCCAAGTTAAAGCATTATATTTTAAAGCCAAATATCTATGAATTACTGATACAATGTCCTTCATAATATGTAGACACGTTAGAAATAGTGTAAAATTGATGCTCTTAGAAAAGTCTGGGTAATTAGTCAAACTCGTACATATGTTTGCGGTTAAGCGCCCTGAAAAATGTTTGTTTATGATAATTCCAAATTTTATGATGTTATATATATATATATATATATATATATATATATATATATATATATATATATATATATATATATATATATATATATATATATATATATATATATATATATATATATATATATATATATATATATATATATATATATATATATATATATATATATATATATATATATATATATATATATATATATATATATATATATATATATATATATATATATATATAATTGTTGTTGATATATAATTATTATTATAAAATTATTAACAACTACAAATGTTTAAAGATAAATATGTACAAAATTATTGATAATTATAAATATTTAAAGATAAATATATAGAATATCACCAACATGGAAAATCAAACATGATTAATAACTATAAATATTTATCAATATTACGAATAACTATCAATATATATATATATATATATATATATATATATATATATATATATATATATATATATATATATATATATATATATATATATATATATATATATATATATATATATATATATATATATGTATTAATGCAGACCAATTTATTTGTACGAAGGTCTATTTTAATAAGTTTTATTTAAAAAATACTTAAATGCATCTTAAGGTGCATATTACTAAAATACACCTTCATAAAAAATAAATAGATATATTATAGCAAATCCTATAAGAGTTTTCTATAATACATTCACTTATTTTTATGAATGTGTATTTTAACAAGCTTTAACTAAAAAATGGTTAAATGCACCATAAGGTGCATGTTACTCTCGCGGTGAGAATTGGAGACCAAACTATTGGATTAACTTGACTCGCAAAACAATAATATCACCACCAAACTGGTAAGCCATGAACAAGCTACTTACATGTTTTTGAAGCATGATGATCATAAACAAGACATGACAAAAATTTACATAACATCATAAGAGATAACACATGAACAAGTATGAGATACATATTTAATCATCATGGGAGTTTATAAAGGAAATACTTGAATGAAGTGATAAACAATTACAATATATGGATATAACATCACAAATTGGGATAGGATTACAAGACATGATTTAAACAAGTGTACATTATTCAACACAAGGGTATCAAACCACATAAGACAAGTATCATAATCAAGATATATGGTTATCAAGTAAAGTTGTGACAAAATATAGATATTCAAAACATGGATCATATGAACATGGTATGGACAAAGTAAAATCTTAAGTGGATCACTATGCATACAAGTTAAACAAGAGACAAGAGCATGTTAGGGACAAGTTTAGACCTAAACCCTAATCATGACATGAATAAGAAACAAGCAAGTGGAAACCCTAATCATCTCCTAACCATTCATTCAAACATGTTTTCAAGGTGAATTAATTTAGACATGTGTTGAAAAGTATACCTTCGGCAAATATTTTTATATCGTACCCACAGAGATTGATTGTTATTACCGCCGTTCTATAATTCAAATTGTTATAAGTTTAGAAAGTAACAAAGTTGTTTTGTTTGGAAAGTTATCTTGTGAGTAATGTCACTAAAAACAGTAAAATGGTTTTAATCAAATGTAAAAGCTTGGCAAGATTGGAGTTCACTATTTCAAATGCTTATGATTCCTTATGATAACTATATAGAGTTAAGATTATTGATGATGTTCAAGTATCCTCTCAAAGTCATTTATGTCTAAATGATATTGTGAAAATCACTATATTGATCCTTAGACGATCTCTCCACCTAACTATCAATATAGCAATCTTTAATGTTTGATACCAAAGAAGAGTAATGAATAACTCTATCTCTACAACTTATTCACTACTTGAAAATCTATTTTATGTCAAGACTCAAATAATCTCTTTCAACAACTACTCAAATCTGATTTACAACTTAGGGCAAAAATAGCATTCAATACATCAACAATCTTTTATCATATATATAAATCAAATGGAATACATAAATAAATGAGAATATCTACTACCTCCAATCTTGACAAAATGGGGTTTAGCTCCTCATCATCATTTTACAAAGCAAAATGCAATGGAAGAAAAACTCTGTTTTTCTCTCTTACCAAATATCTCAATGTATCAATGTGTGAATAATAATGAATGTTAGAATAATATTGGAATACATATCAATTTCCATTCTTAATTTCTAAAAAGGGTTGACATTTCCTCATTTGATCATTTCCCATCTAAGGCAGAAAAGCTCCCCAAGGCAGACACCAAAAATGGCAAAACCAGCTGGCCTTGAAAGCAACACTTTTGACCAAAATCAGCTTGCTGGATTCGCAGCCTTCGTGGCGCGAACTGAAGCTATCTCAGCTTCCTTGCTTTGCAAGCTTCAACAAAGGAGTCTTCCAACTTAGGCTTCCAAAATTGGGCCTCCAAATTGCATTCAACACCTCTTCCAAATTATGATGTTGCATTCCAAAAGCTCTATATTAAAAAATTCTACAAAACTAACAAATATGTGAAATAACTATTCAAAACAAAATAAATTAAACCTAATTGCATTTATACAAAATAGTGAGAATAAAAGTGTGTAATTACATCAAAACATGGTAAAAGGGACCAATAAAATGATATAAAAAGTAGTACTAATTGGTCCCTAACAACTCTCCCCAACTTAGCATTTTGCTTGTCCCTAAACAAAAGTTTCCACCCTCACAACCAAAGCAATGACACAAAAGATTAAAACAAGGATTTACCAAGGACATTCAAATGGTTCAAAAGTGTTTGGCAATTTCTCAATCCACCTATCTCAATTCTAGACAAAACATGAATAAGAGAAATGGTTAAGTGCAAAAATCATTCTAAGGAATCCAAAGCCATATATGTCAAAATTGAATCAAACTTACAAACACATCATAATAATGATGAATAACATGAAGGGTTACTTTCACTCATCCAAGCAATTAAATCAACAACAATTCAAATCATGCGGTTATCACAACAAATATCAAATCATGCGAAAAATGAGAATCAAGAGGTCTTTCAAAGGTTGTAATGTGGCTTAGGTTACAAGAAAGGATATGATTAAGAGAATTCAACAAAGTTGTCTATCCTAAGGGAGCATTCCCAAACATTCAACTCTACATAATTTCCCTTTCTTTGATCCCTATTTTTTTTCTTTTTCTTTTTACATCCACACATCCATGAGCTTTTTCTTTAATTTTTTTCTTTCTTTACTTTTTTCTTTGCTCTATGGTTTCAAGGGTGATTTCTTTTTCTTGTTTCTTTTCATATTTTCACCCTTTCATAAAAACTCACTTTTCCAAGTTTCTAATCAACTCTTTTTTCTTTACTCTCCCCAACTTTAGATTCCAAAGCCAAATTTATTTAATAATGCTCCCTACTTAGACATAAGCAAAAGGAAAAATTTGCAAACAACTCAGTTTGAGAGTTCAATTGATACGAAAGAAATTAGGATTCATTTACTCCAAAATTTTAAATTGATTTTACAATGATCAATCAAATGAATCCTAAATTAAGCTCAAAGGGGTTTAACTAGGGATTACTCCTCACAAGGTTAGTTGATTCAAACTTTTTGGTCAAGTGGTTTTCTCACAAATAATGCCTCTATCATTTTCAAAATTTTCACACAAAAATAGATTGATGCATGATTTAGCATGATAAGAATGAGTTGAAATAATGCTCGGTTTCCCGCTTTTTAGTGTACAATGGAAAGCTTCCTCACAATTGGTTAAGTCCTATTTTGATTCAAAGGTGACATACATTTCAATGAGTTTATGATATGAAATTTACACACACTATCAAACTACTTATGTTAAGTATAGAAAGCGATAAAGTGTACCTTGAAATGCTGACACTAATTCTTATCATCACCACTCGAAGTGTCCTATGCTTCTTTCTTTGCGAACATTTCTTGGTTGCTTTAAGCTTGACTTAAGAGTAAGAACAATTAAACAAAAATGTTGGTAAACCAATTTGATTGTAACACACTTAGATCTCAAATAGTATTCATGCAATTATCAAAACAACTAACAAAAACAAAGTTTTGGTGAACTAGAGCCACCCAAAAGTACATCAAATTTTTTCCAAAACAGAAATAATACAAAGAAAACTCAAAATGACAACAACTCCTCAAATTCACCAACTCTTCAATCCTCCTTTTCCTGGCCACCACCAACAGCTCCAAGGACGTCCTCCATCTCATCATTAGGGTTTGCACCACCTCCTACACCCCCCATAAAATTTGGCCTGCCCTCAGGCCAATTAGCATAAGCCACATATTCCGCCTGAGAAGGAAATGTGCGGGCTTCGGGTGCAAGGAACATGTTCTGGAATTGTTGCTGCATAGCATCGAAGATAAATGATTGAGACCTCCTAGAGGCCTCAAAGCTCTCGCAACAATAATTGGCAAACGCCATCTGGTCAAAGACTGGAGTAGTGCGGGGTCGGGGCCTGGATGACGAAGTCCCAGCTCCTTCGGTTCTATCCACTTGGCTTTGGCAGAACCTATTCAGATAGGCATCGTTAATCACACTAGTGATAAAGAAGTGTACTTCATCCGGAATGGCAACATTCGCCCGACGGCAAAGTCCCATGATCAGCCCCGGGTACGCAAGCACACCTGCTTTACCACCAAATTTGGTTCCACTTATAGCCATCTTCCTCATTTCTCCCGCTATGACTGATGCTACATCCACAGATTTTCCGATCATAATGTAGCACAACAAACACCCTACATCCAGAGGGATCGTGGTGGTGTGGCTCCTTGGCCGAATATTGCTCAACAGCAGTACCAGAAATGCCCTTGCTTCCAAATTTAGATTTTCTCTTTTCCAAGATTTTGGAAGTCCTTGGTCATTTAGGTCAAACGATTTTCCTTTAAGGCACAAGGTAACATTCACCTCTGGAAGATCCCACACATTAGCCAATTCCTGGGTGTGATACTCGCACCGCTCGTTTTCTCCCAGGGTTAGAGGATTACCAAGATATGAGTTAATGGCATCTCTCCCAAAAGAAATGATCCTGTCTCTTACCCTTGTTTGGTAGTTGAAAGCTACCCCCTTTTCTTGATGCATGGCGTTTGCATAGAACTCCCGAATAATATCATAGTTGATTGCCGCTTCTGGTTCACAAAGTTTCGTCCACCTTTGTCTCTCAAAATTTGAAACCACGTTCCGATAAGTCCCACCCGGTAATAAACGGATGAACCTTTCCGGCTGGATGGTTCTCTTGATAAGGTTTTCGAATCGTTCCTCGTGTTCGTCACTTGTGAACCTTCTTAATGAACGGGGTTGAACGAAAGCCGTGGTTTTGGTTCTCTTTGACATCTGCATTAAACATCAGAACAACCACACAATAAAACATGAAGAGAGTTAGCAATCAACAGCATAAAAACATGGCCCTGGAATTCCCAGTTTGCGGCGCGAAGGCCCGTTCGCGGCGCGAACCCTGCAAACCAGGAAATCTCCAGGAGCCTCCTAGAGTTCCAAAGATGTGAAATTTGCTACTTCCAATAGTCATGGTCTCCAACTCTATCCTATTCCTAATCTAAATTAGACATGCAAAGTGATTTCAAGTGTCAATTTTCAAATTTATTTCAATCCCTAACCATACCTAAATGTGAACCCAAAAGGAAATGGATAAGAGGATATGAAAAACATAACATACCTTATTGAAGCACTTGATTCTTGTTAGCAAATGAAGATTTGGGAGTTGGGGGAGAAAGATTTTTAGTTTTTTTTTGGAAGTTTTGGGAGTGGGAGTGAAAACGAGGGAAACTTGTTGTTTTGAAAATGAATTGGAATGAACAGGAAAAAATAACCTAAACAGAACTTAAGTGGTTCTGCCACACACTGTTCGCGGGGCGAACCTTGTTCGCGGCGCGAACTAAAGCTTTGCATTCAGTTCGCGGGGCGAACGACAGAAAATAGAACCCAATTTCACAAAATTTAACACAGCAGAAAATCAACACAGCAGAATTGAAAAAAAAAATGTAAAATGCGGACTTACAACATTGGGTTGCCTCCCAACAAGCGCTTTGTTTAACGTCGTTTAGAGCTCGACGGTCCAATGATTAGCCCGGTCCAGATAGAGAAATGACACACACATCCCGATTTACGTCGCCACTATGGTAGACTTTGATTCTTTAGCCATTTACAGTCCAGCTCTCTTGTGACTTTGGATCCTCGATCACAATGGCCCCATAGTTGCGCACCTCTTTGACAACGAACGGTCCTGACCACTTTGACTTCAGCTTACCCGGGAATAACTTCAACCTTGAGTTGAAAAGCAATACCATTTGTCCAACATGAAACTCCTTATGACGGACCTTTCCTCATGGTATGCCTTTACCTTTTCCTTGTAAAGTTTATTCGAATGGTACACGTTGTTCCTTGATGCCTCCAATTCATGGAGTTGTCCTTTTCTTCTTTCTCCAGCTAAAGTGGAGTCGAAGTTCAAGAATTTAAGAGCCCATAATGCCCTATGCTCCATTTCCACCGGAAGATGACAAGTCTTCCCATACACCATTTGAAACAGAGTTAGCCCAATAGGTGCTTTGTAGGCGGTACGATACGCCCACAAAGCTTCATCCAGTTTCAAGGACCAATCTTTTCTTGAATTCGAGACTGTTTTCTTAAGAATCCGCTTGACTTCCCGGTTCGAAACCTCCGTTTGACCATTCGCTTGTGGGTGGTAGGGAGTGGTCACCTTGTGCTTTACACCATAATGTTGCAAAACTTTTTCTAGAGGTGTATTGCAAAAGTGTGAGCCTCCATCACTTATCAACACCCTCGGCACACAAAAACTTGAAAATATGTTTTTCTTTAAAAATTTAATCACTATTTTGGCATCGGTCTTAGGTGAAGCAATTGCTTCTACCCACTTCGAGACATAGTCAACGGCCACTAGTATGTACTCATTTGAGAAAGAAGAGGGGAATGGCCCAACGAAATCAATACCCCAACAATAAAAAACTTTAACTTCTAACATGTTGGTTAGAGGCATTTCGTCCCGTTTTCCTATTCCTCCACTCCGTTGGCATGTATCACAACTCTTCGCATGTTCATGTGCATCTTTAAATAAAGATGGCCAGTAAAAGCCCGATTAGAGCACTTTAGTGGTTGTTCTCAAACCGCTATAGTGACCTCCATACGGAGAGTTGTGACAATGCCAAAGGATGTCTCTTGACTCCTCAATTATTACACACCTTCTCAAAATATTGTCTACACCCACTTTAAACAGATACGGATCATCCCAAACATAATATTTTGCATCCGCCAAGAATTTCCGTTTTTGATTACCAGTGAGGTCTTCCGGTGTTAAACCGGTTGCTTTGTAATTAGCAAAATCAGCAAACCAAGGCCTCACTTGAATCGCATACAGTTTTTCATCCGGAAATTCTTCTCTCACTTCCTCTTCTTTGTTGGTGATGTTGACATTGACCAAACGAGACAAATGATCCGCAACCAAATTTTCGGAACCTTTTTTATCCCGGATTTCCAAATCAAACTGTTGCAGTAAGAGAATCCAGCGAATTAGTCTTTGTTTGGAATCCGGTTTGGTTAGCAAATATTTTATCGCCGAGTGGTCAGTGTAGACCACAACTTTTGACCCAATCAAGTAAGCTCTAAACTTTTCCAATGCATACACTATGGCTAGTAATTCTTTTTCAGTTGTTACATAATTGACTTGTGCTTCATTCAACACTTTACTAGCATAGTGGATAGCATGAAAAACTTTATCTCTTCTTTGACCCAACAGCGCCAATTTGTTGAAAAGTATATCTTCGGCAAATATTTTTATATCGTATCCACAGAGATTGGTTGTTATTACCGCCGTTCTATAATCCAAATTGTTATAAGTTTAGAAAGTAACAAAGTTGTTTTTGTTTGGAAAGTTATCTTGTGAGTAATGTCACTAAAAACAGTAAAATGGTTTTAATCAAATGTAAAAGCTTGGCAAGATTGGAGTTCACTATTCCAAATGCTTATGATTCCTTATGATAACTATATAGAGTTAAGATTATTGATGATGTTCAAGTATCCTCTCAAAGTCATTTATGTCTAAATGATATTGTGAAAATCACTATATTGATCCTTAGACGATCTCTCCACCTAACTATCAATAGAGCAATCTTTAATGTTTGATACCAAAGAAGAGTAATGAATAACTCTATCTCTACAACTTATTCACTACTTGAAAATCTATTTTATGTCAAGACTCAAATAATCTCTTTCAACAACTACTCAAATCTGATTTTCAACTTAGGGCAAAAATAACATTCAATACATCAACAATCTTTTATCATATATATAAATCAAATGGAATACATAAATAAATGAGAATAGCTACTACCTCCAATCTTGACAAAATGGGGTTTAGCTCCTCATCATCATTTTACAAAGCAAAATGCAATGGAAGAAAAACTCTGTTTTTCTCTCTTACCAAATATCTCAATGTATCAATGTGTGAATAATAATGAATGTTAGAATAATATTGGAATACATATCAATTTCCATTCTGAATTTCTAAAAAGGGTTGACATTTCCTCATTTGATCATTTCCCATCTAAGGCAGAAAAGCTCCCCCAAGGCTGACACCAAAAATGGCAAAACCAGCTGGCCTTGAAAGCAACACTTTTGACAAAAATCAGCTTGCTGGATTCGCAGCCTTCGCAGCGCGAAGGTGGTTCGCGGTGCGAACTGAAGTTATCTCAGCTTCCTTGCTTTGCAAGCTTCAACAAAGGAGTCTTCCAACTTAGGCTTCCAAAATTGGGCCTCCAAATTGCATTCAACACCTCTTCCAAATTATAATGTTGCATTCCAAAAGCTCTTTATTCAAAAATTCTACAAAACTAACAAATATGTGAAATAACTATTCAAAACAAAATAAATTAAACCTAATTGCATTTATACAAAATAGTGAGAATAAAAGTGTGTAATTACATCAAAACATGGTAAAAGGGACCAATAAAATGATATAAAAAGTAGTACTAATTGGTCCCTAACAACATGGTATGAAAATAATCAAGTTTAAACATGTTAAGGACAACAATCAACACTTGAAAGAGTGTGTTATGATCATACAAGCATTCAACAACAAGAACAAACAAGAGATGAACCAAAGGAATTGATTAGGATCTTTAAAAAAACACTTAAAAGCACATGCTTTCCATCCAATCAAAAGTGGTTAAATAAATAATATTTTTTGTATTTTTTGGTACCATCATAAAATAGACATTCTTATGAACACATGGCAAAAAGAATGGGTCAAAAAGGTTAAGGGATCATGAAGTTGTGGGTTTTTGAAGCTTGTAAAAAAGAATGGACATTTAAACAAAATGAGAGAAGTAAACATTACATTGGCCAGGTTTGAACCCACGCTCTTGGGGTTACATGCGCTGTTTGGAAAAACAAAAACCAAAGGCACCTTTTGGTTACAAGTAACTTAAGGTGTGCACTTCTACCACTAGGGTGACAATACATCCATTAATTAAAACGCAAACAATTGTATATATTATATAACACGTTTCCTTTGACTTTTTCAATGTCAACTCAGCATCATCTTCAACCTCTAGGTTCTCTCTCTTATTTTTGTTTTTTCCTTTCATTCTTTTTTCAGATTTTTAAACAAATATATCTCTCTCATTTCTCAATCATTTTTCATGAAATAAAGATCAAAATCGCTTAGAAAAATGTAAGGAACATAATTGTACGATAGATTTTAGCTAATACTCAAAGATGAAGATGCACGAAGGCAAAAACCAGAACTGAAACTTTAGGTGTCATGCAACTTAAATTCACATAAACAACAATATAAATGACATGTAAGCTAATGATCCTTCTTAATACAATAAATGCTACATGTTTGCTTCAGAAATCAAAATGAAATGCCGTATGTATGATGAGTTTCAAAGTGTAAGAATATACCTATTGGAGCAAAGTTCAATGCCTCTTCAACACTATTTCCGGCTACTATTTGATGCTTTTTCTAATGCTTATGGGTTCCCAGAATATGATTGGAACCTTTGGTTTGTAGAATGCACAAGCTAAATGAGAGAATGAAGGCTAAGATTGAAAAGTTATCAAGAATAAAGTTTTTCTTGGAAAGCTTGGTGTGTGGATAGATGAGGCTTTGTCCTCTATTTATAGGGATCCTTGAGGGTTCAAGAAGCCTCAGATATCATAAAATAATCATGGCTTGTACTTCATTGCTTGCTTGGTTGGTTCTTGCACAATTCTTCAAGTGGGAAGAATGGCAAAAGAAAGGAGTTCATGGAGTGTTTTATGATGTCCTTGCTGAAGCATATGGGTTGACTTGAGGCTTGGAGTTGGTATGTATCAGATCCAAGTCCATTTGTGAGTTCAATGATACTTCTTGTTGGATTAAAGCTACTTTATGCAACAAATGGAATAGTTCATTGTGTATTGATTTAATTACTTGGATAATAGCTCAAAAGTGGATGCAATATTCTGATTATGGGAGATTTGGAAGCAAGAAGTACATGTACTTGTGGATTTGTTTGGATTTATAATGTACTTTGGCTTGGAATTCGACCTATGAATCATTCCATGAGGATGTCTTCCCAAATTCGATTCTCTTAGCTCAAACATGGGAAATTATTGATCTTGGACATTTTGGAAAGATGGAATCATGATCTACAACTTTCATGTTGGTCACTTTTCTTGAATCAGTTGGGATCTTGGTGAAACATTGGCATAAAGTTGGTCACTTGACTAAGCCAGCATGCTGAAAATTTCACTAAGTGTTTTACCACTTGACAAACAAATGAATCATCCACTTCATGACCCCATATATCCTTATTCGTGCATTTTTTGAGGTTTCATCATCTAGGACAATTTGAAGTATGAATCAAGGTATTTAATATGATTATTGGATCAAAGAAAATGGTGGCTTAGATCACAAGTTATGGTCTTGGAAAGTTGGGTACTTGGACATGATATTTAGGGACTTGGTAAAAATTTCAAATTTTCCATCTTTGCCCTTTTTGCAAGTAACCTTGATTTTCTTGACTAAACTTGATCAAATGACTTCAATGATCATATTTTCATAATGCTTGACTTGAAAAGTCCATAGTTGACCAAAAATATTAAAAGTCAAACTTTGACTTTAAGCATCTGTTGACTTTTTCATCAGTTGTGTTCAAACTTTCATTTGTTTATGAACCTAACCTCTTGAGCCATTTGAATTGTATGAGTGGGTTATTAGGACACATTTGAATACCTTGGATCATTCCTCAACTCATAGGATCATGCTTTGGTCAAAGAGCCAACATTAAGTTGACTTTGACCAAAACCCTAATTTGGAGTGTCAGATGAACTTGAATTGAGGTGAGTACAAACTTTGATTGTTGATGGAGGGAGAATATTGATCACCTTGAGATATTTACGATCAAACTAAGCCTTGATTGATCCATCCCTTGCACTTCTTGATGCCAAAACCCTAACTTGCAAACAAAGCAAAGCAAGACATATTTTTTTTTGTATTTTTGTGGGATTAGTAAAGCATAAGGATATACACAAAAGTATTTGATGACTTTGATGTTATGCAAATGATAAAAATGATAAGGTATCTTAGGGGTGAAAATTAGGGTATTATAGTTACTAAAATAGATCTTCATAAAAACAAGTGGGTATACGTTAACAAAATGCCTAATAGATCTTCAAATACACACACTGTAACTTGCATCAAATATATCTTAATTGTAAATCATATAAACCAAATGCATTTTTATAGGAAAAAGGGGCAGCCTTTTACGCAGCCTCAATAATAGTCCTATATACAAACACTTATATTGAACAAATCATTAATCCACGTCTCTTAGAATCACATTTAACAGTAACCAGCAAGATAAATTTGTGTAGACTATTAAAACATCACATATGTTGTCATTAATAACAAATCTATGCAACAATTTTCTGCAACTTAATGTATCTCTTGACAAATTTTTCCAAAAAGTACAATTACATGATGAAATATATGAGGAAATGTGCTTATAGCTCATGTAAGGCTCATGAAATGTCCAAAGAATGACAAAAGAGCTTATACATATGTGATTAAAGTCGTGTATCCACCTCTAACCAAAACTTGAAATGACAAATTCTTAAAATCCAGATAAATTCCTTTCGGATGCATCATCGAACTGAAGGGTATAAAAATGCTACAAATAAGATATATAACTTTAAAGTTAACAAGTAACTGTCAAAACTATATAAAAGATTTCCAAATTATTTATTAGTAATCCCTCCATGAAAAATGTTTAAACTCTTCAAAGATTCTTCTATTGTCTTAACAATAGAATGGAAGATAAATAGTTAAAAAAATTCCCTTCCAAACAAAACAAATACCATCAAAAGAGAAAGCTGTTCAAATTACTACATCTTATAGATTCATAATCTTAACAGAAAAATTAGCAATAAAATTTGATTGAGAAACATGTAAAACACCTAAAATGTGTTCTCTTTTTCACATTATCTTAGTATAAATGAAAATCATAAAAACAATGATATATCCATTGTTTAGGTTAATGATTCATCTTCTCCGTTTGATTCATATTTAAAATATTGTTATTATTCTTAACTAATCAATCATGCAATGCAATTAATAATATCATATAAATATGGTTAAATTTGAACTAATTAATATCTGATGAAAAAATTGTGACATTAATATCAGAAATTGAAATAGATCAACCATGAAAATCAGATCAAGTATTAACTTGTAATTATATGAATTATAAAAGGAGAGACTTGAAATCGATACCTTTCCATGGGTAACAATCTAGCCATCCTTTTTGTTGTTGTGTTAGGAAACTTCCTAAAAAGAAAAGCACTTGGTATTTGAGGCCATTTCAAGCACAGTTTAGTCACAATCTCTTCTCTCTTTCTTGTCTATTTGGGTTGAACACCCATATTTCTTAAATATTCTAAGCGACGCGTAACGCCAAACTCCAAAACTGATATATAGTATAACATAGCAGAATAAATGCTAAATCACTATACAAATTAAACATAAATATCAACAGGGTACGTCAATTTTATAAAATAGAAAAATACACAATAAAAGGGTAATCATATTTAATAATTATAATAAACATATTGCTAACATTAAGAACTAAAAATAATATAACTTAACTACTAATTGAAGTTATAAAATTAATCAAAAGAGGTCAACACTTGAAAATAATGAAAACCAAAAGTACAAAAGGTTTTACAGAAACCATAACACACCACACACACATACACACACGTGTATGCACGCGTGCGCGCGCGCACACACACACCTAAGTTAGTACTCAAATACCTAAGTTAGTTCAATATTCAAGATGAGTGTAATGGAATGCGGATAACTTTATATCTTGGATCATGTAGAGTGGATTTGCATTGATTCGTATCTTTGGCTTTTGGGGCCTTTGGCCGGTCCATAACAGTTTCCCCCAAGGCTTGTCGGACGTTTAGGGAGTCAGGGATGTTTTTAGCGTATCTAGCTGTTGATTTCATAACTTCCCTTTACATCTTATCTAGTCTATTTGATCACCTTCTTCAATATATAGGAGTGGTTAAGCACAGAGGAAACTTTCCTCAATCCTTGAAATTCAGTTTCTATTCCCAAGCATTTCTTACTAACAAGTGTCTTCCTTTTTTCCCTCCTGAAAGTATTTACCAGAATAGTTGTAGCTCTTTGCACTACTACAAAATACACCTATTATAACATGTTATTACCTCGACTAATCAATCAACCAAAGTAATACCTCTTAATTAGGCGTCTGCTTTTTTTTTTGATAAAAAGACATATCACTACATTCCATAATAATAATTATGGTGATATGTTAAGCCTTACAGGTTTCAAATCCCAACACCAACATTTTTCTATTTTTTTCTATACAACAAAGAGCCCGATTTAATCGTTTCATTATCATGAATCTCCATTCGATAAAATATACCCTCATTCCCATGACGTGTAATAATTTTACTGATTTTAGTTCTTTGTTTACTTATTTGTTTAGCTAGCTCTAACACAAGAATAAAATCAACTCATTTTCAAAAAAGATAAAAAATAAAAACTCGATCCAACGTCGAGTATTTTCTCAATAATCAAATCAACCCACTTTCATCCATTCCATTTCACTCAAATTCTTTCTCAATCGCTCATCAAATGCTTGATCCAACGTCAAGCCCTTTTCACAATAAAACTCAAAAATACTTAATGCTTATCAAACACTTTTCAATAAACATGGAAATGGAACATGGTCGATACCACGAGCTCCTAAGACTAAGATTCAAGATGGATATCCCGCACATCTTAGCTCTCGCCATCATTTAAAACTTTCAATGCAGTTTCTTCAACCCTTTTCTTTATTAAATATCAAAAACACCTAAAAATACCAAACACTTTTGTAAATAAGATGGAAATGAAACATGGTGGATATCATGCACTTCTGAGACTAGGATTCGAGATGGATATCTCGCCCATGCAAGTTCTCACCATTACTCAAAACACATTCAAATCAATCAAAATATTTTCTCATCGTCGTGCGATTGATCCTTATACCCTTTTCTAAAACGAAAGGTATTTTGTTTAAAGACGATGCAAAAATAAAGTTTCATCCATTTGAACGTGTGAGTAAGCTTGCAATCTTGCCCATAAATGTTGATTTGTAAATCCATTCATCCGTGATATAAACGACCCATTCTCCACTTGTTTTGGATAGTCCAACAATGTTTTCATCGATTGAAACAAAGTAGCTTTCGCTAAAATCAACCAACAAACAAATATTTTTTACCCAGAATTACGTAAGCCTTGAGTTCTCTATTGCATCCAGAGATACGTTGGAGCAGGATTTGTAAATCTTGTCAGGCCCATTAATAAAAAAACTTAGGTTTAGTCCCCTTCGTTGCAAAAATACAAAAACATTTTCTCATTTATTTTCTTATTTCCCTAATAATTCGAGAAGCCTAACATTTCTAAGTTAACACTAGCGTGCACAATTAAACTAACGGTTACCGTTGAGTACAACAGACGTGGAGGGTGTTAATACCTTCCCCTAGCGTAATCGACTCCCGAAACCTGATATTGGTTGCTACGACCATAATAATTGTCATTCTTTCTTAAGTTTTATCGATATTTCTCCTTTTCTTTTTAGGAATAAATAAAGTTAGGTGGCGACTCTGTTCAGTCCAGCATTGTGAGCATGCGATTGCCTTCACTAAGTCGTATTCTCATTTTCTCATGGTGCGACACTGGGGTCTTATCAAAAAGTGATCATCCACTAGAAACATCCAAAATATTTATCTTCATAGGTAGCAATCCTTTATAAAAATACTAGATAAGTAATTGCTCAAAAGTCTGGTGTTAAGGACAACTAGACACTAATTGCTTAAATCTCTCCCAGTATTCAACCAAGGATTCTATGTCAACTTATCTAATACCACATATTTCCTTTCCTATTGATGCAACTCTTGAGGCATGAAATTATTTCTCTAGGAACAAATTTTTCAGATCGTTCCAGCTTGTAGTGATGTTCGGTTGAAGGTAGTATAACCAATCTTTCGCAACTCCTTAAAGTGAGAATCGAAAGGCTTTCATATTGATATGGTCCTCTGTGACCAATGGCGAAACCAGGAAAAAATGCGGGTGGGCCATTAAAATAAACTATAATATTTAAATTAAATACAAAAATTATATTGCATATAAAAATTTAAGTCGTAATAAGCACAAAGTTGATTACTAGAAAACAAACTACATACCTTAAAATAATACTTTAGGTGTATTGAGTGACTTGAAATTATCAATAATAGAATCTGAACTAATACATGCACTAATTTCCCTTTCAATGTAAAGAATCATGTTAATCTGCTAGAAATCGACCTTTCATCTTGTTTCGCAACTTAGTCATGATAATTTTCTATGGGGTATTCTAGTAAATTCCTGTGGTGTAAAAATTTATTTATTTATTTTTTGGGGGTAGGCCATGGCCCACCACAACCCCCCTAGTACCGCCTCTGTCTGTGACTCCTTGAAGCCTCAATGGTGTAAAGAACACAACATGGAGTTCTTTTAAATGCTTACGAGGATCTTCACCTGCAAGACCACTAAACCTTGATAACAAGTGTATTAAACCAGATTTTAATTCAAATGGTACAACTTTAGGATATTCGATACATTATGCATTATAATTAATATCTGATGCAACAAACTCTCTTAAGCTTCTTTTTTGAGCCATGTTATGATTATCAAATTCAAAATCAAAATCAAGGTCAAACACGTCAAACAAATTATGAGTGAACACAAAATCAGAATCACTATCACTAATATGTGCACTAGTACTAGCCTGATTTAGTCTACGACGTGAGTGAAAAGTTCAATCATGATCAAAAGAAAACAGGTCAGAACAGTCAAACCTAGTCATGCATCATGAGACAACTTTGTAATTCAACAATTACGAAAATGACAACAATGTCCCTTTTGATTTTTTTTTTTGAAAAATAGAAAATAAAAATTAAAAATTATGAAAATATGGCTAAAAATCAAATAAAGAGCCTACATTTTTTTTTTGGATTTTTTTTCAAAATACGAAAACAAAAATAATAAAAAAAAAGAATTTGGAATTTTTATGGGGTGTCCCGTACTTTGATCCCTGATTTTTTTCTGATGAATGGACAAAGAATCAGGGCAATTTGAGATAATTTTCCTAAAAAACCAATTTTTTTACGCAAGATTGCAAAAATGCCTGAACACAAGAATGTTAGGGCAAGAATGCAAAAACACAACATCTATGACTCTAATATTGGCTAAAATTAACAGTGAGTCTCTGACAACAGTGCTAATTTGATCCGCTGTCGCACACAGGTCAAAAAAATATTATTAAAGGGGTAGTATATATAAGCGACACTCGAGTCGTATCACAATGACTCTAAGTTAACTTAGTCGAAAGAAACACGAAGAAGGGGGGGTGTCAAGGGTTTCAAAAAATTGAAAGTAAAGAAAATTGAGTTAGGATTATAATTAACAAATTAATCTATTGGCTTGATAATTTTCGACTTACCATTGATTATTATATTGTCAATTTTCTAAGAGGATTCTAATTCCTATTTGATTATAGTATTGATTAGACAAGCGTTATTAATATTATGTGAATTATATTTCTATTTGTCGTATTAAGCATGCCTGATAATGATAAAGCAAAATTAACGAAAAGGCTACGTTCACAAGTGATCAAATTTAATCGATCCTATTATATGAAACTCGAATTAAGCATTCAAGATACATAAAATATGATTGAAAAGGAATTAAATTAAATTTGATAATATAATAATCTTAAAGTCTAGACAGAATTTTGAAACATCAAATTAACCTTGTGGTTTAGCGACCATCAATTGTACTTCGTTGACATTAAATTTGATAATATAATAATCTCAAAATTTTGACATAATCGTAAAACTTATACGTCGCTGTCCTAACGCCACATTTAACTTAAATAATAAAGAAAATTTGACTCTAAGAGCACCCGCCCAAAAAATATAAGTTTGACCCAAACTAACTAATTTATTTTTACTAAGTCTGCCGCAAAACCTTATTATTTGACTCATCTGCACTCCGAATTGGATTCTAACATCAACATGAAATTTGTATATTTTTCTCTTAGCTTTCTAATGCACATTTGTATGCCTTAATTAAATAC
The DNA here is from genome assembly GCF_024323335.1 of Lathyrus oleraceus. Classification (NCBI taxonomy): domain Eukaryota; kingdom Viridiplantae; phylum Streptophyta; class Magnoliopsida; order Fabales; family Fabaceae; genus Lathyrus; species Lathyrus oleraceus. The sequence goes on from NC_066583.1 coordinate 223,161,343, forward strand.
CCGTAACTTAAGTTATGACCTGTATTGTGAGAAGGTGTCAAAATACAACTTATTTTGAAAATAAATAAAGTAAATAAAATAAAAGCAGATTTAGATTTAACTTTAAAAACATATAAAAAAAGACAAAACTAACGCAAGAAGTTCTTGAATTATCGTGACACAAAATAAAAGACGGTATATTAAAATGCACTAATTAGCCATATTAACTGTAAATCCTTTTATCTTCCTTAGTGATTAATACGTCTCATTAAGAAGAATGACCCACTTCAAGAAAAACCCTTTTGAGATTACCTTTGCGAGCAAAGATAGAAACACTCTTCGAAATTGTAGGATTTATCCAAGATACATAACTATCCTTTTTTTCTCTTAGACAAATGGTAGGTACCACTTCCATCGACTAAGAAAAATGGTATGTTACAGGAGAACAAATGGTGAAAGAAAAAAGGTAATGCACCCAGAAAACTGTATAAATGTTCTATAAAGATCATGTAATGTCTTGATAAAAGAAAGAAAATAGACAACATCAACAATCCAAATTTCCTCAGAAAATCACTTAAGTATTCTAGTTCTCAAAACTTGTCATGCTAAAGCATGTGAAAAAACATTTAAGACATGAGGCACATTTAAGTTGCGAATTCCCCATTACAATGACGTCACATCTTGAACCTTCATTTCATGTCGGTCTACAACAAAGCCCTCACCCCACATAGCATAGTCAAGGGCTTAAGGAACAACTATTCTTGGTCGAACAGAAGTCCACTAGGTATGGCCCAAAGAATATACTAACCCATCGCGTCACTAACGGAGCAAAGAAGTTATCCTAGTTTATAGTAGAGGTGATGTAAATCCAAGATTCATAAGACGAATCTCCGCATTCCACACCTAAAGATTAACAAGTTGTTCTAATTATCCTATTATATAAAAGGAAACACGTCATTTCTCAATTACTAATTCATAACTTCTAATCACCGATCTATTTTGATCCCTTGCGGAACATTAACCATTTCAAATTTCTTCTGTTATTGAACATATGGAGGTCACCTAATATATAATTCAATTAAAAATATTTTTATTTATTTTGATTATACCGTACTATGTCAACACTAAAGTATCAACGGATCCCGTTGAAAAACCAAGCACATTTTCATTAGTAATTGGTTGCATGTCATGCTCTCAAATTGCACTTATGGTACTACTTAACCATCTACTTCGTATCAGTTGTTTGTTCACAAAATACTTCCATATTAGTTGTCTATTCAACTAGTCTCTCAGACACGTCCACCTCTACGAGCACGATGGGAGTGAAGAAATACGGCAAAAACCCATAATTTCTATGCATAATTATGTGTTCTGCGCATGTTTTATGAATGAAAAATGTGGAAAAACACCTTTGGCATATTCAAAATAGAGTAAATGTGCACACTAACGTTTCACATGTTTCGGGATGAAATGTGGGGAAAAATAGCATTCCACAAATTCTGAATAAGGTAAATGTTTGAAGAAAATCTATAAAAGAAATTGTTACCTGTTGTTTCATTGATTTGCTTGATGGAAGGTGTAAAAAAAGTAGAGTGAGGTGTATTTATAAAACAATGGATTGCTATGCAAGTAGACAAAAAAAGTCGTAAGCCCATTAAGCTCTAATCTAATTCCTTTCTTCAAAGCCACACAATAATAATATGGTGGAAACTTAACTGAGTTTATAATTATCATGTGAAGCAAGTTATTCTTAATCCAAACCCAAGTTCAATCTTTGTTACAAGCATCACGTGCGAAATGGAAGTGAATCCACAGTAGCTTAATCATAGAAGTCTCCTCCCATACCTACTAATTATTTAATTAATATTTTGATACCTACATACCATACTATATAAACTTCTAACACTGCATTGAAGGTGATCATAGAATTATTGGAATTAATAATAAGAATGTTTAACTGGGGGTCTATTGTTGTGACTGTGATGCTGTTTGTGCTATTGACGCCGGGGCTGCTATTTCAGGTTCCAGGGCGTTCAAGGTGCATCGAGTTTGGAAACTTTCAGACAAGTGCTGCTGCCATTGTTGTTCACTCTCTTCTCTACTTTGGTCTTGTTTGCTTATTCTTGATCGCCGTTAGAGTCCACTTTTACATTGGATAGATGATTATCATTATAATCAATTCTTATCATTTTCCACTTCTACTTATACGTACTTGTTTTTCTTTTTTACTATGTTCACTTAATTAAGTCTTTGTAATCTTTTTTCCTTTGTTAAGTGCTTGTGTTCACTTCAATATGCATTGTTGAGAAATGTACTTTTTTTAGTTGGGAAGTTGAATTGAAACTTCTTTTAATATTTTAATGTCATAATTATATACATATATACACTTGTTAGTGTAGATTATGATTATTTTTGGAGATGAATTCATAATTCCTTATCACAAAAATAGTTGGATAAAATTACCCCTAATTTAAAATGTTTAAAATGTATTGGAAATATCTAAAATTTAAAGTATTTAATAAATAATTAAATATGTCGTTTAAAAATTTAAAATAGTTGATAACAAATCAACAAGATTCAGGTGTGGTGGAGATAATTTTTGATGCAGTGGAGTAAGTAGACCTGCAAAGTTAACACTTCAACATTCAAATCAATGAATAAGTGAAAAATAATTTGATACTAATACAGAAAATCACTCTCAGAACGGTTGAAAAAGAGATATCATCACGGTTGATCAACCGCTGTGAGGTAGGGTGTAGTTGTAGGTATGTTGTTTTTCATCACGGACATCTGACTATTGTGATAGACTAGGTAGCGGGCTACCTATCACAACGGTTATCATAAATAACTGTGTGTGTGTGTGTGTGTTTGTGTGCGTGCGTGTGCGTGTGCGTGTGCGTGTGTGTGTGTGTGTGTTTGTGTGCGTGCGTGTGCGTGCGTGTGCGTGTGCGTGTGCGTGTGCGTGTGTGTGTGTGTTTGTGTGCATGTGTGTGTGTGCGTGCGCGTGTGCGTGTGCGTGTGCGTGTGTGTGCGTGAGTGTGTGCGTGTGCGTGCGTGTGTGCGTGTGTGTGTGCGTGTGTGTGTGCGTGCGTATGCGTGTGTGTGTGTGCGTGTGTGCGTGCGTGTGCGTGTGCGTGTGCGTGTGTGTGTGTGTGTTTGTGTGCATGTGTGTGTGTGCGTGCGCGTGTGCGTGTGCGTGTGCGTGTGTGTGCGTGAGTGTGTGCGTGTGCGTGCGTGTGTGCGTGTGCGTGTGTGTGTGCGTGTGTGTGTGCGTGCGTATGCGTGTGTGTGTGTGCGTGTGTGCGTGCGTGTGCGTGTGCGCGTGCGTGTGCGCGCGTGTGTGTGTGCGTGTGTGTGTGCTTTGAAGAACTTAAGGCATTTAACCAAATTCTATATGTTAAAGAATGAGAGATAAATTACAAGATGCGTGCAATTTGAAAAATATTGATTGATCTAAGTTGGTTTTCAAATATAACCTAATTTTCAAATTATCATTTTATATATCTATTTAAATGAATGTCATTGTGTAGCAATATGGAGACCTGAAATTACCTTCATCCTCTAGAGTAGTACTCCTGGACGACTATTGGCTGGTAGAAGTGGAAAAGGCTTGGTGAGTAAGAGGATGTGACCTTGGGAACAAGTGCTTTAAATGTTATTTTTGTCACTGAATCGTTTCGGGTTATCATTTTTACATGTGGCCCTAGACCCCTAGGGTAGGGCGTGACAATTCTATTTAAAGCGCTCAAGTGCACTTGGATATCGTTGCAATTTTGAGGTGAATTCAACTGTTGATTTTTGCCTGCCTATATTCCTTTTGTTTGGACCGCAAATCTGCTTACCTCGCTTAATTGTATAAATGTTTTTCCACTTTTAGGTTACATTTCCACTCTTTTTCTTAACCATATTTTCTAGTTCACCAGTTATGATTATCCTTCTCTGAACCCTGAAGACACCTTGTTATGTCCATATGTATTCCTTCCAAAATTCATAACCCATTTCGGTCTCTTGCGTTTCTTGGTGATTCCTTCATCGCCTCTTTAACATAATTTATCTAATTTTTTGTTGAACCATTTCTATCTCTCTTTCTTACAGTTTTTTTTTCCTGCTTTTTCCTCTTAGAAATGACCAATTTAAGAGATGAATCCGCAAAATTTATACATATAACTAGTGGCAAAGATATAAGAGACACCTTGTCTCGTACAAGAGTAGTAGATCAGAAGGTGAAAAATGTTGTTCCTTTGGAAGTCATTCATCCTCTCTAAATCTCATAGTTCTTAGTGACAATTTGGAGTCTAATGGGTATTCCAAAAGTAGAAGTGAGGCTACAAATCTCTAACCTGAAAGAAATATAGAGGGGCCCGTAGAAGAACGTGGAAGGCTGCATATGATTCATGGCTCCGCCTTTTCTAAATTACCCGTTGCGGGTCTAGAATTTTTTGAGGCATGTCTCGATGATTTTGTGTCTCGTACCTATATTAAAACCTTAAGGTCCTTGCATGACCAGGAACCCATCAACAAGGAAGTTAACTAGCATATTATCTTTTGGGGGCATTCTAGAACTCACAATGGACATTTTATTTTTTCTTAATAGTGCAGAGAGATGGCTCAAAATAACCAACAAGGTCTCGAGTTGCATGTGGATGTTGTTCAGTATTATTGGGTAGACATAGAAGTGGTGGGGTTAACTTTCGTGTTTGGCGATGCCCATAGATTGGAGAATGCTTGTCGAGGACGTGAAACCATCTTCTAATTGGTCAGTTTCCAATATTGAATCCAACCAAAGGTTGTACAGTTTCTTAAGTTGATGCTTCGTGTCTTTTCTTGCGTGTTTATTTTCTAGATTGGGGTTTAATCCCCCCCCCCCTTAATTACTTCAAAGTGGGAGCGTTAAACCACTTAAGGGTCAGTTTTTCTCAACTCCCCTTAGTGAGTAGGGCCTATGTGAAGGTGTTCATATATTGGTGTGAGTATCGAAGTAGAGTGTTGTCCTGAAATTTATTTTTCAACCTATTCAACATAACAAGCTCTTCGGTTAGGGTAAAATGGGGGGCAGTGGTTGCTCTCGCTTGGTTATCCAAAGAAAGTGTTCCATGTTTATGTTGATAGCTGGAAAAAATTTAAATATCGATATTTCCTAGTTGATCCACGGAGTTGTGAGGCCCATTCTAGCTTGTGCGTTATGCTAGAGGATAATCCTTCCTCTTCTTGATCCCCTAGTTCAAAGTCAAACATATGTGGGGACATATTTCAGAAATACTGGACTCTAGATCACTTATTAAGAGTTCCAAAAAAAGTATGTATTCCCTTTATATGCTTTGGATCCAGCAAAAAAAGAAGTTGAAAGTTGACTTAGTTGCTTTCTAAGAGAGTCTGGGTTATGAAGATGGTACATCGATATGGGTTTGGTGGTAGAAGCAAGAAGATATATTTGATTATGGGTGTCTGACCTTAGAGGGTCATGGTAAGAAATCTCATGATTTTCGGGGTGAGAAGGGAACCAATATTGACTTTACTAAGAGGGACATAGGAAAGGATATGTCTCACAAGGAAAATCATTCTATAGAGGTCCAAGTCAGCATAACCACCCATTGAGCAAATGATCATGGGTGGTAACCATAACACGCCTCCTACCCATTATCTACAACAATTCTTCATAAACAAGAGTCCTAGTACTAGGAAAAAAGTGCAATCTAGCTTTCCTAAAGAAGATTATGCATATTTTTTGAAATTTGTCAGAAACCTCCTAGCAGGAAACAATGGAAAAAAAAAGCTTACCAAATGTATCAGGTTGTTGCTTTAATGACCATTGAGGCTGCCACTCGAAGTGGTATCTTAGTTCTTGGTACACAGGGAGGAGAAAGAGCTTATGAATAATCAATATGACTTCGTCGTCCTATAGCAAAACAAACTAAAGTAGAAACTTTTGGCCTTACAAAAGGACATAGAAAAGCATGGTGCTCCCTCCAATCTTTTCACCAAAGTCACCCTCTTTGAGGAATAGGTGAAAGAAAATGAGAAAACCATTAGAGAGGTTCATTCTTCTTTGACTAACATGGAGAAGGATTTAGTTGATGCTCAATGAACCCTTATTTCGTTGTATACCAAGTTGACAGAGGTAAAGAATGCTTTGAAGAATGAGAAGGATTCTTTCTCTAAAGAGGTGGAGGCCTATAAAAAGCGTTTGGCGGGGTTGCAGAAGGAGTTTGATGATGTTGTTAAGCTCACCTACTAAACCATGTATGCCACGTTATACAATGCCTTGATCCATGTAGAGGTATTTTTCCCTGACGTGAAAATTCCCCGAGAAAAGTTGGATCTAGAGAAAGAAGTGGTGGAAGGAAAACTGGTCGCTTTTGAAGATTAAAATATTGCATTTAGTGATAATCATTATTTTTGTGGCCATTATTAAGCGTTTGTAATCGTATTTTCTTATGAATAATTTCTTGCTCCTTTTTTATGATTGATGTTGCTTTATTTCTCCATATGCATGATCTCGATTTATCCTTATCTCCATAAACGGTTTTATTTCATCACCCTACACCATAAATGATTTTATTTCATCATTTTGTCTTGACTGATTTTATTTCATCATTCCATCTTGAATGATTTTATTTCATCATTCCATCTTGAATGATTTTATTTCATCATTTAGTTTTGAATGTTTTTCTTTCATCATTTCGTCTTGTATTTCATCATTTAATTTTGAATGATTTTATTTCATCATTACTTTGGTGTAGTCGGTCCCATCCTGGGCTCACGTGGGCCAAGTGGGAAACCGACCTTTTCTTTAACGTCTCTAGAGATTGTGCCCAGCCAAGGGCCAGTGCTCCCTAGGCTCTACCGCCTACGCTCTGGAATGGCTAGCTACCAGGAGGGGTTGTTCCATGTGCGACTTTGTTTTTCTGGTACGTCAAACATCACTACTAATATTGTTGTCATATTGTTGTTGTTGTTGTTGTTATTATTGTTGTTGTGGTGTTGAGATCCGAAACCCTAGAGGTTTTCTTGTTGTTTTTGTTCTAGTTATTGATGATGTTTTTGTCGATGTTATTATTCCTATTATTGAGACCCTAAACCCTATAGGTTATTTATTGATTTTGTTGTTCTTGATGTTGTTAATTGTTTTTTGTGTTGTTGTTTAATGTAAGTTGTTGTTTTTTAGTTGAATTTTTAAAATCTATATGTTGTGTTTTAGTTGTTGTTATTATGTTTGAGTTTGAGATTGAGATTGAGATTGAGATTGAGATTTTGTTTTTTGTGATTCTTTGTGCAACTCTCATCTTGTTTCGTCGAGTTGAGTCTATTATATTTAATTTTGATTGTTTATTTCACTATCCCCTTTTTGAACATATAACCTATTAAATTGATTTTGGAAATAATCATATAAAAAATTATGTTGTATCTGAAACTTATCTTACACTGTTTAATGATTTTCTAGCATTTTGCAACTCATCAATTATCTCATGTTGTTTTATCGTTAAAATCTCTCCAATACTTCAAGTTTTTTTCAACTTTCTTTCATATTTGTTCATTTTTCAAAGCATTAAATTTTATGATTTTAAGAATGAATTAGTATAAAGTGTTGAGTAAAGAACTTGAAGCATTGAAGAGATTTTAACCATAAAAGAGCGTGAGGTGAATGATGAGTTACATGATGCTTCAAAATCACTAATCAATGTAAGTTGTTCTTCAAATATAACATAATTGTTCATATAATTATTTTACTAACCAATTTTGAGAAGTTATATGTTCAGTATAAGGTTTAGTGAAATAAGCAATCCACATAAGATTTAATAAACTAAAAAAAATTACTCGTTGGTTTTATGAGATAACCGAGGTAAAAAAGGGGTATATCCATTGGTGAAATGTCAAAACCGGGGTGACATGTGTTTTCGTTGTTTAAGAATTCCAAAAAGATCTTCATGGGGATTGAACCCATGACCGTTACACATACTCGTCGTGTTTTTTAAAATCGAGAGATAAAGTGTGCACTTTTCATGACACCCTTAGTTACCTCGCCCGTGAAACCGAGGGAAGGCCTCTTTTCAACCGAGGTAAAAGGAATTTTTTGTTGTAGTGATTACTTACCTAATGACTTGAGTGTTATACTTTTATAGTAAAAGATGTGTTATCTCAAACTAAGTTCTCATATCTCAACCAGGATAATAACTTCAGTCACATGAGTAAGTTTGAAAAGGGTTTCACCTGTCGTCAAATAAGGTGTGGTCCTGTCGTTATGTGTCCAGAGGACATGCGGGAGTTCATCTTCCCAATTTTTCGTATCTCATTTGTGTATTATCTTCAATCCTTTCATTAGATCCCAATTTGTTGCCTCTGCTTGCACATTTGTCAGAAGGTGTTCTACCAACATGAAATGATGTTTGACTTTCAAATATTCAAACAACTTCTTTAAATGCTTATATGTAAATTGTGTTTTGTTGTCGATAACAATGCATTGAGGGATCCCATACCTCCCCAAAATACTTATCTTAAATAAATTTAGTATGTTTGTTGTAGTGATTTTTTCTAAGGCCTCCGTGTCTATCTACTTTTTAAAATAATCGACCTCCATGATAAGGAATTTCATCTAACATGGGGCCAGAGGAAAATGGCCAAGAAAGGATATGGTGATGTCAACATGTTTAACTCATACGGGGGGTGTTATGGACATCTATGTGCTTCTGAGATTGTTCACACTTTTTACATAATTTTTGGCATCTTGGACCATAAGTGGCCAATAGTACCCCATATATTCCTTTGTGCACCTCGACAAAGGTGTACACGACTTTTTCTCCTTTAAGGCACTTTACCAGGGGGTTGATAAGCCCGTTATGTACAAGAATTATCCTATTATTGAATATGAATGAACTCTCATCTTTACATGGATGGCTTTGGTTAGGTTAGTAGGTATCAAACCATTTCAATATATGACATGATAAGGGAGATCCAAGATGACCACAAGGTGTATTTTATAATTTTCATTGCTACCTAATAAGATTTGATGCTTGAACTTTCTAGAGTTTCTTGTATAAAAGAGTTATTGATACCTGAAGTTCTGGTGTTCGTGAGCTTAGAAAATACATATTCCCTAATACTATGTTCCCTGGGGACGTGCATGATTTCATGTGATTTGAACTTTTCCAATTTTTATCTTGTCAATTTAATATAATGTTGCAACAATGGATATTTGGTTTGAGCTTCTCTTTTGACCTAGGATACCACCATCTATGAGTTTGTACGCAACTTAGTATTTTTTTGCCCCCATCTTAGCAGCCAATGTGAGGTTGGTGATAAAGGCTTCATACTCATCATGTTTATTGGTAGTGGTGAACTTGAATCATAAGGGTACCTCAACCAATAAACCGACTTCATTTTCCAATATGAGTATGACACCATTTTTTCTACTTTTGGACGACCTGTATGTGAACATGGCTCATGTATTACTCACGTCTAACACTACTAAGGCCATTTCTGCTATAAAGTCTGCAAACACTTGGGCGTTCATTACTCTTTGGGGTTCATTGGATATGTTGAATTAGACATCTTAATAGACCTTTTGGTATGTCATATGTCCATATATGGCATGTTAAGGACTTGTTTAAGAGGTATATGTGTCCAAAAACTATGGCTTTTGCTAGAAAGTGTTGTCGCGTGTTCTTGGAGGCATCACCAATTCATACATTGATTTCTCTATCTTCTGGTAGTGTGTCTCTAGTCGAGACAATGCCTTAGATATTAAGCATACAAGGTTCTATTTATCTAATGAGAATGACATTAAATACTTCAATAGAAACAACTAAGGACAGAAACAAAATTTCCCCAACAACAAGCCTAGACAGAATTGATGGGGTGAGCAAAATCATTTTTTGTGACACAAACGCATCTTCACACTCTGGGGTCCATTCAAATTGTACTTATTTATTCAACAACTTATAAAACGACGACACATATTTAGCCAACTTTTAGATAAACCTATTAAAGGCTGTGAGCATCTCGTTTAACCTCATTACCTCTTTCTTCGATGTCGGAGCTTCCATTTTGATAAATGCCTCACATTTGTCTTGGTTCTCTTATATTCGTCCCTTCATTAGGTAGAAGCCCGAAATATTGTTGGCTCTAACTCCGAAGGTGCATTTCTATGGATTGAGCTTCATATTGTATCGTTCTACCCATTGGAACATGTGAGCCATGTGTATGTTGTGTCGCTTATCTTCGTAGAACTTAATCATCATGTCATCCATTTAAACCTCCAGTGTTTCCCCTATTTATTCCTTGAATATTTTGTTTATCATCCTTTTGCATGTTTCTCATGTTTTCTTCAAGCCAAAAGGTATGACATTGTATCGATAGTTAACCCATTATCATCAAGGCATTTTTCTCCATGTCTACTTCATACATGGGTATCTGGTTGTAGTTGGAATACGCGTCCATGAACAACAAAAACTTGTACCCCAACTAAATTTTCTACTAGTTTATTAATGTTTGAAACTGGATAGGAGTCTTTTGGGCAAGCTTGGTTGAGGTCGGTGTAGTCAACTCACATCCTTCATTTCCTTGATGCCTTCTTTTCTAATATGACATTAGAATGCAATTTAGTTTACCTTACTTAAAAAATAAAGTTGATGCCAAGCAGGCTTTAATCGTATTCATGGTTGTTTCAGCCTTTTCTAACGGTTTTCGTCTCCTTCGTTGGGCCACATAACAAACAGATGAGTTAATATTCAATTAATGACATGCCACACTAGGTTCTATGCAAGTCATCTCTTTAAGAGAAAGTACAAAAATATTGCATTAGTTTTGAGGCATTCAATGAGTCCTTTCCTTACCAGGGTTGGAAAATCTGCCTTTATACAGAACGATATTATTGGAGTCTCGTCATGTTGTATAATTTCAAAGTTACTGCCTAGAACCAATATCAAGGCGTTCAGTTTGGTCCCTGGTAGTGAGCAAAGTTCATCGTCTTCTAGGATTCAATCTTTTCATACACTGAGGTCAATCATGTTGATGGTGGTCACGTGAGTAGTTTTTATTTTTCGTTGCGGAGGTGAGGGTGGTTGCTCGAATATTTTTTAGTATTTTTTGTGTGTATCACACGAGCCTCAAGTCAATCAAGGTTGTCCATACCAACCAAGAAATATTCATAGGAGCATTTTAAAATGGAGTAAGGGCAAGACTTTTTAATGAATCTCTTGCTTAGAGGCCAACGACTTCCTTGGTTGAGGTAATGATACATGAAAAATGTTATATAAAGGGAGATGAAAGCAATGGTGAAAAGAAGGAAAGAGATATGAAATAACATATCTCTTATCCCGGAAGCTTAGAGTAGTCTCAGAATAGTAACTATACCTCCCCCATCAGAGACAAAACAACTTTCAAGTGAAGCAGAAAACCTGTTGAGAGCTTAACGCCCTTGAACACTCGCTATGAGCAGATATGGCGAGAACTACTTCATATGCACGTCATCCCTCCACCTCTAGCTCTAGAATCAGAGGTCATGGGGCCTGAGCCTATCAGATGGTGCAAGTTCCATAAATTAAAGGGGAACCATATGGAAAACTGTTATCAACTCATGAAGAAGTTAGAACGTATGATCTAAGAGGGTCACCTGAAGAGTATGTCAAGGGAAACTCCACAAAAAGGCCAATCAGATCTAGTTCTTAGGGGAGAGATGCTTTTAGGAGCCCTGGGTCCAAAAAAGGCAAAGAACCAACCAAGAGGAGTGAATAAATAGTTGTACGCCACACCCTCAATACCATTGCAGGAGGATTTTCTGGGTGCATAGAAACTAGTTTTGCACACACAAGGTATGCTCGTTAAATCCTAACCTTCAATGGCTCCCCTACCAACTCTGATTTGGGCAAGCTTGAAGCTCCAGAATCTGAGATCGATCTTTTTGAGAAGAATGATGCAGACATTCAACCACATAACGATGACCTAGTGGTCATCACCATATGATGTGACGATTGAGAGATTAGTAGGCTATCATTTTATCAAGGAAGCTTTGTATATATCCTCTATTGGGATACTATTTAGAGGCTTCGCCTAGACTTGGATGACCTAAAATCTTTCCAAGGATCGATGATGGGATTTTCTGGGCGAGCAAGTGCAAGTGAAGAGTTATATAACATTGAAGACCACCTTTGGAGCGAAAGAAAATGCCAAGCAGATTAAGGTAGGGTATCTTGTCATAGATGAGCCTTCTTCATATAATATGATTATAGGGAAACCTAATTTCAACTAGATGGGAATCACTCTATCCATATTGTATATATGCATGAAGTACCCGCTCCCAGATGTGCGAGTCAGGGTCATCCATGAAGATCAGGATATCATCAGGAAGTGCTATGTAGAGAGCCTAAAGATGGAGAACATTAGGACCAGGGGTGTGAACGATGTAGGCGTAAAGTTAGGGGGCCAAACCATTGGAGGAAGCTCTTGAATATGGAGACCTGATCGCTCTATTCAAAGAAAATGTCAAGGAAAAGGAACAAATATTTGTTTGAAGCTATTAATTATTTAGGAGTTGAGCCATGTCTAGTGTAGTTTCATTTAATGTTTTGGTTTATTTATGAGAGCTTCAATCTCTGCACTTGTAAGGTTAAATTCGTGACATTCTTTGGTAGGGGGCACTCATTCCCCTTGTGTTGACAATAAGGCCCGAGGGTTTTTAATGAGCCCCCCCATGTTATTATATGAATTGAGATTATTGTTGCTTTATTGGCAGGGAACTGAGGAGAAAAAGAGAGTTTATCGAAACTTCCCCACAAGGCCACCATATATGTTGGATCCTCATGCATGAATCATTGTCGCCCTTTGAGGTGATCACGCATTTTATATCCTCATGAAAGAATCCTTGCCTCCCCCCAAGGCGATCACATAAACTCACATAGGAATCCTTGTTGCCCATAGGGAAACATTAGCATCCTTAGGCAAGAATCCTTGTTCTCCATGAGAACACCAAGGCCAAAATTTGGTCAAAGGACATCGCCAAATAATTCATACAAAGACAATAATAATAAAAACTTGATTTAAATATTAAAAAAAAACCCCTAATGGAAACATTCAACAATACATAAAGAGACCATTGGGCCTAATTAAACAGCCGTCAAAGACATGGTTACATCGTTAATCCATAAAGGGGCCAAAAGGAGACATGAAAAGGAATCGGACTCTGTGACCCTCTTCGATAACCTTCATATCATTAGAAGCATCCTCTTGATGGGTCGCCTATGAGTTAAATTAATCCACCACCTTATTACCCTCATGTTCATCTCAAGCGTCCTTATCAGAGGAATTGATTAGCTTGTCAGAGGCAGGATCTTACTTATCATCCATCAACTGGTCAACATGGACAACTTTGAATACATTCATATAGCTTAGATCCAACCAGGACGAATAAGGTCGCATGTTTCTCTGCCCACTCAAACTAAGTACCAAAGGTATCCACCAGTATGTCCTTAAGCACATACACATCATCTTCTAGCTTCTTCTTAGAGCTGAGATCATTGTCTAGGGACAATTTCAATTTATGCGTCGAGACAGAAAATTCATGAGCCTTGGTTTTCTCTTCCTAGTGCTTGGTTGTCAAGGCCTCATTGTCTTTCTACAAAGCCTTTATTATCGTATGGCCTTTGGCAAGATGCTATTGGTAGCTTGTGAGCTTCAATTTCAAATCATTCTCATCTTGAGTATGCTTTTTCTCTATCAGCATCCTCCATCAACAAGACCCTTAGAATGTGGTTCCACTTGAGGTTAGGCAACTTAAAGGACGTTTGGATGCTGATGGACTTGCAACCGCTTGGGAAGTCCTCTCAAAAAGGAAGGCATGCACCATTGAACATTATCGCGTGAAAATTAGGATCATTCTAGATAGAGGACTGAGGAGGCAAGTCCTTCCTCACTGATGATGTATGTATGCCTACCCAATTTGGAACATTGATATGAATTACATTACTCTTTGGAGCAGGGGATGAGTCAACTTTCCGCTTCTGGGTTTTAGGAGCATGTGGTTCAGAAGGCTTGTCACCCTTGATTTTCCTCTTAATCTCTATAGGGTTCAACTCATCCAAGCAACTCCAGGGGTTGTCGAGTCCTGAGCGCTCAAATTTCCTCTTCGTCGGGTGTTCTTTCCTCTCGGACTGGGGAGATTTTTGACATCTTTTATCTAGAAATAAGAGTAATAAATATAATCCATATGAACAACAAAAGAAAAAAATACCAAGTAAAGGCAATTATTATACTAAACTTTGACATCTTTTCTTTGTATTTGTTTGTAACACAAGTGCAATGGCTGAAAATAACCCTGGCAGAACTAGACTCGATTGTGTGTCCCAAACCGTGTCGGTACGGCATGAGAGGGCCGCAGTGAGGACCATTAGGCCACAAGTCAATGATAACTCATTTGATGGTTTGCAACACCGAGGTTCCCAACCATCTGGTTCTGCTTCTCATAACCACCTCTCTTAGGTATCTACTTCACGTGGCCACAAATCCCCTAATGATGTAGCAGAACCTAAAGCCCCTGAACCCCTGAAGCCCCTGAATGCTAGGAGGAATCCGTTGCTAAAGCCTCTTTAGAGAGTTATTCAGAAGACCTTATGGACACCTCCTTCCTTCGTCTCTATATAGACCATGCTGCTAGGCATGTCTGGGAAGGAGAGGTATATTTATTTTTCTTTTGTAATACATCTATTTTCAACTAATTAAATTAATCTTGACAATTTTATTTTATTTTTATAGGAGAGTGTGTATTTGAAATCGGTAAACCACGATAAGAAGATATTGGAGTTGGACCAACCCACTGCTGATTGGTTTTAGGATGTTATATGCTACTTCGGTTTCTCGGTTTATGTTCTACCGCATACATGACCATAAACCATGACACGCAAGTGTCTTTTAAGGATATGGCCATCAACTTGGATGGCATCTTATTCCTCTTTCATCTTCCCATAAGGGGAGAATTACTGGGCCACATAAGGCTCGTTTGAGAGGAAGTCGTCGAGATGATGGTCACCCATTTGAGGGTTAACCTAGCTAAGGCCTCAAAGAAGGCAGCTGACACAAGAGATGCTCATGCAAGATTTAGGTTTTTTTTTGAAAAGCTTTATAAATACCATTGGCAGTGGACTGAGGATGTAGAAGGTGATGACCTGTAGGTTGATTATGATTAGACTTGCGCATTGAGGTGTTACCACTTGTTCTTGGTTGGTGCGTCCATGTTTATGGGAAAAAAGTGAAACCTATGTCGATGTGATCTACCTTTTGTACTTCATCGACTTGACTGCGATTCATGAGTATAACTAGGGATCGCCTATTTAGTCTACCTATACTCGAAGTTGGGCGAGGGTTGTCTTTGAAAGACAAAGCAGATGACGAGTAGTTGCACGCTACTTACGGTAATTTACTATTACTAATATTTTCACAATTCACTTGTTACACTTGTTATTAATATTGTATCTAAACTACTTTTAGGGACAAATCATCTCCCATTTCCCTCGTATCACCAGGTGGGAAACTGTGTCTACCTACATTGAGGATTGGCCATGTGCTGCTGCATTTCTTCCGTACCGAGGGAATAATACGGTCGAGCCACTCAGAGTGTATCTTGACTTTCAAGTAACATATGATGTTGCCTTTTGTCCATACGAGGGGTCACTACCAAACGCGTTAGCTGGAAGTCATTTCCCTATACTCCAAATGGATGGCATGGTGGTCATTTCTTATGTATCCTTATTTTCCCGAGCGAGTGATATAGATGTTTGGCTATTCATAGATTATTCCAAAACCCTATATGAGTCTGCTCCTACCACCATCTTCCATAGAAATCTTGAAGATATACTTGACTATTTCGAGAGTCATTTGGTACTAGAGGAGTATCACAAGGTACTAGCTCATGTGTATTAGGCATATGCAGGAAGTTACATGACATGGTTTTTTAGGGTGTAATAGCTTATCATGACACTAGACGCTCTTGGAAGATCACATATGTCAGTTAATCAGAAGGTATTTTAGGCTAGGTATGACCATACTAAGGACGTGTCGGCGGTTTGTCAGTGTATTATGGAGATAGGTAAAGCAGATATAGAGGTATGACTCTTTGAGGATGGCAGTCCCCAACTGGCCTTCATGAAGAGCGTAATTTTCGAGTTACAAAATGCCTTGCAGTACAGGCGGAGGAGAAAGTAGGGGTTATACATACCCAGTAGTTTGTGTTTGGATGTATTATCTTTTTCTATTTTCAAACAAATATTATGTATGATATTGACATTTTAGATTTACTCTAATTAATGTATGACTTTTTTGCTTCATTTCACTTTAATATAACTTGAGTTTTATTTAATATAACTTGTCTTCAATAAATTACAATGTTGAGGCAATGGTGCTTTTAATATAACTTGAGTTTCCTTTAACATAAATTGTCCTAAAAAAATTATAATATTGGGACAATGGTTATGCTCTGAAATGACTTAGGAGGTTTCCAGAGATGCATCTCTGAAACATTCCCCCTTCAATTAACACACTTCTAATCCCTTTTAAAGAATTTCATGAAACATTTCAAAGATGCATCTCCGGATACACCCAGATAATATATAGAGATGCATCTCCGAACCATATTTTGTTCAATATGGGGTGACTCTCAGAAAACCAAAATTTGGTGTGATTTTGGGTGCGTCTGAAGATGCACGAATGACATTTTTTAGCTTTCAGATGTGAGGGATGCACACATAAGGGTGTAATGAGCATTTCCTTAAATTTTTGTCAAAAAATGAGAAAATGGAAGAAGAAAAATTAAGGCCCAAACTTCCTTGGAGAGACGTATGGCAATGGCCCAAAAATTTAAGGGCATTTCTTAACGCACCCAATATATTACTAGGGCACCACATGAAAATACAAAAATAACTCCAGGTTCCAGAGATGCATCTCCGGACACACCTCAAACACACACAATATATGCCAATTCTAAGTCACACCCTAAGGGTGTGGCTTTTTTAGATCCGGAGATGCATCTCTAAAACCTGTTCGTAGATGCATCTACGTAGCATACTGAAACAGAAACAAAAGCAGAAAATCAGAAAGTTGTATTTTGACAAAATAAAATTATCATTCATAACATAAAATCAACATTATGTATGTGATGTTAACATAAAATCAAACATTACATTTCAATATCCTGGTGGACGCTTCAACATCTTCACAATATCTTTGACTGATCTTGAAATCTCTGCTTCCACCTCGATCATACCTTTTATTGTAAAACAGAAAAATGTATTCCATATAGCCCTTACATTTGCATTCGTCTCGAGCTCATAGTTGTTGACTAAATCTTTCTTTCGTTGTTAATTGACGGTGAACGGTACTTGAGTTTCAAAAAAATTCGATTATCTCAGTTAGGTAGGAGATTCTGCACTTCGTATTGTAGATCTGCAAAAGGGGTGTACTCATTATTGTAAAAAAAATTCCCGATGTCGCGTTGGAAAATGAGACATTTGCGACATACCAAATGATTTTCATGTTTTACATTTGTGACATTTTATGTTTGTATGATACATGATACAATATTCTATATTTATAGTAGTTGTAGACAAATATGGACCTAAAAAATTATATCTTGTATTAGTGGAGGTTTAGGAGATGCATCTCTAATACCATCCTATTCTATTATTTCGGAGATGCATCTCCAAAATCTCTCATGTCCAAACAGAAAATAGAACATGTGTGTTTTGTTTAGAAATGGACAATTTTTTTGGAAAAAATCAAAATGTTTTAAAATATTTGAAACTGTATATATTACACTTCATTAATATTAATACATAATTACATACAATTAATTGATGACAAAAAACTAAAACGAATTGAAAGATTTTTCGCTAGCTAAATCTACAAGTTTGGGTGGTACCCCCTTTGACTTTTGTGCATTTGATTCTCTTTCCATGTCGCTCAATTTGGTGAACTATTGCATCCTTTCCAAAAATTGGTCCGACCAAGTCTCGACTTTTGTTGTTGAATGAGTTGTCCACTCCACTGATGTAAGTGGTATAGGGCATCTCGGTTTCAAATAAACTTGAATAAAGTGTCATGATTTTAAAATCCACCCAGTACACATAATACGATCATTTGGTTTTTGTGGTGGGGCAGTGCACAATGGGAAAAAAGTTTCCGAAAAATTGTATCTTGTAAGATCAATACACACTTTATAATACGCACTTGTTATGAGATGACCCATTTCAAGGAAGCGTGTCCATTTTTTCTCTGGTACTGGTCCACTAATGCAAGGAACAAGAGACTCATAAATTACATCAAAATTTTCTCTCTTTCCGTAAAGTCGTGTGTATGATTCTTTATGGGTCATCAACTCATGGATAAGTTGATGGAGGACAAGTGTGTGATCATCTTCTCCTTTACCGAGCAAAGCTGAAACAACTTATAAATTGATGTATTTTTGCATAAAAATCGGCATCTTGTCAATGAATAGAATTTTTGGTTGAGGCGGTGAGGGAGCCAGGGAGGTGGCTTTCTAATGCGAGCTCCTTTAAAAACACTTTTTTGAGATTTTGGAGTTGGTGAGTCCAGAAAAACTTTGTCAACATGTTCAAAATACGAAGGAGATCATTTAATTGTCACTCGGTGTAGGTTTGACCTTCTTCAGAGCACCTTTTGTTTTTACCAGTTGATAGGGTGGTTTCAAGTTAGTGGTTTTTGGATAAATAATATTCCTCAATTGTTCTTTGATGTGGAGTTTCATATCGTCACTGGCTTTCAAAAATATCTCTTGTATCACTTCTCATTCATCAAGATAAAGATATTTGATTTATCATCTTTCATGATACCATCATCATTAAACCTAAGCCTTTTCTAGTGACTACAAACTTCATCCATTCTTAATGGGTTACCTAGTTTCACCTTCTTTGCAATAAGACAAACACATGAGAGACCATAGATTTTCACAATTATGCAACCACACTTTGCGTTATCAGAGCCTACATTATCAACTCGTTTTTCTTCATGAAAAATATAATCCAAACTTGCTCAAGATATGTTGTCGACCAACTGAGAATAAAGATTATTGTCTTTAAATATGTGTTCCAAAATTGTGATGCTCTGACCAAATGATGTTTATATCTCATTAGGAAATACCTTTGCAGTCAAATTCATCAAATCGACATCACGGTCGGTAACAATTACTTTCGACATCTCTTCTTGGTCCTTCAACATTTCCCGACACAAGCCCAAGTAAAATTCTCCTTTTTTCTCTCTAAAAATGAAAATCCGACAAAATAAGTCTTCTCAGTAGAGGTAACACCAAATATCTCCAATAATAGAAGTTTGTACTTATTTGTCTTATATGTTGAGTTAATGATGAGCACAATGAGAAACATGTTGAACAACTTGTTGGAATGAGGATAAGTCTAAAATATATCTCCAACGACTACTCCATCCCCGCACGTTGGGTACCTAGAAACATAATTGTTATCATCCAAAAGTTTCAATAGTTGTTGCATTTTACTTCTATCACCCTTAACGTCTTGTTATTTGGGTATCGAATATTGTACACTTGCTTGATATTTGAGATATTTTTTGGTCTTTTACGTTTCAAAGTTGCTAGTATATTTTTCGGTTGAATCAAATTCAATGTCATGTCTGAAATGCATTCCTTCTCTTCCGGCATGAGGCGACACACAATTGGATGACCGCCTAGCTTTTCACACAAGTCATGGTTATGTAAACGACATATGACATTAAATCTCCATTTTTTAATTTGCCAACATATAACCACGCAACTTAAAGGGACACTCACATTTTCTTAAACTGGTGTCATCTCGTTTAAAATTTCGGAGAAGATGTTTATATTTTCCACTTCTTTTGCATGTCACTGTCACAAATGCACCTCTTTTATCAGAATCATTATTGGACCTTTCGATTACCACATCAAATCCCAGTTTAGAAGCCTTTGTACGAATCCATTTAATCATATAATCACGAAATTCAAACTCTTGCTCATTTTTAAATTGGTTGTCAACGTCTATCTCCTTCACAACAACACATTTGACATCCGGAGACACATGTTTGGGGAAAACATCGGAATGCACCATATATAATGAAAACAATTACAAAAAAAATAAAAAAACTACTAAAATTATAAACAGAGTTGAAAAATGAGAACAAACAGGGTAGGAGATTCATTTGTAGGGGAGTTCAAACAAACTTTTAAAATACATCTCTGGATTCAACACACTTTTTTTCATAATAAAAACAAACTTAATGTGATCAATGAGGTTTAAAATGAATGATATTTACCAGAAATTTCAGCTTATTTTCCTCCTTTTGATGTGATGAAACACAAGAATGAAGATTTGGAGTTAAAATGTTAATTGAGAATGGAATAATTTTTTTAAAAGAGTTTGGAATGAAAAATAGATGAGTCTTTGATCATGCATATGACTGTTTTATCAAAATCATGTTTCTTTATTCTGGTGATGCATCTCCATAAATATTTATCATGTAAAACTGACAAATATTTTTAAATTCAACCTCAAATCTCCGAATATATTGATATTGGACTATTCCAATATCATATATTTGTTGAAAATGTCTAAAAATACATTTTAAAATAAAATTTTGTTTTACCGAAACTCCAAAATTTAATTAACAATTTAAATCCAATATGTCATTACTATTAGTCTCTTTACAACGGTTGAATGACACAAACTAAATTGATATTTTCATCTTATCTTGCACGGAATTCAGTTCAATTAAATGAAAAGCCACAAGAAAGAACATGCTGGCACGTAGCACTTTGCTTTGATTGTTATCCTCTCCAGGCCACCACTTCCACCGACTATGACATACACCCAATCCAAACTCAAAACTAGCTCTTATTTATTTTATTTGCATCTCTCATTGCTTCTCCTTTTTAGTATATTATTTCATTATTCCATCCTTGCTTACTCAATTGAATTTTCCTTAATCAACTCCCATGTACTAATCATCGATTATGAGATAATTAATTCACTAAGCTGCTGCCAGGTGCCACCAATCTCTTAAGCTTGCTTCTTCATTCACTCAACCGAACCACTCCACACAACAATAATAAATCACCTGTTATTGTTTCTGTTATCAAATATATATGTGAGTTGTGATTTGTGAAAGAGGAAAGAAAATAAGTACTACAGTAGTAGAATGGCGGATTGGGGTCCAGTGGTGATAGCAGTGGTGCTGTTTGTGTTGTTAAGTCCAGGCCTGTTGTTTCAAGTGCCGGGAAGGAACAGAGTGGTGGAGTTTGGGAACATGCATACTAGTGGTGTATCTATTTTGGTTCATACAATTATCTTTTTTGGACTCATTACAATCTTTCTTATTGCCATTGGTGTTCATATCAACACTGGTTAACTCATTTTCATCAAATTATTATAGCCTTCCTTTAATTTTAGTTCTGGTGTGGTTTGAAGTTATGTTGGTTTTTATCTTTTGGAATATTTGATGTACTTTTCTTTACAATTATCGAGTGGTATTTGGAATTAATAATAAGATTGGTATTTGGAATTAATAACATAGGAGTATGTATTTGTAACTTATGACTTACTAAGAGCTAAGTCATATAATTTCTTTCACTTTTACAATGCTTATAATTTCTTTCACTTTTACAATGCTTATAACACAAATAACAAGAGCTGAAAAAGCCTGTAATATTAAGATTTCAGTTCACAAAAGTGGTATTAATAATAACCCTTCATTCTTTGGTAGACATTTGCTCAGCTCTTTCTAATGTACAGAGAATCCATATCCACAAAATTCAGTAACTATATATGCACGTTTCCTGCGTCCGATAACAGGAGAAGGAAGCTCCATAATCTGGAGAATTTGTTGTACGAGGCACCACACAATCAGTATCCTCATTTTCATTCTCCATTTGTCATCTCACATAACCTTCCACGCTGCAACAACAAAAACCTCAAAATTAGATACAGGACAACATTAAAATGTGAAGCAACAAAAAAAAAATCAAACATGTTTCAGGTTTTGTCGAATTATTACGGAATAAAAGACAAAACAAAAATATTCATATTTCAAACAACTTCATAACAGTTTTCTTTTTTGTTACCTGGGATATCCTTACGCGGCTCTGGCGCCGCCGTAACGTAACGGAAAATAAAACTTCCGAAATCGGAGAGAGTCGAAACGATTCCAGCGACGTAGAGGACCATAATCAATCCGATAACCCACGGCATCAAGACGAACCCGATGAAGAACGTGACCGATCCACATAGCATAAGAGCCAGCGAGATTCCAAGAAACATGGAGGCGAATCCCGCGGGGGAGATTTGAGGCGGAAGCAAGCGCCGTGACGGTGGACCCGGTGGATGATCGGAGAAATTCAACGGCGTTGGAGAAGAACGGAGGAGGTTTAGAACGATGGCTGATAGCTCGTGGAAAGCACGAGATTGATGATCTTCGTGCCTTGTTCTCATCATCTCGTTTACAGAACCGGTTGAAACAGAGTACTATGTTTATGTTGATGTTTATCTATGTGAGAAAAATGATGATTAAAATTATAATTTGGGGAATAATTAAATAGAGTTGAAAATTGGGAATGGAAAAGATTTGGTTTGTGTGAGATTGAGTGAAGAAAAATGGTTAATAATGAAGGTTGAATGATTCAATCTATAATAAAGACATTTTGGTATGGATTATGAATAATGGTGAGAAGAATACAAGAAGTTTGAAAAAGTGAATTGGGTTGGAATGCCAACAAGGAAGGAAAGAGGTTGCTTTATCTTGAAGAAAGCAACATCTTCGAGATCGGCACACCTAATCATAGCGCGTGTATTGCACCCCTCACGGTTACTAGTTGGATGCTTTCACATACGATGGAAATCAATACTTGTATTTTTTAAAATATTTTATAAAAATATTTAAATTATATATAATAAAAAAAGATAAACTCTTTCTTATATTTAAAATGAGCCGAATTAAGGATTAAGTCTGACATGTTAAAAAATTCAAAGATTATTCTTATTTTCAAACTTATCATTTAGTTGATTTATTAATCTACTTAAAATCTTATTTTATTTGAATATTTATCTAAGTAATTTAAACATAACATTAATAAATTAAAAAAAATCAATAAATAATTCAGTAAGGATGCAGCTTGTAGAACAAAGCATCACATTAAAGTGGTGTATCCAGATGTATGGACCGATGTAATTTGATTCGATTGGTGACAATAAATATTTTGTCACAATGATCATAGGAGAAAGCTATAGACATACATAATCAAAAGAAAAGAATAAGTATTCAAAGTGTTTAGGAAGTTCAAGTCCATGGTTGAAAGGAAAATCGATCACAAGCTTAAAATTCTCAAAACTGATGGAGAGTCGAATATGTCTCAAATGACTTTGGGAGGTTTTATGATCAAGAGGGCATAGTACATGAGGTAGTACGAATATATACACCATAATAAAACGGTGTAGTCGAAAGGAAGAATCGATCAATTGTGAACATGGTGAGAAACATGTTGAAAGGGAAGAACTTACCGAAAGAATTGTGGGGAGAAACGATGTCCATGGCTGCATATTTGTTGAATAAGTGTCCGCTTGAGAAGAAAACACTGGAAGAAGCTTAGTTTGGATTGAAACAGAAGATAAGTCACTTAAGAGTGTTTGGCTCGGTCACGTATTGACATGTGTCAGTACAACTTAGAAAGAAACTGGATGATAAAAGAGAATTAATTATACTTGTAGGGTATCACTCTACTAGTGGTTCTAAGTTGTATGATGCAGAGAACAGAAAAACCGTGGTCAGCCGAGAAGTCGTTTTCGACGAAATCAAGTTGTTGTAACAACCTGTACCCGGTTTTCAGAAAGTTGTACCTAGTTACAACAATGAGAAAACAATCTTTGCAGTGCTTGATAGTGCATAAAGAACAACCCAGATTGAAGAGAATGCGAGAAGATCAACAAGGCAAAAATGTTTGCCTCTAAGGCTCCAAGATTATGAGCTGTTCCAAGATAACGAAGTCAATGACGATGGTGATTTGGTCCATTTTGCACTTACAGCAGAATCTGTACCCGTTAAAACGAAGGCCTTGAGTGATCCAAAATGGATTTGTGATATGAAGGAGAAGCTGGAATCGATTGAGTTCCACAAGTTTAAGAAGGGACTGCTCATGCACTAAAGAAGGTATGCACATGAGATTTTAAGGAAGTTTGAAATGGATCACTGTAATGAGGTTGTTACTCCGGCTGAACCAAGGTTATAGTTATCGAAGAATGATGATGAGTAAGATGCCAATCCAACTCAGTATAGGAGGCTGATTAGATCCTTGTGTTACTTGTGCAATACACAGTCGAATTTGACGTGTAGTGTTGGTATTGTGAGTAGATTCATGGAGAGACTGAATTCACTATTAAAGTTTGTTTCCACTTTATCTTTATACAAACATTTTCACTCAATTCATAGATACTTTTAACTATACATTTGTTTTGTACAAATTGCATCCAATATTTTTTGAGTTAATCTCTCTCTCTCTCTCTCTCTCTCTCTCTCTCTCTCTCTCTCTCTCTCTCTCTCTCTCTCTCTTCTCTCTCTCTCTCTCTCTCTCTCTCTCTCTCTCTCTCTCTCTCTCTCCTCTCTCTCTTCTCTCTCTCTCTCTCTCTCTCTCTCTCTCTCTCTTCTCTCTCTCTCTCTCTCTCTCTCTCTCTCTCTCTCTCTTCTCTCTCTCTCTCTCTCTCTCTCTCTCTCTCTCTCTCTCTCTCTCTCTCTTCTCTTCTCTCTCTCTCTCTCTCTCTCTCTCTCTCTCTCTCTCTCTCTCTCTCTCTCTCTCTCTCTCTCTCTCTCTCTCTCTCTCTCTCTCTCTCTCTCTCTCTCTCTCTCTCTCTCTCTCTCTCTCTCTCTCTCTCTCTCTCTCTCTCTCTCTCTCTCTCTCTCTCTCTCTCTCTCTCTCTCTCTCCTCTCTCTCTCTCTCTCTCTCTCTCTCTCTCTCTCTCTCTCTCTTCTCTCTCTCTCTCTCTCTCTCTCTCTCTCTCTCTCTCTCTCTCTCTCTCTCTCTCTCTCTCTCTCTCATATAAAAACACAAACTTATTATGTTAAAAAAATTTACCTAATTTATTTGATCATATTTTACACTAGCATTATGACTTTTACTCAAGATTTAGGCGAGGTGTAATCTTATGATGTTGAAATATTAATTGGTTTTTCTTTTGAATAAAAACGTTTCTGATGCATGTGGGCATCCAAGTTGTTTTTTTTATTTTATTTTATAAGCCACGCATCCAAGTGGTTAGGGTGAAGTGAAGGCTACTTTGAATTTCTCCCATCATGATTCTTCGATGGCCAATACAACATGTGATATAAGATAACTTTTGTTGTTACAATCACGTGTCAAGATAACTATTATAGACCAATTATACTAGAGTAAAGCTTTTTTTAGTTATTTATTTTTAACAAATTGGTCTTTTAAATTTTTGGTTTTTATACAATTTGATTTTTTCCACATTTTCTTTTACATTTTAAATATTTAAAAATATATGACTGTTACCCTTCAAAATAATTTTATCCACAATTAATACACTTCATCATTTTTATATTATTCAAAATAATTTTATCCATAATTAATACATTCACTCTATTAAAAAAGAATAATAATACACATGTTTTGTTAACGTACAAAATTGTATTATTAAAAATAAAATTTAAAGGACTAATTTCTGTTTAAAAAATACCTTAAAGAACATAGAGTAATTTTGCCTAATTTAAAAGAAAAAAAAAACATTCAATTTTTTTCACAAAAGAAAAAAAACATAAAATTTATTTTATTTTAAAATTTTCATATTTTTTGTTAAAATTAAATATAAATTGTATTTAATTTGCTTTCTTTATCATTATTTTTTCTAGAAACAACAAACAATCAAAAATATTTTTATATTTTTTAAAGCTACGCGAAAAATACTCGAGCGCATCGCACGCTCGAAGATACAACAAAATCATCATCGAACTTTATTTATTTCCAAAGAAAAGGGAAAACATCGATACAGTTCGGGGGAAAGAGAAAAAAGGATAAGGAAGTCGGTTATGTAAGGGGAAGGTATTAACACCTCTCACATCCATTGTACTCAACGAGAACTGTTTTTATTGTTCTTTTCTCGAATGAGTGTTATTATCTAAAGATACTGGAAAAAGAATAAAGGGAAAAGGAACGGAATAGATAAATCGTTAGGTGAGGATTATGGTCCTCATGCCTACGTATCCTTATAGTGCAATAAGGCATTCATAGCTCCGTAGTTCATAGAACTAATGGTTGGAGATGAAAGAAGTGATTGAAGTATGATTTGAACCAAAGGATAATGTTGATTAAACCTATAGAGTAAGTATGTTTGAACCAATGAGAAAAGAAAATACTGGCATATGGCCAAAAAATAAAGGGTATTGCCTATATAAGGTTGTGAGGTAGGTAAACAAAGGGAAGGTTCTTGGCTCAGAGGCAGACATTGGTTATTGGTTCAAAGTATATATGAAACTCAAAGAAATAGTGTATTTGGCTCAAAGAAAAAGTATATCACTAGGGATGAATGATTTAAGGTATTGAATGATGGATGATAAAAAAACCTGGATGTTGTCCTAAGGCAGAAGAAGAAATAATAATAAATATGCTTGCGGAAGATTTGAATCCTCGTGCCTACATATTCTCATCGTGCAATGAGAAATTCAGAGCTTCGTAGTTCATAGAACTAAGACGGAAAGAATTGAAAAACAAATTGGTGTTTGTCTAAGCAACTAGGACTGACAAGACAAATAATAAATGAAAGGGTATGATTGAAGTTATGGAAAGTATGATTGGTACCAAAAGACAATGGTATTGTTGGGATCCATAGGGTAATGAAATTTGGATCAAAGAGTAAATGTGGCATGAGTCAATATATGGTATGGCCAAAACAAATGGGTTTTGCCTAACATTAGGACTTTCAAGAAAACAAAAAGGATGTTTGTCCAAACAACTAGGATTAACAAGACAAACAAGAGCTCTTGATTCAAAAGTGGGTATATATGGCATCCAAAGGAAGATGGTATTTGGTCCTAAGAAAAGACAGTATAACACTACTGAGGAATGTGAATGAAGCTGCATAAGACTTGATAGTCATTTAACTTAAACCACACTAAAGTCTATGAGTAAAGATGAATACTCTGAGCAACTAGGTCATTTGTCTCATACCCAAAGATATTCAGAATGAGAATATGAGTTCTCTCTCTCACCCCTTCTTTACTACTTAAGGCTCATGGCATGTGATATTCATCATAACTGGCAAGTTGTTGAAAAAGACTCTTCTTGTTGCTCCTTATGATGAAGTGTTGCTTATAAAGAAAGAGACTTGACAATCATTTGATTCAAATTGTACTAAAGTCTATAAATAGAGGTGAATACTCTAAGAATCTGGGTCATTCGTCCAATACCCAAAGATATTCAAAATGAGGATAGGAATGCTCCCTCTCACCCATTCTCTATTGATTAAGGCTCATGGCACACAACTTGAAACATGGTTGACAAGTGTTGATACACATTTGTTATGCTTTAACAGTAGTCCACAATGTGAATGACTTGCACTGATTTGAAGTCTTGAACTTGAACTTGAGTCTTGAGCTTGTGAGATCTAGTATAGTTTCAACACAGGGGATTGACCCTATCGAGTGATGAAAGGTCTTTTGATCACTTGAACAGGCTTGGGGTATGAAGACGAATAAAAAGATTTGGTTTATCAAAGTAAACTTTGATCCACTTAATAAATGGGAATGAAAAAAAGAAGTTGAATCATATACTATGAATTAATCAATCAATGTTAATTGATTCTAAACAAACCCTAACACTAAGGGAACATGTGAATTGCATGAAGTTTCTAAACCCTAAGGGCAACAATGTCAATATACATGGATTAATTTCTAAAACCTAATTGCAAATTTAATCAAAATCTAATTAAATCCTAATTAATATCTAACTAAATTCTAATACATGATTATTTATATGATTAAAAAAATTAAAATAAAACTAATCAAAACAAATATTACTTCTAAAAATTAATTTCCATGCAAAAAATGTAAAACAAAATTTTAAAACAATTAAAATCAATTAAAATATAAAAGAAATAGAAATTAAAATTAAAAAAGTAAAATAGGAGGTGCATATTAATGGATCAGGGTGCAAACAACATGATTTGGGCCCAAGGAGTCACAAGCCCAATCCGGAAATGGCAGGGAAGGGAAAACTTTGGTTCAGATGGGAAAAAATGCAGGTTGAATTGTTCTTATTTTTCTGTTATGCATTTTCATTTCGCTTCTTGGAATATATGTTATAATCGTGCTGTTAGGAAATTAGTCGGTGGTGTGGAACCGTGTTATGGAATAATGTAGGGAACTTGAACTATATGGAATTGTGTATTGAATGCTTGCTAATCTTTTGAATTAATGGACTGGTATGGAAAGTTTGAGTTGAAGTAATGCTATTTTTGAATGCTTGGATGACTGGATTATGTAGGACTTGGACTGTAGGATGCTAACCTCTTGAAAATTGAATTAATGGACTGCTAAACTATGATGCATTTCTGTTAGGAATGTTAGTGCATTGATTAACAACACATTAGAAACCAAATGGAAATTGTTATGTATTGGTTAGTTTTAGTTAATAATAATGAGTAATTGGTTATGTTAGGGTTTCATTCATTCATGTAAAAAGTTAGTAATGAAAATGACTTGCCTTGGATTGGTTTTGTGTTTAAAACATGATGTGCATTGAATAAATTCATGGCATATGCTTGGTTTATGGCAAAGTGAATCTAATTGTGTCACACGTGATTTTACAGGACTTGGCTTGGTGGCATTGAGTTTTGACCAATGTGTGACAACAAGGGATGAATCAAATGGATATGTGCTTGAAGACCAAGCTGAGGTGGTTTGGGCAAGAATAAATCATGGTGATTATGACTTAGGAATATGTGGTTAACTTTGGTCAACTGTTTAACCAAGACCAAAGTCAACTGTAGGTTGCAGAATAGGGTTTTTCTTGATGTATTTGTATGGACTGTTTAAAATGCACCTTTGATGACTTGTAATGTGAAAAGATCTTGATATGAAATGAAACTTGGTTCCATTTAAATAAAACATGGTTCTTATGACTTGTTCAAATATACCTCCTCAAGCAAAAATGAATGAAACTTAATCTTGAGTCTTAAACAGGGACCTTGAATTGCCATGTTGGATAAAAACAATAAACCCTTAAAATGAAAAGAAACCCGAGTTTTGATTAAGAACCTTGAAATTTGGACATAAATCTTGAATGAATCACAATGAATGACTTGGATCCAAACCAAAAAGATGGACTAATGTAATGACCAAAGTCACATAAAGAGATTGACAAGTCAAAATCAACTTCCATGGTTGCCCATCCATACCTTAATCCTTGGTTAAACTCTCACACCAAGATACAATCCACATGACCCATTAGGTGCCAACAACCAAGAACTATAGTTTCAGGTAATCACAAGTCCAAAAGTCAACCAACATGGCACAAAAGTACCAGTTATCCCTAATTAGGGTTTCATGATGCACACTATATAATTAGGGTCTTCAAGCCAAGCACAAAGGCTCAATTATCAACTTTCCAGCACATGGGCCCAAAATTAGGGTTTAGATGACCAAGTAAAAGCTCAAAAGGTCAATCATATGTAGAGTCAAGAATTAGGATTTGGATGCACTAATGAATACCATATTTTGGACTTCATGAATCAAGGTCCCAAACGATCAAGAAATTAGGGTTTCACCCTCTGATTCCAAATGATGAGCAATACCACAATCTTCAAGCAAAACTTTATCTTTCATTAACCATAAGCTTTGAATCTATGATGATTATTAGGAAGTGTTAACATGAATTAATGATGCACATGAATGAGGCATGAATGAGTACAAATGAACCTCAAGCCAAAAGTTAGATGAAAAGTGAAAATGGGAGGGAAAATTTTGGGGCATGACAGGTAATATGCATAGATTCTTTTATAGTTAAAGTTCTTTTATTATAAATTCTATAAGCTTTACTAGTAAGATAGTATCCAAGAAATATACTTTCGTCGTACTTCTCATCAAACTTACCGAGATTGTCTTTGTCATTGTTGAGGACAAAGCACTTGCATCCAAAGATATGAAAGTGAGTAACATTTGGCTTTCTTCCTTTGGAAAGTTCATATGGAGTCTTTTTCAATATTATTCTTATAATAACCCGATTACTTACATAACATGACGTGTTTACCGCATCCGCTCAAAAATATTTTGGTAGACTTGAATCGTTAAGCATTGTTCTTGCAATTTCTACTAGTGATTGATTCTTTCTTTCCACCACTCCATTTTGTTGCGGAGTCCTTGGTGCTGAAAAATTGTGAAAAATCTCATGTTCTTCACAAAACTCCTCAATTGATGCATTTTGGAAATCTCCACCGTGGTCACTTCTAATTGATGCAGTTTTTAGTGATTTTTCATTTTATACTTGCTTTGCATATCTTTTAAACGCCTTGAATGCATCACTTTTCTATACTAAAAATAGTGTCCAAGAATATCTAGAAAAATCATCAATAATAACTAAAGCATATACATTACCTCTAAGGCTTCTATTTCTTGATGGACCAAACAATTTCATATGCAACAATTGAAGTGGCCTTGTGGTAGACACCACATTATTTGGTTTGAAAGTTGATTTGGTTTATTTTCCCTTTTGACAAGCATCACATAGTTTATCTTTGACAAAATTTATCTTATGTAAACCGATGATAAGATCATGCTTGACTAGTTTGTATAAATGTTCCATATGAATATGGGCAACTCTTTTATGCCAAAGCCATGAGTCATTGTTGTTTATCATGAGACATTTTACTTTCAAAGATAAATCATCTAAAGAAATTATAAAAATGTTATTAATTCTTTTACTTTGAGTTTTACCTCATGAGTGACTTCATCTTCAATCAAGCATTCATCCTTGGTGAACTTGATCTTGAAGCCTTTGTCACAAAGTTGTCTTATACTTAAAAGATTGTGCTTTAGTCCTTCAACATAAAGAACATCTTCACTGGATGTGAAAGGTGGTTCTCCAACTTTACATATGCCAAGAATTTTTCCTTTGTTGTTGTCCCCATATGTGACATATCCCCTGGATTTTAGGACTAAAGATGAAAAATTGTTGATATCTCTCATCACATGCTTAGAACAACCACTATCGAGATACCGTAGATTTGTAGTGGTTTTCAAACATACCTACAAAAAAAAAAATAGGTTTTGTTAGGTACCCAAATTGCCTTGGGTACTTCATAAGTAGTTCTTTTATTGACTCATACATAATACCCACTTTCTACACTAAAGTTCCTTACTTAGCAAGCATTAGGTGTGTGACCAATTATACCACGTTAGAAATAAGTAAGAACAAAATTACTTATATATCTAGGAACATAAGATTTCTTCTTAACAAATCTTTTCCTTTTAGGATAATGATGAACATTTTTTGCTTTGTTTAGTTTCTCTTTAGTGGATTGATCACTAGCCTTAACAAAGATAGTTTTACTAGAACTTGGTTTATCAAATTTAGAATAATTAAGTCCATTTTTTATTATAATATATTTGTTGACTAAGGACTCCCTCCAATCCAATTTTCCCTTTTTCATATCTTTCAAGCAGTCTTTTCAACTGGACAATTTGGAAAGGAAGTGACTTACACTCTTTGCATGTAAAATTTTGTTTTTGTTTTCCAACATAATTTTATTTTTCAACTTCAAAATCTTTTTTCACAATGTCAATGTTTTCTTCAAGAGATAAAATTTGTTTCTTTTATTTGACACCATTTTGTGCAGAATTTTGAATTCATTGAGTAGTTCATCTATAGAACCTTGAGCATAATTATCATAAAGGGAAAAATCACTACTAACCTCTTCATATTCATTATCAGAATGGTGTGATACAATCTAGGCTCTTTTGGATTTTGTCTCTTTTCTACTTTTGAAGCCGCTCTTCTTGGTGAATTTTGGAAAATCCATCTTTATGTGTCCTTGCTTTCCACATTCATAGCAAGTAACATTTTGTGTTGAAGTGGAAGCATCCTTTTTCCTGAAAATTTTCTTTCTTCTTGCATAATTCAAGGATTTTTCATTATTTCCAAATAACTTACCAAGTCTTTTCACAAGGAGCATGAAGTTTTCATCTTTTTCCGGAGCATCTTCTTCTTGTTCTTCTTTTGTAACAACTTTTAAAGAAATGTATTTGGATTTCTTCTCTTGATTCTCATGCTTTTCTAGTCTTCCAAGTTCAAGTTCATGCTCTTGAAGTTTTCCAAACAAGGATGCGTACGTCACAGTATAAAGACTTTTCTTTTCTGATATTTACATTACCTTTGGTTGCCATTCCCTAGTTAAATACCTAATCACTTTAAGATTAAGATCATCGTTAGTAAAAGTCTTATCAAGAGCAATCAAACGATTGGTCAAATGTACAAATCTCTTTTGCAATGCGAGGATTGATTCTCCGAGCTGCATTCTAAACAACTCATACTCTTGACTCAAAGTATTAAATCTAGATCTCTTTACTTTAGCGGTTCCTTCATGAGTTTCTACCAATGTATCCCATATTTTCTTTATCGTTCTATATTGAGAGACACAAAATAATTCGTCCATGCTAAGTGAACTTTGAAGTATGTTGATTTCTTTCTTGTCGTAAAGGACTTTTTTCTTATCATCTTCATCCCATTAAGTTTTAATCTTTGTTGTCCAACACCGTTTACAACACTTGTAGGAACAAACAGACCATTCTCCACAACATCCCAAACTTCTTCTCCTTGTGCTTCCAAGTGAGCCTTCATGCAGATTTTCCAAAAATCAAAATATTCACCAAAAAGTAGTGGAGGTTTATTGTTGCTACCGCCGTCTTTCAAAATTGGATTTGAGTTGCGGAAGCTATTATGGATCTTTAGGAACATGTTACCAACAATCTACTCTTATGCCAATTGCAAGTGTAGAGTGCACCTAAGAAGGAGGGGGTGAAATATGTACTTTGGTCGATTTTTAGTTTAATGAAAATGTTACTATAAACTTTCTGGATTTATAGTGTTTGGAAAGCGATAGTGTTTGGAAAGCAATAAAATTCGGAAAAGTAAAGAACACCAGTGATATATCCTGGTTCCCCTCATAATCCGAGATTACTTCAATCCCCTTACCACATGTAAGATATTTTATTTGTCTTAGATCTTTTGGACAAGACACTTGTCATACCCCAATTTTGACCCTGAATCGCTGATTCAGCACATTAATCATAGCTTTTGCATGTCTACATATCATACCATGCATTCCATACCGCATAGTGCCTAAAATATCAGTCGAAATAATTTTTTGGAAATTACAGACAAACCGATTGAATTAATCAACGGATGTGCGTCAAATCAGTGAATGAAAAATTTTAAAATCAAGCTTCTGGACATCAATTTTATTAATCTACGTTTCGCGTAGTTTAATCCAGTATGCTCGATTTATTTTTCAGCTAATTTTCTTGGCCACATTCTGACCAGCTCAAGCCTGTTTAATCGGTCAAAATTTATTTCAAAATTAAAAGAAACGCTGTATTTTTCCAATAAGTTTATTCTACACTGATTGTTTTGGTACATTCAGTTTAATTTTTCGAGCGATTTTGCACCTGATTTTATTCAGGTTAAATCCATTTATTTTCATTATTGTGTCAAAAAAATCAAAAAAAATTAAATAGGTATAATCATGCTCTCATTTTAATTTTATCATGTTTATATAAAAATGTGAAATTTATTTTATTTAAGTGATTTAAATTGATTTAAGATTCTAGAAGGATATTCTAGGCATCTTAATTTGGTTAACAATGTTGTGTTTCTTTGGTTCAATCATAGCCTTTAATTCAAATTAATCAGTGATCCCAATTGAAAGACACATAGATCCCTATCCTCAATTATCCTCCTCAGCCAATAACCCTTTGACACATCACCAGAAAAACAAAAGTTAAAGGAGCACATAGTAAAAAAACCAACAGATGCGCCTGGGAGAAAAGAGGACACTCTCAACGTCTCTCTTGACTCTCTCCCCTCTCTCACTTCTGAAAGAGATAAAAAACAAAAATCTTTTCTTCTTAAAAGGGGGATCTCTCTCACACGCGGAGGAATCTCTAACTAAAAAAAAAATAATAGAATGAAAAAATGTTTTCCTCTCCTCTTGACCTAGCCGCCACCATATCCAAACCTTCGCTTCCACTCACCTTCATCCGCCTCCACCACCACCATCCGTCACGATTCTCCCTCATAACGAGCTCAACAATCCACCACCCTCCGTCTTCACCATCAAAATCGCCGTGTAAAACCCCAAATCGCCATCATCATCATCGCTAAGTCCTTCAACATCTCCGACCACCACAGCCATAAACCTCACCGCCGCTTCAGCTTCAAGTCGCCGTCCATTCCTTGAAACACCCATCATCGCTCACTCATCATCTTCCCGTTCCACCTTCAAAACCTTCGCCGTCAAAATCTCACCACCGCTTCACAACTTAACGCCTCCTTCAATCCTCCGCTTCAAACCTCCATCACTTCACCACCGTGAATCGCTTCTTCGTCGCTCACCCTCACGAAACCCAACCCTCAAATTTCCGATATCTTTCCCTTTCGCAAGCCCTAGCTACTCTCGCTCGAAATCACTAAGTTGACGTTTGCTCTGCAAATGTTGATTTAATGTTTCTAAAAATTTATCTGATGTTGTTGATGCAGGTGTTTCTGTCTGTTAGGATGTTAAATCCATCGTCCATTGAGTAGCAAGATCGTCACGGCTGCCGACGACTTTGTTTCAAGGGTGTATCATAAATTTGTTAAAATTCTGGACACTCGCGAACAGGTCAAGCTGCTGTTAAGTTCAGATCGAGGTTGGGTTGCAAGACGAGAACGCCGAGTCGGTTACCACATGTTGTTGTTGTTATGATATTGCAACATCCATCCTACTGCTATGACTTGGCTCTATTTGAACTACAACTTTGGTTACGCAACATTATTGGCAAACGCGACACACCATCTCTGTTCATAGCTCCGACGGTATCATTTTACTTCGTTTGGTATTGTTTGAGTCTTGTTCTGTATAGTTTTGTATTGTGGTATGTTCTTTCACTTGTTTTGATTTTCATTGCACCTGTTTTGGAATTTTCAACTTTGTAGCGGGTTTTGTTTTGGATTGAAGTCATTAGACTATATGTTTAGTTTTCTTTTCAAGTAGTTTTTTAAGCTAACTGTTCTCATTTATTTTATTTTACTCTTTTGTTAAAATTGACTTGTATTCTATTGTTATTTTTATCCTTATTATGATGTGTTGGGTTTTTATGACTTTGGTTGAATATTTTGGGGTGATAATTTTTGAAGTTGATACAGTTTGACTCAAAATTTCAACCCTTGAATCCATAAAGAAAAACATTAAGTGGTATCTGTTAATCTCTACTCCATCTACCCTTCGTGTTCTAGTTGATAATAAATATTATTTTCATTAATAATTGGTTTCTAATTTGAAGAATAAAATGTATTGTATTTGTGTGGTTTAATATTCATTCAAGTTAATGTGTATGTAGAGTAATAGGTTTGATTTATCATATGAAAGCATCTTTTATGTTGTTATATTGTTAATATGCGGATACACATGAGAATATAGGTACATTGGTTTATCATAATTTGTAAAACAAATATAAAACATGTTTCCTTATTATATACTCCATGAGTTGGATATATATTAAATTTATGAAAACTCTATATTAGTATCATAGATATTATCAAACTAGTTTTTTAGTTTTAGCTTTTATGACCAAAGCTGCTACACGCCACTTACTGTATTATAAATGTAGTTTTTAATTTTATTTTTTATATTAATTGCTTTTTTATATATATAAATTTATCAATTGGTGAATGTTATCAAAATAATTTCAGAATAAATTATAAATCATTTCCAAACTCAATTAAATCATTCTAGATTCGGTTCAAGTATTTTCTCAATCAAACATAATATTCAAATCCTTTTCTAAAAGCGTGAAGAAAAAGATTACCTGGAGGGAATATCCAGTTGTAATCCCGAATATTAGGCTCAAGCTGTAAGAGCTTGTAAGCCATAAATATTCGTCTTCTCTCCAAAATAGTTATGAATATCTAAATCATTTTCTTAATAAAGTTGGAAGAAAAAGATTACCTGGGTGGAATGTCCAGTCGTAATCCCGAATATTTGGCTCAAGCTGTAAGAGCTTGCAAGCCGTTAATATTCGTCTTCTCTTTCACACTCCAAGATTCAAAACCTCTTCTTAATAAAGTTGGAAGAAAAAGATTACCTGGAGGGAATATCCAGCCGTAATCCCGAATATTAGGCTCAAGCTGTAAGAGCTTGTAAGTCATAAATATTCGTCTTCTCGCCAAAACACCTGTAAATATCTCAAACCACCTTCTAAATAAAGCGTGAAGAAAAAGGTTACCTGGATGGAATGTCCAGTCGTAATCCCGAATATTAGGCTCAAGCTGTAAGAGCTTGCAAGCCATAAATATTCGTCTTCTCTTAACATTCCAAATATTCAAACAATTTTCTTAATAAAGTTAGAAGAAAAAGATTACCTGGATGGAATGTCCAGTCGTAATCCCGAATATTAGGCTCAAGCTGTAAGAGCTTGCAAGCCATAAATATTCGTCTTCCCTCCAAAACATTCATAAATATCCGAATCATTTTTCTTAGCAATATTGGAAAGAAACAGACTGCCTGGGTGGAATGTCCAGACGTAGTCCCGATTATTAGACCCAAGCTGTAAGAGCTTGTAGGTCACAAGTACTCGTCTTTCAAACTTCAAAATACCTAATTCTTACCTTAATACTTTTTCAGTAAAGATGGAAATGGAACATGGTGTATACCATGCACTCATGAGGCTAGGATTCGAGATGTATATCTCGCTCATCCAAGTTCTCGCCATCACTCAAAATACCTCCAACCAATCAAACTCTTTTCTCGCCGCCGTGCGATTAATCAAAAACCTTTTTCATAAATGAAAGATATATTGTCTTAAGGTGATTCAAAACAATGTTTCGGCCACGATTGTTGAGTAGAGATAAATGACGCTTTTCCGAATGTAGATTTATAAATCCGTTTGATGTGTGGTACGCGTCCACTCCTCATCTGTTTTGGGTAAAACGATGTTTTTGTCAATTAATACAACATAGCTTTCGCTAAAATCGACCAACAAACAAACATTTTTCTACCCAGAACTACGTAAGCCTTGATTTCTCTTTTGAGATACGTAGGAGCAGGATTTGTAAATCTTGTCAGGCCCACTAATAAAAAACTTAGGTTTAGTCCTTCGTAAAAACTCCAAAAACATTTCTTCTATCTTCTATTCTTTCTTTCCCACCTAATAAACTGAAAAGCCTAACATTTCAAACTAACACTAACGCACACAACTGACCTAATGGTTCCCGTTGAGTACAACGGACGTGAGGGGTGCTAATACCTTCCCCTTGCGTAATCGACTCCCGAACCCTGATATTGGTTGCGATGACCATATCTTATCCTTTCTTTTGTCTTGGGTTTTATCGATATTTCCCCTTTCCTTTTTAGGAATAAATAAAGTTCGGTGGCGACTCTGTTCAGTCCATCATTGCGAGCGTGCGATCGCGCTTCGCTTTGAAGTCGTATCCCCATTTTTTCGAGGTGCGACAGATGGCGACTCTGCTGGGGAAAACAGTCCCTAAGCGAGTCAAGCCTAGTTAGGACGTTTGTGTGCTTTTGTTTGTTTAACTTTATGGCTTTTCCCTTATTTATTGCTTTTAATATCTTTATTGTTATATTGATATCTGTTGTATATTGGTTCTATTGTGATTGTTGGTACTTGGATACTTTGATTGCAAACCTTGTGGGAAAGACTTTTTACCCGAGTCTCGAGTAAAAACATAAGATAGGACGAGGTTGAGTAGTACAGGTCCGCGAGATGTATTTCTCGTTGGGTCGGTACGAGAACCTCACTTAGAGTAGATTCTCGAGAGGATGTTGTCGCTCGGCAAGTAAGTTGCCGTAAGCTTCGATGTTTTCTTTAGGATCCATGACTCTAAGAACCATTTGTAGAACCTTAGTTCTTTACCCCATTAGGAAAGATGGTTGCGTAGTGTGGGTCTGCGAGATGTATTTCTCGTTAGATCGATACGAGAACCTCACCTAGAGTAGATTCTTTAGATGGAGTTGATGCCCGGCAAGTAAGTTGCCGCAGGTAGCAAACAGTCTAATGAATCCATGACTCTAGGAACTTTTTCAAAAACCTTAGACCATACCTGGTGAGAACCTATTTTTGGAAAAGCAATCAAATTTATCAGTACCTCGAACTTTTGAACCCGTGTATAGAAAAACGCAAATATGCATGGCTTGCATTGCATTCATTCATTGCATTTGCATCGCATCATAATGCATGTCATTCTCCAGACAAAATACCAAAAAAAACTCATCCATCTTTTGTCCGTGAAGCAAAGTGATTCTCAACGCGCGAAGAGCAAAGAACCAGGTCTCAGGAGATGATGGACGAGCTAAGGAAAAGCCAAGAAGCACTGAAGGAGGAACTTAATCTTTTGAAGATCCAAATGAGATGGGTCTTGGAAACCCTGCAAGTCTTGTTGGGAAGAGAGGGTCACCCAATATATGCTGCTGCAACAAAGAGAGCTACTACGCCACATCCATCTGGTGTTACCCTAGGTCAAGGGAAATTCTATGTGGCAACTCCTCATTTACCAGTATATAGACCACCCTCAAGGCGTCATCATCAACATCCTTTGGCCATTCCTCCTCAAAATCACCGAAGTCAGGTTCAAAACAAAAATCAGAATCAGAGCAAGAAGAACCAGGATCACAATGACTTGATTCCGGTACCATATAGCCAGCTCTACCCGCTACTGATCCAGAATGCTTTGGTGACCCCTCGAGCTCTCACGCCTGTGTCACCAGACCTACCATGGTACAATCCAAATGCAACGTGTGAATTCCATAAAGGGGCATTGGGACATGACCTAGATTCTTGCTGTGCGCTAAAATATTTGGTACGAGAACTGATTAACAAAAAGAGCTTAGTCTTTGAAGAAGATCACCCGAAGATGAAGTGTGAATACCATACTGGAACAATGGGGCACTCCATCGAGGAATGTATGAGTTTTAAGCTCAAGCTGCAAGGATTGATTGACATAAGGTCACCAACACTCAAGGAGGAAGGCTCAAGTACCTATACCTTGATTTCTGGGCCAGATAATGAGAAAGGGAAAAAACCCTTGAAACCCCTCAAGGTTTTGTACCACAAGGAAGATGTCAGGGATGTGGCTAGTGAGCTATCATTGTTTCCTGGTAAGAGCATTGAGATACCGCCTTGGATTTCCAATGTCACGACCTATACCAATGAGAGAAAAGGAGAAGTGAGTAGTGGATCCAAGAGGGCTGCGTTCGACGATGAGATTGAAATAAAAGAATTTGAAGATCATCATGCCAATGTCAAAAAGGTGGTTGATCCCAATCTTCAAGTTTGAAGAAATCAATTCCCTAAAGCTGGCAATCATTTGTTTGTTTCAACACTTCTTTTGTAGTTTCTTTGCATGTTGGTTGTTATTTGCTTTTAAACATTGTTGTTTTATTTGAATTGGTAAGATTAACGAAATGTTATGCATCTTTTGAATTGATCCATTCGTATTCACTCGTTTTTCATTTATGTTAAAAAACAAAAATTCTCCTCTCATTCACTTTTGTTTATCAAACTGTTGTGTTAACAAAGATTGGAGGGAGGATGATGAAAACGAAACACCTAAAATTGTTGTGGTATGCTTTTGAGTAAAACCTTGTTGATGATGTAAGGCATTGTTTCAAATCCCCAAACACTGGAGTGATAAGGAGTTAATCCCTAGTCAACCACTTTGAGCCTAGAAGTTGGTGTTTATTTCGGATCTAAAACCCTTAATCTTAACCTGGGGCAGGGTAGTTGTGTTCAGATAGTTTGATCGTGCATTCGATCTTTCAAAAAAAAATCGTCCATATATACATCCTCCAATTAGGTTCAACCACATGTTATCCTTCGCGCACATGTTGAAGTGTCGAAGAAGTTGAGAAAAGCTAAAATTAGTGTTGATTGATCCTCATCCACCAATAATGTGGCAGTCAATACCTTTAAAAAATAAAATAAAAAAGCCCGCTAAGTCAAATACCACGAAATGACTTAGGCAAAAATCAGGGCATCCCGATGGACCAAAAGCTTCAAAGAAGCGGTCCAGGCAAAATTAGGGGTAAAGAAAATCAATCAAAAGAGGTCATTAAATCCTCGACAAAAAATATGGTGACTGCCATTTCAAGAAAATTCGTCTTAAGTCCTCATCACGCCTTCGAACCCTCTTGGAAGTCGAATGCGTGTATCAAATTAACTGAACGTAGGAACTGGAGATCATCAAGAAGAAGGGGTGGGTAAAAACAAATTTTGAGCCTTATATCCTTTTGTTTCACGAAACCGCGAACCAGACCACGTTACAACCCTTAAAAGACCTAATTGAGGCAGGGTTTATTTTGAAAGCATACTATAACAAGGTGGTGTTAACTTGACTCCAAACGATTTTTGTTAATCATTTGATGGCACCAACTTGCATACTGCGAATGACTTGATCACCATTGTGTTCTTATCAACGACTCGTTCATTGTATTTCACCCGTTCATATCAATAAATTTTGATTTCAAATTTTTGCATAAACACTGCATTAAAATTACCATTTTTTGAATGAACAATCTTATTTGCAAGTCAACACGTAGCATCAAAGAAATTCCAAATACAGTTAAGAAAACTTGATGAAGTGAAAGAAGTCTAGTCGGAGGCAAATCATTTTGAGCATCAGTTAATTCGAGCTAACCACTCTAAGGGTCATCGAGGCAAGAGTAATCTGCTTCAAGAATCAGACCGGGGCAAGCCACTTCAGAGCTCAGTAAGTCCAATCACTCCATGGTTCAGTTAGCCAAGAGTAATTTGCTTCAAGACTTAGTCCGGGGCAAGCCACCTCGGAGCTCAATGAGTCCAGCTATCCAAAGGACAATCAATCAAGAGTCTACCATTCCAACATTTGGTTAGTCAAGTTCAGACCGCTGCAAGTTACAAACGCTTGGGGCAGGTCGTCTCGAGGTAGTCTCATGGAAAGTTGTTTCCAAACTCACTTTCAAGGTGAACATTTCCAAAGACCCAACAAACTGGGGCAAGATGAGCCACAGAGGGGCAGAACCTCTTTCTTCGTGCTTTCAAACTGCTCAAACAAATTCTGCCATACGTCAACAACTATCGAGTTTAAGACGAGTGCCCGAAAATTATGCTAGCACGATTCATTAATCCTCCAAAAGGATCCATTGGCTGAGCTGTGGCTATCAAACTGGATAGAATCCTCCTTTGACAACATCTATCATAAAATATTTGGTTGAGTTCTCGGCGTTGAGGAATCATGAGCTTCCATAAAAAGCCTTTGCAAACTCCCAGTCTGTCCAGTGTCAGCATTCTCATAATCATGATCATTCATATATCATGCATAAAAGGAAATTCAAATCATGCATAGCTGAAATGTACTTCGTGCTCATTTTGCATTGACCCAGGTCTTGTTGTCGATCCTAGATCCTTTGACCTCTAATTCCAGCTTGTCTTTGGTATCCCTAAACCAACATCCGGTTTTCCCGGTCATTTTCAAGTCCAATTGTTGTTATTCCGGTGTCAGGTCATACTTGAACCTGCTCTGAAGATTCTTTGTTCAATCCTATTCAGGTCTTATATGAACCTGTCATTGAACCTTTTTATTCCGGGGTCCGGTCATGCTTGAACCTACTCTGAAGATTCTTTGTTCAATCCTATTCAGGTCTTATATGAACCTGTCATTGAACCTTTTTATTCCGGGGTCCGGTCATGCTTGAACCTACTCTGAAGATTCTTTGTTCAATCCTATTCAGGTCATATACGAACCTGTCATTGAACCCTTTTATTCCGGGGTCCGGTCATGCTTGAACCTACTCTGAAGATTCTTTGTTCAATCCTATTCAGGTCTTATACGAACCTGTCATTGAACCTTTTTATTCCGGGGTCCGGTCATGCTTGAACCTACTCTGAAGATTTTTTGTTCAATCCTATTCAGGTCTTATATGAACCTGTCATTGAACCTTTTTATTCCGGGGTCCGTTCATGCTTGAACCTACTCTGAAGATTCTTTGTTCAATCCTATTCAGGTCTTATATGAACCTGTCATTGAACCTTTTTATTCCGGGGTCCGTTCATGCTTGAACCTACTCTGAAGATTCTTTGTTCAATCCTATTCAGGTCTTATACGAACCTGTCATTGAACCTTTTTATTCCGGGGTCCGGTCATGCTTGAACCTACTCTGAAGATTCTTTGTTCAATCCTATTCAGGTCATGTACGAACCTGTCATTGAACCTTTTTATTCCGGGGTCCGGTCATGCTTGAACCTACTCTGAAGATTCTTTGTTCAATCCTATTCGGGTCTTATACGAACCTGTCATTGAACCTTTTTATTCCGGGGTCCGGTCATGCTTGAACCTACTCTGAAGATTCTTTGTTCAATCCTATTCAGGTCTTATACGAACCTGTCATTGAACCTTTTTATTCCGGGGTCCGGTCATGCTTGAACCTACTCTGAAGATTCTTTGTTCAATCCTATTCAGGTCTTATACGAACCTGTCATTGAACCTTTTTATTCCGGGGTCCGGTCATGCTTGAACCTACTCCGAAGATTCTTTGTTCAATCCTATTCAGGTCTTATACGAACCTGTCATTGAACCTTTTTATTCCGGGGTCCGGTCATGCTTGAACCTACTCTGAAGATTCTTTGTTCAATCCTATTCAGGTCATGTACGAACCTGTCATTGAACCTTTTTATTCCGGGGTCCGGTCATGCTTGAACCTACTCTGAAGATTCTTTGTTCAATCCTATTCGGGTCTTATACGAACCTGTCATTGAACCTTTTTATTCCGGGGTCCGGTCATGCTTGAACCTACTCTGAAGATTCTTTGTTCAATCCTATTCAGGTCATATACGAACCTGTCATTGAACCCTTTTATTCCGGGGTCCGGTCATGCTTGAACCTACTCTGAAGATTCTTTGTTCAATCCTATTCAGGTCTTATACGAACCTGTCATTGAACCTTTTTATTCCGGGGTCCGGTCATGCTTGAACCTACTCTGAAGATTTTTTGTTCAATCCTATTCAGGTCTTATATGAACCTGTCATTGAACCTTTTTATTCCGGGGTCCGTTCATGCTTGAACCTACTCTGAAGATTCTTTGTTCAATCCTATTCAGGTCTTATATGAACCTGTCATTGAACCTTTTTATTCCGGGGTCCGTTCATGCTTGAACCTACTCTGAAGATTCTTTGTTCAATCCTATTCAGGTCTTATACGAACCTGTCATTGAACCTTTTTATTCCGGGGTCCGGTCATGCTTGAACCTACTCTGAAGATTCTTTGTTCAATCCTATTCAGGTCATGTACGAACCTGTCATTGAAC
This sequence comes from Lathyrus oleraceus, assembly GCF_024323335.1. Lineage (NCBI taxonomy): Eukaryota > Viridiplantae > Streptophyta > Magnoliopsida > Fabales > Fabaceae > Lathyrus > Lathyrus oleraceus. The sequence continues at coordinate 223,204,908 of NC_066583.1, forward strand.
CTTTTTATTCCGGGGTCCGGTCATGCTTGAACCTACTCTGAAGATTCTTTGTTCAATCCTATTCGGGTCTTATACGAACCTGTCATTGAACCTTTTTATTCCGGGGTCCGGTCATGCTTGAACCTACTCTGAAGATTCTTTGTTCAATCCTATTCAGGTCTTATACGAACCTGTCATTGAACCTTTTTATTCCGGGGTCCGGTCATGCTTGAACCTACTCTGAAGATTCTTTGTTCAATCCTATTCAGGTCTTATACGAACCTGTCATTGAACCTTTTTATTCCGGGGTCCGGTCATGCTTGAACCTACTCCGAAGATTCTTTGTTCAATCCTATTCAGGTCTTATACGAACCTGTCATTGAACCTTTTTATTCCGGGGTCCGGTCATGCTTGAACCTACTCTGAAGATTCTTTGTTCAATCCTATTCAGGTCATGTACGAACCTGTCATTGAACCTTTTTATTCCGGGGTCCGGTCATGCTTGAACCTACTCTGAAGATTCTTTGTTCAATCCTATTCGGGTCTTATACGAACCTGTCATTGAACCTTTTTATTCCGGGGTCCGGTCATGCTTGAACCTACTCTGAAGATTCTTTGTTCAATCCTATTCAGGTCTTATACGAACCTGTCATTGAACCTTTTTATTCCGGGGTCCGGTCATGCTTGAACCTACTCTGAAGATTCTTTGTTCAATCCTATTCAGGTCTTATACGAACCTGTCATTGAACCTTTTTATTCCGGGGTCCGGTCATGCTTGAACCTACTCCGAAGATTCTTTGTTCAATCCTATTCAGGTCTTATACGAACCTGTCATTGAACCTTTTTATTCCGGGGTCCGGTCATGGTTGAACCTACTCTGAAGATTCTTTGTTCAATCCTATTCAGGTCATGTATGAACCTGTCATTGAACCTTTTTATTCCGGGGTCCGGTCATGCTTGAACCTACTCTGAAGATTCTTTGTTCAATCCTATTCAGGTCATGTATGAACCTGTCATTGAACCCTTTTATTCCGGGGTCCGGTCATACTTGAACCTGCTCTGAAGATTTTTCTCTGTTTGTTCAATACCATTTAGGTCATGTGTGAACCTGTTGTTGAACCCTTATTCCGGTGTCAGGTCATACATGAACCTGTTCTGAAGAGTTTTCTCCTTGATTATTCCCCAGCGTTGTCAGGTCATATGTGAACTGGTTGTAGCATCTTTTCCTTGATTCGGGTTAGTAAGTCATGTGTGAACTTACTACCAAAATCCCTTGTATTCTAAGTGCCGTTCATCAAACCTCACTTTGAATACTCCCCAGTGTGTGTCTGATTCTCCAGCAGGGCTGTCTCCCCAACAAGTTGTTTTTTACCCCCTTTGTCTGTCCTCCTGTGGATTATCAGTATTCCCCACATATTGGTCTGTCCAGTAGCATCTCCTGTCAAGGGTCCACCATATCCCTAGCAGGGAAGAAAATAAAAAAAAAGAATCATGCATCCGCGCATATCATCCATGCATATCATATCATATCATATCATATCATATCACATCATGTCATAGGGATTCAGGATCAAAATCCGGGTCATCTTAGTATTTAACTATCTCCCACTATGATCATATGAAGAGTGTCCTGCTTCATATTCTCTAGTTGAAGATACTTAAATAGGGGCAACTGTCATACCCCAATTTTGACCCTGAATCGCTGATTCAGCACATTAATCATAGCTTTTGCATGTCTACATATCATACCATGCATTCCATACCGCATAGTGCCTAAAATATCAGTCGAAATAATTTTTTGGAAATTACAGACAAACCGATTGAATTAATCAACGGATGTGCGTCAAATCAGTGAATGAAAAATTTTAAAATCAAGCTTCTGGACATCAATTTTATTAATCTACGTTTCGCGTAGTTTAATCCAGTATGCTCGATTTATTTTTCAGCTAATTTTCTTGGCCACATTCTGACCAGCTCAAGCCTGTTTAATCGGTCAAAATTTATTTCAAAATTAAAAGAAACGCTGTATTTTTCCAATAAGTTTATTCTACACTGATTGTTTTGGTACATTCAGTTTAATTTTTCGAGCGATTTTGCACCTGATTTTTATTCAGGTTAAATCCATTTATTTTCATTATTGTGTCAAAAAAATCAAAAAAAATTAAATAGGTATAATCATGCTCTCATTTTAATTTTATCATGTTTATATAAAAATGTGAAATTTATTTTATTTAAGTGATTTAAATTGATTTAAGATTCTAGAAGGATATTCTAGGCATCTTAATTTGGTTAACAATGTTGTGTTTCTTTGGTTCAATCATAGCCTTTAATTCAAATTAATCAGTGATCCCAATTGAAAGACACATAGATCCCTATCCTCAATTATCCTCCTCAGCCAATAACCCTTTGACACATCACCAGAAAAACAAAAGTTAAAGGAGCACATAGTAAAAAAACCAACAGATGCGCCTGGGAGAAAAGAGGACACTCTCAACGTCTCTCTTGACTCTCTCCCCTCTCTCACTTCTGAAAGAGATAAAAAACAAAAATCTTTTCTTCTTAAAAGGGGGATCTCTCTCACACGCGGAGGAATCTCTAACTAAAAAAAAAATAATAGAATGAAAAAATGTTTTCCTCTCCTCTTGACCTAGCCGCCACCATATCCAAACCTTCGCTTCCACTCACCTTCATCCGCCTCCACCACCACCATCCGTCACGATTCTCCCTCATAACGAGCTCAACAATCCACCACCCTCCGTCTTCACCATCAAAATCGCCGTGTAAAACCCCAAATCGCCATCATCATCATCGCTAAGTCCTTCAACATCTCCGACCACCACAGCCATAAACCTCACCGCCGCTTCAGCTTCAAGTCGCCGTCCATTCCTTGAAACACCCATCATCGCTCACTCATCATCTTCCCGTTCCACCTTCAAAACCTTCGCCGTCAAAATCTCACCACCGCTTCACAACTTAACGCCTCCTTCAATCCTCCGCTTCAAACCTCCATCACTTCACCACCGTGAATCGCTTCTTCGTCGCTCACCCTCACGAAACCCAACCCTCAAATTTCCGATATCTTTCCCTTTCGCAAGCCCTAGCTACTCTCGCTCGAAATCACTAAGTTGACGTTTGCTCTGCAAATGTTGATTTAATGTTTCTAAAAATTTATCTGATGTTGTTGATGCAGGTGTTTCTGTCTGTTAGGATGTTAAATCCATCGTCCATTGAGTAGCAAGATCGTCACGGCTGCCGACGACTTTGTTTCAAGGGTGTATCATAAATTTGTTAAAATTCTGGACACTCGCGAACAGGTCAAGCTGCTGTTAAGTTCAGATCGAGGTTGGGTTGCAAGACGAGAACGCCGAGTCGGTTACCACATGTTGTTGTTGTTATGATATTGCAACATCCATCCTACTGCTATGACTTGGCTCTATTTGAACTACAACTTTGGTTACGCAACATTATTGGCAAACGCGACACACCATCTCTGTTCATAGCTCCGACGGTATCATTTTACTTCGTTTGGTATTGTTTGAGTCTTGTTCTGTATAGTTTTGTATTGTGGTATGTTCTTTCACTTGTTTTGATTTTCATTGCACCTGTTTTGGAATTTTCAACTTTGTAGCGGGTTTTGTTTTGGATTGAAGTCATTAGACTATATGTTTAGTTTTCTTTTCAAGTAGTTTTTTAAGCTAACTGTTCTCATTTATTTTATTTTACTCTTTTGTTAAAATTGACTTGTATTCTATTGTTATTTTTATCCTTATTATGATGTGTTGGGTTTTTATGACTTTGGTTGAATATTTTGGGGTGATAATTTTTGAAGTTGATACAGTTTGACTCAAAATTTCAACCCTTGAATCCATAAAGAAAAACATTAAGTGGTATCTGTTAATCTCTACTCCATCTACCCTTCGTGTTCTAGTTGATAATAAATATTATTTTCATTAATAATTGGTTTCTAATTTGAAGAATAAAATGTATTGTATTTGTGTGGTTTAATATTCATTCAAGTTAATGTGTATGTAGAGTAATAGGTTTGATTTATCATATGAAAGCATCTTTTATGTTGTTATATTGTTAATATGCGGATACACATGAGAATATAGGTACATTGGTTTATCATAATTTGTAAAACAAATATAAAACATGTTTCCTTATTATATACTCCATGAGTTGGATATATATTAAATTTATGAAAACTCTATATTAGTATCATAGATATTATCAAACTAGTTTTTTAGTTTTAGCTTTTATGACCAAAGCTGCTACACGCCACTTACTGTATTATAAATGTAGTTTTTAATTTTATTTTTTATATTAATTGCTTTTTTATATATATAAATTTATCAATTGGTGAATGTTATCAAAATAATTTCAGAATAAATTATAAATCATTTCCAAACTCAATTAAATCATTCTAGATTCGGTTCAAGTATTTTCTCAATCAAACATAATATTCAAATCCTTTTCTAAAAGCGTGAAGAAAAAGATTACCTGGAGGGAATATCCAGTTGTAATCCCGAATATTAGGCTCAAGCTGTAAGAGCTTGTAAGCCATAAATATTCGTCTTCTCTCCAAAATAGTTATGAATATCTAAATCATTTTCTTAATAAAGTTGGAAGAAAAAGATTACCTGGGTGGAATGTCCAGTCGTAATCCCGAATATTTGGCTCAAGCTGTAAGAGCTTGCAAGCCGTTAATATTCGTCTTCTCTTTCACACTCCAAGATTCAAAACCTCTTCTTAATAAAGTTGGAAGAAAAAGATTACCTGGAGGGAATATCCAGCCGTAATCCCGAATATTAGGCTCAAGCTGTAAGAGCTTGTAAGTCATAAATATTCGTCTTCTCGCCAAAACACCTGTAAATATCTCAAACCACCTTCTAAATAAAGCGTGAAGAAAAAGGTTACCTGGATGGAATGTCCAGTCGTAATCCCGAATATTAGGCTCAAGCTGTAAGAGCTTGCAAGCCATAAATATTCGTCTTCTCTTAACATTCCAAATATTCAAACAATTTTCTTAATAAAGTTAGAAGAAAAAGATTACCTGGATGGAATGTCCAGTCGTAATCCCGAATATTAGGCTCAAGCTGTAAGAGCTTGCAAGCCATAAATATTCGTCTTCCCTCCAAAACATTCATAAATATCCGAATCATTTTTCTTAGCAATATTGGAAAGAAACAGACTGCCTGGGTGGAATGTCCAGACGTAGTCCCGATTATTAGACCCAAGCTGTAAGAGCTTGTAGGTCACAAGTACTCGTCTTTCAAACTTCAAAATACCTAATTCTTACCTTAATACTTTTTCAGTAAAGATGGAAATGGAACATGGTGTATACCATGCACTCATGAGGCTAGGATTCGAGATGTATATCTCGCTCATCCAAGTTCTCGCCATCACTCAAAATACCTCCAACCAATCAAACTCTTTTCTCGCCGCCGTGCGATTAATCAAAAACCTTTTTCATAAATGAAAGATATATTGTCTTAAGGTGATTCAAAACAATGTTTCGGCCACGATTGTTGAGTAGAGATAAATGACGCTTTTCCGAATGTAGATTTATAAATCCGTTTGATGTGTGGTACGCGTCCACTCCTCATCTGTTTTGGGTAAAACGATGTTTTTGTCAATTAATACAACATAGCTTTCGCTAAAATCGACCAACAAACAAACATTTTTCTACCCAGAACTACGTAAGCCTTGATTTCTCTTTTGAGATACGTAGGAGCAGGATTTGTAAATCTTGTCAGGCCCACTAATAAAAAACTTAGGTTTAGTCCTTCGTAAAAACTCCAAAAACATTTCTTCTATCTTCTATTCTTTCTTTCCCACCTAATAAACTGAAAAGCCTAACATTTCAAACTAACACTAACGCACACAACTGACCTAATGGTTCCCGTTGAGTACAACGGACGTGAGGGGTGCTAATACCTTCCCCTTGCGTAATCGACTCCCGAACCCTGATATTGGTTGCGATGACCATATCTTATCCTTTCTTTTGTCTTGGGTTTTATCGATATTTCCCCTTTCCTTTTTAGGAATAAATAAAGTTCGGTGGCGACTCTGTTCAGTCCATCATTGCGAGCGTGCGATCGCGCTTCGCTTTGAAGTCGTATCCCCATTTTTTCGAGGTGCGACAACACTCATAGGATTTCTATACAAGACTCTAGTAAAATCACCAAGAACAATCCTCTTGTGATTTACAACACACTTATTTCCAATAATCATGGATAGTAAGTAAATACTTCTACAAGAAGATAGAATCCACCTTCTTATAGATTACTCCTATTACCAAACAATCCTTGACACTTACGAGTTTGTAATATATTCAATAGATATAAGTAGATGAAGTTTGTTGAATAATTAAGACTTATTCAAAAGAATAAAGTGTTATTCTCTTTCCAATATGAAGATTCAAGAACAAATACTCTCTAAGTGCTCAATGATACTTTTTAAAAGGATATGAAAATATGTTTCAAAAAGCATCAAGAATGAAAATTATGTTGTTAAAATAATGCCGAGAGATTTGATAATAAAATTGAAAGATGTGAATGTTAAATGAATTTGAAATTTCAATTTATAGAATGAAGAAAACACTTCACAAAATAAGACAATGGTTGGATCAAAATAGGCTAAAAAAGAATGTACCCAATGGTGAAAAGATGCCATGAAAAGGAGTGAAGAAAGAGTGATTTCATTTTAGTATTTTCAAAATTTAAACAGGCCCAATCGATTGACAGAGAAGCCCGATCGATTGTACTAGTTAAAAATACGCATTTTTGAAAAACTGGATTACAAACCAATCGATTGCTTCATCATCCCAATCGATTGGTTCAGCAAGAAAAATAATTTCTTTAACAAACAGAGGCACCAACCAATCGATTGTATCATGGCTCTAATTGATTGGTGCATTTGATTTTAAGAAAAATCTCTAAGTTAAAAACCATAAAGATGCATCAAACCAATTTTGCAACCAAGGCCATAAAACATGCTATGAAAATGATTTACTAAGATTATAATGCAAGATCAAAGACTTTGAGCACTAAGATTGTATATGTTAAGAATTTTATATACCTTGAAACTTGATTAATGAAAGTATTGAACAATGTCATGATAAGATCCTCATTTTTTCTTCTTCTTTTGATATGGAAGTTTGTACTTGAGATTTTGTCTTTATCAAAACATGTTGGAAGCCTGTCTTAACAACAACAACAACAATAACAACAATAACAACATGAACAACAAAAGCTAACATTGCTAACTTGAATCCATGTTTTCCTTGTCTCATTCAAGTTGGAGAAGAGGTGATGGAGTTCTGAAATTTGTTAATGAAAAAAATGATGTTTTTGAGTTTTGTTTATGGAAGAAATGATGTTTTCGAGCTTGGCTTAGTGGAGAAATAGAATATCGTAAATGGAAGATGATGTTTGAAGGTAAAAGATGAAGTTCGTATAAGTTGGAAGTTCATCTAAGTTTTAGATTTCATGCGGATCACTAATGGTAGTGTCTTAAACGTTGATACTCACTAAATGGACAACAAAGATTTGTTTAAGGACAGTGAAGAAACTAAATAAACACACTTATATTTTCCCATGACCCTGAGTGACTTTTCACCACGGTTGGAAGTTCCAATCGTGGTAAAAAAGTGGCTTAAAATAAATATAAATAAAACTGTAGGTGTTATGATTCAAACTCATGACCATGTGCCACTTTTCACCATGGTTGGAAGTTCCAACTGTGGTAAAAAATGACTTACAATAAATAAAAAATAAAATTGTAGGTGCTAGGATTCAAACTCATGACCATGCGCCACTTTTCACCTCGATTAGAAGTTTCTACCGTGGTAAAAAATGACTTTAAAAAAATAAAAAATAAAATTGTAGGTGCTATGATTCAAACTCATGAACAGACGCCACTTTTCACCACAGTTGAAAGTTCCAATCGTGGTGAAAAGTGGCTTAAAAATGAAAATAAAAGGAAAACACCTAAATGAATAGATTATATCACGGTGGATACTTTGACTGAGGTGAATTGGCGTTACGAAGATACTTTTTGTAGTAGTGTTCTGATTGTTCAAAATTGAGAGATTCGCCGGAAAATGCCCATTCGAATAACTCATTGCACCATGCTTCCCAAGAATCGCACAGTCAGTGCTCTAGATACCAAATTTTGGAATTACACCAAACATATGGAGAATTCTGAATCAATCTTGATGAACAAGAATAATCAATAACACTGATATATTCTACTTCTTGTTCTTCACTCTTCACTCGAGTGAATCAATAACACTGATATATTCTACTTCTTTTTCTCTATGCAACTATATCATATACAATGGTAGGGTACCTCCCTATTTATAGACTGAGATTGGTTGCACACCAAAAAATCTCTAACAAACTAACTAACTCAACTAAAATACAAAATAAAGCTAAGTTTAACTTTTTGTCGAGATACTCTTCTTTTCAACATTTCAACAACTATTGCGCAGAGCATTTCGACAACATACTTTGTCGAAATGGTACTTTGACACAAAAGATTATATTCTCAACAAATTTTTTGTTTATAAATAGATACAGACTAGTACCATGTAGTTATTCTATAATTTTTTTTTAATTATATTAGAGCATAAAGATCGTCTACCTTCCACCCTGTCTACACAGCAACCAAGTTTTTATGGTCAGAGTTCTAAGATATTTAACATTTAATCAATGTTTCTATAAATAAAATGTTTCTAGGCACAAGTTTTTTTTCACTTTGTTTAATTAAAAAAAATAGATTAAATTGTCCTCTATTATACTCTTATCACAAAATCAATCTTTCTATTTCACAAAATCATTTCTTCTATTTTGATTTTAAACAATTTGATCCCCCGTTCATAATTTTTGAAAGTGCTGTTTCAACTGAACTTACATTTGCATTATCAGAAACTGTTTCAACTAATCCCACACTTGGACTACCTGAAACTGTTTCAACTCAACTCACACTTGTATTACCTGGAAGTGAATCTAGTACTGAAAAAGATTCCAATCATTGTGACATTAAGAGAAAGAGAATTCAGTCTTAACTAGTGGATAAGATGTATATAAGGTAAAATGCAATCTCTTTTGAATTAACATTAACTTCACTTCACTATAATAATTAAATTGAAGTTTTTATATGATATTTTTGTTGCTGCAAATTATATGGAAATTTGCTGAGAAATTCTTTCTTGAATGCACGTACAGCTCAAAAGTTTTATTATGGAAAGAGCAAGATGCAATGCGTAAATAGTTACAGCTTGTAGGAAGCTGTTGTTGGGATATAAAATAAAGGGAAATTAGTAGTCATACATGATTTGTAGTAACATGTTTTAGGGATGCAGATCAAAGAAAAATAGTTATAATTAAATCCACATCGATTCAGTTACACTAAATTTAAGTGTTCATATATCATAGACAAACATGTTAAATAAGTAGGTTGGAGTGATGGCCTTAAGCCCAAATATTTTTTTTAAAAAAATTGTATTTATTATAATTATTAATTAACTTTAAAAATATTAATTAATAAACTATTCTAGTTATCACCTCATTAAGAATTATAGTTATATTTTAATTTAATTATAAAATATAATTAAAAAGCAATAAGGATCATCCTACATTATTAAAAAAAAGTGGAGATCGGAATCAAAATTATTTAAAAATAAAATAAGAGGATTGGTTTTTTTTGGTTGGTTTTCACCATCAATATCCGGTCCACTGCACCGACTAATGTGATTCAGGATTAGTTTTGGTATCAAGTGACTGTAGCCCCCTCTCAATCGTAGTTGTGGAGATCGAACTGTAGTCCTACATACCAAGTACTGCGTCAATCATCACTAGATCAACTAACGTTTGGTAATAGGATGATTGATTTTGTGAGTACATAGTAATAGGGGACCAGAACCGTACCTAAAAATAATATAAAAGTAAACCCCTTAATAATATGAGATATTTATCTAATTGATGAGACTCATTTTAAAATTTATGATGAGTTGTATGAATATTTAAAAAATGTAAATAAATTACTTAAATAATTAAGAAGTATAAAATAATATAAATAATTTAGTATAACCCATTTAAAGAATTAAAGTGGATACTTTGAAATGAACTCAAATTAAAATGGACTCAAATAATACAAATAATGTCTTTTTTTATGGTAACTCTTTTCACTCTCAGGGTCCTAATTCACCATGCTAAAAAGTCACAAAAGTGTATGGATTCTGAGATGCATTTCCAAACGCAACTAAATTATACATCTCTAATGCTTTCTTGAGTGAGCCACCCCATGTTGCTCAAAAATATTTTTGAAGATGCATCTTTGTAATAACCCTTAATTTAAAAGTTAGTGCTTTTGCGCTCATTGAGTTTTACGGAGATGCATCTATGGACGAGCTTAATTAATATACCTCGCGACAGAACCTTCCCCTTTCTTTCTTCATTTGTTACATTTTCCAAAACACTTCAACTTCAGAGCTCGTGAGCAAGAACCAACAAGACCATTTTTCAAGCTTCAAGACAACTTCAATTGCATTGTAATCAACCATAATAGATTCTTTTCACTCCATTTAAGCTTTCGCATAACAACTATTATAGTGTAATATTTGTGAAAGTCCTCAAATAGGGGCGACACTGGGGTTCTCGCCCCATGAAGTGACGTTAGGCGCCACCTCTGAAGTAGGGGCTCGAAACCAAAGAATTGTCCACTCTTTTAGTGACATAACTAATGAACTCTCTTGAAGCACATGAGCAAAAAATGTATATGCATAAAGAAGATACACTTGAAAATGTCTTCTAGTCAAAGCTTAAATTTCAACACCAAAATAAAGAAAATGAAGGAAAGAAAAATTATGGAGAAACTTCTAGAAGAAGAGAAGTAGAAGTTTTGAGAAATTTCCATAAGATCAAACCAGATAAAACTTCTCCATGCAATATCTGCAAAAGATTAGGACGGATAGAGAAAAATTGTTTGTACAATAATATGCCAAAAATGCAACCATTCCCAGAAGTTCAGGCACATAGAGAAAAATTATCGCAACAAAAATAGGCATCAAGCTAATATTACATAGGAGCATGATCAAGAACAATGTACGTTCTATGCCACTCAAGACTCAGTTAGAGAAAAAGGAGGAATGAGGTAATTGAATAGTGGTTGCAACAATCACATGGCCAGGATGAGACTATTTTCAAAAGCATTGACGAGTCTGTCAATGTCAAACTTCAATTGGGAAATGACAATGTTGTAGAATCAGAAGGAAAATGAATTATCATGGTGGGAACATATAAATGTACACAAATCATTCATTATGTCTTACTAGTTCCCAGTCTAAAAGAAAATTTTCTAAGCATTGGCCAAATGATGGAGAGAGGCTACACATTTTACTTTGAAGGAGGTGTATGCAAAATCTTAGACAACACAAATAAAAGGGTCGAGATAACCCAAGTGAAGATTAGAATAGAAAAAGAATATTCCCTCTAAATTTGAAATATGCAACTAACATTTCCATGAAGGTACAAGTTAATGATTCGTGGCTTTGACATCGAAGATTTGGCCAATTTAACATACATGCCTTAAAGTTGTTACATGAGAAGAACATGATGAGAGATCTTCCAAGCATAAAGAAGAATAATGAAGTGTGTGAAGGGTGTATCCTCGGTAAGCAACATCGAATTCTATTCTCAACAGGCAGAGCATGGAGAGTGAAAGACCTGTTAGAGCTGATACATATTGGCGTCTCTGGATTGATGATGATGCCATCACATGAGAACAACAAGTACTTCATACTCTTCATTGGTGACTTCTATGGAATGACATGGGTCTATTTCCTAAAAGAAAAACCAAAAGTCTTTGGAGTATTCAAAAAGTTCAAGACCCTTGTTGAAAATGAAAGTGGAAAACAAATAAAAATACTAAGAAGTGATCACGACAAAGAGTACACCTACCACAAGTTTGACAAATTTTTGAGGATGAAGGCATAAAGCGGAAACTTATAGTCTCATGTTCTCCTTAAAAAAATGGCGTGTCTGGAAAAAAAAATTGCACAGTTATGGAGATGGCTAGATCAATGCTTAAGGAGAAGGGACTGCCTAACACATTCAGGGCTGAAGCAGTCTACATTGTTGTTTACATACTCAACGGATGTCTAACCAAGGCAATGCATAATAAGACTCTAATTGAGGCTTGGAATAGGAAGAAGCCATCAACAAAGCACCTAATGGTCTTTAAATCTATCTTCTACATTCACATTTCAAACATGAAAAGTCATAAGCTTGAACAAGATTATTTGAGGTATCTTTCTGGGGTATATCACAATCTTTATGGGTTATCGTGTCTACAACTTGCAAACTAAGAAACTCATCACCAGTCAAGAGGTTGAAATTGATGAGAATTCTTCTTGGAATTGTGATGAAGAAAAAATGGAGAAGAACATCCTTATACCAGCTCAACTACCTCAAGAAAAAGCTTAGGAAGAAGACCTAGGTGAACCTCCTTCACCTCCACCACAACAACAAGAACAAGAACTATCATCACCATAGTCTTCACCAAGACGCTTAATATCTTTGGTGAAAATATATTAAACATGAATTTGGCCATGCTTGAATCTGGAAGCTTTAAAGAATCATTAAAGCAAGAAATATGGGTCAAGGAAATGGGAAAAGAGATAAAGATGGTTGAGAAAAATAACACATGGGAGTTATTAAATCGTCCCCATGGAAAAGATATCATTGGGGTTAAGTGTGTCTATAAAACAAAGCTCAACTCTGATGGCACCATACAGAAACACAAAGCAAAGCTAGTAGCTAAGGGTTACTCACAGCAACCCCGGATTGACTACAATGAGACATTTGCATCAGTAGCTCGTCTTGATACAATAAGAGCTCGAATAACTCTTACGGCATAAAAAGGATGAAGTATCCATTAACTAGATGTCAAATATGCATTCCTCAATGGCGTACTTGAAGAAGATATCTATGTGGAACAACCACAAGGATTTGTGTTTGGGGGCAAAGAAAGCAAAGTGTTAAGACTAAAAAAACACTATATGATCTTAAGCAAGCACCTCAAGCATGGTATAACAGAATCTATCAATATTTCATTGATCTAGGATTCAGAAGGAGCAAGAGCGAGTCTACACTATACATCAAGTTTCAAAGTTAGTATAATCTCTTACTCTCTCTATATATGTAGATGGTCTTATCTACACGAGAAACAATACTAAGATGATAATGGAGTTCAATGATGACATGATGAAGACCTTTGAGATGATTGACCTTGGTTTGATGGGTTACTTCCTCGGTATCGGAGTAAGTCATAGAAATGACAGTATATTCATCTCGCAAAAGAAATACACATAAGGCTTACTTAAGAAATTCAAGATGTATGATTACAAACTTGTCGTTACTCCAGTCGTAACAAATGGTAAACTATAGAAGAATGATGGAGCACCAGAAGCTGATGCATCCAAATATAGAAGTCTAATTGGAAGCCTCATATATTTGATAACTACACAGCCAAACATAATGTATGCTACAAGTCTTCTATCAAGATTAAGTCAAATACACTTTGGAGTAGGAAAAAGAATTTTGAGGTATCTACAAGAAACAAAAAAGTTCAGTATATGGTACACTGTCGAAATCAACTCAAGATTACTTGGCTACATCGACATGAAGAGCACCTCTAACTATGCTTTCTCACTCGGATCAGGAATTTTCTCTTAGGCATCAAAGAAACAAGCTACGGTTGCACAGTTAACATTAGAAGCAGAGTACGTGGAAATTGATGAAGGAACGAGTCAAGCTATATCGCTTTGCAGGATACTTGAAGACATAAGAGAAAAACAAGACGAGTCCACTACAGTCAGCTGTGGCAACAAATCGACAATTGCAATGACGAAGAATCCAGTGCATCATAGTAGGACAAAACACATAACAATCAAGTATCACTTTATCAGAGAAGTTGAAGCCACTAAAGAGATCAAACTCGACTACAGTAGGACAAAACATCAAATTGCAGACATATTCACGAAGGCGTTATCGAGACCAAGATTTCAAGAACTAGGAGCTATGCTTGGAGTCACACGAGTTTGCATCAAGTAAGAATGTTGAAATCGCTACAAATTTCTAGAATATTCTTAAATATAATGCTTATGAAAATGATAGAAGAACCTAGAACTATTATGATACTAATCAATCATAAAACATCTAAAAAGAACTAAAATAACGTAAAAACATTCACCACCGTTGAGAGGTTGGTGACTAACCTATAAATAAACAATTAGTGCTTTACAATTCATTATCCAAGAAACCAATATCATAGCTTTCTTTCCAAATAATTTTTTAAAACTATCTTATATCAACTATCTACTATTCAAATATCATATATCCCTTTTCCAAAAATTGGCCCAAATTCAAAATACTCAATTTAGGCAGGCACATAGTCACTAATAAACGTATTTCTTCCATCTTTACACGAGATACAATTGCACCTTTTTCTTGAATTTGCACTTTCTATCATTCTCCAAAAGACATGTTGCTATTTACCTTCTCATTAAGCTCTGCAAATTTCTCCTTACATCTACAATGCACCCAAGTACCACGAACTATTAGCAACAAAGTTGACTTTTCATCTTTATTAACAAACGTTTCAGGCCTTCAGAACAAGATAGTCTATAGAACTGGAATATAAAAACAATACTTTCAGGCAAAGGTTGCATGCAAACAAACAATTATTATCATTATTATTATCATATTGTAATAGGAGAATGAGTTATAGAAGTAAGCTAGGAGGAACAATTTTATGAAAACTCACATATAACAGAACACTGCCTTACTATATTCTGCCTACATGGTGTACGTAGACACTGATATAGTTAAGTTCATTACATTACAATACATAACATAATAACATGCTAGTAGTATATATTATAAAGCTTTATCATCATCATCATCATCATCATGGTAACCATCCACCCATATAGTTATTCATGCTTGGCCCTGCTGTCACCACTGACCCTGGATCACCCTGATGATATCCAATTTGTAAAGTTGGTTCACACTCAATCGGTTGAACTTGAAATAGTTCATCACCCTGTGCATGACCTTGATGATGACGTCCGTATCCCATATCTTCAGCACTCAGATTCAGTTGGAGTGAATTTATTTGATACCCCTCCATCTGACAAAAAAACAAACATCACTAACTAAATCAAACTTTACGTAGCAAAAGAGGTAGGTTCAAATGTTTGTTACCCTTTGCCTGAGAGCTCTGTTTGCCTCACATAGCAAGTGTTCCTTCACAAATGAATCAAACATGTGAGCATGAAATGAGGAGTAACTTGAGGAAGAAGAAAGCAAACATTTATGAAGATTGTTGTTCTCATACCTTACGTTGAAGATCTCCGAGCTGATCCAGCATGAATTGGGTCTATAGAAAAAACAGTTACACGAAAACTTGCTAAGCTAGCACATATACTGATTTAAAAAACGTTGAAATAAGAAAGGTTTGTGAAAGTTGAGTACCCTTGTGGATCTGATTTGCTTCAAGGAAGAATCTAGCTGCCTTTCAAGAGTTTCAAGATCTTTGCTGCTTAGAGGGCCAAGATCTTCTCCCATAAGGTTCCTAATTAAATGAGAGCATGAGTCAAATACTACATTATTGCGACTTATATAACATACCTGTATTCTATAATCATGTATTTATAGGTATATATGATCGAGTACCTCTGAGAGCGTTGTAGAGACTCATAACGTGCCTTCAGCTTCAAGTATTCCTGTTGACTGCTTAATTCCTACAGTTATAGTAGCAAAACTATTGCATGTTAGCTTTGTTTGGAAAAACATTCATGGACTATTCCAAAAGTCAAGCAAGGTACACCATGAAAAACTAGAAGCAAAATTAATAATTTGAGTGTTTCATGAAAAATGGATAGCTAATCTGAATTTAAATCTAAAAAGTTAGAGACATGCTGCATTCGAGGTAGAAGAATTGGGACGGAAATATGCTTCAACAATGTTTGATGTGCTCGATACACTATTTCAATGTTCTATTCACAACGAACGCGTCTAGAAGACAGACGAACGCAATGTGTATACTGACTGTTCTACTTATAGATTCTTCCTTGACAAACTAACAAACAATGATCAACTAAAGGCGGACGAGAACTGCAGATGATATGCAAGTTTCTAGTACTGACAAAGGTGAAGAATTTTGTATGGAGACTTGCCCAGATTGTTTACCAACTCAAACTAGACTAAATGATAGTGTGTTAATGTTGACAATCATTGTCAGCGGTGCAACGGAGTTCAGGATACAACAAACAAATTCTACTGTTATGCAATAAGAGTCATCAGACCTGCCACGATTTAAATTTGTGGCATGTTAATGCGGCTCATCATCGGCACGAAAACATTGGTAATGCTGAAGATGGATGTTTACTTAGGAAATGACAAGATGCTCGTCAAGAATTGGGGGAGGCTAAGCTGAGATAGCACCAACACTAACACAAACATACCTAAAAATCCGTAAAAACGACATAGTTGACATAGTACAAGGTTAAAACTTTGGCCTTTTGCAAAATAACGAGGGCGGGGGGCATGCGTTCTGCGAAAAAATGTGGCCAAAATAGATATGTCCGACAGACCGGTCCGTTTTGCCACGTAGCAACTTACTTAGCAACGACCTCTTCACAGATTCATGCAGAACAAAATTGGAATTGGTATAAGTTTAAGGGACAAACAAACATATTTAAGGATGCTAAAACACTAGGATTTGAAGTTCATGTAGATGTCAAAATTTTACCTTTTTTTCCAACAACTTTTAGTCTAGTTTTCTAGGAGAAAGGATAACATGGTTGTTCATAATTTTACTAGGGGTATCCTTTTAGAATGTCAATTCTCATCTTTATTTTGACCATTGCATTCACCATTTAATTTTAATTAAATTAAATTGTTTTCCACTGTAAAAAAACAAATCACAAATATTCACATGTGTGACTTTAAAAATAATTATGATTAATATAAATGGATTAAATCATTTCTTTTTATGAATTCAATTTTTTAATGACAAAAAATGGGGTCGTAGTTAGTTTTAGTTTAGGGTAAAACATAAACTCTTAAACTTATTATCACTTAACTCTATCTATAAACTGACATTCCCTCTCTTCTCTTAGCAATTGCTTATAACTTATTCTTACAAAAACCTTACCATATGAAAAACTAACACAAATTGTAAAATTGGGAATAAAAAGGTGACTTGGGTGTTTGAAGGAGAACGAAGAACATGATTTCAACACTTTCAAATAACATATAACAAAAACCACTAATATTAGTCTTTCAAAAAACATGATTTGACAAAATAGTGTTTTATAACTCAGCAAGCTAAACAAAAGCAAAAACAAAAGAAATTGAATGTCACAAAAAAAGAAGAAAATACACAAGAATACTTAGTTAAATAGAGTGAGTTAGAGTATTCACCAATACCAAAGCCTCCTTTGATGTCACATTACCCTCAGGTGCTCCATAGTTGCACTTCTGATACCTCTCAAGCGTTTTCAGCATGCTGCATGTTTACATTCAAATAAATCATATGCATCACAAATGAAACTGTTGGATAATAAGTGAAATAGGTAGATCTATGGAACATAGCTTTGTTTTTGGTTTTGCCTCACAATGAGATCTCAAAGATCTTAAGATGTTCTCCAAAAAGTTATGTTAACCAGAAAAATAAACGGTTGAGTTGAGTTGAAGTGAAAAGAAACAAGAGAAGAAAGAAGAAAAGAAGCAAAAGAAAACCCTAGCTAGGCCCAAAGATGTAAATGTGAGAAAGTGTTAGCTTGAATGAGAGAAAAAGGAGACATGGATTAGGTTGTCTGAGTGATTCTAAAGGCAAAAGCAGACACAGTACCAATAATTTAATGATGTTTATGTTCCCAACACCAAATTGCACTGAAATGAAACCTGACCTAGACCCCAAATTGGTTTATGGAAAAACTTTTGAACCAGATCTGCTTGAAACACAAATGAAGCAAAACCAGAAAGTTTTGGATTGATGTGTTGATACCTAAAAGAGGGAAAGAAAGAGAAAACCAAAGGATTGTATCAAAAACAAAATTAAAAAACAAACACACCCATTTACAATACAACAGTGTTCTTTCTTTCCCATGTTGTTTTTCTTTATCTAATGTTTTATATTATAAAATATACATGTTTTGTTTCTTTTGGTTTATTGTGTTTCCAGTTGCAGATCTAACACCAATCCTATCACAGAAATACTCAACCTGCTATAAACGCCGAGACATTCACACAAACGGAAAGAAAAAGAAAGAAAAAAAACTCAAAACAGTGAAAAAAGAAAATCAACTTTTTCAAATTTAAAATATAAAATATCAAACAGAAAAATAGATAAACAAATTCATAAGCTAGAAAAAGGTAGCTTCTACTCTTCAATCACTCAAAACAGAAAAAAAAAATTTAAAAAATTATTATTATTGTTATTAATTATTTGCATTTGAATGATTATAATAGTATATGATATATATATTTATACTACCTTGAAGTGCTGCAAAACTCATAGAGTTTTCCTCTATTGGAGAAGACAATAAGAGCAACCTCAGCATCACAAAGAACAGAAAGCTCATAAGCTTTTTTCAAAAGACCATTTCTTCGTTTCGCAAAGGTAACTTGTCTGTTGATCTTGTTCTCAATTCTCTTCAGTTCCACTCTTCCTCTTCCCATCTTTCTCTCTCTCTAATTTTTTTCTTCTTCTTCTCTTACAGTGACAAATATTAAACCTGACAATTATATTTCAGTATTTAATAATTAATATTTTATAGAAAACTCTCTCTCTCTCTCTAGGTTATCAAGTTGATGGTGAGAGGTACGTGTATTAAGAATGTGAGCAAAACCATCGTTATCAAACAAAGCCCTAATGAGAGAGATAATGGTAATGGTTTTCTCTCTCTACCTGTCGTTTTCTTTCATACACTATAGCCTGTGCTTTGTTGAACTAAGCATATACAAATGATAGAGACATGTTTTCATTTAATTTAAATTATGATGTGAGGAATTAAATTAAATTAATTAAAAGCAGTTTTGGGTTACACGTAAAGTGAACCTAATAACCGTAGGATTTAGGGAGATGGGTTTGAAAAGTGATGGAAAAAGTGAGATTGATCTGACGGTGGAGAAAGAAGAAAAATTGGAAGAAACCTTAAAATGAGTGGAGGGGACTGTTAATCATTTGACTTGACTTAGGATGGGTGGTAATAATCACAAGATGACACGTGTCGATAGATTAAGGGGTGAAGGAGGGGTGTTGTGTTTATATCCACCTGATATTTTTGGGTTTGGGCAATCATGTGAACTAACCTTAAGAAGTTGAACCCTCATAGTCGTAGGTGGTTCGTACTCAGTATATGCTATACACATTGTATTGACCTAACTACTCTTGTTCTTTCCTAAAGGTTACTCTTTTTTTGGTTTATTTATGCTTATATTTATTTTTTAATCACAAACAAACTATTATATAAAAAATTTAAATAATGCTTTAGTTCTATTTTTTTTATATTAAATTTTAGATTTTCATCCCTTGTTTGTAAATATGAAATTTTAGTCATTTTTTTATTAGTTTTTGGATTTTGGTTATGTTTTTTTTAAATAGCAACGGAGAACTACATAATATCCTGTCACAAGTTCAAACCATATTTCAGAATGAAGACATCTTGAATCAAGAGACAATAGTTCAACCTTGGCTACAAGAAAATTTGTGGGAAAAAATTGGTTTTGAAGACTAAGGGCAAAGATTAATTAGTATGTACATGGAAATAAAAATAAGTCCTTGGAAAAAATTTGTATTAACAATATAAACTTATAGCAATGGAAAATTTTCAAATTCAAAATTATCTCCATAATTATCGGAGAAGGCTTGCTTTCATCACTCTGAAGGAGAAGAACGATCCAAAACGCAGCGGAATTTAAAATTTCTCCTTTAGTGATCCTTACGAATGAGCATGATCAGTGATAGAATCGTTACCTATTGTGGCGATTGTAACCTTTGATGCAGATCTACGGAGCGATCACGAACGTTGAACGATGACAACGCCTCTACTCGGTCCACACGAACGGATTCCTTCAATCTCAGTGCTAACTGCTACGAATGAAGGCTTTGAGTAAGAGAGATAGAGAGAAACGAAATTGCAACTGTACAAATGCTTCTACACAAGGGTTCTATTTATAGAACCACTTGTCTGGGCTGCAAGCTAAAAAGCCCACTCAAGTGTATGTGACTCATATCTTATAATATGCCAAAATCATCTAAGTGCGTGGTACCTTACCATATTTCGTATTCTACTTAAGTACACCGTACATTACGATGTTCTACAATTCACTTAAGTGCACTGTACATTACGGTATTCCTTAGTTACTCTATCTCTCATCAATCTGTCCTTTGTGTGTGACCCTGTAGGTTTCCGCGGCATTGGCAATTATATTAAATCACGTATTTAACATAATAAATAGTGAGCGGTATCTAGCAACACATCACTGTTACCCAAGACACGAAAATATCATGTGATCTGACAAATCCTTCTGTGATAATACTTATGTGTACAATTACCCTTTTGCCTTATGTCTATATTGAACACAAGGCATAGACCGTGTCATCCTTGTCCAGTTCAATATTGGGCCCATAGACATTTATCATGTTACGCAGGATGGACAAATTCCATCTAGGTCACTCATGTCCCTTAGCATGCTTCGTGGAGTACCCATCAACTGTCTTTATGGTCATCTAGTTACAAATAATGTTTGATCAGCAATAAGGCACTCGACTCTACATCTAGGGTCCATAGTGGTTTCAGGTCGAAGGGTGGTATACACCATTATCACCATGAGAATAACTTATGACACTTTGCATAATATTCTATATAGTATTCTCATAACGGGTCAATCCAGTATAAATATTACTCGTAATATTCATACCTATGTTTAAGACTTGATAACTCCTTATCCATGATCCATGAGATGTGATCATCAGTCTATATACATAATAGTCTTAATGCTTTAATGTTATCCTACTTCACAATAAAGCTCGACTATGGATACTTTAAGAATAGTGTCCTTATATTTAATGTGATCTCATGATTAAGTCACATTTGATACATTAAACGGACATCTATTCTAGGGACTTTATTAGACAAACATAATAAAGAAAAAGCCTTTTATTATTAATAAATAATTCGATACAAGTACCAAAAGTATTGGCCTCTAGAGCTTACACTAACACACTCCTATCGTTATTTCCAAAGAGAAAAAAAAGGGTTCATTCGCGGCAAAAGCCTTAAGGATTGCATCTTTCTTGCATTTGGAACCAACAAATCTAATGAGGGAACCTTGCCTTAAAAAATTGATATTACAAACGCTTTTGATACATTAGAATGGTCCTTCCTAGGGAAAGTCCTATAAGATTTTAGCTTTAATGATCTCTTCTATAATTAGATTAACATTGTATCAAAAGTATAGGTGTGTGTGATATTTCTACAAGGTAGGGGATTCTCACAGACTTAGCATGTTTATAATAGTATAGGGTGGTTAGGACTTTCATGCCTTGTTTGTAAATATGAAATTTTAGTCATTTTTTATTAGTTTTTGGATTTTGGTTATGTTTTTTTTTTAAAATAGCAAGGGAGAACTACATAATATCATGTCACAAGTTCAAACCACATTTCAGAATGAAGACATCTTGAATCAAGACACAATAGCTCAACCTTGGCTAGAAGAAAATTTGTGGGAAAAAAATTGGTTTTGGAGAGTAAGGGAAAAGATTAATTGGTATGTACATGGAAATAAAAACAACTCCTTGGAAAAAATTTGTATAACAATATAAACTTATAGCAATGGAAAATTTTCAAATTCAAAATTATCTCCATGATTATTGCAAGATGGTTTGCTTTCATCATTCCTATCGTTATTTCCAAAGAGAAAAAAAGGGGTTCATTCGCGGAAAAAGCCTTAAGAGACTTAATCTCAAGCGAAGTTATATAGAGCCTAGATGATAAGACCAACTAAGTTTTGAGTTCTCAAGCGAAGTTATACAGAGCCTAGATGATAAGACCTATGAGTCCCTTAGGCAAGGCGCTGGAACTCCCGAGTGGGACTTCTATCAAACCTTGAGACAAACCTTTAGATTAAGTCTCTTAGACAAGACTTTAGTCGTGCCTCTTATGCGAGACTGGTTATTGGACCCCGCCCTAGGAAACTTTAAGCACTCGAGATTAGAAGTTTAGATAGCCTGTACAATGGGCACTTAGTCCCACAAGCCATTTATATGGAGCTCGGCTAATGAGACTTGTGAGTCCCTCAAGCGAGGGGTTGGACCTCTCGAACGAGATTTCTATCAAGCCCTAAGATAAGACTTTAGACTAAGTCTCTAAGACAATAATTTAGTCCCGCATCTTGGGCGAGATTGGTATATTAGACCCTGCCCGAGGATTTAAGTCCTCCAGGCGAGGAGCTTAGATAGCATGTATGATGGGAACTCTTAGTCCCATAGACAAAGTAATATGGAGTCCGACTAATGAGACTTGTGATCCCTTTAGGCAAGGCAATAGACCTCTCGGGCGAGACTTATATCAAGACCTCAAACAAGACTTTATACTAAGTCTCTTAGGCTAGACTTCTAGTCTCACCTCTTATGCCAGATTGGTATGTATGACCTCGCCCGAGGAAACTCTCAGTCCCCCCATGTAAGAAATTTAGATAGCTTATATGATGAGAACTCTTAGTCCCACAGGAAAAGTTATATGAAGCTCGAATGATGAGATCTGTGAGTCCCTCAGGCGAGACGTTGGTCCTCTCGAGCGAGACTTCTATCAAGCCCGCATACAAGACTTTAGACTAACCACTTTCAAATGGCAACCCTGTCAAAAAAGGTGATGTTAACCCATATTTGCCCTCGTTCACCCCTAAGGAAACTAGGAGATATCACATTTGCAGCAAGCATCTGCCTTGCGTATTTCCTTCTGGGGGAGCTGGAACTTCCTTCACCAGTGAAACCCTCTACTATGGTGTTTGCATCAGAGGGTAGAGTTATTTTGATCATCCTTAAAAGGAAGGAATTATAATGGAAGAGGGGTGTCCAAGTTAGTTTTACCAGGACGGGACCCCACAGTGGGCGCCACTGTAGTGGTTAAAGAGTACAAGTGTGTGTGGTATCCATATAATGGTAGGGTATAGTCAAATGCCTTAATAGGTTTATAACAGTTTATGGTGGTTAGGACTTGCCTGCGTCAGTGAGAGTCTCTGTATGGTGGTATTATGGCATTTACAGTGGTTTTAGAGGGCTAGCTCACGTAAGGTGAATGGCTCTGTATGTAAGTGTTATGCTTAGGATATGAATGATATGTGTAAGTTATGATATGTCCCTTCTTCTGTTAGAGGGAGAAGTATTTAATAGGCCTTTAGGCCTAGGATTTCCTTGTGAAAGATCATCGTCCACTCAGTCAATGATGGATCGTTGAATCTCTATTTCTCAGGGAGATGTGGATCAGCTACTGACTCTGACTTCTCTCTGAACAAGAAACATATTTTCCCATATTTCCCATAATGGGCGAATGAAAGCTACTTGGGGCGAGGTGATACCTCTTAGAAGGCGACACATGGTCGCCGGCCCTCCTGGGGGCTATAAAGTTCCCACCCTTGTTAGGTCTTTGACAAATATAACACTACAAACACCATCTTGCATTCTACAACTTTGTCAATATAAGTGAATGGAAGTCATCATGGTTACTTAAAATGTAACAAGGGGTGACCCCCTTATATCCTTTTATACTTTTTAGCCAAAGATATCCTCAATATGTGTATATCTGGACCACCAAAACCATCATGACCCCTTATTTCTACATGTATGTTGATACCATCATGGTCCATTGCAACGGTAAAATTGATGGTCTCAATGCTCTAATACATATTTTCACTATATATTCTCTAGCTTCAAGACAGTGTATTAGTGATAATAAATCAATTCTTTTCTCTAAATCAATCTCTTATTATAGGCTTAACAATATGGCTAACTCAATTAGTTTTAAAGTTGATACCCTTCCATCCCACAACTCGGGAGTTCAAATTTTTGAGGGTAGGCAAAAAAATATTCATTGACAACCTATTACAGACAACGTTAATCCAAAACTTCCAGCTTGCAAACATTCTCTGTTGTCAATTCTAAGCATAGTTTAACTTGTTAAATTAGTCATCCAATGAATAATTACTCACAACATCACTATCTATTAAAAAAACTCTTTGTTCAGAGACACAGAAAATGGATCACTAATTTCATATGGAGTAATGAGGTCCTAAAGAGGAAACCTACCATTGTGGTTTGGGAAAAAATGTTGGTCTATGTGCTTGCAGGTATGACTGTCAGTTGGTTTTGATGATGACAACTAATGAAACAACTTTGAAGATAACATCTCCATAAGTCAAACATCTTTGGGATATTGAAATTTATTTGTGACATATGAAATTGATTTCAGATGTCAAGTAAAGCTTTTGATGAGGACACCTAAACATGAAGATATCTCAAGTATCATAAGTTAGACAATTTAACAAGTTGATGAATTAAGCAATGGATTTTGAGGATATAAAGTTGTCAAAGTGTCAAAACCCGTCTAATCCTTCTCTTAGCATCTAAAAGTGACGAGTCAAAATTTTAAAGGACAAGAGTAAGTCTTGAAGTACTGAGGCAATCATACAGACATAATTTTTTTCAAAAGCCTCTCTTATTTCATAAGACTCTTGAAAACCTATCAAGGCTTGTATGGAATTGGATAAGAATTATTTTTAGTCAACCGGGGAAGTTTTATATTACCTAATCGATTTAGGGCTTGGTCCAATCGATTTAGAAAGGTGAATGCCTTATTAATCGATTAAAAAATCTTTTAATAAATTAAACCATATATTCATTTTAGGGATTCCTTTTTGGATTAAGGTTTCCATATTTTGAAAGTTTTTAATCGATTACCAGCTAGCGTTAACAGATTAAATCATTAAAATGATCCATGGATCATTTCTTTCTTTGAGCCAAAAAATTTCCAATAAAAATGAGGCTTATCCTTATTTCACTTTACATTGAATTTGTTGAATATAAATCATTTTATCCTTGTTCTACTATCTTTATTCTAAAAATCACTTTTTCACAAGAATTACCATAGTGTAAAAGACCGAAAAGCCAATGTGAGAGTTTTTGTTGTAATCAATGTTGAGCTTTAATATGTTGTATCTAAGAGTGTGACTCTCTCGTGGAGTTATTTTTTATGGACTTAATGGGTTACAAGTTAAACCTGATAAAAGCTTGATTGTAGGTTCTTGAGTTTGACGTGTGCAAAACCTCTGTTTGTAGGTTCTTGAGTTTGACCAATGTAAAAGCTTTATTTGAAGGTTCTTGAGATAAGTCCGTGTGAAATCTATTCATGTTGGTTCTTGAGTTTAGCCAGTGAAAAGCTCGATCTCTTTGTCGTTAAAGATTCGTGGAAAAATCCTGTAAAAAATCTCAAGTATGATTTTAGTGGAACTCTCAAGAAAAAACTCTTGGGAATAGAAGTAGCCCAAGTGATTAGGCTAAACTTGTATCAACATATAAATATAACTCAACACTTGAAAAGAAAATTGATAATTCATGATACAATATTTGGAACATTTGAAAAAGAAGAAAAACTCTCAGAGCACACACAATTAAAAACACAAAGAGTCAAGTGAACTTTATTTTAAATATTTTTTCCATATAGTATATTAAGTGTATTTTGCAAATTGCATATTCTCTCTTTTGATTAACATCTTGAAAACACCAAGATCTTTTTGTTCTAAATATGTAATTTCTACAAAAACTATGTGAACACCGTGATCTTTGAAAAGGAAGATGCCTGGTTGAAATTAATATCATTATTAACGGGAGAATTAGATAATGGAAACCCAAATCCTAGAAACCCTAATATTGTTCATCGTCATCCCAAAATAGAATCTTAAGCAGTTCTATTTTCAGTTCTTCTATGGAACCATTTCATATTCCTTGGGCTTGTCTAGCTTCAAAACCAGAAATAAATCAAATCAACAACCATTCTAAAACATAAAATCCACCAAAAATATTTGCTCAAGAGCTGAATGGAGTTTGCGACATTCCTAACTCTCAGTTACCTCAACATGTTTTGAACGTATTTCAATCACCATCCCAAAAGAAGAATACTTAGCAAGAGTGGAGGACTACAAACACAATCTCCATATAGAAGGATCATATGGCCAAGATGAGCGAAGTCGCTTACAACGATAAACCTTCACACCAAACTCACCTCTCTTTGGAAGAATTTGTGTAAGTGTTATGCCATCTCGCTGGGAAAAGGATTCTTTGAATTTACTTTTTTGTCTCTAGAAGATGTGCGCAAAGTTAGAGATTCGAACTCTTGGGATTTCTCCCTAGTTTTGTTAAAGCTTTTCCATTGGACTAAATATTTTACATCGAGTATTCAACAGAACAACCCAACCCAAGTTTGGATTCATTTTTAGGGACTAGCTCATAAATACATGTATCCTAAAATTTTGTTTGTTATTGCTAATAGCATAGAAACTCCCATTTATTCAGATATAGCCTCCACAATATAAATGATTGATAAAACTTTTGGTAATTTTGTTAGGATTTTAGTAGATATGGATGCTTCTTATGAAATCTAGTACAAAATTCTAGTGGAGAGGCAGAGCTTTCCCTTTCACTGAATTAGAATATGAAAATCTTCCCCGTTTTTACACTTACTACAAAAAAACAAGACATTCTCTAGATATTTGTGTAGATGCATGTCCCTAATACATTCAGGGGGAGTACCCCAAATGCGATTATTTTGTTGCTTGTCTTATCACTTTCATTTTTATTTACCTTCGATTATTGAGTTTCCTTCATGATTTCACCTCTCTGGATAAAGTTTTGAAATGATTCATTTTCTAGCATGATTTGAATCAGGCAATTTTGGGTCACCTATGCTTGAATTGATTCAGACCAGACTTTACACCTGATTCAAATTAGAAAGTTTTCTCACATTTTTCATTTGGCTCTGCTTGAATTGATTCTAATCATAATTACCTCACGATTCGAATCATGGGGTATTTGATTTGAATTATACATTGCTCTTGATTCGAATCAACTAAAAAATGGGCCAAAAATTTGTATTTGTTTTATTCCACTTCACTTGTTCTTTGACTCAAATTATGTATTTCTCTTCATTCTAATCTAACTAACTATTCCAACCATATTTTTTTGCTTAATCTCTAGCACATATAAAATCTTTTTGTCTTCATTTTTCATGCACCAAATAAAAAAACTCCACAACCATTTTTGTGTGATTATGTGAAAAATCAACACCCTCTATTTTGAAAGTTCGAAGCTCTTACAATGAAACTCTTACATCTTCAGCTTTAGTTTGATTCCAGATCTTGATAGCAAGAGATTTGTAATTGATTGAAGAAGGCATGGTCTTGAAACTAATCGTTCTTGAATAATTGGTTGAGATTTCCAAGTAGCTTGCAAGATTAAGGCTGTTTCCATTGGTGCTGACAAATTATAGTGAAAAGAATGAGGTTCTTCTCTCCATATTTCATATGTAGTGACTGTGTGGAAGACTACGGATAAGGCAGATTTCTTCTCAAATCTCCAGACAATTCATCTCTCAAGGAATCAGTATTATCAACGGGTTGATTACTACACATGAAAGCTTGGAGCAAAATGGTGATATTGGAAAGTTTAAGAAGTGTTAATCGAGTAAAGATTATGCATAAGAGTTTGGCATTACACTGTATACAAGTAAAGATACTGATAGGAGATTTTATATTTCCCAATATTATTGTGGATTGGTAGTTATATGAACTATTGCAAATATTTTTCAAATAAAATGGAACAATTTAGGTACCAATGGGAAAACATTGAAAAGTGTGCGTAGGCAAAGTGAGGACAAATGCCGAAGCACTATAAATCCTGGTGTTATCTCTCTCCCTTACTCTTACATTTAATTTTCGTAGGATTTGCATGATTTGGTATTTAATTTGTAGTGCAATTTATCATTTATTCAATTGATAGAAATTTATTACGTAAGCTTCTGTTTTGTTAGAATTAGTGCTTAATCTAGTTGCATTGGTGATTAAAATCTAAGAAACAATTGAGTTAGAATTTGTTGTAATTGAATTGTTGTATAATCACATCTTGTGACATATATAATTGAATCAATTGTATACCTTTGTATATCATAATGAAAACCATCCTTGGTATTTGTAGATTGATTTAGTTTTACTGTGATCAAGTTTCAAAATGTATAATTTTCATATTTTCGCTTCAAACCTTCCATACAGACTCTTGAAAAATCTATTATATTTAGTTTTTGAAAAAATGGTTGAATTTTTTAATAAAGGCCTATTCACCCCCCCCCCCCTCTAGACCGTTTTTCTACTTCCATATTCTGACCCAACAATTGGCATTAAGAACTGGTCTTTTAATTTTATCTAATCAACATCCAAAAGTTGTGAATATTGCAGACAATGACGATCCTAAATGAGCGTATAATAGAGCACTTATTTCAAAGGCAAAAATTCTACTTATTGTAAATCAAATATGTATGAATATTTATTCTCAACTGACAAAAATCAGTGGTGTGCCATCACCGAGGTACCATTTATTCCCAAGAACGTTAGCGACGTTGTTAAACATCCTAAGGATTGGACAAATGATGAGACCCAAAAGGCATCATATGATTTGAAAGCTAGGAACATACTTATCTCCAGTTTAAGCAGGGAAGTATTTTACTCAATTTCACATCATATCAGTGCTAAAGGTACGTAGGACACTCTCCAAACACTCTTTGAGAGAATGAATAATGTTAAGGATTCTAAAATTAATATGTTTATAGAGGAGTTTGAATTATTTCGTATGAAACCCGGAGAATCTGTGGATTCTATGTAAATAAGATTCCTCCACTTAATCAAAAAAATTACGCAACTTGGGCAAAACCTTTTCTAATAAAGATTGTACTAATAACATATTGTGATCTATGTGCAAGAAGTGGTAACCAAAGGTTACCACTATTAAGGAATCTAACGATATTAATACTTTAGATATTACAAAACTGTTTGGAAAGTTAGCCGAGCAAGAGTATAAGATGAAATAACTCGATGATCGTGAACTAAATTCAAAAAAGAAAGAGAAAGGGAAGGAATATAAACATGATATTTCTTTGAAAGTTTTGTCATCTAAAGGGAAGAATTCAAAGGGAGAAAGTGACAACTCTGATGAAAAATCTTCTAGAAAGAAAGTTATGGGTTTATTCGTTAGACGCTACAATATATACTTAAAGTGAAACAAGCTCAAGCATATCGAAAAATGACTAGTAAATTTTAGAAATACTCACCCGTCTAAAAATAACAAAATAAAAAGGATGATGATATCACGTGTTACGAGTGCGGAAAATCGGGACATTTTAGAACCACTTGTCCAAGTGTCACCAAACATCATAAAAATAAAGATAAGGAATTCTACAAGACAAAAGGAAAAAATTCCAAAGGTCGTAGAGCCTATTTTGTATGGGAAGAAAAGGATAAGATTTCCTCCTCTGATTCCTGTACAAGTTCCAAGGATGACTGTGCCAACTTATGTTTGATGGCACGTAAGAAAGGCGAAACTTCAAAGGTATATAATTATGTTTCCGATAATGAATATTCTTATAGTGAATTGTTGAAATCGTTCAATGATATGAATGTTGATTCCATGAATGCTTTTAATAAGATTTCTCTCCAAAAAAAATATT
The DNA here is from genome assembly GCF_024323335.1 of Lathyrus oleraceus. Taxonomy (NCBI): domain Eukaryota; kingdom Viridiplantae; phylum Streptophyta; class Magnoliopsida; order Fabales; family Fabaceae; genus Lathyrus; species Lathyrus oleraceus. The sequence goes on from NC_066583.1 coordinate 223,234,729, forward strand.
TTAAAACTTGAAGAGGAGATAAATAATTTTAATCGCGTTTTGGAAACTCTTAAGGAAGTGCATACATCTCTGGTTGATGAGTGTTATAATGTTTCAAATACTTTAGTTTAAAATATGGAAATAATGGAATGTGTTGAGTGTTAAATTTTAGATTTTGAATTGAAACTCTTAAAGGACAACTAACACATGCTACTTCACTATTTTGTACTTGTTTTAGTTCTTCGAGTGAAAGAGGGAAGGTTTTTAAGAAAAACCCTCGTGTCACTAGAAGAAATAGAAAAAACATTTCATATAAAGCCATTTGTAATAATATTATTGATAAGGTTCACCTTAAGAATCTTTGTCATGTTAGAAACATTCAAGTTCCCAGTGCAAAAATGGCATGGATTCCTAAGTTTACCTCAACTAACCCCAAAGTACCTAACTAAAATTGGGTACCTATTTCTATCTATTGATATTTTGTGCAGGAGTGTATAGGAATCTTAATGAATTCTCAAGACAAGTGAAGGAATATGTATCCAATCATATTTTATATCGTATTGTATTCTTTTTGTTGTATTAGTGTTGTTATTTGCTAATGTTACTTGTGCAGAAAGTTTAGTTCTAGATCATCGTAAGTGGTATGATCGTTCCATTCTCCTTTACCTTTGTTTACTTGAACTTAATTTACTCTAATTGTTTTCTTTGCATCGTAATCATTCAACTATTTTTCATATGCATCAAAATTATTTATCATTTGCATCAAAACTACTTTTCACTGCACCAGAGAAATGTTTTAGTTGCATTAAAATATTTTTTGTCAAATTTACCATGCATTAAACATTTTTCAGATTAAACTTTTTTGCAATAGAAGAATTTATTCATGTTGCATTTGATGAGTCCTCGCCTAAAAAAAAGGGGAAAGGCATTTGTTATAATATTTTAGAACTGATAACAGAGAAGTTGATCAACAAAGAAAGTTCCAAAGAGGATTTTGCTCCTTTGTCAAAGGATGAGGATAATAAGGAAGATAGAGAGGAAAGCTTACATGAGGATAATAAACAAGAGATCTCGAACCATCTGCCTCAAGATTGGACAATTGCAAAAGATCATCGTTAGATCAAATTCTAGTACACACCAAAAGAGGTAGTTTAAAAAGTGAGGCCATGGGTATAGAAGTATGGTGTGGACCTCAAATGTGCTTATTGAGAAAGATGAAAGAGGAATGGATTTTGAGATAACCAGACATAGAGGTATAATCGTATCCTTACTCTACTTAACTGTTAGTAGGCCAGGTATCATGTTTAGTGTGTGTGTGTGCTTGATATCAAGCATCACCTAAGGAATCCCACTTTAGATCGTAATATGTATTTTGAGGTAACTTAGTGGAACCTCTCATTACGGTATTTGATATCCTAAAAGTGGTGCTTATAACTTAGTAGTTTTTTTTTTATTTCGATTTTGCGGGATGCAAGTCGATTAGGAAAATCACTAGTGGTACATGTCACTTATTTGGATGTTGTTTAGTTTTTTGGCACAATAAGAAGTGGCATAATGTTTCTTTTTCTACCACCGAGGCTGAATATGTAGCCACTAGTAGTTATTGTGCACAAGTCTTATGGCTAAAGCAACAGTTACTAGATTATGATTTAAAACTTTTCTGCATTCTGATTAAATGCGATATTACTAATGCAATAAGCCTCATTAAGAATCTGGTACTTCATTCACGCACCAAGCACATTAAGACCCGACACCATTCTCTAAGAGATCGTGTGGAAAAATATGGTGTTTTTGAATACATTGACACTAAAAGTCAGCTTGATGACATTTTTACAAGATTTGTAGGAATTTCTGAGTCTTAGACTCTTCATGCTTTAAATAGAATGAGGATTTTATTTAGTTTCATTTGCTATATTTTGTTTTCAATAACACTATTTTATAGAAAATCATTGTTTTTACCGACTACATTGACATGTCTCTATAACTCTTGTATTCGGTATTATATAATTGTATGTGTTTGTTCTAGAGTTGTGCATTGGTTTGATTATCTCCTCCCTACCATACTCATTCATATATAGCATGCGTTTTTTGTTGTTTTTCTTTAAATTTAAGTCTTTTAAATATGTGTCGCTAATTATGTGCATTTGAGCATTTGCGTAATTGTTTGTATATTATTTGTGATTATTAATGCATTCCTTTACATAATAGTTTTGATCACTAAATTGTTTGTCGTTAAATGTTAGTTTTGCAATCTATTTGCATTTTGTTGCATGTAACATGTCTATCTCCGTGTTATATGAGATCTTTGTTGTTGTACATTCTTATTAACTATTTAGCTCATATGTTCATTTGTAATTATTGTTTATGGTTGGTTATTTGGTTTTTAGAAGTATTTCGATCTATCTCTATTTGATGTTGTCAAAGGGGGAGAAATTGTAATGTGAGTCTAGAATAGTTTTATTCGTATTATGTTGTGGTTTGTGTGCAATGTTTCAGTGGCAACATAAGCATTTTTTTTGCGTTTTACTCAAATTTGACTCAATTCCAAGTGAAGGCTTACCAAGCATCAAAAAGGGTGAGAATGTAATTACAATTCCCTAATACATTCAGGGGGAGTACCCCTAAATACGGTTATTTTGATGTTTATCTTATCACTTTCATTTTCATTTACTTTCGATTATTTAGTCTCCTTCATGATTGCACATCTCTGGATCAAGTTTTGAAATTATTCATTTGTAGCATGCATAAACCATTGGTTGGGTTTGAACTTGTTCATGATGCTTTTTGTCAAATTTCATGAATAAGTGAAATAAGAGCCATATACGTTGTTGATTCAAGTTACGTGAAAAGAAAAATCTCAAAGTGTTTTAAAATTTGTGAAAAATTGAGATTTTGTGTGTTTGATTGAATCAAGCACACATTCTGATTCAAATCACTTGGGGCAGAGGCAAACCAGAGATTTTCTAACACTCTGATTCAAATCAAAATTTACACATGATTCGAAACAGATAATTTTGTGTCACTTCTGCTTGAATTGATTTGATTCAGACTTTACACCTGAATCAAATCTGATTTTTTCTCACATTTTTAAGTTGGCTCTGCTTGAACTAATTCGAATCATAATTAACACTTGATTTGAGTCACGGGGTCTTTGATTCGAATTAGACATTTCTCTTTATTCAAATCAACTGAAAAATGGGTCAAAAATATTTTTTTTCTTTTATTCCACTTCATTTGTGCTTTGACTCCAACCATGTATTTCTCTTGATTTGAATCTAACTAAAATTTCAACCATATTTTGTTCTTAAAATATCAAGCAAGTATAAAACCTTTTTGTCATCATTTTTCATGTAAAGAATCAAAAAATACCAAACCATTTTCGTGTGATTTGTGAAAAATCAACACCCTCTCTTTTTGAAAGCTCAAAGCTCTTGCAATGACACTCTTACATCTTCAACTTCAGTTTGATTCCAGATCTTAAGAACAGGAGATTTGTAATTGATTGAAGGAGACGTTGTCTTGAAACTAATCGTTCTTAAAAAATTGGTTGAGATTTTAAGCTAGCTTGCAAGATTAAGGCTGTTGTCATTGTGCTGACAAATTCTAGTGAAAAGAAGGAGGTTCTTCTCTTCAGATTCCTTGGTAGTGCTTGTATGGAAGGCTACAAATAAGGAAGAGTTCTTCTTAAATATTCGGTTAATTCACCGCTCAAGGAATCATTAGGATTAAAGGGTTGATTGCTACACACGAAGGTTTGGATAAAATTGGTGATATTGGAAGATTCAAGGACTGTTAAACGAGTAAAGATTATGCATAAGTGTTTGGCTTTACGTTGTATATAAGTCAAGATCAAGATAGGAGATTATATATTTCTCAGCATTATTTTGGATTGGTGATTGTATGAATTCTTGCAAATATTTGTCAAATAAAAAGGAACATTGCATGTTCCAATAGGAAACCATTGAAGAGTGCACGTGGGAAAAGAGAGGACGAACACCAAAGCACTACAAATCCTGGTGTCATCTCTCTCTTTTCTCTTGCACTTAATTTTTTTATAGAATTTGTATGCTTAGGTATTTCAATTCAAGCGTAGTTTATAGTTTATTTAATTGGTAATGATTTATTAAGTAAGCTTAGATTTTATTAGATTTGGTGCCTAATCTAGCTGCATTGGTGATTAAAATCTGAGAAATAATTGAGGTTAGAATTCATTGTAATTGAATCGTTGAATAATCATAACTTGTGAAATATAAAATTGATTCAATTGTATACCTTTGTGTATCATCACGAAAACCATCATTGGTATTTGTAGATTGATTTAGTGTTACTGTGATCAAGTTTTTCTAAAAGTATAATTTTCATATTTTCGCTTCAAACCTATCCTGCGTACTTTTGAAAAATATATGATATTCAGTTTTTGAAAAAGTAGTTGAATTTTTTAATAAGGGCTCATTCACCCTCTCTATGTTGGGAAGAAACCAAACAAAGCATAGATAAACAATAAGAATGCAATCACAACATAAGAACATAACGTGGAAACTCCAAAACTGGAGAAAACACCACGATTATTGTCAATTGACAACCAGAGAATAACACTATGTGAAAATTGGTACAACACATAATATACGCTCAACTAACCCAGTCCCCTAATACACCTGCACCATCCAAAACAAATATTTAACTACATCTCACAGAACTCTAATACAAGAATATAAAAGAACAAAGAAAGTAAAATACAAGCTTAAAGTGTTTTTGACGGGTGCATCTTGGAATGAAGAACTTGAATCCTATATATAGCCTTGGACTCCATTTTCCTTCATAAAACTAAGCGATATGAGACTTCAAAGAACTTGTATCCTATATATAACCTTGGACTCTCTCTTCATTCACAAGACTAAGCGATGTGAGACTTCTTCAACATGTATATTTTCAACCAATCAACAACACTCTAGACCATTTTTATACTTCCATACTCTCGCCAAACAATTAGTATCAAGAGCTGGTCTTTTGATTGTATCTAATCTACATCCAAAAGTTGTGAATATGGCGGATGATGACGATCTTTGGGAAGCATATAATAAAGCACCTGTTTTTAAAGGTGAAATTATAATTATTGGAAAGCTAACATGTATGTACACTTATTATCAATTCAGAAAAATTTATGGTGTTCCACCATTTATTCCCAATGACGATGAAAATGTGTTAAACATCCTAAGGAAGAAACATATGATAGGACCAAAAAGGCTTCATATAATTTGAAATCTAGGAATATACTTATCTCCGCTTTATGTGCAAAAGTATTCTACTAAATTTTACATCATACAAGTGCTAAAGGTATGTGGGACATTCTTCAAACTCTCTTTGAAGGAATGAATGACGTCAAGGATTCTAAAGTCAATATGTTTATAGAGGAGTTTGAAATATTTTGTATGGAACTTGGAGAATCTGTGGATCTCATGCAAACTAGATTCCTCCACTTAATCAACAAATTACGCAACTTGGGTACTAAAATTTCTAACAAAGACTGTACTAACAAAATATTGAGATCTATGTGCAGGGAGTGGAGACCAAAGGTTACCGCTATTAAAGAATCTAATGATCTTAATACTTTGGATATTACAAAATTGTTTGGAAAGCTAGCCAAGCATGAGAGTGAATTGAAACGATTTACCGATAGCAAAGTAAATTCGAAAAAGAAAGAGAAAGGGAAAAAAGAGAAACAAGATCTTTCTTTTAAATCTTATTCATCTAAAGGGAAGAATTCAAAGGAAGAAAGTGACAACTCTGACAAAGAATCTTCTAAAAAAGAAGTTATGGGTTTATTCATTAGACACTACAATAGATACTTAAGGAGAAAAAAGCTCAAGCATAATGACAAAGGACTAATAAATTTCAGAAATTCTCACCCGCCTAAGAAAGAACACAAGAAAAAGGATGATGATATCACATGTTACGAGTGAGGAAAATCAGGATATTTTAGAACCACTTGTCCAAGTCTCACCAAACATCATAAAAATAAAGATAAAAAATTCTACAAAACGAAATGAAAAAGCTCCAAAGGTCGTATAGCCTATATCGAATGGGAAGAAGAGGATGAGATCTCCTCCTCTGATTCCTGTTCAAGTTTGGATGATGAGTGTGCCAACCTATATTTGATGGCACATAAGAAAGGTGAAACTTCAAAGATATATAATTCTGATTATGATAATGAATATTCTAGTAGTGAATTTTGGAAAGCGTTCAATGATATGTATGGTGATTCCATAAATGCTTTTAAGAAGATTTCTCTCCAAAAAGAAATAATTTTAAAACTTGAAGTGGAGATAAATAATCTTAATCGTGTTTTGGAAACTCTTAAGGAAGCACATACATCTCTAGTTGATTAGTATTATAATGTTTCAGATACTTTAGTTGAAAATATGGAAATAATGGAATGTGTTAAGTGTCAAATTTTAAAACTTAAAATTGAAACTCTTAAAGGACAACTAGCACATGCTACTTCACTATCTTGTACTTGTTCTACTTCTTCGAGATAAAGAGGGAAGGTTTTTAACAAAAACCCTCATGTCACTTGAAGAAATAGAAAAATGAATTTTATCTAAATCCATTTGACATTATTATGGTGATAAGGGTCACATTAGACCTCTTTGTCATGTTAGGAACATTCAAGTTCTCAATGCTAACCCCAAAGGACCCAACTAAAATTGGATACTGATAGGAAAAATAGCAAGTGTACTATTTTTCCTATGTAGTAATAATGAGGAAAGTTCCTCTAATGTCGATCTCAAGGACTGGTTGTAAATATTTAGTTCTAATTGCTGTTCAATTAAACAAAAACTAATGTTGGAAATTTTTGATGCGAAAATATAAAAATAATTGCAAATAAAATAAATAATGTAGGGGATGGTTTTTGATAGATATGAGTAATATGCTAGGGAATGCATGTGATTTCTTCCTGTAACAACTCTGAGTCACTATTGCAATAAAAAATATCAATTAATTAATACCAATTCTTAAGGACGTTTCTCTTAATGCTTTAGTGAGAAAACCTTTAATCATTCATACCTGATCTTTATATCCATAGAAATTAACAGGTGAATTTAAGCATCATTATATCAAGAACACATTAGTTTCTACAGGTTATCCCTAGTCCTAAGTAATATTTACTGTAGAACACTCTCATGAAAGCATTACCAATGACGGTCCAGCCTAATTGATAATCATATAACAATCTCAATTGTTCAGAAAGAGAAAGCATTAAGGACATCACGAGAATAAATCAATTATGAAAAATAATATTGTTATTGCAAATGTAAACTCAAAGTCATTACAGATTCAAATCAAGGATACCCCCTAACATTGGGGGATTTAGCTACTCATAGTATACAAGAAAATCAAATGATAAAATGTAGACATTACAAGTATTTAGATGAAATCTGATCTTCAATTGCTTCCGCTCATGAAAATCTCGTCTTCCCCAAAACCTTGTTTTCTCTAATTCTCAATCGTGTGATCTTTGCTTCCCCAAAAGTGTGTGTCTTGTCTTGTCTGAAAAAACTCCCTTAAATATAAAAGTCCTCCTCCTTCTTTCTCCCTACTCAAACAGATCCACAATAGTCAATGAAATCAGATCTTCGATGGACCAAAACGTCATTCGCTTTAAATTACCAAAAGTAAAGGAAATATATGATTTTTGCATGCATGCATGCTACGAGTGGTCGTAGCAGGCCCCTGTCTTTTATGTTCTTGTCCAGGCCCCCCTGCTACGGCCCGTAGCAGGTGCTATAAGCGGCCGTAGTAGGCCACTATTTCTGTAAAATCTGGGCTTTGTTCCATACCTTCCACTACGGCCCGTACCAGGTGCTACGGGTGGCCGTAGTGGGCCCCTATTTTGGATGGATTTTTGATTTGTTCAGACCTCTCTGCTACGACCCGTAGTAGGTGCTACGGGTGGCCATAGCAGGCCTACTGAAGCGTGGGAAAATTTCTCCGATTCTTTGCGATTCTCCTTGGCTTCTGCATCTGATTGTACTTGAATATCTATTTGAACCTAAAAATAGTAATAACACACAACCCAACCATAAAATGCGGAAAATGGAAACAAACTGATGAAACACGGTGAAAAGATAAAATCATTCTAACGGTAAAAGAAGGTGTAAAAACCACTTAAATTATATACAAAATGCAACTAACTCACCTGCTTTCACCTGGTAACATGATTATAATTATAGCACAAATGGTGACAGATCAAGTACCTAGCTCTATCTATTGATAATTTTTTGCATGAGTGTCTAAGAATCTTAATAGATTTTCATGACAAGTGAAGGAAGATGTATACAATCATATTTTTGACTGTATTGTATTCTTTTTGATGTATTAATGTTCTTATTTGTGAATGTTACATGTGCAGGAAGTTTTTTCATAGATCATCTTAATTGGTATGATCGTATCATACTCCTTTATCTTCGTGTAGTTGCACTTAATTTACTTTAATTTTTTTCATTGCATTGTAATCATTCAACTAGTTTCCTTATGCATCAAAATAATTTCTCATTTGCATCAAAACTACTTTTCATCTGTCTCAAAGAAATGTTTTAGTTGCATTAAAATCTTTTTAATAAAATTTACCTTGAATTAAACATTTTTAGCATTAATTTTTTTTAGCATTAAACGTTTTTTCATTAGAAGAGTCTTTTTATGTTGATTTGAAGATTCCGCACCCCAAAAGATGGGGAAAGGCATTTATTCTTATCTTTCAGGATTGATAACGGAGAAGCTGATCAACATCGAAAGTTCCAAATAGGATCCTCCTCCTTCATCAAAGGATGAGGACATTAAGGAAGATAAAGAGGAAAGCTTACATGAGAATGATAAACAAGAGACCTCGAACAACTGCCTCAAGATTGGACAATCGCAAAAAATCATCCGCTAGATCAAATTTTGGGCGATGTCAAAAGAGGTAGTTTGCAAAGTAAGGTCTGTAAGACCCCAATTTTGACCCTAAGATCCCTCATGACATCTCATCATATGCATTGGCTTTGGGATCACACCTTGGCATCCTCCTTACCCCTCATTCATTGGGTTTTCATTGGGAGAGATCACCAAGCACACTTTTGATTGTATCATAATTTTTTTCATTATTTACTAACCAAATACCAAAAATATGTCAATGCATAGTTTATCACTTTTACAGGTAGTGTGTGTGTTCACCCATGCTATATCAAGCTCATATCTAGGGTATGAGACCCTCAATGCAAAGGAGCTCAATCAAGAAATGGTTCACATTGACTCTAGACATCATATATAGGTCCATATGGTCTTCACATGTCATTTTGATCAAGAATTCATCAAGAGTTTGAAGATTGTTTGCCTTGGAAACCCTAATTCATCTGGGTATCTTGTGTGACTTCCTCAACAAGTTTCTTCAACATTTGATCAAATATTTCAAGGGATAATTCGTATTACATCATCTTATGCATATATGATCCTCCATGAGTCCCAAAAGTCAAGATAATATCAAGCTAGTAAGATGGTTCATGGTGGTTGACCAGAGAAAGTCAACTCGTCAAAACTGGGGCTCCCTAGACCCTATCTCCTTCAATGTTTGTCATATGAAAATGATTCCAAGAGAAACGTTAATCAAAACTATATTCCAAACAAATTCCATGTTGAGGTCAAGATCTATTTTTTCTTGGAAAGTCATTTTGTATGGTGAAAGATTATATGTCATTTTGTCTAAACCCTAGTTTGGAGATCAACTTCCCAAGACCATAACTTGCTCAATTTTTATGAGATGAAAGAAATTAAAATTCCATGATCAAATTCAAGATGTTTACTTCAACTTTTATTCTTGAAGGAAGTTTAAATTCAACTTTCAAGGGCATGTACGAAGAGGAAACATTATAGGTCACTTTGGACCATTACCATTGAACAAGTGATTTTCCTCAACTTCTAAAATGCATAACTCCTTCATGCCAAATCCAATTGAGGTCAAATTGGTGACCAAATTGAAAACGTTTGAAATATATATAACTTTTATGAAGGAACTTTTTCCATTTGAAGTCCATAGCAAAAGTTATTCAAGGTGGAAGAAGTGAACATTTGACTTGGTACTTAGAAAATTTTCAAACATGTTTGATTTTCCAAACTTCCACATCAAAATTCACCATGATCCAAGCTTCAAATGAAAACGTGTTCAACATGAAAGTTGTTCCCCTTGATCTCACCTTTCTAAAAAGTCCAAGATCATCTCATTTTGCCAAAGAATGAAGGACTTGCGCATGGGTGCAATATGAGGTACCATTTGGATGATTTTCACTTCTACATTTCAAACACAAGTGCGTGGCCACATGACATGATTTCAGCATGATTCTCACTCATTTTTTGACATGAATACATCACTTGATGGGCCTATCAACGCCCATGCAAGCATGCAAGGTGAATTGCTAAAATTGGCAATTTTTGGAAGTGTGTGGAAATGAATCTCATGACCTATAAATACAACCCCTCATGCTCAGAATTGAGGACCTCGTGCCCAAGCTTCGAACCTGCAATCCAAACCCTCACCATTAAAGGATAATCTTGAAGATTTCATTTGAAAATCGAGCTTCAAATCTCATTCTGTTTTGAGATTGAAACTCCAAGAGTCCATGCCATTTTCTAATCTTAATCACTTCCTACAAGCTTCTGAAACAAAGCCAAGCACAATTAGAATCAAGATCAAGCAAGGTTGAAGCTCCCTCGGAGGCAATTTTTCAGAATTTTCATCTCTTCGATTCTCCCTCAATTCTTCACTATTCTTTGTGATTTTTGGTTGGCCGAAGTTCTACCAATGTAAGCAAGAAGATTGAGTTGCTTTGAGGTTAAATCGAAGCAACTCAATTCATGATCCTCAAAATTCAAATCCCTGTATCTTTTTATATACTTGGAATTAGAGAAAATTGAGGCCAGATTCAAGCTCTTAAGCATTTTTTTCTTTAAATCCATGTCCTTGTTTTTCATTTTGGTGATGGTTGATGGTGGACCAGTCCGGTGAGGTCCACCGGAGAAGAAGACCGGGGCCCTAGCTCCGGTGGTGTGTTATCACGCCTCTCAACCATCATATCCATTCAAATTGTTTTAATCTTAGCCCTTGGTTCTGATTACCATTGTTGCAGCGCATTTGACTTGGTCTATCGTGGATAGCGCGCGTGCAGTCATCAGATATGCCACCTCAATTAATGAGGGGGATCTGATGGCCCTTGTTTTTTTGAATTCTATTTTATTTTTGATTTTTTATTTAATCCTTTTAATTTGTTTATTTCATATTAATTTCATTTTAAATCCAAAAAATATGGGACTTTCACCAAAAAAAAATATATTTTCCTCTTTCATATTCTAAATTAAAATTATTTTTTGGATTAATTTTGATATTTTTCATGAATTAATTGTTTTTGTGCATATTTTTAATTGTTTAAAATTACTTATGACTTTTCAAAAATCATGAAATTTTTTGTCTAAGGCCCTTTGACCTTGTTTGACAATCTCTTGGCCATTTATTTGATGTTTTGAAGAGATTTTAGGTTTTGACCAAATTAAATTAAATTTAAATGCATTTTTAATTTGTTTTTTAATTGATTAATTGTGTAAAAATTATGTTGAGCCATTTTTATTGACTTATGATGTTTGGATATGTGTTTGGGCCTTGGTCAAGGTTGATTTGACTTTTGTTGGATTAAAATCATTGGATTTAGGGGATTGATGAAATGTACATTTCATCTCCCAAAATGAATGAATGATTTAAATTTGATAAAATTCTATCCATGACCAATTTGTGTTTCTCTCATCTCTCTTCCCTCTTCATCTTCAATCCCATTCTTTCCCATCCCTTCCATTGACCAATGAAATCTCCAAATCCTAAGGCTAATTGGTTCTTTAATAACCTTGTGTTAGATGAACCAATACAAGTATGGATGTGATAGGTCCATCCTTTGATCTTTTTATTTTAGTGTGTGGTATATTTTAAGAGTTTGGTTCATTATACCAAATCTCTAACATACATTTGCACCTAAATTTTTATTGCCCAACCTCAGATAGTTGTGACTTCTATATAAGTTCAATTACGATTGCTTAACATAGAGCTAAATTTGACCCTAAAGGCATAACATTCTAGTAAGTGAGATTGTAAGTCTCTCATCTTTCATGGTATTGTGTGGAAACTTGCCCTTTTTTCCTTCCTTTGGAAGATGTCTTGGTTTAAGGATCCATGCTTGTGAATAAATGGTTGAGTGTTCTCCAAAGAATGACTTAATCAATTAAAAATCAAAACTTCACTAACATCTAATTAACTTAGACTAACACTAACTATTATTAACTTTGCTTTACTTTTAAGTCATTTACTTTATGCAATTCAATTTCAAGTCATTTACCATTCATTGCCATTGTCATATCATTTAACTTGTTTATGTTTATGTCATTTTTACTTTGTTCATTTGAGCCATATATTGTGATTGTATATATTTGTTTGTGTATTTTTTTTGTGTTTGTGGTCTTAGGACCTTAAAATACTTAATAAACAACAAAAACCCTAAAAAAATGTTTGTGTGGACTGTTGGGTTTGATATGAACTTTTGGACTTAGGATTAGGCAACATTCTATATGCAAAAGGACTTGGCCAATACCAACATTTCTGAGACCAAGTTATTGTGATTTTTGGATTTTCATCTGATGCAAGTATTTGGATCTGCTTGAGTTCATCTGCTCCATGGTCTTGATGCAACTGATATTTTGATCTTGTGCTTAATGTTTTATTCTGAGTTGATCAAGGAGTATTTCATCTGATACATGAGAAGACAAATAAGACTATTAGCTGAGGATTTGCTTGCTTGGATGTGGTCATCTTTATTTGATGCCTTGCTCTTCATATTGCTAATTGCTTGTGGATATTTTCTTGATTCAAAATCCAAAAGGAAAGTGGGTTTTCTATATGACATTCTTGTCTGTTGGATTGCGTCCTATTGGTTAGACCTTTTCAACTCTTAACTTTTAATTTTTATGCTTAGGATAACCTCTTCATCTTCTTCCACTTCTTAAATTTCAAAATCTCTCCCCTTTTCAAAAACCTTCTTTGTTTGTGATTTCAAAACTTAGACCTTATTTCAAATTAGAAACTTTGGCCTTATGCCATTGCATTTTTAAACTCTTTTCTTATTCAAAACTTATAAATGAACTTAACAATATTGACTTAAAATTTCAAAAGACAAAAAGAACTAACACTCATTCAATCTTTTGGGCCCTTTGCACCTCTTTTGAACTTAAATTTTGATTAAAAGCAATCCACTCATTTTTGAAATTGATACCATGAACTATGAGGTTTTAATCCCTCATTTTTATGTTGGTACGTAGGCATAAGTCTGAAGGTCTTGTCAAACACAAAAATATTATCAATGAATTCTTTTCTCATCCCCACACTCTATTTTTCTCAAACATCTTTTATACCAAAAACACATACACACATAAAAAAGGGCTCCCTAGGAGTAACTAGGACACTTTGGGTGCTAAATACCTTCCCTATGTGTAACCAACCCCCTTATCTGTAATCTTTGGCATTTTATTAGTTTTGATTTGAAAACTTCTTATCTATGGGTTTTGTTCGTACTTTCCCCTTTTCCTTGGGAAACAATAAAAGCGCGGTGGCGAATCTGGTTTTATTGAGGTTAAGTTTATCTGTAGCTTGATGGTCATGAATTTACCGCTACAAAAATTAAGTGGCGACTCTGCTGGGGAGTAGTCCTTAGTGGGTTGAGCCTACTTTTTTATGTATATATATTTGTATATTTGATATTTGCATACTTGTTTGTGTGATATAATCTGCTTGTTGTGCTTGGTGATCTTTGAGTGGTGAGATAAGTTCTAACCCGAACTTGAGTGCAATTAAGATAGGAGGATAATATAGTCATGTTCAACTTGTGTGGAGTAGTCCTTAACAAGTTGGCTTGAGACCTATCTACTCAGTGGAGACCTTTTTGGAGTTATTGATGTCACACAAGTTATTTATGGTTAGGCATTACTTTCTCTGATTTAGGGTCTGAGAAGCTGAGGATTGTAGAAAATTTAACACAACTTGGCGTATTTAGGACTTAGTGCAGAGACTGTTCAGGTGTAGACCTGATAACAGTTGTTACGCGATACTACACTCATACGAGTTTCTCTTGAGAACATTATGGGTTGATGAGTCATTCATCCTAACCTATAATATCCGATAGATGGGATTAAGACTCTAGGAACTTTTTAGAACATGATCTACAGGTTTTTATCCTTAGTACACTCCTTTGGGATGGTTCTTAACCTGACTCCATGCTCGTGACTAACAACAACCCTTTGATTCTTGGTTGATCCGATCAAGTCTTGTCAATATCAATGGAACTTGGGTGTTGATAAGGTGAAAACCATAATCCACCAAAATGGATTATTGATCTTGACAATGACTAGATCCATCCATTGACCTTTATTTGTTTGCCTTGTGTGTGATCCCTTGTGTGTGATTGTTGCATTCATGCACATCATAACATTCATCACACAAAAATAATTTCAAGGAACTGAGGTCTTGTTTGCAAATATTTTCAGACCATGGATTATGGACGAAAGAACACAAGAAGTACAGTTTCAGATGTCTTGATTTGAAAGAGCTAAGGAAGCTATCATCTTTTGTATTAGATGCCTTGGACTTCAAGCAACGTTATGGGAAGCTTTTGTCTGTATTATTTGCTGATGTGGTTGAAGGACTCTTGAGTGTGTTGGTTTAGTTTTATGACCCTCTCTACCGTTGCTTCACTTTTCCCGATTATCAGCTTATGCCTATGTTAGAGGAGTATGCCCATCTCTTGGGAATAACCATTTCTGACAAGGTGTCGTTTAGTGGATTGGAGGAGATTCCCAAATCTCATATCATAGCTGAAGCTCTTCATCTGAAGAAGTCTGAGATTGAGACTCATTGGATGAAGAAAGGAGGAGTGTTTGGGTTGACTTTTGAGTTTCTCATTGGAAAAGCTACTGTCTTTGCTCAAGCCTGTAGTGTGGATGCTTTTGAAGCCATCTTTGTGTTTCTCATCTATGGTTTGGATTTGTTCCCTAACATTGACAGTTTTGTTGATGTTAACGCCATTAGAATCTTCTTGATTAGGAATCCTGTGCCTACACTATTGGGTGACACGTACTTATCTTTGCATTTGAGGAATTCTAAAGGTGGTGGAACTATTGTATGTTATGTTCCTCTTCTGTACAAGTGGTTTATTTTACACTTGCCTCAGACACCTGCTTTTATGGAGAACAAACAATGTCTATGGTGGTCTCAGGGACTTATGACTCTCACTAATGATGATATTATTTGGTATGATTCTGCATTGAGTAGTGCAGAGATTATTGATAGTTGTGGTGAATTCTCTAATGTGCCCTTCATTGGTACACAAGGAGGAATCAACTACAGCCCCGCTTTGGCTCATCGTCAACTTGGGTTCCCCTTGAGAGACAAACCTAATAACACTCAGTTAGAAGGCCTTTTCTATCAAGAGGGTAAATATCCCCAACATTTGAAGCAAAGGATGATACATGCTTAGCACAATGTACATAGGAAAGGAAGAACTGAGCTTGGTCCGTGCAACTGTGTAGCTTTGGAAGCTTACACTACTTGGGTGAAGAAGAGAGCTTTGGAGTTAAAGATGTCGTACGCTTGTGAGAGACCTATGTCTTTGGTTGTGGTTGAGCCATCAACTCTCCCTAACCAAGATGTAGAGGAGTTGGAAGACGCGCTCATCAAGATGAAGCAAGAAAGAGATATATGGGAAGAGCGGTTCCATGCTTTGAGCCAAAAGCATGAGGAGTTGCAGCTTGATTCAAAGGACAAAGACGCACTTATTGAACTTCTTGAAGACCAAGCAGTAAAGAGACAGAGAGAACCAGAGGGTCCATCTTCTTCTAGTATTCCTCAACCTTCCTATGCTTGGAGGAAGATTGTTGATCATTTTATCCTTGAGAAGGTTCAGATGAAGACATCTTTTGAGACCGAGATCCGACGCATCCGAAGGAGGTATGCGCCAGCAGCCAGATCATCTGACACTATTGCTAGGGGATCCTTAGGATGATTAGTTTCCTTTTCTCATGTATTTATACTTTGGTTTCTGAAATTGTACTCAGTGTAATCCTTCCAAGTTTTATGAATAAGAGATTTTTATGGTCAATCAAATTGTTATATGTTTGTAAATAAAACAACATGTTCCTTGAAATTAAATAAACAAAAACATTGCATTTCATGCATCATTTGTATAACAGGTTTCTTCTGCCGGATGTCTTATCGGTTATTCTTCTGTGCTTCAACCAAGTTGACTCACCGATACAACACTCACGCCAATCAACCCAGAATTATGGAACATTTGGAACAAGAAAATAGAGAGTTGAAGGATGAGATTACACGGTTGACTGCCATGATGGAGTTTG
This sequence comes from Lathyrus oleraceus, assembly GCF_024323335.1. Classification (NCBI taxonomy): domain Eukaryota; kingdom Viridiplantae; phylum Streptophyta; class Magnoliopsida; order Fabales; family Fabaceae; genus Lathyrus; species Lathyrus oleraceus. Next base: position 223,251,178 of record NC_066583.1, read on the forward strand.
TTCTTGCTACGCAGAATCAGTCTTCACCAACTCCCGTAACTCCTTCCCAGAGGACTGTCATCTCTGAGGTAGCTACCTCGACCGTTCCTGTTGCTGCTGCTCAATCCGGTCCGTCTATGCCTGCTGGATTCCTGTGGGGGATGCCACCAAATTTCATGCCTGAAGGATTTGCACCTACCTTTGCTTCTATGCCACCTAAAGTTGTTCATACCTTGCCTCGTTTTGAGGACACCATTTACCATTCTGAGCCATCTGAGGGCTCAGATGTATATGAGAAAATGGATGAAATGAAAGATCAGTTCCTTGAGCTGCGAAAGGAATTGAAAACATTGAGAGGAAAATACTTGTTTGGTAAAAGTGCTACTGAACTTTGCTTAGTGCCAAATATGAAGATCCCGATGAAGTTCAAAGTCCCTAACTTTGAAAATTATAAGGGAAATACTTGTCCACTTAGTCACCTTGTTATGTACGCCAGAAAGATGTCAACTCAAACTGATAATGATGAGCTGCCGATTCACTACTTTCAAGGCAGTTTGACTGGTGCTGCCCTGAGATGGTATATAGGGCTAGACAATGCAAGTGTTCATACTTTCAACGATTTGGGTGAAGCTTTTGTTAAGCAGTACAAGTATAATGTGGATATGGAACCTGATAGAGACCAGCTGAGACCTATGTCTCAGAAGGATAAAGAGACGTTTATAGAGTATGCTCAAAGATGGAGGGAACTTGCTGCTCAGCTTAATCCTCCATTAGAAGAGAAGGAGATGACAAAGATTTTCCTGAAGACCCTGGGTTCGTTTTATTATGAACGAATGATTGCCATTGCCCCTAGTGACTTAACCAAAATTGTAAATATGGGGATGAGGTTAGAAGAGGGAGTCCGTGAAAGACGTCTATATAAGGAAGAGGTGTCGTCCAATAAGAAGTATGGAAGTGGTTTTGCCAAAAGGAAGGAAGGGGAAACCAACTCAGTATCTGTAGGGAGGTAGAGGAGGCCTCATGTCAGAAGAAATACTCAACCGCGTCAGCATCGACATCAAGTTTCTTCAGTGATTCCTGTGTTTTCCAACAATTCCAACAATCAATCTATTCCAATTCAGCAACAACAACGTCAACAACAACTACAACAAAGAACCAACTACAACAACAACAATAATAACCAACAAAGTTTTGAGAGGAAGAAGGTCTCCTTTGACCCTATTCCTATGACATATGTAGAATTGTATCCATCTTTGGTTCTCAAGAACCTACTTCAACCAAGAAATCCACCTCAAATTCCTGAACCACTTCCATGGTGGTTCAAACCTGAACTACATTGTGCCTTTCACTAGGGAGCCCCTGGCCACGACATTGAGAATTGCTATCCGCTGAAATATGAAGTACAAAAGCTCGTGAAAAATGGAATGGTGTCCTTTGAGGACCGTGCACCTAATGTGAAAGCCAATTTGTTGCCTGCTCATGGTAATGCCTCTGTCAACATGGTGGACGGTTTTCCAGGAAATTTCCGAGTGTTTGATGTACGAAGTATCCGTAGGTCATTAGTAAAAATGCATAGGATCTTGTGTACAATGAGTGACTATGAGCACGACCATGATGGTTGTGCAATTTGCAGCGTGAACCCCCTAGGACGTATGATAGTCAAGAGACATATTTAGAAGTTGATGGACGAGAATGTGATTCAGATTCAATAGTCGAGGGATATAGATGATGTCAATGTGATTGTTTCGGTGTTCAAAACCCCGGAGCGGGTAGTAATTCAGTTTAATAGTAGCAACAATAACAACATCAACAGATCGGTATCACCGCCGGTAATACAGTTAGCAGGCCCCGTCCCGTATGCATCCGATAAAGTTGTGCCTTATCAGTATAGTGCCACAATTGTGGAGAATGGTCAAGAGGTTCCGTTGTCTGTAGAAAATTATGTGGGGAATATAGTTGATATAGCAAAGGTGACCCGTAGTGGTCGTGTCTTCGGCCCGGTCTTTCCGAAGGAGGTGGAAGATGTTTTGGCCAGTAAGAAAGTGGATATACCTGCGATGAATCCAGCTAATACTCCAGTGTGTAAGTCTGGTGAATCCAGCAAATTGAAGAATAATGATGATGATGAGGTATTGAGATTAATTAAGAAGAGCGAGTTTAATGTGGTGGAGCAGCTACTCTAAACTTTGTCAAAGATTTCAGTGCTGTCTCAGTTAATGAATTCTGAAGCATACAGAGAAGCGTTGCAAAAAGTACTAGAGCAAGCCTGTATTGAGCACGATGTTACTGTGGATCAGTTTGACCACATTGTTGCTAACATCACTTCTTGCAATAATCTGAGCTTTTGTGATGAAGAGCTTCCCGAGGAAGGTAGAAATCACAATCTAGTACTACATATTTCGATGAACTGCAAGGAGGATGCACTGTCTAATGTGTTGGTTGACACAGGTTCTTCTTTGAACGTACTCCCGAAGTCAACTCTTTCTAGACTCTCCTATCAGGGCGCTCCTATGAGGTATAATGGCGTGATTGTTAAGGCATTTGATGGTTCTCGCAAAACTGTCATTGGTGAAGTGGACCTTCCAATTAAGATAGGTCCGAGTGATTTCCAGATTACTTTCCAAGTAATGGATATCCACACGGCCTACAATTGTCTATTGGGAAGGCCATGGATTCATGAAGCAGGTGCAGTGACATCTACTCTACACCAGAAGTTGAAATTTATGAAGAACGGCAAGCTCGTCGTTGTTGGTGGAGAGAATGCGCTTTTATTGAGTCATCTGTCATCCTTTTCGTATGTCGAAGCTGAGAAGGAGGTTGGAACTCCGTTCCAAGCCTTGTCTATTGCTGAAGTGAAGAAAGCTGGGGCACCCATGTCTTCTTTCAAGGATGCTCAGAAAGCTATTGAGGCTGGCTGCAATGATCAGTAGGGTCGCATGGTAGAAATTGCTGAAAACAAGAATAGGGCCGAATTGGGATTTCAATTAGGCCCGTTTAACGTTAAAGCTGAAGATGTGAACCAATTTTCCACAGTGGAGGGTTCATTCATGGTAATGAACAACACTCAGCTAACGTGATCGATGATGATGAAGACGAAGATTGCGCCAACTTTGTGACGCATGGCAAGACTTGCAACAATTGGGTTGCTGTTGATATTCCTGTTATTGTTTACCGCTCTAAGTAATTTGTTTTCATTTTTTAAGAAAAATCCTTCTCCTATACCGAAGGGAGAAGTGAACATTGTTAGGCATTTCAATTATCATCAATGAAATACAATTTTATTCATCCACATCTATTATGTTTTATTTTTACTTTTTACTTTTCCGAAAATGGTAATCACAAAAAAAAACATAAATAAATAATAATTGTTCATCTGCATAATATTTGATCACAATTCACTTCTCTAAAATCAAAATATCAAATCATTATGTAGGTTGGTTCCCAAACCCATTGAATAAAATGATCCTACTGCCTCTCCAAACTTTGATTTCCCTGTGTTTGAGGCTAAGGAAGAGACTTATGATGAAGAAGTATCTGACGAATTGTCTCGTTTACTTGAGCATGAGGAAAAAGCCATTCAACCGTTCAACGAGCATATTTAGTTAGTCAACTTGGGTTCCGAAGATGATATGAAGGAAGTCAAAATTGGATCTATACTGTGTCCAGAGGTTAAGAAGGGATTGGTTGATCTTCTTCGAGAATATTCAGATGTTTTTGCTTGGTCCTATCAAGACATGCCTGGGTTAGATTCTGAGATTGTGGAGCATAGATTGCCGTTGAAGCCAGAATGCCCTCCGGTCAAGCAAAAGTTGAGGAGAACTCATCCTGATATGGAAGTGAAGATCAAAGAAGAAGTGCAGAAACAGATTGATGTTGGTTTTCTTATTACCGCTGAGTATCTGCAGTGGGTGGCCAATATTGTGCTTGTTCTGAAGAAGGATGGAAAAGTCCGTATGTGTGTTGATTATAGAGATTTGAACAAAGCTAGTCCAAAAGATGATTTCCCTCTGCCACACATTGACATGCTGGTAGACAATACAACTAAATTCAAAGTCTTTTCCTTTATGGACGGATTTTCCATTTATAATCAAATCAAGATGGAACCTGAAGATATGGAGAAGACTACATTCATTACACCCTGGGGAACATTCTGTTATAGAGTGATGCCTTTCGGTTTAAAGAAAGCTCGTGCAACGTACCAGAGAGCTATGACCACTCTTTTTCACGATATGATGCACAAAGAGATTGAAGTCTAAGTTGATGATATGATTGCCAAATCAAGTGATGAAGAAGAACATGTTGAGCATTTGTTGAAGTTATTCCAGCGTTTGAGGAAATATAAACTCCGCTTGAATCCCAATAAGTGTATTTTTGGTGTTTGTTCTGGTAAGTTGTTGGGCTTTGTTGTCAGTGAGAAGCATATTGAAGTTGATCCTACCAAGGTCAAAGCAATACAAGAAATGCCTGCACCCAAAACTGAGAAGCAAGTCAGAGGTTTTCTCGGCCGCTTGAACTATATCTCAAGATTTATATCACATATGACTGCCACATGTGCGCCTATATTCAAGCTTCTTCGGAAATATCAGTCTTGTGATTGGACCGAAGATTGCCACAAAGCTTTTAACAATATCAAAGAGTATCTGCTTGAGCCTCCGATTATGTTTCCACCTGTTGAAGGAACACCATTGATCATGTATTTGACTGTGCTTGATGAAAGTATGGGTTGTATTCTTGGTCAGCAAGATGAAACTGGAAAGAAAGAATATGCAATTTACTACCTCAGTAAGAAATTCACCGACTGTGAGACTCGGTATTCTGTGCTAGAAAAGTCTTGTTATGCATTGGCCTGGGCTTCTAAACGTATGCGCTAGTATATGTTGGATCATACTACTTGGTTGATATCCAAAATGGATCCAATCAAGTACATTTTTTAGAAGCCTGCTTTAATTGGGAGGATTGCCCGTTGGCAGATGTTGTTATCCAAGTATGATATTGAATACCGATCTCAAAAAGCAATTAAGGATAATGTCTTGGTTGACCATTTGGCTCACTAACCGATTGAAGATTATCAGTCAGTGCAGTATGATTTTCCTGATGAAGAGATCTTGTACCTGAAGATGAAAGATTGTGATGAACCATTGCTTGAAGAAGGGCCAGAGCCTGGCTCTCGTTGGGGCATGGTATTTGATAGAGTTGTTAATCAATATGGTAATGGCATTGGGACAATGATTATTACTCCTCAAGGAACTCATTTTCCATTCACAACTAGATTAAATTTCAAGTGTACAAATAACATGGCTGAGTATGAAGCTTGCACTATGGGGATTGAAGAGGCCATTGATCTCAGAATCAAGTATCTTGATGTCTATGGAGATTCAACTTTGGTTATGAATCAGATCAAAGATGAATGGGAGACGAATCAACCCGGTTTGATACCATATAGGGATTATGCGAGGAGCATTTCGACTTTCTTTACAAAAGTTGAGTTTCATCATATCCCTCGAGATGAAAATCAGATGGTAGATGCTCTTGCAACATTAGCTTCTATGATCGTGGTGAAATTCTAGAATGAGGTTCCCAATTTGACTGTGATGCGTCTTGATAGGCCAGCTCATGTGTTTGCTGTTGAAGAGGTCAAAGATGAAAATCCATGGTATTATGATATCAAATGTTTCCTCCAAAGTCAGATTTACCCGCCTGGGGCATCTTTGAAAGATAAGAAGATGTTGAGAAGATTAGCTGGAAATTTCTACCTGAACGGTGATGTGATTTACAAGAGAAACTTTGATATGGTTCTGCTCAGATGCGTGGATAGACACGAAGCAAACTTATTAATGACTGAAGTTCATGAAGGTTCCTTTGGTGCTCATTCCAATGGACATGTTATGGCTAAGAAGATGTTGAGAGTAGGTTACTATTGGCTGACAATGGAATCTGATTGTTGCAAGTTTGTGAAGAAATGCCACAAGTGTCAAATTTATGCAGATAAGATTCATGTTCCTCCGGCACTGTTAAATGTTATTTCCTCTCCATGGCCCTTCTCCATGTGGGGAATTGATATGATTGGCATGATTGAGCCTGAAGCTTCAAACGGACATCGTTTCATTCTGGTGGCTATTGACTACTTCACAAAGTGGGTTGAAGCGACATCGTATGAAAATGTGACCAAGAAAGTTGTTGTGAGGTTTATCAAGAATCAGATTATATGTCGTTATGGTGTGCCAAGTAAGATCATTACTGATAATGGATCTAATTTGAACAATAATATAGTGGAAGCTCTTTGCAAAGGCTTCAAGATTGCACACCACAATTCTTCTCCCTACAGACCTAAGATGAATGGGGCCATTGAAGCTACGAATAAGAACATCAAGAAGATCATTCAGAAGATAGTTGTGACGTATAAAGATTGGCATGGGATGCTCCCATTTTCTTTGCATGGCTACCGTACATCCGCCCACACTTCAACAGGGGAAACCCCTTTCTCATTTGTTTATGGTATGGAATCTATGCTCCCCGTAGAGGTTGAGATCCTATCATTGTGCATTTTGATGGAAGCCAAGTTGACAGAAGTTGAATGGTGTCGGACCAGATATGATCAGCTGAATTTGATTGAAGAGAAAAGGTTGAGAGCCATGTGTTATAGTTAGTTGTACCAGCAGAGAATGAATAAGGCATTTGATAAGAAGGTCAGGCCTCGCGTGTTCAGAGAAGGTGACCTTGTGCTCAAGAAGATTCTATCTTTTAAACTTGATGCTAGGGGGCGAATGGACTCCTAATTATGAAGGCACATATGTTGTTAAGAGAGCCTTTTCAGGCGGTGCTTTGATTCTTACAGCTATGGATGGTGAAGAGTTCACACGTCCTGTGAATGCTGATGCAGTTAAGAAATACTTCTCCTAAAAAGAAAAGAACAACTCACTAAGTTGAAAACCCGAAAGGGTGGCTTAGGAAAAAATGAGTGTCTCGGTGGATTGAAAACCCGAAAGGGCGATCTAGGCAAAAGTTAGAGACATAAAACAAAAAAATTATCCCGGTAGATTCAGTACCCCACCTTGGGGCAATCTAGGAAAAATTAGGGATCATGGCAAGTAACTACAGTCAGTTGATCTCCAGTCTTGAGAGTAATTTGGAGCGAGTCTGTCGAATCTGATTCATCATCCTCAACCGAAGCAAAGAGCACAGTGGATGTTGAAGTTGGTAGGAAGAATAATGATCATTGTATTCAATGTAGCCCTTTTCCATGTAAATTATCATTTTTTAATTTTTGTAAAGATCTGTGGAGTCTTGTCATTTACAGACTACCATTCTATTAAATAAAGTTGAGCTTTTTATCCAATTGTTTCTACTCTTATTTATTTTTTCAGCCAAATAGAATTGACTTTTTATGATGATAATTTTGGAAATTTGAAATAATAAAATAAAAATGATTTTTCTTAAAATAATAAAAGCAATAAGTTTAAAGGCAGTCGATTTCAGTAAGGAATATCAACAGCAAGTTGAGACAGGTAAGTCCTAAAGTGCGAAGCATTGTTGGTCTTCCCCAAGCGGTTGGTTTGGTAACTTTTTCCTCCCCAACGGCAAGTCAGTTTCCCCAGCTGAGTTGTAGGCTCACATTCTCAACAGTTTGCATAGATCCAGCATAAAGTTTTGATTCCCTGCAAGTCCCCAGCGGAGTTCACTCCTGATTCTCGCCAGCTTTGATTCTTGAGCAGTATTTGTGGCCCTCTGTAAGGTTGTCTCCTATTTGGTATGGTGTTGACCTAAAATTCCCCGCAGAGTTGATAACTCAGGTCCTCAACAGATCTTTTCTCAGCTAGGGTTTGAAATATTCAGAGATGGATGATTTATGTTCATCCCCAGCTTTTTCTCCAGTTGGTGCTTCCATCCTGTCGAGATTAGCCGAGTGTTGTAGCGATGATTCAGACCAGTGACATTTGTATCCTTTATGATTGTTTTGTCAGCATAATCATCAATCATATATACATATACATTCATAACTTATGCCATTGCATTTTTAAACTCTTTTCTTATTCAAAACTTGTAAATGAACTTAACAATATTGACTTAAAATTTCAAAAGACAAAAAGAACTAGCACTCATTCAAACTTTTGGGTCCTTTGTGCCTCTTTTAAACTTAAATTTTGATTAAAAGCAGTCCACACATTTTTGAAATTGATACCATGAACTACGAGGTTTTGATCCCTCATTTTTATGTTGGTACGTAGGCATAAGTCCGAAGGTCTTGTCAAACACAAAAATTTAATAAATGAATTCTTTTCTCATCCCCACACTCTATTTTTCTCAAACATCTTTTATACCAAAAACACATACACACATAAAAAAGGGCTCCCTAAGAGTAACTAGGACACTTTGGGTGCTAACACCTTCCCTCTGTGTAACCAACCCCCTTACTTGTAATCTCTGGCATTTTATTAGTTTTGATTTGAAAACTTCTTATCTTTGGGTTTTGTTCGTACTTTCCCCCTTTCCTTTGAAAACAACAAAAGCGCGGTGTCGACTCTGGTTTTATTGACGTTAAGTTTATCTGTAGTTTGATGGTCATGAATTTATAGCTACAAGGTCATTAGTATAGAAGTATGGTGTGTACCTCTAATGTGCTTATTAAAAAAAATATGAAATAGGGATGGATTTCTACATAACCAGGTATATAGGTATAATCAGATCCTTATTCTATTTAACTATGAGTAGGCCAAATATCATGTTTAGTGTGTGCATGTGTGTTAAATATCAAGTATCACATAAGGAATCCAACTTTAAGATCGTAAAACATATTTTGAGGTATCTTAACAGAACCTCTCATCACAGTCTTTGGTATCCTAAAGGTAGTGCTTGTAGTTTAGTAGGTTTTTCTGATTCTGATTTCTCAGGGTGCAAGTCGGATAGAAAAAGCACCAATGGTACCTGCCACTTATTTGGAAGTTGTTTAGTTTCTTGAAACAGTAAGAAGCATCATAATATTTCTCTTTATATTGTCGAGGTTGAATATGTAGGTGATGCTAGTTATTGCGCACAAGTCTTAAGACTAAAGCAATAATTACTATATTATGATTGAAAACTTAGATGTGTCTCGATTAAGTGTGATAGAACTAGTCCAATAAGCATTACTAAGAATCCATTACTTTATTCCCGGATAAAACACATTGAGATCCAACACCATTTTCTAAGAGATCATGTGGAAAAAGATGTTGTTTTTGAATATGTTGACACTAAAAGTCAGCTTGTTGACATTTTTACAAAATCATTGTCAACGGATCCCTTTCACAAGATTTATAGGGATTTTGGAGTCTTAGACTCTTAGTGCTTTAAATAGAATGAGAACTTTGTTTAGTTTCATTTGCTATTTTCTTTTTCACTAACACTATTTTGTAGCAAATCATAGTTTTTATCGACTACATTGGTATGTCTCTATAACTCTTGTATCTGATTTATATCATTGTATGTGTTTATTCTAGAGTTGTGCATTGGTTTGATTATTTCCTCCTTACCTTACTCATTCATCTATAACATTTTTTTTATTCTTCTTTGTATTTAAGTCTTTTAAATATGCGTAGTTAATTATGTGCATTTGAGAATTTGTGTAATTGTTCATGCATTATTTATGATTGTTAAAGCATTCCTTTACATAGTAGTTTTGACCACTAAATTATTTACTGTTAAATATTAGTGTTGCATGTTTATTTTGCATTTTGTTGTATGTAGCATGTCTATCTTCGTGCTCTATATGAGATCTTTGTTGTTGTACATTCTTCTTAATTGTTTAGCTCATATGTTCATTTGGAATTATTGTTTGTGGTTGGTTATTTTATTTTTAAACGCATTTAGATCTTTTTTTATATTACCGGGGGGGGGGGGGGGGGGGGGGGGGGGGGGGGGGGAGTTTTAATGTGAGTCTAGAATTGTTTTATGTATATTATATTGTGGTTTGAGTGAAATGTTTAAGGGGGAGCATAAGCATTTTTTTTTTTGCATTTTACTCAAAGTCAACTCAATTTCAAGTGAAATCTTGCCAAGCATCAAAAGAGGGGAGAATGTAGTTGCGTGTCCTTAATACATTTAGGGGGAGTACCCTAAATACGATTATTTTGTTACTTGTCTTCTTGCTTTCATTTCATTTACTTTAGATTATTGAGTCTCCTTCATGATTGCACCTCACTGAATCAAGTTTTGAAATGATTCATCATTTTTATCATGCATAAACCATTGGTTATGTTTGACCTTGATCATGATTCTTTTTGTAAAATTGCATGAATCAGTGGAATAAGAGTGATATATGTCATTTATTCAAGTTAGGTGGAACTAAAAATCTCAAAGTGTTTTTAAAATTGTGAAAATTTTAGATTTTGTGTTTGTTTCGAATCAAGCACATATCCTTATTTGAATCACTTTGTATAGACGAAAACCATAGATTTTCTAATTCTTTGATTCAAATCAGAATTTACACATGATTCGAATCCATAAATTTTGGGTTATTTCTGCTTGAATTGATTCAAATCAGACTTTACACCTGATTCAAATCAGAAAGTTTTCTCATATTTTTCAGTTAGTTCTGCTTGAATTGATTCAAATCAAAATTAAAACTTGATTCGAAGTACGAGCTCTTTGATTCGAATCAGACATTGCTCTTTATTCAAATCAACTGAAAAATGGGTTAAAACTCTGTTTTTTTTTATTCCATTTCATTTGTTCTTTCACTCAAACCATGCATTGCTCTTGATTTGAATCTAACTAACTTTTTCAACCATATTTTGTGCTTAATCTCAAGCACATATAAACTTTTTTTTATCATTATTTTTCATATAATGAATAAAAAAAGACCATAAACATTTTTGTTTGATTCTGTGAAAAATCAACACCCTCTGTTTTTGAAAGTTCAAAGCTCTTGCAGTGAAACTCTTACATCTTCAACTTCAATTTGATTCCAGATCTTGAGAATGAGATATTTATAATTGATTGAAGGAGACGCGGTCTTGAAACTAATATTTCTTGAATAATTGATTGAGATTTTCATGTAGCTTGCAAGATTGAGGTTGTTGTCATTAGTGCTTATAAATTCCATTTGAAAAGAAGGAGGTTATTCTCTCCAGATTTCCTTGGTACTGACTATGTGAAAGGCTACAGATACAGAGAAGTTCTTCTCAAATCTTCAGACAAACCATCGGTCAAGGAATCAGTATGATTAAGAGGTTAATTGCTACACACAAAGGCTTGAAGTAGATTGGAGATATTAGAAGATTCAAAAAGTGTTAATTGAGTAAAGATTATGCAAAAGTGTTTGATATTACGTTGTATACAAGTCAAGATCCTAATAGGAGATTTTATATTTTTCAACATTATTATAGATTGGTGATTGTATGAACTTTTGTAAATATTTGTCAAATAAGAAGGAACAATGCAAGTTCCAATGGAAAACCATTGAATAATGCACTTAGGAAAAGCGAGAACGAACCACAAAGCACTATAAATCCAGTACCATTTCTCTCGCTTAGTCTCCACCTTTTTGTATATCAATCTTCTTCTAATACATATTTCCCTTTATAAAAAATATATCTTTATTAAAGAAATATAGAATATTAAGATACATTATTTATTTATTTATTTATTAAATATATTTTTGCCCATGTTATTTAGGTTTGCTTTGATTTTTTCCCTTACAAATTTTATTTTTGTAAATTCATTTGTATTTATACTTTCATGGTAAAAATTAGAAGATATGGTAAGGAGGGAAAACAATTTTTTTAATCAAATGACAAAGAACAAAGGTAGAATTTGCTCAAATGATAGCACACAATATCACTACAAAAAAAATGTAAATTTGCTAAGTGTTAATCACTTCACAACAGTTAAAATCACCTCGCAACGTCTAAAACCAATGAGTTCCATCCACCTTGCTAAAATGTTAGTAGCGATTGTTTTGCTGATGAAAAATCATCTCGCAAAGTTGCTAGGTGAAAATTACCTTGCAAGGTTGCTAAGAAAATATCTTGTCACAACTCACTTTTGGAAGTAAGCATGCATAACGTGCAGAGCAGGTATGCAGTAGACACTGAGTAGGCATGGAGAGCAGGTGTGCAACATTTTTGCTGTGTGCACTTCACCTCGCAAATCATATTGCTGGGTGAAATTCACTTGACAACTATTAAACATATTTAATAAAAAAATCTAATATATTTATATTATACATATTTAATAATAAATTATAATAAATTTGTAATAATGTAATATAATATAATGTTTTTTTTAAATAATATTTAAATTCATAATTTATTAAAAATAAAAATTCAAAAATATTAAAAATATTACAATATTTGTTTGCATGATACTGGAATGGAGAAGTTGAGAGAATTTTAGAGAAAGGGATGCAAATTTTTGTGTGCTTCTGTAAAAAAAGATGGGGAAGATGGGAGAATTTTAGAGAAAGAGATGAAAATGTTTGCGTGCTTCTGTAAAAAAAAGGTAGTTTTCGTGTGCTTATGGATGAGGAAGAAGAAGGGTGAGAGGATGAAACGGGCGTGTGAGGAAGCTGAAGAATAGAAAGATTAATAAATACATCTTGCTTCCTTTATGACCGTTGGACTGATTCTTGAATTCTGCGCATGTCAATTTGCTGAGCAATTTCCACGTCGCAACCGTTGAGCGTGCGTGTCACCTCGCAATATCTGTTGTTGCTGGGTGTTTGCCACATTGCAATGCATGTGACCATTGCTAGGAGGTACGCACCTGCCCCGTCTGACACAACTCTACCAAATTCTGCAATGGAATGACTTGTCATAACGCTGAAAATTTGAATTTTAAAAAAAATCTTGCGAGGCGAATAATATCTCTCAAACGTTGTTTTAAAAAATTAATTTCCCTCCAAATGCATTGCGAGACGATATATTTAATAAATTATTTTTTATTTTTTTTATTTGGATAAATGACTTACAAGATGAATTTCATTCAACAAACGTTTTTTTTTACGAAATTTACCTGACTAATTATAATTTTTCTTGCAGTGTATTAGACATAAGAAGTAACTATACAAAATTAAAATCACATAAGTAAAATGTTATAAAAAAGGTTACTTTAATTAAGCCTTAGTTTTCATATGCAATAAATAAAGTTAATGCCAGTCCATCCTGAGCTTATAATGAACTTAATTACGGCAAAGTGATGTACTATACTACTACTTCCCCCGATCACTCGTTCTTTTGGAATTTCTCAAGGACTCAAAGTTTACTTGAAATTGAAATACCAGTTCAACACGTCTCTAATAATTAACGGTATCTTTAGTAACTTGGCTACTTTAATAACGTGGCCTTATCCCTTTTTTAAAATAATTAAAACGCGTTTCCGTTTGCATTTACTAGAGAAAATAGTCTCAGATGAAAACGACATTTTTACATCAGAATCTCATTAATTTTAATTGACTTTATCTTATAGAAAGTTTCACTTTCGATATAATGTCAAATAAAGTTTTATTGCAATAGAAACTTCAATATTCACCAAATGTTTTCGATATATAGAAGAATTCTTAAAACGGTTGGAGATCATGTTTTGTTTCACATCAAGTGGGAAAAACGTACTCCTATCAACTAGACATGTTATTACCATTGCTGCCAAAACATTCGCTTAATTTTACTACTGTCATATTGTTCATATCTCGTTTATGACATACCGTATTACAGATTCGTTATGGAATTGCTACTGTATGCATGGTGTTTGGTATACAAAAACTAATTAAAAAATAGCAACTTTTCTAATATTTCAACAAATGCACTTCTTGTTAAATCAAGAGTATTGTCTCAGTATAGCTAAAAGAATTTTCCATAATTGTGAATACAAATGAACTATTAAGATTAATTAAAACTTTAATTCGATCATTAATTATATACTGATTTAGTTCATATGAATTCATATATATATATATATATATATATATATATATATATATATATATATATATATATATATATATATATTAGGTTAGATTTATTCATTATTGAATGTATCTCTATTCATATATAAATCAAGAATAGAATTTGGTTTTAATCTCTTTCGATTCATATCCTATGAACTCATATTCTTAAAACTCATACTCAAATACAATATGAAAATGAAAGAAAAAATGTATATGAGTTTGTCATTAGAATTGTTGACGGTTTTCGGATGTGTGACCTTCCGGTTTGTAAAGTGCCTTAGGATTTTTTGATTATCTTCTAATGGAGATGAAAAGAGAAAACCTGATAAATCGTTTTGATCGTATTCTATAAAGGGAGACCATAACCCATATAAATAACTCCCTTAGGGTTACTATTCAGTTTTTAATATTTTAATTTGACCCTTCAACTAATTAGAATATTAACTTATGGTATCAACACAATAATCTTTCATGACATATATATCCTTAGCCATAAACTTAATGTAGAGTCAAGATCCGTTGACACCAGATGTAAGTCTTAAGTCTTACATCAATCTCAATGATTAATAGAATGAATGAAATGGTCATTTCTTTTTCCTAAAGAATAGGCAACTTTTTAAGAAAAAGAAATACCATATATATTTTTTAATTTAATTTTATATGACCATTTGATTTATTTCTATTAATGGTTGAGATTGTTGGTCTAAGCCCTAAAGACCAATAGTTTTATTAGAATTTGATATTTGTATCGAATTATTTATTAATAATAAAAATCATTTATTTATTATGTTTTATTTTTTTAAATAATAAAGTCTATAGAATAGTTAGTCCGTTTAATGAAATGTTAATGGTGACTTAATTATGAGATCTCATTAAACATAAGGACAACATTCTTAAAGTATGCGTAGTCGAGCTTTATTGTGAAATGAGATAACATGAAACCATTGAGACTATTATTTGGATTGACTGATGTTCACATCTCATGGATCATGGATAAAGAGTTATCAAGTCTTCAAAGTATGAATATTAGGAGTAATATTTATACTTGATTCATCTGCTATGAGAATACTACATATAATTTTATGCAAAGTGTCATAAGTTATTCTCATGGTGATGGTGGTGTATACCACCCTTAGACCTTAAACCACTATGTACTTGTTACCTCGAATTTTCGACACAAGACTTTAACAAGATTTAATAATTTTGTAGATTGTTTAATAATTTAAGTCTTCAACTTAGGTTGAAATGGTTATTTGACCATGTAATCAAAATTAGTGGTTCTTCGGCGAGACATCTCCATCGAATGATATTAATGACCTTGGTCAAGATTCCAACTATTTAGTTAAAGATCGAAGATTGTTAGTTTTTTGGACTGAGTGAAATTTAGGGTTCTAAAAAAATTATTCTCCACGCAGTCGAATGAGGTGTAAGTGAATAAGATCAGATAGTTATTTGAGAACACATGGAAGCCTGTCGAAGATGAAGGTTGCATAGAGACGAAGATGTTGCATAATATGCTTAGTCGACCATTGCAGACGGTTAAGTTAGGAGTAGTATATAAGTAACAATCACTTATAATTTTAAAGGTCCGCAATTGTACACAACTTCTATAAACTCAAAGTATAAGTGTTTAGTGAGAAAAGAGTTGCGAGAATTTATGTATTTGCATTCCATTTTATGACTTAAAGTCTTTCTTTTCAAGTTATTTTTTACTTTCCAATGTTGTTTTTGCGTTTCTTGTCAATTTTGACTTTGATGTTAAATTCATTTCAAACTTATGATTTTCACACAATATATTATGGGATATTTTCGAGTTTAATCTCTTAAGTGAAATCAAACTTGTTTTTGTTTACAAAATTTCACGGCAAACAAATTGGCATGCTTAGTGGAACCATTTGTGCGAAAATTTACCTTTTCTTTTAAATTTGCATAAAGTTCTTCATTTGTGAAACTTCTTAAGTTTGTGAGTGTGTATGAGATTGAGGAGTGATAGGATAACCTAAAAAGATGTTAGAAGAACAATTAGGAGATACGTTAGAAGAATGGCGAATCCAAAAACTAACAACAATGGAGAACATATGTCCGATAATGCGGGGAAGGCACAATCGCTGCAAATTTGACTAAAGCAAATCCCTTCATAAATAGCACGACAACCATGTCATCGACTGCGCAAGATGGGGTGGTATTCTCCCCAGGCGTAAGTCCGACCAATGGTACAACCCTAGATACAACCCCAATTGGTCAGGCCGATTCAAAAAAAGGGAATACCCCTTGAAGAAAATACAGTTAATCAGGGACAATAACTTGTGCCCTATGTAGTCGAACAAAAAATGCCTAGAGAGGTCGGCCACCCTCCAGTCCTAGTGGTTAGTCGAAATCATGATGTCGACCAAGTGGTCCAAGGAGTCCGACAAGAGAACTTATTAGGAGAAAATAACTTGGCAGCCGTAGTCGAAAGAATAATGGTGTAGAATGGTGTGAACATGTGTTTACTATGGAAATTGGTAAACAACCGCTGGTCCTCCCTAGGCTTTAAAACGAAGGGTTACTTGCAGGATCGACCAGTTGATCCTAGGACATGTGCTAGTGCAAGTGAGACTTGTCCAAACTTCGACGGAATGACTTTGTGAGGAACGGCTCCTAACAAAGTGTCGAACAAGCGTAGGGTTTTTTCACACGAACGGTTTTAGACAATGTTATCGCCTGTAGGTGACTCGTGACCGACAGTGCTACAACATTCAAAAGAGGTATACGACGAACACGCTTTTGGTGAACTCTATTATCGTAATAGAATCAGTGTCGACAGCGTAAACGACAACGTAAAATGATAACTCAAAAGTAAAAGATATTAAGATAAAATGTTCAACGGGAACAATTGAAAAGCAGGGAAGTTGCATTGAAATAAATATGGTGATTCACGTACATAGCACTCTCAGAAAAAACTCTTGCTTCCCCGCGCTGGGAATGGGAAGTTTTCTCACAAGTGATTTCGTAGTACAGAGTGAACACCCCGAGCCCCTTGTGGGATACTCCTATTTATACTAAACTAGAGGAAACTACTCATAAGCTAACTCCTAGAAACTAGCAGATGTTATGTCACAATATCTGCATAACTGTCGCACCCATGTCTTGCTAACTGCTCCACATTATGGCGCTCTTATTCCTTTTGGAACTGCTATTTTATTTTGAATTTCAAATTTCTCCCGCCTAGACGTTAGGGCGAAGCTGTCTTCTGCACATTTGACTATAATTCTTTAAGTCCCAAACCTTGCGTTGGTCGACAGAATGGCCTGTCGACGGAGCCAACTTTCCCTGTCGGCTTCGTCATTTGGTTTGTTTTTTCTTTCTTGCTTGCTTCCAACATCTCTTTATATTTTGGTAGGGTATGATCCCCACATTCACAGGACTCTTTCATTACTTGTGCTTTCATCCTGCCTTAGGAATATTTCGTGGTAACAAAATGCCCCCCAGAGATGCCATTTTCGACTGTCGACGTTGATGAGATGATGGCATCTCTGAAACTGTCGGTTTACCCCTTACTGTTTCCGCTTCTCCTTGGTGGGACCTCTGTTTACCCCACGTGGGTGACGTCATACAATCATGACGAACGTTTCTTTTCCTCCTCGAGACGCACAAAATCATGTCTACGTCATTTCACGTCTTCAAAACTGACTGTGTTTGTCTTTTCGCTTGCCTTCTCTCCTCTGTAACACCTCAAAATTTGCCCTCCTCTCTTGGGACTAGCATTAACATATTTGCATTTAATTTTAGGGCATTAGGCATTTCATATTACATAACATGTGGTTACATAGTGCAAGCCATCTTCCCAAGTCTTAATCAGGAGATGAGGAAGTTCAAAGGTGCAAGCTAGGGTTCAATGACTGATCATGGGCCATCTGAGGATTGGACTGTGAATTAGGGTTTCATGATTTCCAAGGATAGTGGTCTTCATCTTGTTTGAATTGATACATCATCATCATCATGGTTGGATGTCATCAGGAGATTGGAGAAGATTCCTTGAGATTAGGGTTTTGACCACTGGTCAACCCTAATCAGTTGTATTGGGCCAATCAGGGCTGGATCAGGAGATGGGGTTTATGAAGGAGATGAGGATCATTCTATGATTATATGGTGCTTATTGAGGCTAGGGTGTCACCCTTGAGCCATTTCAGTTGGAGATTGGGGTTTAAATTGATCTATGCATTGCCAAATTCATCTATCAGATGAAAAGTCAACTGTGGTCAACTGTACATGATCTGATGGATTTGGAGGTGGAGATGAGTTAGACACACTTCATTCATGTTGGAACAAGTGTTAAATGACATTGCAAAGCTTAAAACTGAAGAAAATCAAGTCAGGACAAAAACTGCCAAAAATAGCAAGTGACTTGTAATTGAAGTTTCCAAAAATGGAAAGTTTTTGACCTCAAAAACAGAAGTCCAAGGAAGCTTCAAATGAAAAATTGTTCAACATGACAGATGTAGATCTTGTTCTCACCTTTCCAAAAAGTCCAAGAACTTGAAAATCCGATGTACGGTTTGCGAGATATGGCTCAGTGAATTTCAGAAAAGACCGTAATCAGGAGGCCATAACTTCCACATGGTTTGTCCAAATTGCAAGTTCTTTATATGCACAAACTCCATTTGACATGTACTTTGAGGGTGCATCATTAGATTTTCCCAAAAATGGCCAAGGCAAAAAGTCACTTTTCAACTGGACAGCTGAATTGGACCAGGGGCAAAATCGTCCAAATGTCAAAATAATTGGAATTTTCGAATGGGACTTTTTCCAACACCTCAGGAATGGCATTTAGAATGTGTTTGAATTTTCATTTCATGCATAAGGCTTTTAATTTGGATTTTGTCTTGAAAAATGGAAATGACAAAAATGGACCAAATGCATACATATGGTGAATTTGAGAATGGAGCAACCAATGAGCATGAAACAAGTTTCTACAGTTCACATATGATATTTAGAAGGTGTATGTGCTGTCAAAACAGGTGGCACTAGCTGTCATGGTGAAATTCCAATTTTACCCTTCATTTGGAAAATGACATTTTCACTTACAATGCTAATTTGGTTGATTACACACTTAAGCATGATTAAGGCTACCATATATATTCATAATCTCTTGCTAATCACAACAGAATTCACACACTCCAAGATTGGATCTCAAAACCATTCCAATTCTCTCAACTTTTATCAAGAACACAAATCTTCAAATTCATCAAACTTCTTCATTCTTCAACCAATTTTCGAAATTCTTCTTGATTTGAACTCCTCTCATCATCATCTCAAACTGTTTTTGGTCATTGGAGCCTAAGGAGCTGGAAAACGCAGCTGTCCAAAATTCATCCGTTAATGGCAAATCGCGATTGTGGACAATAGGAGTGGAAGTAATTGAAACGGAGCATAGCATTCACCTTCTATATACTTCTTGTGCATCTGTTTTGAAGAGTTGGAGCTTAAAGCCGCGATTTACACACTGCCATTGCCGGTATGTCGAAAATTCGAATCTCCTGTTTTGTTCGATTGATAGGTGCTTTGTGTAGTGCGTTTCATGTAGAATCCAATGGTGCTTGTGGTTTATAGAATGGTGAATCGTAGGTTACGAAATCGAGATTTAAAGTTTCGAACTAGAACCCTAAGTGAGTCGATCCGTTCGATTTAGGAACTTTTAGGTTGTAATAGTGTGATATTCGTGTTCCTCTTGAAGAGACGAGTCCAACGGATATGGCCATGTCCATTTTCGTTAACGTTTGGTGTTCTTCGATTTTTTCATGTTTCTGGAAAAATTCTTGTGGAAGACGATAATGGAACCTGTTTGATCCAAAAAGCCATTCAAACTTTCAAATTACATGTTTCCCGCCGCGCCAAAAATTACCATAATGCCACTGCAATTTCATTAATTTAAGTTAATTCATTTTAATTATTAAAAAATTCATATGACCTTTAAAAAATCGTAAAAAATAGTAAAAAAATCCAAAAAATATGGAATTTTTTTCTATAGCTTCCTTGGTGAGTGTAGGTTTTTTTTGACCTATTGGTCAAAGTTGTGCTTGGGGAATATTTTATTTGACCTAGGGTTTTCCATTGTATGTCCATTTTTGATACATGTTTGTAATTTGATCATGAAATGCTCATAATGTAGAATAAATTCTTGAAAATTTTTGTGGTGGTTCTTGACTCATTGAGGATTATTTATATGTAAATTTCATGAATTTTGGATACCTGGTTAGAGAGCAGCAAATTCTGGAACTTAGGTGTGACAATTTGTGTCACACCTCATTATGTCAACTTGCAGGATTTTTTTGAGTGACCTATACATGTTAGAATTGGCTGAAATTTTGCATGATGGTTAATTAGCATGTTGAGATATTGTATGAATTTTTGTGGAATTTTACATTGCATTTTCAATTTGATCATGATTTTTCATTTCTGGTGGTTGAAATTGCAAGCTCATATGACATAGGTTGGTAGAATGATTGGGAAATCCTCATATGGAATTGTATGGTCATGAAATTTGATATGCATGTTGTAGACACATAATTTGACATTCCTGTTTTGGTCCCATCCATTTCTTTTTTGTTTTCAATGAGATATGAATTTTTGAAGTGGATGTATGCATTGATGGTGTGAATTGAAGCATGAAATTGTGTCTGTTTTTGTTGATTTTCATTGACATGGTTCCATTTGCCCAATTAAGCTCAAATTTGACATGGTAGACCTTGATTGACCCCTGTTTAGGTGTATTTAATTTGAGAATTTTTGGATTTATTTTGATAGGGATTTGAAGGCAATACTTCTGTTTGTATGTTTGGTGGTTCATTTGGCATCATTTGACTTCTTTTGTGCATGAATTGAATATGATGGATGATATAAACATGAGACCAATGATGTTGGCTCTTGTTTGATGATAATTTGATGTTGGTTGATGAATACCTTGCTGTTTTAGATTTTTTCTTGCTTTTGGACCCTAGGCTTGGCCTAGTGGTCTAGTTGCTAATATTTGCTTGATTTTTCAGGATCAAAAAGGCAATGCACATGGAGAATGATACAAGTTGATTTTAATTGATGTTGTGGATGTTTGTACACTAACATAACCTTGTTTTGTAGGTGTTGGAGCTTGGGCTTAAGCCTTGGGCTTGTTTTGTGTTGTATTGTTTAAGCTGTTTAACTGTTTGCTTTACAGTTTGTCTGATTGAGTACTGACTGAGTTTGATTGTTTCCAGGTACTTTAGTTGCTCAGTTCCTTATGAACTATTGCTTTGCTTTGCTTTGCTTAAGCAACTTGCATAGAGGTATAACTTTCTTACTTCATGTAGTCTGGAGACCCGGCTGTTATCGGGCCGGGCAAATTGTCTGAAGTCCTCCTTAAGAGGCAATGCTTGTGTATGTTTATTTTTAAGCCCAAGCAGGAAAAGTCCTTCAAGTAAGGCAATTGGTGGAAGGTAGGGACAAGCAACCTGTCCCCCACTATTCAGTTGAGTCTTCTCCTTGCTCCCATTACATGGTTGTAGCATTGAGATCAAAAGCCCAAGATCTGTTGTGTCAGAGTCTTCGAGTATAGAAGGGTTCCCCCATTCTGGACCCATACTCATTTGTCAGACGCTCTCCCTGGTTAGGGATACGAGCTGTGAGGTCTGATCCTCACTTCATCCTTTCATCTGCTTCACCTTAGCCTCGTAATGGCAAGGTTAAGAGCAAACACAGCCTGTACAGACGATTGCTTAGGCAGTCAAACCTGATTGATTGAGCCCCCTTGTTTGGTTATAGCGGGTGCTATGTGGATATTTGATTGGCATGCTTGTGTTGCTTGAGATACCTGTTCTCATTCGATGATATATGATTGTATGCTTGTGTGCTAGCTTCTTTCCTGGTTAGGTTAGTTTGCTTATGCAAGTAGGATAGAAAACCGAACTTAGGGTTAACGATGCATGACAACATTAGGCTCGAGTCTCAGCTCCCTAGTCGTGTATCTTTCCCCGGTTTCTGGTTAGCAATTTAGTCCCTTTCAGGGGAACTACATCGCCCTGATCCTCGTTCCAGACGAGGTATGTAGGCAGGTGGTCGTGCGAGACCACTCCGGGCAACCTTTTTCTTTTTGCGTGTGTTTGCTTGTTATCTGATTGTGTGTTTTGGCTCGGATGCCGACGTAAGCCCAGTGATTGGCAGTCGGGCTCCACGTTTGCCGTTTTGTACATATTTTGGTTCGGATGCCGACGTAATTCCATCCAGTGGTTGTCGGGCTCCATGTTTGCCACTCTTGCTTGTTTGTGTTGTTTTGTGTTGTTTGGCGTGCGTAAGCCGAACTACAGAGGCTCTGATTCTTGTTCCAGACAAGATATGTAGGCATAAGGTGCGATACCTTATCGAGCCCGTTCCTCTTAACCCCACCTGCGTTCCCCGTGTGTGTGTGATGTTTAACAACCTTTTCTTTATTCTAGGACGTGGATCCCTAGGAGTACCTAGGACGTGAGGGGTGCTAATACCTTCCCCTTGCGTAACCGACTCCCGAACCCATTTCTCTTGGTCGCGAGACCATGTCTTTTCCAGGTTTCTCTGAGCGTTTCCTTTCCCTATCTTGGGATAAATAACGTTTAGTGGCGGCTCTGTGTGTTTTTATTTTGAGGCTCGCCGGTTGATTTTTCGCAGGATGCGACAGCTGGCGACTCTGCTGGGGAAACCACGATGTAGACCTATGCTGGTCCATCGTCCCTAAGCGAGTCCTTCCTAGCGTTCTAGGATTAGTTTAGGTTGCTTGTTTGTGTTATTTATTGCATTTATTATTCTAACCACTGTGTATATATTTGCATTAATGTCTGCATGCATCATACTATCATGTTGTTGCCGTCCTCTGCAGGTGGTTCTGTTGTTTGGGGTGGGTGTTCTGAGTGGGGCTAAAACCCAGGCCCGAGTATACACCTAGGACTAGTGTGGTCTCACGTTGCCTCTTTCATGTTAAGTCAACATGTGCCTGGCAGCGTGATGTGCCACAAGCCGGACGAGGCTCACTTGATAGTGCTCATCTCTGTGGATATTCCGCTTTGTTTGAGTCACTCCATTTGAGTTGTTGACTCTGGTGACCGATCATTCCCGGATCTTTGGTTTAGACGATTTTAAGAGAGCTACAATGGCACACCCGAAAGGGCAAACCCATTGAGTATCTCCGCCCGATTGTCGAGACCATTATCCGCCTTAGGATGACTTGATTAGAACTTACCTGTGAGGGGAGGGTTGTTCTGTCAGATGTTTGTTCAGATAGCCTTCAGATGGTGACTTTTGATCTGTGATTCAGAGACATAATTATAAGTCGGATTTATGGTCATTTATTGCTGTGACGCCGGAGTGCTGTCCGTGACTTATCAGTGGGGATCCGTTTATTTCAGGATTCCCCGGGCCGAGATATTTATCAGTGGGGATCCGTTTATTTCAGGATTCCCCGGGCCGATTCAGATGGCGGTGATGTGTCTGCTCAGAGACCAGTGATGAGGATGATGTATCTGTCTTCCGTTTATTTCGGAACCCGTGGATCAGATTGGTGGTTCCCTCAGATGGTTGTGATCAGTTCAGAGATCAGAGGCTTCTGTACAGTTGATGATCAGATGACTTGGAGGATGGCCCAGTGCATTGCATACATCTGCATCATTCTCATTTTGCATTCATCTGCACCAAACTCACGTCTAGTCATATGGGGGGTACTATGGATTGAGATTCTGGTTGAGAGACATCTGGATGTCAAAATGTTATTGGTGAAATATTATCTGTCTCGATGAAATCAGAATCAAAGGACAAAGCTTCCTCATATGGATGGACGTTGCATTCATGCATATTAACCTGTTTGCTGTTTTGCAGGAATCATCGCTCGCGCTCGTAGAGTCATCCCTTTGCACTCGACCCGTCCTCACAAATACTTCACCAGGCGCAATACTCCTAGACTCATGGATCTTCCCAACACAGATATCCTCGAGCTGAAAGATAAGATGACTGAGCTGATCAACATCATGAAGGGTTTTGCAGTTGATCAGAAAGCTTTGGCTGACAAAGTTGAAAAGCTCGAGCGGGCTTCAGCTGTTAACAGTGTTGTTAATCTGGATGGTGTCTCCAATCAGGGGCTGGGTGGATCCAGAGACGGTGAAAAAAGAGAAACTGTGGGTATGGTGCACAATAATGCTGGCGGATTCGGTGGTACTGGTGGTCAACCTGGGCCCGGTCAGGGGCAAAATCCGAAAGACGGTCTGTTGTCTCCATTCTTCGGGTTTGATGAAGACAGAGAGGAAGACCGAGAAGCTGATCAATTCTCAATGCACAACGAACCGTTGGGGCAGTATAATACTCAGCCACAAAGCAAAGAGATCCAGTTGTTGGCAGAGAAGATTAAAGTGCTTGAAAGCCATGCTACTCCGGGGTTTGTCAACATGTCTAACATGGGGTTAGTCGAGGGGATTGTGATCCCACAGAAATTCAAAGCGCCAGCATTTGACAAATACAATGGAAGTTCCTGTCCTGAAACCCATTTGCAAGCATTCGTTCGCAAGATCTCTGCTTACACGACGGATCAGAAGCTATGGATGTATTTCTTCCAGGACAGTCTGTCCGGAGGATCCCTGGAGTGGTACACCAAGCTGAAGGCTGCTGATGTCAAGAGTTGGCAGGATCTAGGAGATGCATTCTTTAAATAGTATCAGTTCAACGCTGATATGGCACCAAGTCGTACCCAGCTGCAGGGTATGTCTCAGAAAAGTAATGAGGGGTTTAAAGAGTATGCTCAGAGGTGGAGGGAGTTGGCGGCCAGAGTTCAACCTCCTTTGGTGGATCGGGAGATGTCCGATTTATTCATGGGTACCCTGCAAGGGGTCTTTGCCGAGAGAATGGTGGGTTGTCCCATCACCAACTTTGCTGATATTGTGGTGGCAGGAGAAAGAATTGAAAGTTGGCTGAGAATGGGGAAAATACAAGGTAATGCTTCGTCATCGGCATCGAAGAAGCCATTCGGGAATGGTCGGCTCAAGAATGACGGTGAATCGAGTGCTGTGTATGCCCAGGGAGGACACGGTAGGGATCCTTACTACCAGCACACTGCTGCTGTAACCATCCCTGCTGGTAATCAGTCTGCACGACAGCAACGGCAGCCCCCTCAACAGAGAGCCGGATATCAGGTGAGAGGAAAAGGGGTTGATCGCCATTTTGACAAGCCACCCGTGACCTATGCGGTTCTGTTCAAAAAGTTAATGGATCTTGGTTTGGTTCAGCCGAGGGCGATGGTTCCGATGAGAACAGATCAGAGGCCACCTAACTATGATGAGAATGCCAAGTGTGAATTTCATTCTGGTACGCAGGGGCATAACATTGAGGGCTGTAGAGCATTCAAGAATGTCGTCCAGGACCTGGTAGACTCCAAAGCTATCAATTTTGCGCCATCACCGAATGTTAATGCTAATCCCATGTCGGTACATGGTCAAGCGACGGTGAGTGCAATTGCTGAAGATGCAGATTACACCTGTGCAGTGGGTGGAGAGACCAACAGTGACTGCAAGCTGGATGGTTGGGTAAAACCGTGTGCACCAGGGCAGCAAATCCTGAACTGGAGGGTTTGAAAGATCAACATTGTTACTCATCTGGAAGAGTATTATTTCTTGTTTTCAGTTTATATGCATGAAAGCCATACGTGTTGCCCGACACGTAATGGTTCATTGTAAGGGCCACCTCATGTTTACATTTGCAACATTTCTGCATCATTAATAAATGGATGTTTTTTAGTCAAAAAACGGTGTTCCCTGTTTTTCAATTATTTTTGCAGTTTAAAAACAAATAAAAATGGCAATGTTTATTTTCATTTTTCATCTTTTTTTGATTTGTCTCGTCCCAACTTCAAAAATAATTCTCCGGATCTTGTTGATAACAATTTGGTTACACCCTCATATGACTTCGACAATCCGAGCGATCAGGCTGGAGAAGAAAGCGAAGAAGATTGTGATCTGCTGGAATTAGCCAGATTGCTGAAACAAGAGGAGAAGGTGATTCAGCCGCTCGAGGGTGAGTTGAGATTGTTATTCCAGGTACCGTCGAGGTCGGGAAGGAAAAATTGGGGCCGTTTCAGAGGCAAGCCAAAAGCAGGATGGTAGGCTTGTTGAAAGAGCATATGAATGTTTCTACTTGGTCACGTCAGGATACGCCAAGGTCAAACACCGATGTCGTTGCTCACAAGCTACCATAGAGAGAAGACTGTCCTCTAGAGAAGCAGAACGCCAGTGCCTATATCAGAGAGCCATGGTGACTTCGTTTCATGATATGATTCATCATGAAATGGAATGCTATGCTATGACATGATAGCAAAGTCCCAGTCAGAAGAGGGGCGTCTAGCAGACTGGGGGCAAGTCGGTTGGACAGTGGAGATAATTCAGACTGAGGTTGAATTAGAATGAGTGCACTATCAGAGTGCGATCCGGTAAGATGTTGGGGGGTCATTATAAGAGAGTAATCGAGGTTGCTCCTGCTTTAAAAAAAAAAAATAAAAAAAAAATAAAAAAAAAAAACAAATGCCTGAACCGAGAATAAAGAAAGAGGTTCGTGGTTTCTTAGAAAGATTGAACTACCTGTCATGGTTCACATCTCATCTAACCGCCACGGGTGAACTCATATTCAGATATTGATAGAAAGATCAAACGGTCAGGCGAAATAATGATCGCCAAGGGGCATTGAAAGAAATAAAGGAATAAGTTGCAGGAACCTCTGATTCTGATACCTCCTGTGGAGGAGAAACTGTTAATCTGTACTTGACAGCCTTCGAGGGGTTTATGAAGTGTATTGGGTCAGCATGACGCGTCTTGTCGAAAAGAGCATGCAATTTACCTTAGCAAAAAGTTTACCGACTGTGAAACAGTACATTCACTGCTCGGGGAACTTGATGTACTTTGGCATAGGCTGCTCGCCGACTGAGACAGTATATGCTGATTCATACCACTTTGTGGATTTCGAGATGGATCTGATCAAGTACATATCTGAAGAGCCAGCAATGACCGGACGGGTTGCGAAAGGGCCACTGATTTTGATTGAATGCGATATTTGTGATACTCTCAGAAAGCAATCAAGGGGTGTATTGTCTGATTACATCTCTCTGCAACCCGTTGAGGATTATCAATCGATGAAGTTTGAGTTCCCTGATGAGGACATCTCGAGGTGCTCCAATCGAAAGATTGAGAGTAACCGATCCCGGAGGAGGGGCCTGACCCCGAATCCGAACGGATTCTGATGTCTGATGGGGAGGTTAAGGTGAATGAGCTTTTATTGCCCGGCTAACATTTGAGTGCACTACCGATGGTGTGATGGAATACGAAGCTGGTATCCTGGGTACCGTACCGCGGTACGCACGGCTACTGGGGCAAAGTCCTTTCTCATTGGTGTATGGGATGGAGGCTGTATTACCGGTTGAGGTTCAGATTCCCTCTTTGAGAGTCCTGATGGACGTGAAATTGCAAGAGGCTGAATGGGTAAGGACCCGGTACGAAGAGTTGAGCCTGATAGAGGAAAAGAGGCTAGCAGCCATTTGTCATGGGCAGTTATATCAGCAGAGGATGAAGCGTGCTTGTGACAGAAAGGCATGATCTCGGGTGTATCACGTAGGTGATATGGTGCTGAAAAGGATCCTTCCTCCTCAAAACGATCGAAGGGGCAAATGGACACCCAATTATGAAGGTCCATTCGTGGTCAAGAAGGTTTTCTCTGGTGTAGCCTTGTTGTTAACGACCATGGATGGCGAGGATTTTCCATCCCCTGTGAATGCGGACGCAGTTAAAAAATACTTCGTATAATTGACCCGCTGGACGAAAAGAACAAAATAGTCCAGGCAAAAATGGGCATCCCGGCGAACCAAAAACAGAAAGAAAGGTTCGGGCAAAAATTAGGGATAAAAATGAAAAAATTGTACACCCGGCAAGTCGAAAACCTGAAAAGGCGACTTGGGCAAAAATGGGTATCCCGGTGGACTGAAAACCCGAAAGGGCGGTTCAGGCAAAAGAGGGATTGAAACGAACAACTGCGTCTAGCATGATCGTTTGCGCTTTGGGTTAAAGCATCATGGATAATACCCGGTAGGGATCAATCGGAATCGTTTTGTTCAGAAGGCAGAAAGCATGGAGAGTCTGAGGACATATGGGGTGTAACCGAGTTGGAACTCGATGAGATCACGGGTTTCACATTGCCATTAGGATAGATTTTTCCTTTTGAGCGCAATTACCTCTTTTCAGGAATTGCTTCCTTTTGTATTGCTCATTTGAGCCACACTTTTCCAATCAATAAAATGCATATTCAGTCAAATATTTTTGTTTTTGTTTTTCATTACCGCTTTGATTGCGAAAACGTCCAGATATTTTTGATAAAGAATCTTGCATTTTTAAAACATACAGGTTTCCTTCCAATGCATGTTTATAAGATTGAAGCTTGAAATCTTATTTGGAAGGTTGAGTGACCCAAATGTTGAAATCTTGACGCGCCTGGGGCACGGTTTTATCTAACGATCTATTTTGCAGGAACTGTAGATACTTTTCACTCACTTGCAGGTTGTGATGTGGAAGCTTTGACAAGAGAAATTCCCATGGGAGTCCAGCCAGGGACGAGTGCACAAAGGAGGGCGACGAAGAGAAGACGTTGAGACGTCCGACGACCTTTGGAATTAATCAAGAAGACTCTTCAAAGTCGGAAGATTGAAATTTCTTTATAACTCCCATGAGTACGTTCTCGTCGAGCGCGGAGTGATTTGGGGATACAAGATGATGGAGCAGAAAAGTTCCAGACGAGTCTGGGAATTCTCATTTTCCAGCTAAGTCCCTAAGCAGAATCATAGGACTAGCTCCCCAGCCGAGTTAGGGTGGTTATCCCCGGCGGGTTTACAACGGTGTTTCCTCAGCGGTCAGGTCTGAAGGTTGTTTCTCCCCGAGTGGAGCGGGTTTCAAAGAAATATATCTCCAGCTACTCCCCGAGTGGAGCGGGTTTTTTCAATGACATATCTCTCCAACAGTGTTCATTCTACCAGTGGATTGAACGAGTTTCCGTAGCAGACGAATATCTGCATCCCCAGCCGAGGGTATCCTACATGTGGATTGGATGGGGTCATCCCCAGCGGAGTAGTTGTCGTTCCCCTAGCAGGGTCTGGATGGTATTCCCCCAGCAGGTTGAAGATTGCTCATTTCCCCAGCGGGAGTATCTGTGAGGGTTCCCAAAGCAGAGTTGGGATCTATATCCCCAGCAAGTCAAAAGTTGTGGTATCCCCACAGAGTACAGTGATGGTTCTTCTTCCCCAGCATGTCCTCGAGAGGGTTGGGTGCAAAGGAGGTTTTCCCCAGCAAGTCAAAAGTTGTGGTATCCCCACAGAGTACAGTGATGGTTCTTCTTCCCCAGCATGTCCTCGAGAGGGTTGGGTGCAAAGGAGGTTTTCCCCAGCAAGGGTTGTATTCCCCAGCAGCAGTGCTATTCCCCGGCAGGGTGGAAATCGGAGCAGTGACGAGTTCCTCGGCAGAGAGTCTCGTATTCCCCAGAGGGTCCCCTGAGGGGGATATATTTATTACATTCATCATGAAAAATAGCATAGCATATTGCATAGAAAAATAAATAGTCGCGTAGCATTTCCATAATCATGGAGCATTACGCAGAAAAAATCAATCATGCATCATTGCAAACATCAGCTAGTCTCAAGCTGCGGTTACTGTTTGAGAGGTGTTTTGCCAGAAGATGAAGGTGTTACTCCGAGTAGTATAGCCTCATGATTTGATCAAAGGTATTGTCCCAGTGGTACGACACTGGTGAAGAATTCTTCCGTCGGACAGAGATGGAAAGAAGATGCATTCAACACAACCCAAGCCGTGGTTACCGCTTGAAGATTTGGGTTCACCAAAGGTGAAGATGTTACTCTGAGGAGGTTAGCATCACAACGTCAGATCAGCAATGTTCCCCAGTAGTGCGCTATTGGAGGAAATGTTTCCGTCGGACAGAGATGGGGATACAGTCAGAAGTCGTTACGCGATCAGCGCGATCCAAACCGTGGTTACCGCTTGAGGTTTGGTTTTGTCAGACAGTGAAGACGATACTCCGAGGAGTTCAGCATTGTAAGTTTGGAACAACAGTATCTATCAGTCATTGGTTAATGTCTGGTCAAGTCTTGTTCGATGTCCTGTAAACATCCTTGTTTGATGTCCTGTCCACGTCATTATTCGATGTCCTGTAAACATCCTTGTTTGATGTCCTGTCAACATCCTTGTTCGATGTCATGTAAACATCCTTGTTTGATGTCCTGTCAACATCCTGGTTCGATGTCCTGTAAACATCATTGTTTGATGTCTGTCCGCATCATTGTTTGATGTCTGTCCGCATCATTGTTTGATGTCTGTCCGCATCATTGATTGATGTCTGTCCGCATCATTGTTTGATGTCCTGTCCGCATCATTGTTTGATGTCTGTCCGCATCATTGTTTGATGTCCTGTCCGCATCATTGTTTGATGTCTGTCCGCATCATTGTTTGATGTCTGTCCGCATCATTGATTGATGTCTGTCCGCATCATTGTTTGATGTCTGTCCGCATCATTGTTTGATGTCTGTCCGCATCATTGTTTGATGTCTGTCCGCATCATTGTTTGATGTCTGTCCGCATCATTGTTTGATGTCATGTCAACATCATTGTTCGGTGCCTGTAAACATCGAGTTTCCTCCCGGTCATTGGTTAATGTCTGGTCGAGCTTTTTTTGGTGTCAGTAAACATCATCGTCCGATGTTCAGTAAACGTCGAGTTTCTTCCCAGTCATCAGTCAGTGTCTGGTTGAAGGTGTACCCTCTGACGTGTTGCCCTTAGAGTGGTGATTAGTGAAGTTTCCGACTATCAGGTTGAAGCACTTATGGTATTCAGGCCAGTTTTTCGGAGTTCAGACCGAAGTGGTTTTCGGACCAGGTAGAAGAAGAGAAAATTTTCGGGGTTCAAGAAAAGCAAAAAAAGAATGAGAATCCCGAGTGGATTGAATAGGGCCATGGTTATCCCTGTGTTACCATTTATTTTGGTATCCAGGTCGACGTTTTCCGAAACTGTTTCTTCGCCGATGCTGACAGGCGCTGTTAATTATATCCCATCAGAGTGCAAATTGTTCGTCTGTTCTTGGTATTCAATCACTCTTCACCCTGATCATCCGAAAGCCGAGGCTATTTTGTATCGACAGGTTCACAGTGGATTGAATAGGGGCAGCTGTAACACCTCAAAATTTGCCCTCCTCTCTTGGGACTAGCATTAACATATTTGCATTTAATTTTAGGGCATTAGGCATTTCATATTGCATAACATGTGGTTACATAGTGCAAGCCATCTTCCCAAGTCTTAATCAGGAGATGAGGAAGTTCAAAGGTGCAAGCTAGGGTTCAATGACTGATCATGGGCCATCTGAGGATTGGACTGTGAATTAGGGTTTCATGATTTCCAAGGATAGTGGTCTTCATCTTGTTTGAATTGATACATCATCATCATCATGGTTGGATGTCATCAGGAGATTGGAGAAGATTCCTTGAGATTAGGGTTTTGACCACTGGTCAACCCTAATCAGTTGTATTGGGCCAATCAGGGCTGGATCAGGAGATGGGGTTTATGAAGGAGATGAGGATCATTCTATGATTATATGGTGCTTATTGAGGCTAGGGTGTCACCCTTGAGCCATTTCAGTTGGAGATTGGGGTTTAAATTGATCTATGCATTGCCAAATTCATCTATCAGATGAAAAGTCAACTGTGGTCAACTGTACATGATCTGATGGATTTGGAGGTGGAGATGAGTTAGACACACTTCATTCATGTTGGAACAAGTGTTAAATGACATTGCAAAGCTTAAAACTGAAGAAAATCAAGTCAGGACAAAAACTGCCAAAAATAGCAAGTGACTTGTAATTGAAGTTTCCAAAAATGGAAAGTTTTTGACCTCAAAAACAGAAGTCCAAGGAAGCTTCAAATGAAAAATTGTTCAACATGACAGATGTAGATCTTGTTCTCACCTTTCCAAAAAGTCCAAGAACTTGAAAATCCGATGTACGGTTTGCGAGATATGGCTCAGTGAATTTCAGAAAAGACCGTAATCAGGAGGCCATAACTTCCACATGGTTTGTCCAAATTGCAAGTTCTTTATATGCACAAACTCCATTTGACATGTACTTTGAGGGTGCATCATTAGATTTTCCCAAAAATGGCCAAGGCAAAAAGTCACTTTTCAACTGGACAGCTGAATTGGACCAGGGGCAAAATCGTCCAAATGTCAAAATAATTGGAATTTTCGAATGGGACTTTTTCCAACACCTCAGGAATGGCATTTAGAATGTGTTTGAATTTTCATTTCATGCATAAGGCTTTTAATTTGGATTTTGTCTTGAAAAATGGAAATGACAAAAATGGACCAAATGCATACATATGGTGAATTTGAGAATGGAGCAACCAATGAGCATGAAACAAGTTTCTACAGTTCACATATGATATTTAGAAGGTGTATGTGCTGTCAAAACAGGTGGCACTAGCTGTCATGGTGAAATTCCAATTTTACCCTTCATTTGGAAAATGACATTTTCACTTACAATGCTAATTTGGTTGATTACACACTTAAGCATGATTAAGGCTACCATATATATTCATAATCTCTTGCTAATCACAACAGAATTCACACACTCCAAGATTGGATCTCAAAACCATTCCAATTCTCTCAACTTTTATCAAGAACACAAATCTTCAAATTCATCAAACTTCTTCATTCTTCAACCAATTTTCGAAATTCTTCTTG
This sequence comes from Lathyrus oleraceus, assembly GCF_024323335.1. Taxonomy (NCBI): domain Eukaryota; kingdom Viridiplantae; phylum Streptophyta; class Magnoliopsida; order Fabales; family Fabaceae; genus Lathyrus; species Lathyrus oleraceus. The sequence continues at coordinate 223,283,866 of NC_066583.1, forward strand.
ATTTGAACTCCTCTCATCATCATCTCAAACTGTTTTTGGTCATTGGAGCCTAAGGAGCTGGAAAACGCAGCTGTCCAAAATTCATCCGTTAATGGCAAATCGCGATTGTGGACAATAGGAGTGGAAGTAATTGAAACGGAGCATAGCATTCACCTTCTATATACTTCTTGTGCATCTGTTTTGAAGAGTTGGAGCTTAAAGCCGCGATTTACACACTGCCATTGCCGGTATGTCGAAAATTCGAATCTCCTGTTTTGTTCGATTGATAGGTGCTTTGTGTAGTGCGTTTCATGTAGAATCCAATGGTGCTTGTGGTTTATAGAATGGTGAATCGTAGGTTACGAAATCGAGATTTAAAGTTTCGAACTAGAACCCTAAGTGAGTCGATCCGTTCGATTTAGGAACTTTTAGGTTGTAATAGTGTGATATTCGTGTTCCTCTTGAAGAGACGAGTCCAACGGATATGGCCATGTCCATTTTCGTTAACGTTTGGTGTTCTTCGATTTTTTCATGTTTCTGGAAAAATTCTTGTGGAAGACGATAATGGAACCTGTTTGATCCAAAAAGCCATTCAAACTTTCAAATTACATGTTTCCCGCCGCGCCAAAAATTACCATAATGCCACTGCAATTTCATTAATTTAAGTTAATTCATTTTAATTATTAAAAAATTCATATGACCTTTAAAAAATCGTAAAAAATAGTAAAAAAATCCAAAAAATATGGAATTTTTTTCTATAGCTTCCTTGGTGAGTGTAGGTTTTTTTTGACCTATTGGTCAAAGTTGTGCTTGGGGAATATTTTATTTGACCTAGGGTTTTCCATTGTATGTCCATTTTTGATACATGTTTGTAATTTGATCATGAAATGCTCATAATGTAGAATAAATTCTTGAAAATTTTTGTGGTGGTTCTTGACTCATTGAGGATTATTTATATGTAAATTTCATGAATTTTGGATACCTGGTTAGAGAGCAGCAAATTCTGGAACTTAGGTGTGACAATTTGTGTCACACCTCATTATGTCAACTTGCAGGATTTTTTTGAGTGACCTATACATGTTAGAATTGGCTGAAATTTTGCATGATGGTTAATTAGCATGTTGAGATATTGTATGAATTTTTGTGGAATTTTACATTGCATTTTCAATTTGATCATGATTTTTCATTTCTGGTGGTTGAAATTGCAAGCTCATATGACATAGGTTGGTAGAATGATTGGGAAATCCTCATATGGAATTGTATGGTCATGAAATTTGATATGCATGTTGTAGACACATAATTTGACATTCCTGTTTTGGTCCCATCCATTTCTTTTTTGTTTTCAATGAGATATGAATTTTTGAAGTGGATGTATGCATTGATGGTGTGAATTGAAGCATGAAATTGTGTCTGTTTTTGTTGATTTTCATTGACATGGTTCCATTTGCCCAATTAAGCTCAAATTTGACATGGTAGACCTTGATTGACCCCTGTTTAGGTGTATTTAATTTGAGAATTTTTGGATTTATTTTGATAGGGATTTGAAGGCAATACTTCTGTTTGTATGTTTGGTGGTTCATTTGGCATCATTTGACTTCTTTTGTGCATGAATTGAATATGATGGATGATATAAACATGAGACCAATGATGTTGGCTCTTGTTTGATGATAATTTGATGTTGGTTGATGAATACCTTGCTGTTTTAGATTTTTTCTTGCTTTTGGACCCTAGGCTTGGCCTAGTGGTCTAGTTGCTAATATTTGCTTGATTTTTCAGGATCAAAAAGGCAATGCACATGGAGAATGATACAAGTTGATTTTAATTGATGTTGTGGATGTTTGTACACTAACATAACCTTGTTTTGTAGGTGTTGGAGCTTGGGCTTAAGCCTTGGGCTTGTTTTGTGTTGTATTGTTTAAGCTGTTTAACTGTTTGCTTTACAGTTTGTCTGATTGAGTACTGACTGAGTTTGATTGTTTCCAGGTACTTTAGTTGCTCAGTTCCTTATGAACTATTGCTTTGCTTTGCTTTGCTTAAGCAACTTGCATAGAGGTATAACTTTCTTACTTCATGTAGTCTGGAGACCCGGCTGTTATCGGGCCGGGCAAATTGTCTGAAGTCCTCCTTAAGAGGCAATGCTTGTGTATGTTTATTTTTAAGCCCAAGCAGGAAAAGTCCTTCAAGTAAGGCAATTGGTGGAAGGTAGGGACAAGCAACCTGTCCCCCACTATTCAGTTGAGTCTTCTCCTTGCTCCCATTACATGGTTGTAGCATTGAGATCAAAAGCCCAAGATCTGTTGTGTCAGAGTCTTCGAGTATAGAAGGGTTCCCCCATTCTGGACCCATACTCATTTGTCAGACGCTCTCCCTGGTTAGGGATACGAGCTGTGAGGTCTGATCCTCACTTCATCCTTTCATCTGCTTCACCTTAGCCTCGTAATGGCAAGGTTAAGAGCAAACACAGCCTGTACAGACGATTGCTTAGGCAGTCAAACCTGATTGATTGAGCCCCCTTGTTTGGTTATAGCGGGTGCTATGTGGATATTTGATTGGCATGCTTGTGTTGCTTGAGATACCTGTTCTCATTCGATGATATATGATTGTATGCTTGTGTGCTAGCTTCTTTCCTGGTTAGGTTAGTTTGCTTATGCAAGTAGGATAGAAAACCGAACTTAGGGTTAACGATGCATGACAACATTAGGCTCGAGTCTCAGCTCCCTAGTCGTGTATCTTTCCCCGGTTTCTGGTTAGCAATTTAGTCCCTTTCAGGGGAACTACATCGCCCTGATCCTCGTTCCAGACGAGGTATGTAGGCAGGTGGTCGTGCGAGACCACTCCGGGCAACCTTTTTCTTTTTGCGTGTGTTTGCTTGTTATCTGATTGTGTGTTTTGGCTCGGATGCCGACGTAAGCCCAGTGATTGGCAGTCGGGCTCCACGTTTGCCGTTTTGTACATATTTTGGTTCGGATGCCGACGTAATTCCATCCAGTGGTTGTCGGGCTCCATGTTTGCCACTCTTGCTTGTTTGTGTTGTTTTGTGTTGTTTGGCGTGCGTAAGCCGAACTACAGAGGCTCTGATTCTTGTTCCAGACAAGATATGTAGGCATAAGGTGCGATACCTTATCGAGCCCGTTCCTCTTAACCCCACCTGCGTTCCCCGTGTGTGTGTGATGTTTAACAACCTTTTCTTTATTCTAGGACGTGGATCCCTAGGAGTACCTAGGACGTGAGGGGTGCTAATACCTTCCCCTTGCGTAACCGACTCCCGAACCCATTTCTCTTGGTCGCGAGACCATGTCTTTTCCAGGTTTCTCTGAGCGTTTCCTTTCCCTATCTTGGGATAAATAACGTTTAGTGGCGGCTCTGTGTGTTTTTATTTTGAGGCTCGCCGGTTGATTTTTCGCAGGATGCGACATCCTCCACGTGTCTGTAGGCGTGGGAACGTGAGTATACGTGTCAACCATGGAAGTTCAACCACTCCCACTTCTCTGCTCAGAGTTTAAGCTCTATAAAACCCTCATTCTTTCTTCTTCTTCTCTTTTTTTGCTCTCTTGTTTCAGCGTTCACTTGTTTTTCTGCTTTTGTGAAAACTCTTCCACTCCATAATGAAGAAACCTTCTGTTCTTTCCATGGTCAAATCTAACAAACCTTCTGCTGCTGAACTCACCCGCCCATCAACGTTGATGGCAGGGAGTATGTCCCTGAGCCTCCATTGGTAGAAGAAAAGGAGAAGATCTGGCATTCTCAGGTATTGATTCCTCTCTCTCTAGCTAATGAACCCTTAGCGTTCCTAGGTCCTCTCCCAGAAAACCGACACCCAGAGGTTACTAAAAACGACTCTTCCCTTTTTCCCGCCAGTCACATTTCTGAACCTGTAATTTTCGCTCAACAACCCTTCTCCCTTCGATACGTCGATAGGAACTTCAGGACCGCTCCTCCCAGGAATTGTCCTAAGTTTTGTGCTTGGATGGACCGGTTGGAAACGGAGAAAATCGATCACTGGAAAAGGACATGCATCTATACCCTTTTACAGATTGCTCGCTGTGGCCCTCCCTGGTCTTGTGGCATGTTATTAGCCTCCCTTCAATTCTGGGAGAGTTCGACCAACTCTTTCCATACTAGGTGTGGCATGATCACGCCGACACTTCTAGACATTGCTGCCATCACTGGCTTGAGACCGACTGGAGAAGTCTTCGACTGCGAGGCTATAGCGCCAGTTTCCTTGAGGTTCGACGTTGGCGACTCTCGCAAACCAACATACAACAACTTTATTGTTCGTCACGCCACTTCTGCAGGCCATGTGACCGACGAGGAACATGTGGCTTTCTTGACCATTTGGCTGTCCCGCTTTGTTTTCTGCTCAAGGTCTATGCAGGTAGCCAAACATTTTGCTCTCCTGGAAACCCAATTGCACCAAGAGCGTGATGTTGCCTTGGGCCAACTGATATTAGCCTCTCTCTACGAGTCTTTATTTGAGGTTTTCTGCCAGATTAGAATCTTCGACCCTGAGAACTCCAGAAAGAAAAACGTATTGGTCCATGGCCCCTTCTGGTTTCTGCAATTGTGGCTTAATGCCACTTTCTCCAAAGACGTAGCCCTCTATGGAATGAGGAGGGTTGCGTGTCCCCCAGAGGAACGGCATCTTATCTGGAAACGGTTAATCCCCCTGACACCTATCGACAAGAATTTCCCAAACCTTTAGGTGTTTCGACTAATCTTCAACATCATGTTGACTCGTGTCGATTTCCAACCCTTTATGGCCCCTTTTAGCCGTCGAACTGAGGGTCCTGAGTGGCTCACTAGACCTTTCTCTCCGGCTGACGGGGAACATAGGAATGAATCCTTCCTCATTTGGAGGCGTTTTTTGGTCCCTCGCTTCTTGTCGGCGGAGACTGCCAGCAGTAATCCTGGTCTAGTGGCTTACCAGCCTAACCTGGTGGCCAGGAAATTTGGCCTTTGCCAATTCGTCCTCAAATCTCTGTTTTCCTCTCAAGAGTTGCTTGCCAATATCCTCTGCGTCCAACCTTGGAGCGAGGTCGAAGAAGAACTTGAAAATATTTGGAAAAATCGACCACGTCTTCCTTCCCTTTCTTTTCGACCAGCCTACTATTGTACCAAAGAATTCCATGATTGGTGGCAGTCCTATTTTACCCTTTATGTTGGCGATCCTGATGCCAAACGTTCTGAATTAACTGAGGCTTTTGTTTGTTTGCAGGCGAAGTCGACCAAATGTAAGGCTCTCCATGTCAAACAGATTCGTGCTTTCCAGAATTATTTCCAAGTTGTGTATCGACCAGATAATCTTCGGGGGACCATCTGGGAGGCTGCGGTCGAACTAAAAGCGAAAATAACCGACCAACTTTCGAAACTCAAAATCCCTGGTTACGTGAAAGACAAATATCTTTACGCCCTTCACTTCGGAAAACTCAAATTCCCTCCCCTGCCATCTAGTCCATTGGCCTTGGCCTTTGGTCATTTGGTTTCGGTGTGGTTCTATTGTCCCATTTCGTACATACAGAACGCCTCTAAAAAGAGAAAAGCCAACAGAGTGGTCCCAACGAAGTATTATCTGCCTGAATACTCAGGGCCACTTCATATTGATCCTCAATATGTTAGCATGTTTGAAACCACACAACTTGGTAACGCTTTTCTGGAAATTCTAACGCTCTCTTCTAACTGGACTTCGTCGCTCACTTGCATTTCTTGTATTTATTTGCAGCGCTCCCTCTAAATCATGCAGGTTCTGCATCTGCTGATCAACCTACTCCTTCGACACAAAAGGCTCAGGTTCGACTCTGGCTGAATTACTATTTCCTTTGACCCTTACTTTTATCCTTAGCCATCTTTTCTCTTCTTGCAGGCTGCTCCTTAGCAATCTTCTGACGATGATGGGCACCCCATTTCTCAAGTCTTGAGGAAACCCAGTTCTTCTGTATGCCCCTCTCTGAAGCATTTCTATTTGCTCTTGTGCCTTCTACAGGGGAACATTACGTGGTTGCTAATTTTTCACTTATGTGCAGGGTCAACCACGTTCGACAGAACCTACTGTCTCTTCTGCCTCCAAAAAATCCAAAAAACACAAACACTCTGCTCCCGCGGGCACTGAGGTATTTCTTGTCGGCTCGTCTGCTCTTTTGGCTAGACTATTTGCTTATAACCTCTCTTCGTGTCTCCAACACACCTCCCAACATAAATCCAAAAGCCATCATGGCCACAAAAGGAAGAAACATGACTCTTCTTCCAAGAGTGGCAAAAATAAAAAGAAGAGGCATCATACAGCGCCTCCTTCAGAGGTTCTTGTCAAAGATGACGACACTCCTGTGGTCGACGCTTCCAACCTTGGTACGGTCCCTGCTTCAGCCGTGGGAGCTTCACCGTCGACTGGTCCCTCCCCCGCTACTGCCTTGGGGAACACAAATCAGGATGCAGTCTCCCCTGCATCGACACAGGTATTTACCCATTTTCCTATTTATTCTTTTAGATTTTTGTTGCGCTTCTCTTACGCATTTTTCTTGCTGCAGGCTGATGCTTCTACTGAGCCAACTCAACCTGTCGCTGACTATACTCCCGCGTCGCCGGTTTCTTCCCTAGCTCGCCCCTTTCAATCTGTCGACACCGCTGGTGAGTCCATTGAATTTCCTCTCCAGATTAGTGACAATGACTCTGATTCGGTCACTAGTCCTGCGACGCACCTGGACTCCAGTTCGACTAGTTCTGACTCGAGTCTCTCTTCAACTTCCTTGCAGGATCCACGGGAGCCAATCGGTGTCGACACCAACAAACAACAGTCCTCCCACGCTACTCCGTTGTCGACTGCTTCTCCTCAGGTTACTTCTCCGTCAGCAACTTCTCCTTCGACCTTCCCGGGGCTGGCGATCAAGCCTTCTGCTTTAAAGGCAATTGCCAGACTCCGCAATCTGGTGAAATTGCGTGATGTTTCTTCAGACTCTGAGCAATTCCATTATGGCAAAATGGGCCCTGAGGCGATGAAAACTAAGGCTCTTATGGACAAAATCCGCGTGCACGCCTTGAACTCTAACCTTCTTTTCGTGCTCATGCATGAACCTGCTGTCGGTCCAGAGATTCTGAGCGCACTTGCCCAGCTAAAGGATCTCCAACTCTCTGATTATGCCAGACTTGCAATGGCGGCTCTAGAACAAATCTTGGTGCCTATGTTGCGCCATATTGACAGCGTTCGGGACACTGAGCGCCAAATTGCTGATACTGAGGCCTCTGTGAAGGAGAAATGGGAGTTGGTGATGCATGCCGACGTGGAAGTTACCAGTATGTTGATGTCTATGGAGGAGCGACAGAAGGAATTGACTTCCAAACAAGCAAGGGCCACTGAGCTACGTCAACAAATCGATGCCCTTCAACGTCAAATTGCCACCTTGGATAATGAGTTGGACTCAATTGTTAAGGAGGAGTCCCGTTTTGTCGACGAAGTGCTACAACCTGCTCAGGCCACTGTGGAACAAACTACCCGTGATGCCTTAGCGGTCGGTGAAGAACTTATGGTTGTCGAAGGGAAGCTTGAGGAGCTTAAAGCCTATGCCGACACCCTGGAGCCTGCGTCTCTGCACTACAATTTCGAACTCAAATCCTTCCAATCCAAGTTCGGCCAGATTTGACCGATTTTATTGATTGTACAAATTTTTTTGTAATGTTTAAACAATGGCTTCTTGCCACATTAATGTTATCTTTCTTGCCTTTAGCACTGTCTACTTATTTTTTGTGCCTTTGCAGCTGGTATCTAACATAATTATCTCCAACTTTATTTTTTCGACATTTATTTTAGTCTGCCAAAATTTTGACCTCTTGAAGGAGAGACCTGTATTTTTTCAAGTACTTTCCATTTACTCTTAAAATCCGCCTGTCTGGTGCCAACTCTTCGACCTCGTAGGCGTTATCAGAAAAGGCTTGCAAAACCTTAAACGCTCCCTCTCAATTTGGGGACCACTTACCCAAAACTCTATCATTTCTGTCAATAGGCAGGATTACCCTCCAAACCAGATCTCCGACAGCAAATACTTTCCCTTTCACCCTTTTATTGTAGGCTCGGGCGACTTTCTCTTTCTGTCTTTGTAGAGAGTCTAATGCTAGCATTCTTTCTTCATCTACGTCGACTAATTCGTCTATCATCATACTCCAGTAATCTTCAGAAGGTATTTCATACTGCCTTTGGATTCTGACTGCCTGGACCTGAATTTCTACTGGCAGTACTGCGTCATGCCCATACACCAGTCGAAATGGGGTTGTTCCAGTTGCTTCTTTTGGTGACGTTCAACATGCCCACAAATCTTGGTCTAACGTCTTATGCCAATTCCTTGGCTTCTTTCCTATGTGTTTCTTTATTAGGCTGATGATCACCTTATTAGCCGCTTCGACTTGGCCATTCGCCTGTGCGTAATAGGGGGTAGATGTCAGTAACTTAATGCCCATTTCCTTTGCAAATTCTTGCACTTTTCGACCAGTGAAAACTGACCCCTGGTCGGTTGTGATAGTTTCTGGGATGCCAAATCTGCAAATGATGTAACTCTGGACAAAGTCTATCACAACTTCTTGGTCCATATTTGTTAATGCTACGGCTTCGACCCATTTTGTGAAATAGTCGATACCGACTAACACATACCTTTGTTGTTTCGATGAGGCTGGCTTTATTTCTCCTATAACGTCCAAAGCCCATCCTCGAAATGGCCAGGGTTTCACAATTGTGTGTAGCTCGCTTGCAGGCACATGCTGTATGCCCCCATGCAATTGGCATTCTTGACAACCTTTAGCAAATTCAATGCAATCTTTCAGCATTGAAGGCCAATAAACTCCTGAACGCATCAAGAGCCACTTCATCTTCAAACCTGCTTGATGTGCCCCACACGCCCCGCTATGTATGCTCGACACAGTCACGTATGCCTCACTTTCCCCCAGGCATTTTAATAACACTCCTTCGACTGTCTTTTTGAATAATTCATCATTTACTAAGACGTAGTTAAGGGCCCTATACTTTATCTTTCGATCTGTCGACCCCACAGGATTACGTAAGTAATGGACTACGGTTTACGCCAATCACTCTTTCTCTCATCGTCAACAACCATAATTTCAAAATGATTTTTATCTACTGCCCCTAACTTCACGATTGCCAAATCTGACGGTGACAACACTGTTGCTCGTACTTTCTCTCTTACTTGGATCTCTTCGTCCTGGTCTTTCGACGTTTTATACCCTGAAGCCTCCTGCGCCAAATTGTTTGCTCTTTGGTTTTCTTGCCATGGTATGTGTTGGAGATTGACTTGCTCAAACCTCTTGAGCAGTCTGATGGTAACCACGAAGTACATGATCAGATTTTCTTTAACACACCTATACTCTTTTGATACTTGTTTAATCACTAACTCCGAATCTCCCATAATTTTGACATTCCTTGCCCCCAATTCCAGCAGTAGTTCAAGTCCCGTGATCAGTGACTCATACTCTGCTTCATTATTGGTGCATATCCCTTCGATTTTGTATTTGAACTCTGCTGGAATTCCATCTGGAGAAATTATGACTCCTCATATCTGAGATCCAAGCTTATGTCTTGACCCATCGAAGTATAGCCTCCATGGTGCTAAATCTACGTAATTCTGCGCCATTTCGACCATTGAATGGTCGACAAGAAAGTCTGCTACTACCTGCCCTTTCATCGCTTTCAAGGGTACGTATGTCAGGGAATATTCTGTTAACGCTAAAGCCCATTTTCCAATTCGACTATGCAAAATTGGTTTAGATAACATGTGTTTAATAATATCAAAGTGGGAAGATACGTACACATCAACAAGCTTGATATATTGCTTTAATTTCGTACAAGAGAAATACAGGCATAAACATAGTTTTTCTATATCACTATACCTAGTTTCAGGATCATTAAGCATTCGACTAAGGTAATACACAGGTCTTTCGACGCATTTTTCATCCTCTTGGACTAACATACTTCCTATAGTCGATTCTGAGGCTGCAATATACAGTCTCATTGGCCTATGCCTAACATGAGGGGCCAATACTGGAGGCCTAGTCAAATACTCTTTGATTTTGTTGAATGCCTCTTGGTGTGCATCCTGCCATTTGAACTCTTCGTTCTTCAGTCGAAGTAGTGGGGAGAACGCTTTTGTTTTGCCACTTAGATTTGATATGAATCTTCTAAGAAAATTTATTTTTCCCAAAAAGGATTGCAGCTCCTTTTTGGTCGACGGAGGCTTGACGTCCATAATGGCTTTTTTTTTTGCTTTGGTTTACTTCAATACCCTTTTTATGCACCACAAAACCAAGGAAGTCGTCTGCCTGCACACAAAAAGCGCATTTTAATGGATTCATTTTTAATCCATATTTCCTCATCCTCAGGAAGGCTTTTCGGAGATGGTCGACATGAGTATGCTGACCATTGGATTTTATCACAATGTCATCAATATAGACTTGCATGAAATCTTCAATGAAGTCATGGAACATTGAGTTCATTACCCTCTGGTATGCTGCCTGGACATCGAAACGCCGTCTTCGGCACGTCTTCTTCTGCAATAAAAATTTGGTTATATCCAGCATAACCATCTAACATGCTTAAATATTCAAAACCAGCGGCCGAATCGACCAGCATCTCAGCCACAAGCATGGCATATTCATCTTTTGCGGTGGCATCATTTAGATCTCTAAAATCAATGCACACTCTTAAAGACCCATTTTTCTTTATGACTGGCACAATATTGGCCAACCATTCGACATACCTTGCAGTTTGGATAAACTTGCTTTTTAGGAGTCTTTCTACTTCTGTTTTTATTTTTGCCATGATCTCTGGGGCGAAACGCCTGGGCGTCTGTTTCACTGGTTTTCTTCTAGCTTTTATGGGCAACTTTAACTCGACCAAATCTCTACTTAAACCAGACATTTCATTATAATCCCAAGCAAAACAATCTCTAAATTCTTTAAGCATGGATATTACCTCAAACTTTAGTTTGTTGTCGATGTTGGCGCTTATATATGTTGGTATTTTCTCGCCATTTTCGCCAAGGTCGACTTCTTCCAAGGGGTCTTTTGGTCGTATTTTCTCTGGTGCCTTTGGGTCTTTTTCGAACCCTAAAGGTTCACTGTCGTAAATGCAGTCCAGACTCTACATGTCGACAATCCTTTTCGCCAAAGTTGGTTTGTCTGGGAGTTTTGGCCCAATAGCCATATGCCCCCCTTTATTCAACACACAAGCTTCAACAGCCATGTTTTCTTCAGCCTCTAGAGCCGACTTTATTTTGTTCTCGACAACGTATGCCGAAATCTTTCTTAGAGCTTCTAACTCAGACTTCATCATTGACGTCCCTCCAGCCTGTCGGCCGGATACCTGTGTATGGTGGATCATTTAGGCGTTCCACATCCCAAATGAAGCCGTGAGTCTCATGTAGAGTTAGAAAGACGAAAGCTTCACTTAGATTAGCATATACATCCTCAGCTGGGAAGCAAGGAGAGATGTTGGCCAGCTTTCTTTCGAACTCCTTCTTGCCGATATTATTCACATCGGCCATAAAATATCCTTGGTCGGCCTCGATATTTTCGGCCACCCCATCCTCTCTCCAAATCACCAGCCTTTGGTGTGCTGAAGATGGTACAACTCCGATGCCATGTAGCCACTCTCTGCCAAGTAGCAAGTTGTAACTTGGCCTAGCGTCTATCACCATGAATAGTGTCGGTCTGGTCACTGAACCTACTGTGACATTCACCATAATCACTCCCATGGTGCTTTTCGTCTTTCCTCCATAGTCTGACAAGACCACGTTATTAGACCTGATGTCGTTATCATACTTGCCAATCTTCCTCAGAATATGGTGTGGCATGATGTTGACCGTGGCACCACAATCGACCAAAATTTTGTTGACGGTTACACCTTCCACTTTTGCCCTGATCAGCTGTGGTTTCAAATGGTTTTTCATGTTCATCGTTGGTCTTTCGAACACTGCCTCTTGGCTTTCAGCAGCACCATCGTTCAGCACAAAATAACATCTTGGTTGGTGCAAAGCCATTTCTTCAGCGTCAGCATTTTCCACCGACCCTTCGACTTCAGTCACACACTTGTATTCTTGTGGTAGGATTGACACTACGTTAACCAGGATGTCGAGGCTTGCTTCAGATCCTGAATTGAAGTCATCAGTCACTTCATCAGAACATTTTTCATCTGGTCGACGAACATACTCTCTTATCCGTTCCTTCGCTGCTGTGTCGACTTTCACAATAATTTTCTTCCCAGCATTCAACTCGCTGGTCATGCCTCTTGTAGCGCCTCTTTCGGCCTGTTTACACCTCTGAAAACGTCTCCATTGAGTCCTCGACATGAGCTTCTTTCCCAAATAGTTTTCAGAGATATGAGTCCTCTTTTCAGACTTGAATTCACGCCTGTAGTTGACTACCAGACCTCCTCTAGCATCAGCAGCAACCCCTTGTGGGGTGTCTTGCCTTTCATGAGGCTTGATCCAAGTACCCCTAGGAGCACTTGCCGACGGCACGAAGCTTTTAGGCCTTGATGGGTTATTTCCCACAGCCCTTTTTGAGCCTCTTCCATTCTGGTAACCCCTGGTTGGCATATTCCTTTTGCTCTTACCCAGTTGCAGCTTCTAGAAATTCTCTGCTGCTATTTTGTCGGTGACGGCACCACACTTGGCGCACAGGCACACCTGTGAACCCTTGTTCTTGCAGTGATACAGAAAATCCACCAAGTCTTCATCAGCCCTTGGGTAAACTCCAGCTATATCGACATCTGGGCTTTCCCCAGTTTGCTCTAACATGTTGGCCTCATCATATTCGCTGATCTCGACCATGTTGATCTCGACTGGCTCCACGAACAGGGCTTCCTCCTGGTGAAGAGGATCAGCGTCGATCTTCATTCTGCGGCCAGCAAATTTCAGCCTGCCTTCTTGAATCGCTTTCTGAACCAAGTCCCTGAAAAGGTAACAATTAGAGGTGTGATGACCAAGATAGTTATGATATTTACAAAACCCTATTTTCTGTCTTTGTTCCAACGGTGGTATTTTAGTACTAGGAGGTACCACCATCTGCCCATCTTTGACCAATAAGTCAAAAATTTCCTCACACTTCGACACGTCGAAAGTATAAGTTTTCGCAGGGAATTTTGGGTTGTTTTCGACAGGATTCTTTCCTTGCGCAGGCAGCAATGAGTGACACTCATAGGCGGATCCTGACTTTAGTTCAGCCACGTCGATTTCTAATTCGGTCGATGAAGCATAATCGGCCTCATGTATTGGGTCTGTCGCGTCGTATTCGATAAACGCTACCTTTTCTTTCTTAGACTTATTGTGCCTAACTTTTTCTAGCCTTAATCGTTCTAGGTGTCGGACTCTGTCAGCCAGTTGTGACATATTTTTCACAAAAGTTGGATCTATCTTCTTCCTAATGGAATAATTTAAACCTCCTGCGGCCATTTGAACTAGTTCATGTTCTGGCACTTGCGTAAAGCACCTAGCTTTTAAGGACCTGAACCGATTCAGATAATCATCTATACTTTCAGTAAACCTTCTCTTAATACTAGACAATTCTGCCAAACTAATTTTGGAGTGTCCTTCGTAAAACTGTTCATGGAACTTCTTTTCTAATTTAGCCCATGAGTCGATTGAACTCGGGGCCAACGAAGTAAACCATGTGAAGGCAACCTTGGTCAGGGAGGAGGGGAAGTTTTTTACTCTTAAACATTCATTATGAGCTAGATCCCCTGACTCTATTAAGTATCTGGCGACGTGCTCTATTGTCGATTCACCAGGCTCTCCCCCAAATTTAGTGTACTTAGGCACTTTCATCCCCCTAGGTGCCTCGGCTTGGAGAATAAATTCAGCTAACGGGGAAGCGTATAATGGCCTTTGTAATGTAGCACCCATGCCATTTCTAGCCATAATCCTTTCGACAATAGTTGTCAAATTATTTTCCACCGCCAAGTCTTCTTGTCGACGTTGGTCGATGATTTTATCAACATCCTGGTGTCGGTTAACCATTACCATCTGGCTACGTCACGCAACTCCTGATTCGACGCCTTGATGTTGAAGGGGTCTAATGATTTGTCCTTCGTGGACTGTCTCCTCCTCCGCTGCCCCTATCTCTATCTGCACAGGAATAGTCGGTCTAATCGTTGGCGTCATCTATCGGGCCGGTGCCCCCAGAAAATTGCACAAGCGTGTCAATTGGTTCGCCACCTGTCTGTTTGTTTCAGCAGTTTCTTGTATTAGTGGATTGAAGAATGTGCCCATCTGGTTGGTCAACATGTTAACCAATTCATGGTTACTATCGTCCATTTGTTGTCTCAACACCGCTACTGAAGTGTTCGACAGCGGAATGGTTCTGTTCTGAGTAGTGTTCCTTATGTTGCCCCCTTGTGCTGATCCTTGCAAGGGAGGATTTGTATCTGAAAACAGTGATGCACTGGATATCGACTGATATCCTGGCATTAAGGAATACAACATTCAATAAAGTGGATCTGTGGTGCCAAAGCGAGGCATATAAGGTCCGAACATCGTTATCGTTGATCCTGAATCCCCCGGTGGAGGCTGAGGAATTGATGTTCCAACCGCACCCGTAGTCGACATGGTTAGGGCTGCACTTGTCATCGGCGGCAAAGTGGCAACCTGTGAGACTACTGTTTCCGTATTTGATAAAGTTCCTTGTGGAACTTCATCAGTGTTAGTTTCTGACAATTTCACACTACTTCGTGGCTTACTATTTAGCTTGCCACTTCTAAGTTTCATGCAATTTCACAACTGCTCTAGCACCGTCCCAATGGGCGTGCCATTTTGTTTACTGTGGAAATTGGTAAACAGCCGATGGTCCTCCCTAGGCTTTAAAACGAAGGGTTACTTGCAGGATCGACCAGTTGATCCTAGGACATGTGCTAGTGCAAGTGAGACTTGTCCAAACTTTGACGGAATGACTTTGTGAGGAACGGCTCCTAACAAAGTGTCGAACAAGCGTAGGGTTTTTCCACACGAACGGTTTTAGACAATGTTATCGCTTGTAGGTGACTCGTGACCGACAGTGCTACAACATTCAAAAGAGGTATACGATGAACACGCTTTTGGTGAACTCTATTATCGTAATAGAATCAGTGTCGACAACATAAACGACAACGTAAAATGATAACTCAAAAGTAAAAGAAATTAAGATAAAATGTTCAACGGGAACAATTGAAAAGCAGGGAAGTTGCATTGAAATAAATGTGGTGATTCACGTACATAGCACTCTCAGAAAAAACTCTTGCTTCCTCGCGCTGGGAATGGGAAGTTTTCTCACAAGTGATTTCGTAGTACAGAGTGAACACCCCGAGCCCCTTGTGGGATACTCCTATTTATACTAAACTAGAGGAAATTACTCATAAGCTAACTCCTAGAAACTAGCAGTTGTTATGTCACACGATCTGCATAACCGCCTCACCCATGTCTTGCTAACTGCTCCACATTATGGCACTCTTATTCCTTTTGGAACTGCTATTTTATTTTGAAATTCAAATTTCTCCTGCCCAGACGTTAGGGCGAAGCTGTCTTCTGCACATTTGACTATAATTCTTTAAGTCCCAAACCTTGCGTTGGTCGACAGAATGGCCTGTCGACGGAGCCAACTTTCCTTGTCGGCTTCGTCCTTTGGTTTGTTTTTTCTTTCTTGCTTGCTTCCAACATCTCTTTATCTTTTGGTAGGGTATGATCCCCACATTCACATGACTCTTTCATTACTTGTGCTTTCATCCTGCCTTAGGAATATTTCGTGGTAACAACATGGTGTAAAGGCCAAACTATACATTTCCATTGTCAGAGTACGTGTTATAGACGAAACTCCCAAGGGGATGGAAAGTCCCTAAGTTCACCAAATTTGCTGGTGATACGAATGAGTTCACAGTAGAACATATCGCTCGATATTTGATTGAAGTGGGGCACATAGTGAATAATGATAACTTAAGGATGGGGTACTTTTCTAGTTCTCTTACAAAAAATACTTTTACATGATTTATAACTCTCTTTGTGCATTCCATTAATGATTGGATTCTCTTAGAAAGGTTGTTCCACAAATAGTTTTATATAAGACAATCTAAGATCAGTCTCAAAGAGTTGTTAAGTGTGAAACGAACGTTCACTGAATCCATCGATGATTACCTAAATAGGTTCCGACTGTTGAAGACAAGGTGCTTTATCCAAGTGCATGAAAAAGAACTAGTCGAGATGGCCGTTGGGGGCTTGGATTATTCTATTAGAAACAAATAAGATACACAATATCTTAGCGATATGGACCAATTGGGAGATAGAGTTCGATAGGTCGAATAGTTGAATGTTGAGAAAGCCATAGTGAACAAAAGTAGGAAAGAACGGGTGGCTTACGTTGTCATGGATGACGATGACCTGTGGTTGGATGTCGAATACAACCATGTTGAAGGGAACAGGGTTGACTTGACTGAGTTAAAGCCAAGACACCCATATGTTTATAAGCTTCTTACACCGTCAAATGAGAAGAACCATGCAGAACCTAAAAAGAGTGACAAATTCCTTAAGAAAACATATACTTTCCATGTAACCATGTGTGATGAGATCTTTGATCTATTGGTAACAGATGGCCAAATCTTAGTGACACACGGTGCAAAAGTGCCACCGTTAGAACAAAGAAAGAAAAGAAGTTTATGAAAATATCACAATTTTTTGCGGCATGAAACTTCACAATGTTTTCTTTTCAAGGATCTTGTAAAAAATTCTCTGAATTACGGGAGGTTGAAGTTTGCTGGAAAGAGTAAGGCACCAATGAAGATTGATTATGATCTGCTACAGGTCGGGGAGGCCCGCTATGTCGAACCTGTAGAGATCAACATGGTCGAAATTATTGAATATTTTAACATGCAGGCTAGAGAGGAAGTTGTTGAAAGCAACGAAAATCAGATGCAGTCTGTCTACCCCAAAACTGAGGAAGGTCTAGTTAACTTCCTTCATCGATGCCAGGCTAAAGAGCCGGAGGTGATGCTCTGCCCAAGATGCAGTGTGATAAAAGGATGTTAAGGAGGTAGAAAATTATCGACACGCGCAACAGAGAGGAAAACGGAAGAATAAAAAACCTTAGTTCTACTTTGACAAAAAGGGAGTTCCCCATAAGAGACAGCAGTTCCCGACTTATCAGAGGAACAATACCAACACCTATGTTACAACAGCCAACGTTCCCTAAGGGAAGTGGGCTTGACCTGCAGGAAAAGAGGGATTTGACCACCGGAAATGGAAAAAACTTTGAGATGGGTAGAGGTTCCTTATTGAATTATCAAGAGAAATTCCAGGTGTCATAGAAGCGCTCTTATGGGCCCAACAAATACATAGGGAAAAACTCAATGTCGAGAATCTAGTGGAGGAGATTCCAAAGAAAGAAGAAAGCTAAGAGGGAGGCTGCTAAGTCAAGTAATAATAAACCGTATCAAAACTAAGTAAGTGATTAAGTTAAGAAGCCAATATGAAGGAAGTTGTTTTCCCCAAAGGCAATCAAAGAGAAAGGGAAAGCGAAGGAGGAGCCGCCACTCAGGGATGATGAGATGGAAACTAATAATTTTGATTCAGGGACGGAGGATGATTCTGACGTTATATGTAATGTAGTTTCAGTACTTCCAAGGGAGTATGATTATGTCACTGAGGTGGAGGAAACAGAAGATTATGATGAGGAAGAAATGGCAAGGCATAAACCTGTATGCTACTTTGTGATGAATAATGGCTACATCGAGAAGAAAAATGTGTTCTTTGATAGACTTGATGAGGGAATGAAGAGCCATTTGAAGCCTCTATTCATAAGAGCCAATGTCTAAAATACCATTGTTAATAAGATTTTGGTTGATGGAAAGGTTGTTTTTAATATGATGCCCCACTTTTTGCTAAGGAAAATAGGAAAATATGATACTAATCGGAGGCCACACAAAATGATGTTATCTAACTATGAAGGAAAGACGAGGCACACTATGGGCGTTATACAAGTTGATTTGGTAGTCAGATCAATAACCTGGCCTAGTGTGTTTATGGTGACTGCGTCGAAGGCGGGTTACAATCCACTCCTTGGTCGAGAGTGGATTCATGGTATAGGGGTTGTGTCGTCGTCACTCCATTAGAGGATTGCAATATGGAGGAATGATGGAATTGTAGAGAACATAGAGGCAGATCAAGGGTATTTAATGGCGAAGGTAAATCATGTATATATGAGAAATTTTGATAAGAATTTAGCTATCATTGCACCTTGCACTCCAACAGGGTTTGCATACATGCCTTTAGAGGAGGAATTTTATTCTCTCAGGATTCATCTAACCCATTGATTCACATGGGATAGAGAAATTATGGGTGAGAGAAGTTATGACACCATCCAACCGACTGATTGAGGGGACGAATTCGATGGTGATGTATGAGTTCGACGCTTTAAAGCAAATTCCGACTTATATAGCCGAGAATAGATTAAAAGTGTCCTTAGAGGCTTAAGTATAACATATGGTTGTCGAAGCCAACGAAATAGACATATTTGATGTGAGGCAGGAGGTAAATATCAAAATGAAACCACCCGATAAGCCGCACTTAACAGGCATGGAAAATGCTGGCACGAAAGGCCAGAGGCTCGAATGCATCTATGAAGATGAGCCTTTGAGTTTCTAAAAGGATCTCATAGCATAAAAAATAAAGATGCAGGCCTAGGATCCATTGAAGGAAATCGACTTGGATGATGGAACTAACAAGAGGCCGACGTACATCATCGCCAACATCGACCCAGGTTTGAGAATAGAGGTAATTAATTTACTTCAAGAGTATAAAAATTGTTTTGTTTGGGATTATAATGAAATTCCATGTTTAAGAAGAGAATTGGTGGAGCTCAAGCTGCCGTTACAACATAGTAAAAATCCGATCAAACAAATACCAAGACGGTTTGCACTAGAGGTTATGTCAAAAATAAAAGACGAGGTTGAAAGAATCCTAATAAGCCAGTTCATAAGGACATCAAGGTATGTCGAGTGGCTTGTAAACATTGTTCTAGTAATTAAGAAGAACAAAACATTGAGGGTTTGCATAGACTTCAGAGATTTGACAGCTGCAACCCCAAAAGACGAATATCCAATGCATGTTGCCGATATGTTGGTCGACTTAGCAGCGGGTTTCGATTATCTTAGTATGGATGATGGTTATTCTAATTATAACCAAATATTTATTGCAGATGAGGATGTGCAGAAGACAGTATTTTGATGTTCAGGAGCCTTAGGCCCTTATGAGTCTGTAGTGATGTCATTTGGCTTAAAGAATGTTAAGGCAACATACCAGACGGTAATGAATTCGATTTTCCATTACTATATCGAAACTTTTATGAAAATATACATTCATGATATAGTCATTAAGTCTATATCAGAAAGTGGTCATCTTGAACCCTCTTAAGTGTGCTTTCTGTGTGTAGGATGGAGATTTCCTTGGTTTTATGGTCCATAAGAAGGGAATTAAGATAAAACAGAATAAGACTAAAGCTATCATGGAGACTCGACCTCCTTCGACCAAGAAAGAGCTCCAATCTCTATTGGGGAAAATCAATTTTTTAGGAGGTTTATTTTGAACCTTAGTGGCAAGATTCGAGCGTTTTCTTCGTTACTTCGCCTAAAAAATGAAGAGTTCTAATGGCAACAAGAGCATCAAAAGGTATTTAATCTTTTTAGGAGGTTTATTTTAAACTTTAGTGGCAAGTTTTGAGCATTTTCGTCGTTACTTCGCCTAAAAAAGAAAGAGTTCCAATGGCAACAAGAGCATTAAAAGACCTTTGATGAAATAATGGATTACTTGATGCACCTTCCAATATTGTCTCCTCCTATTAGGAATAAGTGGACAAGGTTGTACATTTTTGCTTCATACTTGAACATAAAGCATGTTAGCACAAGAGGATGATAATGGCGTCGAAAGGGTCATTTATTATCTCAGTTGAGTTTTGAATGACACAGAAACTAGGTATAGTCTGATAGAAAAGATGTGCCTTTGTTTGTATTTCTCATGTATGAAGTTAAAACATTATATAAAACATGTTGATGTCTATGTCTCTTCATATTTTGATAGCATTAAGCATACGTTATCCAAGCCAATTTTGCATAGTCGAATTGGAAAATAGGCTCTCTCCCTTACTTAATACTCCCTGACGTATATGCCTTTAAAGGAAATAAAGGGGAAGGTTGTCTCTGACTTCATCGTAGATCATGCGACAGTCTAGACACCTCAAAATCATTTGAAATTGGAACCTTGAAAATTATGTTTAGATGGTTCCAGCCATAAAAATGGAACTGGAATTGGAATCTTAGTAATTTCTCCTGATAAGATTCCGACAAAATTTAAGTACAAATTGACTACTCTTGCTCAAATAACGAGGTCGAATACGAGGCTTTAATAGTTGGCCTTGAAATCTTGTTGGATTTGGGGGCAGGAAGAGTCAAAGTCAGAGGTGATTTTGAGTTGGTTGTTAAGAAAATAACAAAAGAGTACAAGTGTATTAAGGAGAATTTGATAATTCACTTTGTTATAGTAAGTCGGCTTATTAAGTGTTTCGATTATATGGATATTCGACATGTCCCTCAACTTGAAAATTAAGAGGCAAATGATCGAGCACAAATTGCCTCAGGATACAAGGTATCAAGACGAAAGTCATGAGAGTTAATTGATGATTTGACTGATACTGATTGGCATAAACCAATAGTGGAATATCTTGAGAACCCAACATGATCGACCAATAGAAAGGTTAAATATAGGTCTTTAAGGTATGTTATCATAGGGAACAAACTATTCAAAAATATGCCTGAAGGTATCTTGCTCAAGTGTCTTAGTGAAGGTGAGGCATACTTGGCAGTGTCTGTAACACCCCGATAAAAATAAGATAATTATTTAATTTAAGTTAATATTATATTTATTAATTTAATTAAATAATTGGAATTATTGGAATATTATTATTATTATTATTATTATTGGAATAATAATTATTGGAAAATATATATAAGTTGGAAATAAGGAAAAAGAGTTCCATTTTGGTAAAAAGAGTTTTCACGTGAAAGCAGAGAAGCGGCTGAAAAGAGGAAAAGGGCAAAGAGGCAGAGCAAGAGGAAGAAGGTTGGAGAAGAGAAGAGCTTGAGGCTCAAGGATTGCCGGATTAACTCAGGTAAGGGGGTTTATCGTCGTTTAATGGGTATTATGGGTTAACATGTAATGGGTAGTGATAAGCCGTTGATTTGACCCTAATTGGATTATGAATGTTGAAAAATTGTGATGAATAGATGATGTGAAAACTGTAATTGAATCTGTATTTGTGTGAGTTGTGATTTCCCGAACGTATAGCTTTTTACGGAATCGGAATCGGAGGTCCGGAAGTCCCCAAACGGCGGAAAATGCGGAGAATTCTGCATTCTGCTCCGTGTTAGCGCAGGAACAACTTTCTGTCTTGCGTTAACCGGTTAACCCAGGGTGTTAACCGGTTAACACTGTTAGGAATTGTGAGGTATTGCTGTTTTGCTTGCGTTAACCGGTTAACACTGTTGTGGGTTGTGAAAATATTGTTGTTTTGTCTGCGTTAACCGGTTAACCCAGGGCGTTAACCGGTTAACACTGTTGAGTTTTGCCAGAAAGCGTGTTCTGTGTTGCGTTAACCGGTTAACCCAGGGCGTTAACCGGTTAACACTGTTGGAAAAGTGAAAAATTAATATTTTAATGTTGTGAACATAATTGGTGATTGGCCTATATCGGTGTGTGATATAGTAGGGATTATTTCCCGTTGTTTTGAGTAGGATGGGTATTAGTAGAGTGTGCTAATACTGTGACTGAATTATTTGGCATGACATGATATAATTATGTGATAAATATGCTGATGATGTGTGAAAATATGCATAATGTTGTGAATGTATATATTATGTATGTAATTGTGGATGGCCTGTTTTATGGCTTAGAGTGTGAGCATATGTCCATTGTGGATTGTTGTTGATGTTGCATGCTAGGTGATTTGGCATAGCATAATGTGGCCTTTATGGTGGTAGCTAATTCCCATGGTGAGGAATTAGTGATATTAGTTATTTTGGACTGTTGTTGATGTTTGCATGCTAGGTGATTAGCGTGCATAGCATGGCCCTTGGGGTGGTAGCTAATTCCCATGGTGAGGAATTAGTGATGTGAGTCACTAGGTCTCAAATGAGTGGGACTAGTGAGCTTGGTAGCCGTACCTGGATTTGGTCGGTGAAGTTGAACTATATGTTCACGAATAGTCGGTACCGCATGCATGGAGTCTCATTGCATAGTGTATGTATGGCGTATAATATTAATGGATGTATTCCAATATTATATGTGTGTTTTGTGTTGGTGTTGAGTATGAATTGAGATTATACGTGTGCTTTATGTTGGTGTTGAGTATGATGTTTGAGTTGATGTGCCGTTACTGAATGTGTGTTATGATTAGGGTGATGAAATGTGTTAAATTACTTAACATTGCATGATATTTTATAATGCTTATTATATCGATTGAGGAACTCACCCTTACAACTATTTTTCAGGTAACGAGCAGTGATTGAGTAGAAGCTAGTGCTTGGAGTCTAGTGTAGTCTCCTTAGTGGGTCATGCTCTGATAGATGTAACATCGGGACGGGATGTTTTACCTTGTTGAATAATTTTACATGTAATGTGTTACATGTTCTGCATGATTGATTTGATTTCTATCCGCTGCGTATTGTGCAAATGCTTTATGTTTTGAATTAATAAAAGAGCATGACAGTTATTATGGTGAATGGTGTGAAATGATTGTGTGACACCCTTAATTGCATAATTACTCTGATTGATATATTGCTATTTTAATTAAATATTTGGGGTATTTTAGAAGGGTGTTACATTAGTGGTATCAGAGCCTGGTTGGTCGAGTCGAGTCATAATTATTCTGTTTTCCCTGTACGGGATAGGTGTTGTGTAACCCTATCAGTACTTATTGTTTTATTTTGTTGGATTAACTCAGAATAGAGATGGCTGGAAGAGGTAGAGACGATGCTGCGATTGCTGAGGCTCTGGGTATGCTAGCTGGAGTACTTGGAGGGAATCCGAATGTTGCGGGAATGGGAGCTGCTCGTCAACTGAGTGAGTTCCAGAAGAACAATCCTCCAATGTTCAAGGGAGCATACGATCCAGATGGCGCTCAGAAGTGGTTGAAGGAGATTGAGAGGATCTTCCGAGTGACTGAGTGTGCCGAGAACCAGAAGGTCAGGTTCGGTACGCATATGCTGTCAGAAGAAGCAGATGATTGGTGGGTTGCTACCCGCACTGAGTTGGAATCTGCTGGGAATGCTGAGATCACTTGGGCTGTGTTCAGAGAGAGATTCCTGAGGAAGTATTTTCCAGAGGATGTTAGAGGAAAGAAAGAGATAGAGTTCTTGGAATTGAAGCAGGGCAACCGGTCTGTTACTGAGTATGCTGCTAAGTTCACAGAGCTGTCGAAGTATTACACTCCCTATGATGAGGCTACTGGGGAATTCTCGAAATGTGTGAAGTTTGAGAACGGGTTACGTCCCGAGATCAAGCAGGCTATTGGATATCAGCGGATTAGAGTGTTTTCTGATTTGGTTGACTGTTGCAGGATTTTTGAACAGGATACCAAAGCCAGAGCGGAGAGCTATCAGCAGAGGGTTGATAGGAAAGGCAAGAATCAGAATGATCGTGGGAAACCGTATGCAGCTGGCAAGGGTCTCCAGCGACAGAGTGGGATGAAGAGGCCTAGTGGGGGAGACTCCAGTGCCCCTGCTAAGTGTTACAGATGTGGTCAGGCTGGACATCGTTTCCATGAGTGTACCAGTGCTGAGAAGAAGTGTTTAAAGTGTGGCAAAGGTGGTCACTTGGCTGCAGAGTGCCGGTTGAAGACTATGACTTGTTTCAACTGTGGAGAGGTGGGTCATAATAGCCCACAGTGTCCTAAGCCGAAGAAAGAGAACCAGTCGGGAGGCAAGGTCTCTGCTTTATCGGGTTCTGAGACTTTTGCAGATGATCGTTTGATCCGAGGTATGTGTTATATTAATGGCTTCCCTCTTGTAGCTATTATTGACACCGGTGCTACTCATTCCTTTATATCTTTGGATTGTGCTGTGAAACTTAAGTTAGAGATATCTGAGATGCATGGAAGTATGGTGATTGATACTCCTGCGAAGGGTTCAGTGACTACTACTTCAGTTTGTTTAAATTGTCCTTTGAGTATTTTTGGTAGAGACTTTGGAATAGACCTAGTGTGTCTTCCACTAGTGCAGATTGATGTTATTCTGGGTATGAACTGGTTGGTGTTTCACCGAGTTTATATCAACTGTTTTGATAAGACTGCGATTTTTCCTGAGAATGAGGAAGGAAAGAGTTTGTTTCTATCAGCAAGGCAGGTGAATGAGGCAGTAACAGATGGGGCAGAGTTGTTTATGCTGTTAGCGACTTTGGAGGCTAAAGATAAACTGGTGATTTGCGATCTAGCTGTGGTGTGTGATTTTCCTGATGTGTTTCCTGAAGAAGTGAATGAATTACCGCCAGAGCGTGAAGTTGAGTTCTCGATTGATTTGGTACCTGGTACTAGGCCGATGTCAATGGCTCCGTACCGTATGTCTGCTGTTGAGTTAACTGAATTGAAGAGTCAGTTGGAAGATCTGTTGGATAAGAAATTTATTCGTCCGAGTGTGTCACCGTGGGGCGCACCAGTGTTATTGGTTAAGAAGAAAGAAGGTACTGTGAGGTTGTGTGTGGACTACAGGCAACTGAATAAAGTGACGATCAAGAATCGGTATCCTTTGCCAAGGATTGATGATTTGATGGATCAGTTGGTTGGTGCGAGTGTGTTCAGCAAAATAGATTTGAGATCTGGGTATCATCAGATACGTGTGAAAACTGAGGATATTCAGAAGACTGCTTTCAGAATAAGGTATGGACATTATGAGTATTCTGTAATGCCTTTTGGTGTGACTAATGCGCCTGGAGTATTTATGGAGTATATGAATAGGATTTTCCATCCGTACCTAGACAAGTTTGTTGTGGTGTTTATTGACGATATTTTGGTGTATTCGAAATCTGAAGAAGAGCATGTTGAACATTTGAGAGTGGTTTTGGGAGTTCTGCGGGAAAAGAAGTTATTTGCTAAACTGTCAAAGTGTGAATTTTGGTTAGAAGAGGTTAGTTTTCTTGGTCATGTAATTTCAAGAGATGGTGTTGCTGTTGATCCTTCTAAGATAGAAGCGGTATCTGAGTGGGAAGCTCCGAAGTCAGTCTCTGAGATAAGGAGTTTTCTTGGACTTGCAGGATATTATAGGAAGTTCATCGAGGGATTTTCTAAGTTGGCGTTACCGTTGACGATGTTGACCAGAAAGGGGCAAGCGTTTGTTTGGGACTCAAAATGTGAAGAAGGTTTCCAAGAGTTAAAGAGAAGGTTAACTACTGCTCCTATTCTGATATTACCGAGTCCATCGGAATCATTTGAGGTTTACTGTGATGCTTCATTGTTGGGTTTGGGTGGTGTGTTGATGCAGAATAAGCAGGTTATAGCTTATGCTTCGAGACAACTGAGGGTTCATGAGAGGAACTATCCGACACACGATTTAGAGTTGGCAGCCGTGGTATTTGTTCTGAAGTTATGGAGACATTACTTGTACGGGTCAAGATTTGAGGTTTTCAGTGACCATAAAAGTTTAAAGTATTTGTTTGATCAGAAAGAGCTGAATATGAGACAGAGGAGATGGTTAGAGTTTCTGAAGGATTATGACTTTGGTTTGAATTACCATCCGGGTAAAGCAAACGTAGTGGCTGATGCATTGAGTCGGAAATCATTGCATATGTCTATGTTAATGGTTAAGGAATTGGATTTAATTGAGCAGTTTAGAGACTTGAGTTTGGTGTGTGAGAGTACTCACAATAGTGTTAAATTGGGAATGTTGAAGTTAACAAGTGGTATTCTGGATGAGATTAGAGAGAGTCAGAAATCCGATGTGCTTTTGGTGGACAAGTTGACTCTAGTGAATCAAGGTCAAGGTGGTGAATTCAGAGTGGATGAGAATGGTGTTTTGAAATTTGGTAATCGGGTGTGTATTCCGGATGTTACCGAGCTTAAGAAGAGTATTCTTGAGGAAGGACATCGTAGTGGCCTGAGTATTCATCCTGGGGCTACGAAGATGTATCATGATTTGAAAAAGTTATTTTGGTGGCCGGGAATGAAAAGAGAAATTGCGAGTTTTGTTTATTCTTGTTTGACTTGTCAGAAGTCAAAGATTGAGCATCAGAAGCCGTCTGGGCTAATGCAACCGTTGGCTATTCCAGAGTGGAAGTGGGATAGTATCAGTATGGATTTTGTTTTTGGTTTACCGAGAACAATTAAGAATTTTGAAGCTATTTGGGTGATTGTTGACAGATTGACAAAATCGGCTCATTTTATTCCGATCAGAATGGACTATCCATTGGAGAGATTAGCTGAATTGTATATTGAGAAAATTGTAAGTTTGCATGGTATTCCGTCGAGTATTGTTTCGGACAGAGATCCTAGATTTACATCGAAGTTCTGGGAAGGTTTGCAGAAGGCTTTGGGAACTAAGCTGAGATTGAGTTCTGCATATCATCCGCAGACTGATGGTCAGACTAAGAGGACGATTCAGTCATTGGAGGATCTTTTGAGGGCTTGTGTTTTGGAAAAAGGAGGTGCTTGGGATTGTTATTTACCTTTGATTGAGTTTACCTACAACAATAGTTTTCATTCGAGCATTGGTATGGCACCGTTTGAAGCTTTGTATGGTAGGAGATGTCGGACGCCTTTATGTTGGTATGAGTCCGGTGAGAGTGCTGTGGTTGGACCGGAGATTGTTCAACAGACTACGGAAAAGATTAAGATGATTCAGGAGAAGATGAGAATTGCTCAGAGTCGTCAGAAGAGTTATCACGACAAGAGGAGGAAGTCACTTGAGTTTCAAGAGGGAGATCATGTGTTTCTTCGTGTTACTCCGATAACTGGTGTTGGTCGAGCTTTGAAGTCGAAGAAGTTGACACCTCGATTTATTGGTCCTTATCAGATTTTGGAGAGGATAGGGGAAGTAGCCTATCGTATCGCTTTACCACCGTCACTTGCGAATTTGCATGAGGTTTTTCATGTGTCTCAGTTGAGGAAGTACATTCCTGATCCGTCCCATGTAGTCCAAGTAGATGATGTACAGGTGAGAGATAACCTGACTGTTGAAGCATCACCTATGAGGATCGAGGATCGAGAGTTGAAGCAGTTGCGGGGTAAAGAGATTGCTTTGGTAAAGGTAGCTTGGGGAGGACCAGCAGGTGGCAATGTGACTTGGGAACTTGAGAATCAGATGAAGGAGTCTTATCCGGAGTTATTCGCTTGAGGTATGTTTTCGAGGACGAAAACTCTTTTAGTGGGGGAGAGTTGTAACACCCCGATAAAAATAAGATAATTATTTAATTTAAGTTAATATTATATTTATTAATTTAATTAAATAATTGGAATTATTGGAATATTATTATTATTATTATTATTGGAATAATAATTATTGGAAAATATATATAAGTTGGAAATAAGGAAAAAGAGTTCCATTTTGGTAAAAAGAGTTTTCACGTGAAAGCAGAGAAGCGGCTGAAAAGAGGAAAAGGGCAAAGAGGCAGAGCAAGAGGAAGAAGGTTGGAGAAGAGAAGAGCTTGAGGCTAAAGGATTGCCGGATTAACTCAGGTAAGGGGGGTTTATCGTCGTTTAATGGGTATTATGGTTAACATGTAATGGGTAGTGATAAGCCGTTGATTTGACCCTAATTGGATTATGAATGTTGAAAAATTATGATGAATAGATGATGTGAAAACTGTAATTGAATCTGTATTTGTGTGAGTTGTGATTTCCCGAACGTATAGCTTTTTACGGAATCGGAATCGGAGGTCCGGAAGTCCCCAAACGGCGGAAAATGCGGAGAATTCTGCATTCTGCTCCGTGTTAGCGCAGGAACAGCTTTCTGTCTTGCGTTAACCGGTTAACCCAGGGTGTTAACCGGTTAACACTGTTAGGAATTGTGAGGTATTGCTGATTTGCTTGCGTTAACCGGTTAACCCAGGGCGTTAACCGGTTAACACTGTTGTGGGTTGTGAAAATATTGCTGTTCTGTCTGCGTTAACCGGTTAACCCAGGGCGTTAACCGGTTAACACTGTTGAGTTTTGCCAGAAAGCGTGTTCTGTGTTGCGTTAACCGGTTAACCCAGGGCGTTAACCGGTTAACACTGTTGGAAAAGTGAAAAATTAATATTTTAATGTTGTGAACATAATTGGTGATTGGCCTATATCGGTGTGTGATATAGTAGGGATTATTTCCCGTTGTTTTGAGTAGGATGGGTATTAGTAGAGTGTGCTAATACTGTGACTGAATTATTTGGCATGACATGATATAATTATGTGATAAATATGCTGATGATGTGTGAAAATATGCATAATGTTGTGAATGTATATATTATGTATGTAATTGTGGATGGCCTGTTTTATGGCTTAGAGTGTGAGCATATGTCCATTGTGGATTGTTGTTGATGTTGCATGCTAGGTGATTTGGCATAGCATAATGTGGCCTTTATGGTGGTAGCTAATTCCCATGGTGAGGAATTAGTGATATTAGTTATTTTGGACTGTTGTTGATGTTTGCATGCTAGGTGATTAGCGTGCATAGCATGGCCCTTGGGGTGGTAGCTAATTCCCATGGTGAGGAATTAGTGATGTGAGTCACTAGGTCTCAAATGAGTGGGACTAGTGAGCTTGGTAGCCGTACCTGGATTTGGTCGGTGAAGTTGAACTATATGTTCACGAATAGTCGGTACCGCATGCATGGAGTCTCATTGCATAGTGTATGTATGGCGTATAATATGAATGGATGTATTCCAATATTATATGTGTGTTTTGTGTTGGTGTTGAGTATGAATTGAGATTATACGTGTGCTTTATGTTGGTGTTGAGTATGATGTTTGAGTTGATGTGCCGTTACTGAATGTGTGTTATGATTAGGGTGATGAAATGTGTTAAATTACTTAACATTGCATGATATTTGTAACACCTCAAAATTTGCCCTCCTCTCTTGGGACTAGCATAACATATTTGCATATCATTTTAGGTCATTAGGCATTGCATATTGCATATCATGTGGTTACACGGTGCAAGCCATTCTCCCAAGTCTTGGTCAGAAGATGAGGAAGTCAAAGTGCAAGTTAGGGTTTCATTGGACTGGTCATTGATCATCTGAGGATGTGGAGGTCCAAATTAGGGTTTCATGGTTCTCAAAGGATATTGGTCTTCATCTTGTTTGAAATAATACATCATCATCATCATGGTTTGATTTCATCAAGTGTTGAAGCACATTCCTTGAGATTAGGGTTTTGACCACTGGTCAACCCTAATCAGTTGCATTGGGCCAATCAGGGCATGGTCTGGAGATGGGGTCTATGATGGAGATGGGGGTCATCACATGATTTTATTGTGCATATTGAGGCTAGGGTTTCATCCTTGAGCCATTTCATCAGAAAATTGGAGCTCAGATTGATCTATGCATGGCCAAATTCATCTATCAGTTGAAAAGTCAACTGTGGTCAACTGTGCATGATTTAATGGATTTGGAGGTGAAAATGAGTTGGATACACTTCATTCATGTTGGAACAAGTGATATTTGACATGTCAAAGCTCAAGAATGGAGAAAATCAAGTCAGACAAAAACTGCCAAAAATAGAAAGTGACTTGTAATAGAAGTTTCCAAAAATGGAAAGTTTTTGACCTCAAAATTACATGTCCAAGGAAGCTTCAAATGAGAATTTGTTCAACATGAAAGTTGTAGATCTTGTTCTCACATTTCCAAAAAGGCCAAGAACTTGAATTTCCCATGTATGGTTGGCAAGTTATGGTCCATTCAATTTCAAAAATGACCCATAATCAGAGGGGCATAACTTCCACATGGAGTGTCCAAATTGGATGATCTTTATATGCACAAACTCCATTTGACATGTACTTTCATGGTGCATAATTGGATTTTATCAAAAATGGTCAATGCAAAAAGTCAAATTTCAACTATACAGTTAAAAGAACCAGGGGCAAAATTGTCCAGCTTAAGAAATAATGAGAATTTTGGAATGGGGATTTTTGCAACACTTCACAAATGACATTTGAAAATTGTTGGAATGCTCATAACATGCCAAGGCCTTGTGGTTTGAGAATTGGCTTTTGAAATGAACTTGAAAAAATGAACAAAGAGCCATCACATGTGGAAAATGCAAAATACTCATCCAATGAACATGAAACAAGTGGCAACAGTTCATGACAGGTGTTTAGGGTTTGTGTGAGTTGGCAGTGAGCTGTCATTAGCTGGCATATGAAAATACATTTTTGCCCTTAGCTTGAAAATAACCATTTTGCTAATCACTTGGCATTTGGTTAATTAGAGTAATTAAGCATGGATTAATCATGAGTACAAAAGCCTAAACATAACTAATTCATAACAGATTTCACAATTCCCCAAAATCAATCTCAAATTCTTCAAATTCTCCCAAATTCTCAAGAACCATAGAGAACTTCAATTGATCAAAACTCTCTCAATTCTTGATCAATTTGCGAAATTCTTCTTGCTGCAACTTCCACTCATCATCACCTACATCTGTTTCATTGAATTGGTGCCATAACCTTGCTGAATCTCAACTGTTCAAAGTGTGCATAGCAATGGTGATTTGAGAGTTCTGGTATCTGGATCGTGTTCGAGCTAGGATAGCATTTCCATTCAACTTCCTCATCCTCAAACTTCATCTGTTTTGGACAATTGGAGTCAAAAGCATCAGATTCGAGCACTGCTTCATTCAAGGTACATAAATTCGACCTTCACGATTCCTTCAATTGTTATGTGCTTTGTGTAGAGCGTTCCATGTAGATCAACATGATGTAGGTGGTTTTTGATTTAGTGAACTGTAGGAAGAGTTATGTTGATTTTAAGATTTGGATGTGAAACTTTAATCGCTCGATCCGTGAGCCACAGTAGGAATTAGGTAAAATCATGCATATATTCGTGATCCTCTCACTCAGACCTTTCTAACGGTTATACGCATGTTGATGTTCGTTGAACTTTGATGTTCTTGGTGTTCATGTGAAATCTGGAAAAAACGCGTTTGAAGCTCATGATTTTTCTGGAAAATTCGCGTGTAGATCCACTTCACTCCGTTGCCATTTGAATTTGTTGTTTGGCGCCACTTTCCACCACTCACATCACGCCACCGCATTAATGTGCTGCGCACCGTTTTGGCCTAGCTAGGGATATTCACGAAAATGCCACTGAATCATTTTATTTAATAAAACACTAAATAATTATTTCATTTAATTAATCAAACTTAGAAAATTCATAAAAAATATTTTATTAATCAGAAAAATATGAGGATTTTTTCTATGGTTTCCAAATTCTCTCTAGAATTTTATGGACATGATTTTAGAAATTGTGCTTGGTGAAAAATTGGTTTGACCTAGGGTTGTTTGACTTGTATGCAATTTTGACACATTTTGCCATTTCCATTGTGAAATTCTCCTGCCTTAAAAGAAATGCTTGAAAATTTTTGTGGTGATTGTAGACATGCTGATAGTGATTTACATATAAATTTTGTGAATTTTGGATACCTGGTGATTGAGTTATGAATTTTTGAATCTAGGTGTGACAATTTGTGTCACACCTAGCTAGGTCAACTTTCTGGAAATTATTTGCCTAGCCTATGCTTGTTAGAATGGGTTGAAATTTTGCATGTATGATCATGGATGTGTTGAGATGCTATGTGAATTTTTCTGGATTTTTATGTGGCATTTTCAATTTGATTGATATTTTTCATCTCTGTTGGTCAAATATGCAAGCTTGTGTGACATATGTTGGTATTATCTTTGTGAAATGCTCATATGGTATTGGATGATGATGAAATTTGGTATGCTGGTTGTAGACACATGATAGGACATGATGCTTTTGGTCCCATTCATTTCTTTATTGTTTTCATTGACTTATGATTTTTTGAAGTGAATGCATGTGTTGATGCTATGATTTGGATCATATATTTGTGTCTGCTTTTCTTGATTTTCATTGACATAGTTCCTTTTGTCCAATTGAGCTGAAAATTGACATGCTATACCTTGAATATGTCCTGTTTAGGTGTGAATTATTTGAGGATTTTTTGAATTGTTTTGATATGGAATTGAATGCAATAGTTCTGTTTGGATGTTTGGTGTTGCATTTGACCTAGTTTGATTTGTTTTGTGCATAAAAGGAATATGGTGAATGATATAAACATGGGATCGATTGCCTTGGCTTTCTATTTGTGTTAATTTGGTTTTGGTTGGAGATTGCTTGCTGTTTAGACATTTTTGCCACTTTTGGACCCTAGGCTTGGCCTAGTGGTCCAGTTTCTCACATTTGCTTGATTTTTCAGGATGAAAAGCACAATGCTTAAGGAGATTGAACCAAGTCAATTAAGTTGATGTTGTTTGATGTTGAGAACTAACATGAATTTGTTTTGTAGGTTGTGAAGCTTGAGCTTGAGCTCATAGCTTGCCTTTGTGTGCATTAATCTGTATAGTCTGACTGATTAACATTTGCTGTTTATTGTTGTCTGTCTGAGTACTGATGATACTTGATTGTTTTCAGGTACCTTTAGTTGCTTACAGTTCTTTAAGAACTTGCTTGCTGCTGCTTGGTTTTTAAACCACTTGAGGTAGGACTTCTATTCTTCATGTAGTCTGGAGACCCGGTCTGTTATTTGGCCGGGCAAACTGTCTGAAGTCCTCCTTAAGAGGCGATGCTTGTGATTGTTTAATATTGTGCCTAAGCAGGTGAAGTCCTCTATGAGGCAATTGGTGGAAGTTAGGGATATGCAATCTATCCCCCACTATTCTGTGTGTCGTCCCTCTGCTCACACGGCTGTGTGTTGATGCATTGGGACACAAACCCAAGATCTCGTGCTGTTGCACAATCGAGTCAGAGTCTTTGAGCGTAGAAGGGTCCCTCCATTCTGGACCCACGCTCCTTTGTCAGAAGCTCTCCCTGGTCAGGGATAAGAGCTGTGAGGTCTCATCCTCACTTTACCTTTTCATCTGCTTCACCTTAGCCTCGTAATGGCAAGGTTAAGAGCGAATAATACCCATGTACAGATGAATTGCTTCGGCAGTTAAACCCATTGTTTGAGCCCACTTGACTGGTTATAGTGTGTGCTATGTGAATATTAGTTTGACATGTTTGTTTGAAATGCTTGGACTGTTTGTATGCTTGTATGCTTGCTTTCTTCCTGGATAGGAGTAGCTTGCAGTTGTGCAAGTAGGTAGAAACCTCAACGTAGGGTAACGATGCATGACAACACTAGGCTCGAGTCCAGCTCCCTGGTAGTGTGTCTTCCCTTGGTTTCTGGCTAGTTTTTCTTTCCCTTGAGGGGGAACTACATCGCCCTGATCCTTGTTCCAGACGAGGTATGTAGGCAGGTGGTCGTGCGAGACCACTCCGGGCAACTTTTTTTCTTTTTTGTGTGTGTTTACCTGTTATCTGACTGTGTGTTTGGTTCGGATGCCGATGTAAGTCCAGTGATTGGCTGTCGGGCTCCACGTTTGCCGTTTTTGTGTTTTGGTTCGGATGCTGACGTAATTCCATCGAGTGGTTGTCAGGCTCCATGTTTGTCCTCTGTTTGTGCTTTTTGTGTTGTTTGGCGTGCGTAAGCCGAACTACAGTGGCTCTGATTCTTGTTCCAGACAAGATATGTAGGCATAGGATGCGACGTCCTATCGAGCTCTCTTCTCTTAACCCCACCTGCGTTCCCTGTGTGTGTGTGATGTTTAGCAACCTATTCTTTATTTTAGAACGTGGATCCCGTCGAGTACGACGGACGTGAGGGGTGCTAATACCTTCCCCTTGCGTAACCGACTCCCTTACCCTTTCTCTTTGGTCGCGAGACCATTTCCTTTCCAGGTTTCTCTGAGCGTTTCCTTTCCCTATCTTGGGATAAATAACGCGCAGTGGCGGCTCTGTGTTGTGTTTTTATTTGAGTCCCGCCGGTTGATTTTCGCGGATGCGACAATATTTTATAATGCTTATTATATCGATTGAGGAACTCACCCTTACAACTATTTTTCAGGTAACGAGCAGTGATTGAGTAGAAGCTAGTGCTTGGAGTCTAGTGTAGTCTCCTTAGTGGGCCATGCTCTGATAGATGTAACATCGGGACGGGATGTTTTACCTTGTTGAATAATTTTACATGTAATGTGTTACATGTTCTGCATGATTGATTTAATTTCTATCCGCTGCGTATTGTGCAAATGCTTTATGTTTTGAATTAATAAAAGAGCATGACAGTTATTATGGTGAATGGTGTGAAATGATTGTGTGACACCCTTAATTGCATAATTACTCTGATTGATATATTGCTATTTTAATTAAATATTTGGGGTATTTTAGAAGGGTGTTACAGTGTCGAATGCCCATAGTGGGGCTTGTAGTACCCATCAAGTCAGACACAAAATGAAATGGTTGTTAGTTCAATAAGGTATTTATTAGCCAATAATGTTAAATGATTGTATTGAATTCTCCAAGGGGTGTCAAGAGTGTCAGATACATCTAGGCATTCAACATGTTCCTGCGAGTGAGTTACATGCAATTGTAAACCATGGTCATTAAGAGGTTGGCTTTGGATTTGGTTGGTGAGATTCGACCAAAATCTTCCAAAAGACAGAAGTATATATTAGTTAGTATTAATGATTTTACTAAGTGGATAGAAGTAATACCCCTAGTCAATGTCGGCCATGATGGAATAATAGATTTTATCCAAAGACACATTATTTCTAGATTCGAAATTCCTGAGACCATTACGGCTGATCAAGGGTCAATGTTTATTGGTCTAAAGATGCAAGAGTTTGCTTCAGAGACGAGAATCAAGTTGTTAACGTCCACACCTTACTATGCCTCAACAAATGGACATGTCGAGGCAACCAATAAAATCATCATTGGTCTAATCAAGAAGCATGTGGGATAAAAGCCAAAGAATTGGCATAAAACTTTGGACCAAGTCTTGTGAGTATGTCGAACATCGCCAAAGGAAGCGGTGAATGCTACTCATTTTTGAATGACCTATGGACATGATGTTATCTTAATCGTCGAAATATATTTGCAATCTATTAGGATTCAAAGGAAAATTGATATTTTGTCTGAACATTTTTGGAGTATGATGCTGGATGAGTTGATCGATTTGGATAAGAAAAGGTTGGTTGCTTTATATGTTTCTATAAGGCAGAAATAGCAAGTAGCTAAGGCCCACAACAAAAAGGTTAAGGTCAAAACATTTTCATCTGGAGATTATGTGTGGAAAGTTAGTTTACCTATGGGTCGAAGGGATAAGACATTAGGCAAATGGTCCCATAATTGGGAAGGCCTATTTCGAATCATTCAAGTATTTTCAAATAATGCGTATGAAATCGAAGAGTTAACACTTGACCATCGAATCCCGAGAGTAAATGGTAAGTATTTGAAAAAATACAAACCTATGCTACATGAAATTCGAGTTTTAACAGAATAAGTTGCATAAAAATGAAACTCCAAAATGGTATTCGAAAGGTGCCAAAATGGAAAGCCATTACAAAACATCACAAAAAAAAGATAGAATGTATAATACACATTTAAGCAGGAAATTTAGACTATGTTTGGATATCATAAAATCAATGGAGTGGAATGGAGTGGGGCAGAATGGGACGGAACGAAATAGGGCGGAGCGGAACGAATGTCTCATTCCATTGTTAGGAAATTTTAAAACGGAATAAGGCAAGATGTTCACTCCGTCCAAATTGGAGGGGGAAAATATGGTGGTAAGTGATGGAATGGAATGAAATCCATACCACACCGGTCCGTCGAATTTTAAATGATCAAAACAATGGAATATCATTATATTCCACCCTATTCCACTCCGCTCCATCCGATTCCATCAATCGAAACAAAGCCTTAGGTTTGAAATCTTCGAGCTTGGCCTTGGAAAGTGCATTTCTTGTGTTCAGACGGTCCCTAGCCTCTTCTGAGGAATCAACTTCAGTTCCTAGTTAGAGAGCAGTTTCACTGTGTTCAACACCTTTGGTCGCCTCTTGATCAATGATTTCTCTAGTGGGCATCAATTTTTTCCTATGCAAGCTCAACTTTTTGCTTTTCCAAATTGTCAATTTCTTTGGTCAGTTTAGAAATTCGGGGGTGATGATTTGAAATTTGTTCATCAAGTTAAACCTTTTTGTCCAAGTATTCTTGAAGTTGATTTTCAAGCCTATCGGCCACCTTTTCGGAAGTACAACTTAAGTCCTATGCCACAACCATTGCTTCTCTTATTTACTAGAGTCGGGTGTTATAGGTATTTTAAGATTGATATCTCAACAAAACTTGGTCGAAATAGGCTTCGAATTTAAATAAGATTTGGACCATGGAGTCTAAGACCCCTTGTTTGTTAAACTCAACGAATAACTTTTGAATGTCGATGCCAAGTTAAGTGTCTCCTTCGATGGCATTTAGGAGATCGACTTCAAAGATGTTAGCTTCTAGTTGTTAGATCAAGAGGTTCACCGAGCCTTCACTTATGTCACCTAACGAAGCATAATAAGAATTGGAAGAGCTAGTGTCGGTCGAGAGCTTGTGTAACGCCCCCGACTACTTTTAGGATTAGTGATTGACCCCACAAACCAACATGAGTCTTTTCAACATGTTTTATCCTCACTCACACCCTTTCCGGGAAACTTCCCAAAAGGTCACCCATCCAAATGCTACTCCAAGTCAAGCACACTTAACTATGGAGTTCTTATTTGTTAGGATACCGAAAAGAAGATGCATCTTATTAGTATAGGTAGTACCAATCAATCCTTATAAGTCTTTCTTCAACCATGCAGTTTCATCCCTGCACAGCCTCAAAATCCCTCTCATTCTAATGTGAATTCAGCAATCACTCTTCGCCATCTTTGGCCTCGAGTGTTACATCCACTCTCCGTCATCTTCGGCATCGGGTGTTACAGCTTGCGCAGTTTTTGAAGTCTCCCCAAGGCTTATATTGGATTCTTCCTTTTAATGGCCAAAATTTATTCTTTGCTCAAACAAGTGTTAGGTGATGAATCATGAATAGTAGGTTGAGCCTGATTCTTTCCGACAGTGGTGGGTTTACCTTATTCTTCTGTTGAAGTGTTCTCGACACCTGAGGCAACTTGTTATTCATCTATTTTTCTCAGAATTCTTAGTTTTTGAATCGTCTTGAGATAAGTTGTCATGGACAGAAGACATGGTGTCATAAATTTATTCAGTTCACTAGGGAGATTGTGGGTTGATGCCAGCTTCTGCTGCATGATTCATCTTTAGTGAAGCACCTACATCTTCACCAATTGGCTTGTTCTCTGTATGAACGGACGGAAGGCTGGAATCAATAAAATTTGACCAGTGGATGCAACAAAAAGTTTCAGTGTGAATCGAATGGGGGATACCTATCAATTCGTCCACCATATTCTCCATTATGGAGTAGAAGAAGGGTTGGTATTGAAATGTAGGAAGTTCTATGACTTATTGTCGAGTGAACGACATGCAATCCATGTACTCCAAAGCATAAAGTTTCCTTTCCAACCAACAGATGTCATTCTCCCAACTATAGAGCGACCTTGGCAGCATTTGGCTGAGACCAAATTGCTTAGCCACTAAATTGGGTTGGTAGACAATGAACCCTAAGTCAACAGTCCCCGTCTCAATTCGAGTGGTGAGAAGTGTATGAGTTAAAAAAAGGCTTCCCAAATAGAGTTTGACATCGCAACAACCAAGGTAGTTACGCCAGGAAATCTATTCTGAAACCAAGTTGGTCCAACACATCTATCCACAAAATGGGCCATAGTCGAAACAAAGGTTTTTGACTCAAGGAACAAGTTAATGTACTTCATGAAAGTTATTTCTGAGGGAGTATCATATGGAGTAGCTAAGGCAAGTCTAGTGCCTTCGATGCTCCTACAGTCATTTTCTTCCGTCAAAGCTTTTGAACTAGTTATGCGTAGCTTAGGTTCGAACATGGCATTCAACCGAAGATGTAAAATCCAGAAGGGGCCAAAAATAGGGTATTTTTTATTGGTTTCAGGAAGATTTTGAGTTTGTAGGAAGCGCTACCTATAGACTAATACAAAATGGCTAAGAGTAACTTACTAAGGGGAATCCTTCGACCCTCATGGAGTTGGATTGCTAATGGTACATATTTTTTTGGCTATTTGTAATAAACTAGAACAAAAGAAAAAGTAAGAAAGCCAAAGAGTCAAAAAACCTATACGTTCTTGGTCAGAGACCTCTTTAGTCTTTTTCTTATGATGATAGGAGATTCTGTTTTTAAAGATGAACGTTCGAAGACAAAGTCATTATCAATTTCTATTATGGGGGTGAAGGTTTCACCTAGCCCTATGATAGCTGCTATGTCGAATAGAGCCCGCGTAAACATTCGACAGGAAAATTGAAATGTGTTGGTCGAACCTTCCCAAAAGAAGGTCAACGCAAGCAACATGACAGGTTTATACCTAGGGTCAGTTCTAGAAATCTAGATTACATCGAAGATACCTAGGTCTTCCCATTTTTTTTCCTACTGATTTGAACCCTGTCGAGCCAAGCTAGGTACTCTTTATTTTGAGATGGGGGTGCTAATTAGAAAACCCGTGTAGGTGTTTCTATGAAGGATAGGTTGAGGGAGCATTCTCCGAACGCATAAGGCATCACAACAAGGTAACACAGGATGAAGTCTTTTACCTTCCCAGATTGTGACTTAGTCGTCAGAAAGGTCCTAAGAATGCAAAAAGCTTATCAGAAAGGGAGAAAGGGATGAGTACCTGTTTAGCCCAGATGGCAATTTTTTCTTTGGCCATTGGTGGTTCAGGTACGAAATCCCTTCCATAGTTATCTTCTGATGCGGAATCATGAATGCCAAAGGATTTTTGTCAGCGTCTAGTTTGGATGATGAAGTAGAAGTTGCCATTTTTTAGTTTTAGAAGCTTATTACGAGAAAAGTTTTTTCTATGTTTAAAATGATGGAGTGAGAGTTAAGAAGATGGAAAGAAAGTATGAAAGGAGTATTTATAGAAGTGGCGATCCTTCCACTAACAGACACATGGCAGACGCATGTTTGAGGTAAGACGTTTCATTTCTCAAAGAAGTGGGAGAGTTGACTGAAGTTGACAAGTTGGTGAAATCGTGCAAACCCATGATCTCCGAGAAAATAGGAGTAATGATGGAATTATGAGGAAATCTCTTGGAAAATGACAATGTACATTAAAGATATTATGATGACACTGACGTCAACGAGATAATTTGAACAGTGTCGAAAAATAAAATAAAAAATGTCATTTTTCTCCTTTTGATTAAAAGGAAAGTCGAAACATGGCATTTTAGGGGGGCAATTTGTTACCTCAAATTTTTGACAGAAGCCTTTATCAAGATTTAATAATTTTGAAGATTGTTTAATAATTTAAATCTTCAACTTAGGTCAAAATGGTTGTTTGACCATGTAGTCAAAATTAGTGGTTCTTCGACGAGGCATCTCCATCGAATGATATTAATGACCTTGGCCGAGATTCCAACCATTTAGTTAAAGATCGAAGATTGTTAGTTTTTGGACTTAGTGAATTTTAGAGTTCTAAAAATATTTATTCTCCACGCAGTCGAATGAGGTGCAAGTGGATAAGATCAGATAGTTATTTGAGAACACGTGGAAGCCTATCAAGATGAAGGTTGTACGGAGACGAAGATGTGGCATAATTTGCTTAGTCAACTGTTGCAGACAATTAAGTTAGGACTAGTATATAAGTAGCAATCACTTATAGTTTTAAATGTCCGTAATTGTACACAAATTCTGTAAACTAAAAATATCCGTGTTTGGTGAGAAAAGAGTTAGGAGAATGTATGTATTTACGTTCCATTTTATGAATTAAAGTCTTTCTTTTCAAGTCAATTATTATTTTCCAAAGTTTTTTTTACGTTTCTTGTCAATTTCGACTTTGATGTTAAATTCATTTCAAACTTATGATTTTCACACAATATGTTATAGGATCTTTTCGAGTTTAATCCCTTAAATGAATTCAAACTTATTTTTTATTTACTAAATTTCACAGTAAACAAATATTTATATGTAAAAAAAAATATAAAAGAAGACACATGAAAGAAAAGGGTGAGATGCGTTTTAAATCATGCTATGATATGTAGTATAATAATATAAATGAATAGAAACACACAAAGTGTGTAATCATACATCAAACAATTTAGACATACACAAAATTATGAAAACTATGCGTGTCAATGCAATGCTTCTCCCTGGTTACTTCATATTGCATGTGGTACCATATTCCTAACTCAAAATAGTAGACTAGGAGTACAGACTCAACGTCTCAATTGAAGCAACGCCTCACTGGTTGAATTCTTTGCTCTGCACTCTCATTAGTAAGATATTATCTGGTTATTAGTCATGGTTGTCTAGCTTTCAAAAGGCTAAATACATCACTAACAAGATATAACCACAACATCATTCTTGTCTCTCAAAACCTAGGTGACTCGCATTAATAATACTCATCAAAAACACATGTATCATGTAGTAAAATCAACTTGTATCATTAAGAACTACCTAACACTTAACTAGTTATTTACATTTTTCTATAGTAAATCCACTTTGGTAGAATCATCACACGTTCCAATAATTTCTAAAGCTAAAAGTGACCATGTTCCTAAGATAGATAAAATTAAATTATAAAATCCTATTTCAACTCTTCTATTTGCCTCAAATAAAATTGTCACATAGTACTTAATCAAATTTAGAAATACTTCAAATATAAAACAGAGATATCTAAACAACAGTCAACATTCCCTATTATACAACTCATTTAAATCGATCAAAACTTATATAACTAAATTGTAAATAATTTCAATTTATTCTAGATTTTTCAAATTATCATTTTCATAAATTTATGTTATTTTTAAATGACCATAAACATGTGAATTTTACCTATACAAAGAATTCTCAATAATTTAATAATACTATTTTTTTTTCTGATCACTTTCTTAACCATTCTAACTATCATAACCATTAGTTAAGTAGCTTTACACTGCACAAATCAAAATATAGTTGTTGTTGCTACTACAAGAATCATGCTCTTCTCGCAATCATGAACCTGTGAATAAACCCTTAACTATACATAGCTTTCTCATATGTTTAAACTCAAAAATCTAAATTAAAATACTCAAATGCTATTACTTAAAAATCTAAATTAAAATACTCAAATGCTATTTTCATCCTACACTCGCTAAGTGTTAATATCAAACCTCTACTTTATCATTTACAAACTTAGAACTAATACTATTTTTAATTCCAAAGAATAACATTTACAATGTGTATTCTAAATAATTATACTTCTTAGGTAGAGATTTAAAAATATTCTATACCAAAACAAACATCCTAATAGATGAATTTAAATTCATCAATTAGTCTCACACCTAATTTACAATATTTAATATAAAAATTGAACATTCATTAATAATAATTTAATTTCGTTCAAATTTCACCACGTTCATTCTAACAAACATGCATCAGTTTTAAATAAATTATTAAAAATATTCAACACTAAAAAACTAAGGTTGAAGACGGAGTCTAAGGTCAACCCCTCTACCTAGAACCATTATTATACTCACCGAGTAAAATAACTTCTCCCCTTACGTCAATTGAATACTCTTTACAACACGGGTAACAAATCCAAATGATTTAATAATTCTTATCTGATTTTCATCTATCGTTGTGACTAATGGTCTGTAAGGGCCAAAGATCATAAGCAACATTCAATTGGTATATAAGTTAATTATCCTTGCAAAATAAAGATAATGTACGTTTTGTTTCTTTATTTAACCTTTTGCAAATAGAAAATAAGTCATGATAAAAGAAATAAGAAGTTATCTCGTTTTCTTCATGATATGCTATGAGATGGATGTTGGTTTCTTCTTCATCTGAGGATTCCATGTCATTGTCATCCCAAGATATGTAGACCCTATTTACTTTTCTTTGAGTTTTTTTTGAACTTTCTCTAGTTCTGATTTTGAGGGTGATTTGGTCTTATGTGTCATTTCTTTTCGCATTGACGACATGTAGAAATTTATGATGATATTTCTTCACTTTGCTCATGGAACATTGAAGTTTTTTTTCATTCCTTAGGAGTTCCTTGAATTTTTGACACATGAGCTCCATATTTTTTTATTACTTTTTCTTTAGTAGTCTTCCTCATTTGACTCCATATATTTGATGTTTGTAACTTTTATAGCAAGAATTTTATTCTTCTTCTTGATACCTTCTTCATCATCGGTAAGTATTTTCAGCTCCATCCCATGTTCCTGCAAATTACCAAAAAGAATAGTCAAGTTCATTGTTAAGAGTCCCACATCGGACAATATATGGCCTGAACATGACTTTATAAGTGGGGACAACCCTCACTCTACCAACCGGTTTTGTAGGGTTGAGTTATGCCCAACCACACATTTTTAACATGGTATCATTCGCCAATTCAATCTTCCTTCCGCTGCTATCCAACTGAATCTTTTTACACCATTTCATCTCTTCTTTCAATTCTTTCTGCATTCATGGCTCCTTCTCGAGCTTCATCTTCATCAACTGATCCTGCTTTGGATCAAACTTCACCCTACTTTGTTCACCCCAGCGATGGCCCTGGTTCAGTTACAGTCCTTCCCAAGCTCACTGGTACCAACAATCATTCATGGGCTCGAAGCATGAAGAGGGCTCTTGGTGGCAAAATGAAGATTGAGTTCATTGATGGATCTCTTCCTGTTCCAACTGATTCTTTCGATCCATCTCTGCGTGCTTGGAACCGCTGCAACATGCTTGTATATTCTTGGATCATGAATTCTGTTTCAGATTCAATTTCACAGTCTATAGTTTTCATGGAGAACGCGCTTGATGTATGGAACGATTTGAAAGAACGGTTTTCCCAGGGTGATCTCATACGAATTTCTGAGCTGCAACAAGAAATTTACAACCTAAAGCAAGAAACCAAATCAGTAACTGATTTTTTCTCTGATCTTAAAATTCTTTGGGAAGAATTGGATTTGTATTTGCCTTTACCAACTTGTACCTGTCGCATAAAGTGTACTTGTGAAGCTCTGCACAGTGGAAGATCTCATCACCAGCTACTACAAATTATCAGATTCTTAACTGGTTTAAATGACCAATTTGTTGTAGTGAAGTCCCAAATCTTGTTAATGGATCCTTTGCCAACTATGAATAAGATATTTTCCATGGTTATTCAACATGAGCGACAACTTCAGCTCTCTATTCCAAATGATGAGTCTCAAACACTAATTAATGTTGCTGATTCCAAGAGGTTTGGAGCAAGAAATAATGCTTTTAAGCATGGTGTTCGCATTTGCACATTTTGTGGCAAGACTAACCATACTGTTGAAAATTGCTTCAAGTAACATGGTGTTCCACCTCATATGCAGAAACAGTTTCAGAATTCAGCTAACAATGTGGCATCAGATGGAAATAATGATGGATCTTCATCTCATGGTGCTGACATTCAAAGTGACAATTCACCTATGACTCAAGGTCAATTCAGTGCCTTAATGGATCTACTTCAGAAATCAAGTCTTGGCCAATCTTCAGGACATGCTTCTTCCAACCAAGTTGCTGTTGGTCATCCATCAACAGGTAACATATATCAT
Organism: Lathyrus oleraceus; assembly: GCF_024323335.1. Lineage (NCBI taxonomy): Eukaryota > Viridiplantae > Streptophyta > Magnoliopsida > Fabales > Fabaceae > Lathyrus > Lathyrus oleraceus. Next base: position 223,327,589 of record NC_066583.1, read on the forward strand.
TGCATGCATAGTAGTAGTAGTGGTTCTTGGATCATTGATTCAGGAGCTACTGATCACATATGTAGTTTTGTCCAATGGTTTCATTCACATAATAAAATTATCCCCATCACTGTTAGATTTCCAAATGGACAATGCCTTATTGCTAACCACTCTGGCACAATTTATTTTTCTCCTGATTTCATTGTGCATAATGTGCTTTTGCTCCCTGAATTTTCTCTGAACTTATTATCTGTTTGAAAGTTGTGTGAATCCTATAATTACAATGTAAATTTCCTCAAATCACAATGTGTCATACAGGACAAAATCACCATGAAGATGACTGGTTTTGCTGAGCAGAAAGATGGATTGTACTATCTAACACTGAGAGATAATGATTCACCTGCTGCACACACACCTGATTTAACCTCTGCTTTAGCAGCCAATGTCATTTTACCTGATAAAGCCTTATGGCACTTTAGATTAGGACACTTATCTCAAAACAGATTATTGTACCTACATTCCCAATTCCCTTTTATCAAAGTTAATCATAAAGATGTCTGTGATGTTTGTTTCTATGCTAGACAAAGAAAACTCCCTTATACTGTTAGTAATAGTAGAGCTGCACACCCTTATGACTTGGTTCATTTTGACATTTGGGGACCTCTTGCAGTCCAATCTTTACATGGTCATTCATATTTTTTAATTGCTGTTGATGATTGTAGCAAATATACATGGATAACATTAATGAAAACCAAATATGAAGCTAGACAACATGTTATAAATTTTGTCAATCTCATAGAAAACCAACATAAGCTTCATGTCAAAATTATCAGAACTGATAATGGCCCTGAGTTTAACATCCTTGAATTTTTTTCATCTAAGGGAATCATTCATTAAACCAGGTGTGTTGAATCTCCACAACAAAATGGTCGAGTGGAGAGGAAACACCAACATTTACTAAATGTTGGAAGAGCTCTTCTATTTCAATCAAAACTTCCAAAAGAATTCTGGTCATATGCTATTTTACATGCAACATTCATTATAAACAAACTCCATACACAAGTTTTAAACAATCTTTCTCCTCATTTCATACTGCACAATGCACATCCAGATATGCATAGTCTCAAAGTATTTGGATCTCTTGCTTTTGCATCCACATTACATATGCACATAACAAAACTTGAGCCAAGAGGTCGAAAATATGTTTTCTTAGGATACAAGAATGGTATGAAGGGTGTGATACTCTATGACATTAACAGTCATACAATTCTTGTTTCTAGAAATGTCATACATCATGAACATATTTTCCCTTATTCAAATGTTAATTCCACTAATTGGACTTACCACCCTTACAAAGATCCTAATGACTCACCACAAAATGAACCTATCATACATGTTCCATCACAAAACATTGAATCCACAGCTGAGGAACATGAGCATCATCCTAACACAACCATTGACACACTGCATCATTCAAATATTCACCCTGAACCTTTAGATAATACTGATGAAAACCATGACACTCAACCTGTCCCTGATACACCAGATATTGACAGCATCCAATCCAGGCATGTTAGAGCTAAACATACACCTCATTATCTCTTAGATTATGTGTGCAATATATCTGATGTATCAGCAGTCAAGTCATCATCAGGTACAACCAAAACTAATTGTCCTATTTCAAATTATGGTTCCCTGCATTTCCTATCTGCATCTCATCGTGTTTTTGCATCCAATATCACTCTTACACATGAGCCAAAGAACTACAAAGAAGCATGTTTGTCTGAACATTGGATTAAGGCCATGAAGTCTGAATTAGATGCATTAGACAAGAATAGGACTTGGAACATAGTCGATCTGCCACTACATGTCAAACCAATTGGTAACAGATGGGTTTTCAAAGTGAAGCATAAAGCAGATGGCACAATAGAAAGGTATAAAGCTAGACTTGTTGCCAAAGGGTACAACCAAATTGAAGGGCTTGACTTCTTTGACACTTTCTCACCTGTAGCAAAGCTTACCACTGTCAGAACCCTTCTTGCAACTGCAGCCATCAACAATTGGTTTTTACATCAACTTGATGTTAACAATGCCTTTCTACATGGGGAATTGTAGGAAGATGTGTATATGACTATACCTGAAGGTGTTACATGTCACAGGCCCAATCAAGTATGCAAACTCCAAAAGAGTTTATATGGTCTGAAACAAGCCAGTCGCAAATGGTATGAAAAACTAACAGCTTTACTACTTCAACAAGGATACACTCAGTCTACTTCTGATTATTCTCTCTTCACTTTGAAAACTGATGCTCACTTTACAAACATTTTAGTATATGTTGATGACATAATCCTAGCTGGAACCTCTATGTCTGAATTTGATCGTATTAAGCTCATCCTAGATGAAAATTTCAGCATCAAAAACCTGGGCATACTCAAGTACTTTCTTGTCCTCGAAGTTGCTCATTCAAAGGCAGGGATTTCACTATCACAAAGAAAATACCGTCTTGATCTTTTGCAGGAATCTGGCATGCTTGGATCCAAACCAGCTCCCACACCTACTGATCCATCTGTTAAATTACATGCTGATAGTGGCAAGGCTTTTGAAGATATTGGAGCATACAGACGATTGATAGGACGTCTGCTATATCTTAATACCACACGCCCAGACATCACTTATGCCACGCAATAACTTAGTCAGTTTCTGCATAATCCAACAATGGCACACTATCATGCTGCTTGTAGAGTTATACGCTACTTGAAGAACAGCCCTAGCAGAGGAATATTGTTTCGAAGAAATGCTGAACTGCAACTGCTTGGCTTCTCAGATTCTGATTGGGCAGGCTGCATTGATTCAAGGAGATCCATTTTAGGATACTGTTTCTTTCTTGGCACTTCTCTCATATCATGGCGTACAAAGAAGCAGGACACTATTTCCATATCATCATCAGAAGCTAAGTATTGAGCGCTGTCATTTGCCACATGTGAACTGCTTTGGTTGATAGTTCTTATGAATGAGCTGCACATCAAGTGTACCAAACTCCCTGTTCTCTACTGTGACAGCCAAAGCGCAATGCATATTACGTCCAATCCGGTATTCCATGAACGAACTAAACATCTCGAAATCGATTGCCACTTGGTCCGTGAGAAGCTTCAACAAGGTTTACTTCGACTCCTACCTATTTCCACTCATGAGCAGCTTGCTGATTTTCTAACCAAGGCATACCAACTTCAACCTTCAACAAGTTTATTTCCAAGCTTAGCTTGAGAGGGGCTGTTGAGATTAACCATTTTTTATCAATATAGTTTAAGCTAAATGACTAATACAGTTGGGTTAGTTGTATGGTTAGTTAGTTTAGTTTACTCTATTGTGATTGGTGGTTATGAGATAAGATTGCAATATATAAGTGATGCATTACCACATGCAAACCATCTAATTCATTAACAATTCTTCTTGATATTTCCTTCTTCTTTCTTCTGCTAATTCTTCTTTTCTACTGTTAATGTTTATCATTTCTCCTGTTATGCTTCTCCATTGATGAAGCAAGATTGATCCCAATATGGTATCAGAGCCTGGTTTAAGATCCGGTGGGCCACCTACTATGGTTTCCATTATCGGGCCACCCACCATTTATTTCCATGCTCCAGATGTCCATTCCTGGGCGTGAGGGGGTGTGTTAAGAGTCCCACATCGGACAATATATGGCCTGAACATGACTTTATAAGTGGGGACAACCCTCACTCTACCAACCGGTTTAAACCGGTTTTGTAGGGTTGAGTTAGGCCCAACCACACATTCTTAACATTCATGTATGATAAATTCCTAGATTTAGAAATCACATTGACTTTGGGTTTTCAATTTCAGTATGGAAATCTAAGGACTTTTAAAATCAAGTCCTCGTTTTCAAAAACTTTTCCAAGGATTCTCATGTCATTACCTACGTGGATAAAGCACTTTTGCATATCATAAATATTTTATTCAGGCTTCATTATGAAGAGCAGAGTCGGTCCTGCGCAAGTGCAGCATGTGCTGCAGCACAGAGCACCAAATTTTAGAGGTCCCCAAATTTTTGAATTTTTTTTTTTCATAAATATTACTAAAAATAAATAAAATGTTATTAAAAAAACTCAATAATTGAAAGAAATGTTAGTATAAAAACTCAATACATATAAAAATCAAGATTGATCAAAACTCAAAATAATTATAATTAAATTTATTTTTAATTAATATATAATTGTATTTTTGATATATTTTTTAATTATTATAATTGTATTTTTTTAAAAATTTGGGCTCATTTTTAAAATTAGAACGGCATCTCTGATATGATTGGGTCAGCCTTGATGAAGAGTACATGTTCATGAGTCAATGTGTTCATCCTTTCCCTCTTTACCTCGATATTACCTTCATGGATGATTTGGAGAGTGTCTCATATTTCTTTAGCAGACCCGCAGTGTGAAACACATAAAAACTCATTAAGACCGAGAGGGGTAATGATGATAGTTTTAGATTTCTGACTGCACTATAATCTTTTACTTTCTTTTTTGGTCCAATCATCTTTCTTTTTGTTAACCACAACATTATTGACTTCATGTGTGGGAAAAAATAGGCCATTTTTCACAGCCTTTCACAATTCAAAATTCATCTCTTTTATGAAGATTCTGATCTTCTCTTCCCATAAACCATACCATTCTCCATTAAAAATTGGGTGTTTGTTAAGTTAATCGCTTGAACTCATTTACTTCCTCTTGGGACTTTAGTCTTTAACAAGAGTTAGACTCGGATGTCACTTGTTGAATAAGTGATTCTAAAAACCGGAGGGAGTGAATTGTGAAATGTACAAATCGTGGTTATTTAAAAAATAATTTTTACTTTGAAAACAAAGTAAATAGAGAGTAAAGAAAATAGATCAACAAAAATAAAAGAGATTGGGATAGAGAAATTGCAACAAGATTTAGAGGTTGGGCCTACCACTTGACATACTCCTCTCCCCAATAATTTCTTAAGAGTTCCACTAAAATAGTGTCTTGACCTTTATGGATATTCCCATGAACCTTATTATAAAGATGAGAGATTTTACACAGGGTGATCCTGACGGGCGAGAATATGGGGAATAATCGGTCTAGAAGGGGAGTTGAATATACCAATCTCCTTAAACCATTTTCAAAAACTTTTTCTTATGTAAAATCAGAGTACAATATATCAAAACATAAGTGGAAGACAGAACCACAATATAGTGGATGGGTATATATGTTTCATTGTTTATCTATCATACATAATTTAATTAATATTCAACATGATTAAGATGAAAGAAGTTGCTTTGACAAGCGATTAAACTTGATCATAATACAATTTTGTACATACCTCAAAGTTGAAGTATTTCAAAGATTGATTGATCCAAAATTAAAGTATTTACAATTATAATCAAGGAATATAGTAGTTATTAAACTAGATGCATCACAAACCTAAAATTATATGCTAAAAGACTAGAAGCAAGATCAAAAATCTAGATGACATTCTAAAGATGGATAAATTTAAAGAATACGATAACATGCAAATAATCCAAGAGATATGGAGAAGAAGAAGTGTATGCCCGATGTATAGTGATTCAACTCATTATTCCTCACAAGAGTTTAGTCCACTCTTCAATGTTTTTACCATTTAAAACTCTAAAGTCTTCCACTATTTGCAAAGTTAATATACAAGTAAGGTCTTCCATAATTTTGTGCATAACATTGTAACAATTTAGAAACTACAAGCCCAATGCTTTAGCCAACATATATCTAAATTGACTTTCCCTTCTATTGAAGCATATTACTCAAACTGCAAATATTCAATATCTTTAATGATCTTGATCCAACAATCTTACTAGACACAAGAATCCTACTCTAAGCATCCATTCAACATCAACCATTACTCAACTCTATCAATTCTTTGTTCGAGAGATTATTCTACACAAGAATGTTATGACACCTCTCAAATTCATTTTGTGACAAGCTTTAATCAGTCCCACCAAATTCTTCCATGGAGTAAAGAAAACTCTTCTCTTGCTGGATAATCATCACCAGGCACCATAAAAAATGATTCCTTTTCAAGATACACACAAGACTTTGCCAAAATAATTAGCTTCCCTAATATATATTGTATAGTGTTATATTTGTAAAAGGATCCGCCTAGGGCGATGATTGTAGGAATCTCTAGGAAATGTGACGATTATCTGTCGCCCCAGGGAAGGTATTGCCTCTCCCTAGGGTTTTCCTATCAACCAGTCATCAGAAACGTGTGATAAGACGTTCTTGGGAAGAAAGAAGTCAGAGTCATTAGCTGACCCATACCCCCTTGAAAATAGGGCGGGGGTGACCCTTTCCAAGAGAACCATAGGCCCTAGAGGCCTATATAAATACTTCTCCCCATGGGGATAGGGAGATATCTTAAGCCATTCATATTATAAATCCTACTAATTACACCCCTCACACGCGTACACCTAATCACATCATCCATCTGCAGAGTCTCTTACCTGACGTAAGTAAGACTCTTAATACTACCATAAAACACCATCGTACAGGGCTTGATCGGCAAATTAGCAAATGTACTAGGGGAAACCCCAATATCGATCTCAAGGACTGCTTGACGATACAAAGTTCTGGATAAATTTCAATTAAACAAAAGCCATGGGGGGTTTGCATTGATTGATTAAATTATGAAAATAATTGTGAATAAAGTAAACAAAATAATTGCACAGTTTATAAATATATGACTAATATGCTAGGGATAGTGTATGATTTAATTCTGTGACGACTATGAACTAACATTGCAACAACATATTTTAGATAATTGATTACCAGTTCTTACAAGTGTTTGCTCCTAAGTCCTTAGTGAGAAAAATTTTAATCATTCAACCCAACTCACATGTCCATAGAAAAGTATGGATAAAATTAAGCATTAATTTATCAAGAATAATTGGGTTCTTATAGGGTATTCCTAGTCCTAGGTAACATCTACTATAAAATATTCTCAAGAAGATAAGGAACAATTGCGATCTAGCCTAATTGGTACTCATAAATCAAACTTCGTTTGTCCGACAGAGAAAGCATTAAAACAGTCAAGAGAACAAATCAAATATGACAGAATAAAATTGTTATTGTAACAAGGAATTCTAAGTCATTACAAATTTGAATCAGGGAGACCCCTATCATTGGGGGGCTTAGCTACTCACAAAAATAAAATAAAACATGATAAAGAATGTTGCCATTACAAAAAATTTAGATGAATTGATCTTCAATCGAAAAAAGCTCCTGAAAATATGAATCCACCTTGAAAATCTGAGTTCTCCAACCTTCAAAACGTGTTTTTACCGTCTAAAATCGTCCCACCCGTGAAAATTCGTGTTTTCTAGTTAAATAGATGGTGTTTTGGGGCCTTCAGAAATTTGGACCTTCATACACGTATTGCCCAAGTCCATACGCGTATTGCCTTACTTTTGGCCATATTTGATACACATAAGCCAACATGACACGCATCTAGGCAAGTCACATACGCGTATCATCCGCGTATGGGCAGAAGCATGTTTTTTCTTCCCTTCTGCTGGTCCTTGTATGGTACACGTATGGGCTTGGTCCATACGCGTATGGTACACGTATGGGTAAAGCCGTGCATTTTTTCAGATCTAATACGCGAATGATCAAGATGATACGCTTATGGGCAGACACTTCCTAATTAGCCTTTGATGTCTTCATAAAAGTTGTAGCTCTGGATGTTAGCTTTCATTTTTCGCAAGTCTCACGTAATTCCGAGTTATGAAGCTATAGTTATAATCAAAATACCACACGTCTATCGTGATGTAAAACATGCGGAAAATAGACTTTGTGAAACTTTCTGAAAATTCGTCGTGTTCGTTTTCCGGCAATTTCTTTGACTTCCTCCAACCTACAAAACACGTTAACCTTCCCAAAAAGATCAAAAATACCATAAATACTTAAAACACAGATAAATACTAAAACTGAAGAAACGGACATATAAACCACTCAATCTTTCTGAAAAATGCAAATAACTTGCATACTTTCACCTGTTAAAATGATAAAAACTATAGCAGAAATGGTGACTGATCACAACCCTAAACTTAGCTTCTTTTTTGTCCTCAAGCAACTTTTAAGAACAAAGAACTCATGTCACCCCAGATGAAAGAAAAAAATTTACGTACCATAATTCCTCTAAGATCTTCCATCTCTCTCATTTGTTGCTACCCTTGGTTTTTTCTGGATTACCGGGGTCGATTGATTGACCACACCTTCACTTGAAACTATTGTTTCACATTTCAGCTAAATCACAGTCTCACCATATCTCTCGGGTGTTAATGTATTTTACATTCAAAATTCATAGTTCACAATACCATACCATAGGCTTGAATAAATTCTCTTTTGATGTCGAGGTGCACGATACACAATACCATACCATATGCTTATCCTGATGGATTAGTGTTGGAAAGTTCTTTCTTGCACTCTCCCTTTAGGATAAACTATTATCAAGGATTCAACTTTTGGATTTGTCTTTATTTTCAATATCCGTTGACTTCTCCTCCTTTCGAGTGCCCTGATGATTTTTTTTTTTAATTTAATTTTTCAAATTTTCATCTTTTCTTTTTCTTATCTTCTTTTTTTAAATCATCAAGTGCCCTCATTTGTACTAACACTGCACAACTACCCCAAACTTAAAGATTGTTATCCCAACAGCAACCCCAAACTTAGAATGAACATAGATATGATGACTCACATAAATATTTTGAACATGGTGGGGAAATGTTTGGGCCATGGGTTAATATGATGTGGTTTTTAAAACAAACAAATGAATAAAGGTTTAATTGGGGTTAAAAATGGATAATAATAAAAAGGATAGCTAGAAAGGCTCAGGGGTAATAACAAAAATGTGCCTCAGCGTGTGTAATCATGCAACCGAAATCAGAAAAGAACTTACTCAAGTTCTGAATGATAAAGACATACTTGAATGCTCTCTTATGATGTACATTATGTTTGGCTTTTTTTGCTCTCACCATGTTGGGTAGAGCTGACAACCTACGTAGTACCTCTTGCTCGATGTGGCTTCTCAATCGGTTATGGTAAACCTGCTCAACTTTCAGTATAACTCAATTAAACTAATCAGATCATTTATAAGTATATAAAAAATTATTTTGGCGAGTTAGCATGCATAGAGGACGCACATGCCTTCCGTTTGGGTACTTTTCACACGACCACTAAAGCTACAATTATCATATTACTAGATGAAAGTAAACAAACAGAAAATAAACCAACTTAAATCAAACAAAACTCGGAAATTAATATAAAATTGAAACTATAAAATAAAAATTATGAATACCTTCCTTGGGTTGCCTCCTAAGCAACACTCGTTTATCGTCATTATCTTGATGTCTCATTCCCCCTGTTATGGGGGTACTTTAGCTTCCACACCTTGTTGCTTGTCTTTTCCGACACAAAGAAACCATCTTTTTCAGAGGTATGGACTACTTTATGCCACAAGTCACTGCCAACTTCCATCTCCTTACATCGATGTCGCTTTCTCTTCTTTCTCTTGGCTTTTCGAATGCAAATAGGAGTTTTTCCACTCAGGGTTGATAATAGAGGTGATACCATATGAGATGGCCTTCTTGAGACTTTTTCTGATGTTGGCATGTTACTTTGGCCTTTCACATCTGTCCTGATCATGCCAACTTGATAGTGATTTTCTGTTTTCAAGCATATTCAAGGTTATTTCATTATCGTAAACTTTTAAAGTCAGTGTACCATGTTCTATATTGAAATTGCATCGAGTTGTCCGCATGAATGATCGACCCAGAATGATAGGTGTCTCTTCATCCTCAGGTATGTCCATGATCACAAAATCAACATGAAAACTAAATTCCTCTATTGTTACCAGTACGTCTTCTATTATCCCATATGCATTCTCTATAGAGTGATCTACAAATTTCATATTTGTCCTTGTATCGCTAACTTTCCCAATACCAAGCCTTTGATAGATTGACAATAGCATTAGGCTCACACTAGCTTCTGAATCAATTAGTACCTTCTTGAAAGTTCTTTCTTTTATAATGCATGGGACTGTGACAAAACTATGACCCTTTTGCTTGATCGGGATTCTCATACCTTGTGATATTGCACTACATTTTTCATTAAAGTTTACTGACCGATCTCCTATTGGTCTCTTTTTTAGAGACTACCTCTTTCATGAATTTTTGGTACATGGGCATTTGCTCGAGTGCTTCAAAGAAAGGCATATTGATCTCTAACTTTTTGAACATTATGATGAATTTCTCAAAGTATTTATCTTTTGGATCCTTCTTTGTCACTCTCTGAGGGTAAGGTAACTTAATCACCAGTTTAGCCTAATTTTTCTCTTCAGTTGGCTTTACGGGTAGTATAACTTCTTCTTCTTCTTTCTTATTTCCCCCACTTCCAGACCCACCTCTATGACATGATCCTCATTTATTGCCTTATTTCCTTCATTTTTAGCAACTTTATGACTTCTTGTTAGGACAAAATTAATATTTTCATGATTTCTCAGGTTTGTCACGGTGGCACTAGGTAGGGAACCTTGAGCTCGAGAACCTGTTATTTGTTGTGCTATCCGACCCATCTGAACTTCAAGATTTTTTATAGAAGTAATATTGTTCCTTTGATTATTTCTTGTTTCTTCTTGGAACTGGGAATTTTGAGCTTCCATCTTTTTAATGGCAAGTTCCCCATCGGCCTTTTTGGGTGCTTGTTACTGATATTGTTGTTGTTATGGTGGGTACTGTTGTTGTTGTTGATTCTGATATTGAATAGGACTCTGTTTTTGAACATTCCCTTGCTGATATTTCCAGGAGAAATTTGGATGGTTCTTTCAGCACGGATCATAAGTGTTAGAATATGGGTTGTTCTGCTTTAGAAAATTTATCTCTTCAATTTATTATACGGTTGCAACGCAATGCATGGCAAAATGGGGTCCCCCACAGATCTCACAATTAATAGCTTGAACATGTTGAACTTGGGCCACTTATTGAGTACCTATATTTATTGCATTAAGTCTTATCTCAACTTCAACAGCAACTTGGTCTTCCATCTTCACACTTTTATCAGTAAGTTTCAAATCGATCACACCCATTGGTTTGCTCACACTTCTATCATATAAATCTAGATGTTCTTTTGCAATAATGGCTTCTATGATCTTCTTGATACCAGTGGTTGTTGTAAAGTTGGATGAGCCACCAACAGTTGTATCAATTAGTTGTTCGGTCTTCAGTTTGATGCCATTAACAAACATTTGCATTTGTTCAGTCTGATCCAAGTTGTGAGTAGGACAAGCAACCAGTAACCTTTTAAATCTCTTGTATGCATCACCTAGTGATTCACCCTCCTCCCGCTTAAAATTCATAATATCATATTTTTTATCGAATATAAACATAAGCAGGAAAGTATTCATTCAGAAAAGTTGCTTCCATTTGTTCCCAGGTAGTAATACTTCCAATTGGTAATGAGTAAACTCATACTTCGGCATCTTCAGCTAGAGTGAATGAAAATATTCTCAATTTTTTTCGCTTCTTCAGGGTGCCCATCTATCTTCAAAGTAGTGCTCATAGTAAGAAACCTTTGTATATGTTTATTTGCATCTTCATTTATTTTACTTGTAAAAGGCCTCTTCTCAAGCTGACGAATGGTTGTTGGGGAAATTGAAAATTTGGGACGTTCACTGGTTGATTCATTATAGTCAAACGACCCAACGGGGTGTTTGCTCCTCCATAATCCCCAAGAAGTCTTTCTTGTGGTTCAGCTATAATAGGATTTTCCCTCTCTTTGTCAAATTCTGCATCTGAGTGCTCAGACACTTCAATCTCTTTTTTCTTGTTCGGAATCCAAAATTTCTGCTTCAGAGGCGGCTAACATTGCTTTCCTAGCTTGTCTGAGTTAGCGTGTAAAGTTCTTTATGGTTTTGCGTCAAAAGTAAAATCAGCTGAGGGTTTTCCTCACATACAAAGATTAGACAAAGATTAGTATTAACCAAAAACAACCACAAAATAGAAATAAAAACTGAAATTTAAAATTTTAGTGGCAGAGCAACCAAATTTTAACTGAAATAGATCTATGAACTCTATAATCTTTGGCAGTCCCCGATAGCGGCGCCAAAAACTTGATCGATGAATTAGAAAGTGTACTAATATTCCAATGTAGTAATAAGAGGGAAAATTAACTAATTTCAGAGTTCTGGATAAATTTCAGTTAAACAAAAGCCTTGGGGGTTTTGGATTGACTAATTAAATTGCGAAAATAATTGCGAATAAAGTAAACAAAGTAATTACACTTTTTAGAAAGATATGAGTAATATGCTAGGGATAATGTATGATTCAATTTTGTGACGACTCTGAACTAACATTGCAACAACATATTTCAGATAATTGATTATCGGTTCTTACAAGTGTTTACTCCTAAGTCCTTAGTGAGAAAAACTTTAATCATTCAACCTAACTCCTATGTCCATAGAAAAGTACGAGTGAAATTAAGCATTAATTTATCAAGAATAATTGGGTTCTTATAGGGTATTCCTAGTCCTAAGTAACATCTACTATAAAATATTCTCAAGCAGATTAGGAACAATGTCGGTCCAGCCTAATTGTTACTCATAAATCAAACTCTGTTTTTCCGACAGAGAAAGCATTAAAACAATCAAGAGAACAAATCAAATATGACGAAATAAACTTGTTATTGCAATAAGGAATTCGAAGTCATTACAAATTTGAATCAGGGACACCCCTAACATTAGGGGGTTTAGCTACTAATAAAAATAAAATAAAATAAAATATGATAAAGAATGTTTCCATTACTGAAATTTTAGATAAATTGATCTTCAATCGCAAAAAGCTCTTGAAAATATGAATCCTAGGCATGACAACGGGGCGGGTCGGGGACGGTTTTTACCTCCCCCAAACCCAAACCTGAATCCCCAAACAATCCTTGTTCCCCGTCCCAAACCCAAACGGGGATGGAGAATTAAAACCCAAACCCGTCCCAAACGGGTTCGGGTTGGGTTCGGGTATCCCCGCCCCGCCACCATCCATTTAGTGAAATCAATTTTTTTAATAGAAATATTTAATTTTTTAAAAATCAAATTACATTATAAATAATAAAATAATAAAATCTAAAAAAATATCATACATACATTTCGAATATTTTACATAATTAATACAAATCAAAATATTAAAACATTGGCCACTTATTTAATATTTTAAATCATCAAAAATAAATAATAATGTACGTAATAAAATAAACGGGGCGGGTTTGGGGACGGGTTTTCGGGGTGGGTACTAGTGTCCCCATTACCCGATCCGTCCCCATATTTTATACGGGGAAAACCCAAACCCAAACCCAAACCCAAACCCAAACCCAGTCAAAGCGGGTTTTCCCCGTCAACTTCGGGGCGGGTTCGGGTGGGTACCCGCGAGTACGGGTTATGTTGCCATGCCTAATGAATCCACCTTGAAAATCAAAGTTCTCCAGCCTTTAAAACGTGTTTTTCCATTAAAAATCGTCCCCCACCATGAAAAATTGCATTTTCTAGTTAAATAGACAGTGTTTTGAGGCCTTCAATAATTTGGGCCTTCATACACGTATTGCCCAAGTCCATACACGTATGGCCTTGCTTCTGGCCATCGCTGATACGGAAGCCAACATGACACACATCTAGGCAGGCCTCATACGCGTATCATCTGTGTATGGGCAAAAGCATGTTTTTTTATTCCCTTTTATTGTTCCTCGTATGGTACACTTATGCGCTTCGTCCATACGTGTATGGTACACATATGGGCTTGGTTTATACGCGTATGATACATGTATGGGTAGAGGCATGCATTTTTTCAGATCTGATATGAAAATGAGCAAAATGATACACGTATGGGCAGACACTTCCTAATTAGCCTTTTATGTATTCATGAAAGTTGTAAACATGTATGTTAGCTTACATTTTCCGTCAGTTCCACGTCATTCCAATTTAGGATGCTCTAGTTATGATCAAAATACCACACATCTATCATGATGTAAAATATGCTGAAAAAAGACTTTATGAAACTTTCTGAAAATTCGTCGTGTTCGTTTTCCAGAAATTTCTTTGACTTCCTCCAACCTACAAAACACGTTAACCTTCCCAAAAAGGTCAAAAAATACTAGGAATACTTAAAACACGGACAAATACTAAAACTAAAGAAAATGGCATATAAACCACTCTATTTTTATGGAAAATGCAAATAACTCGCATACTTTCACCTATTAAAATGATAAAAACTATAGCAGTATTGGTGACTGTGTAAGACCCCAATTTTGACCCTAAGATCCCTCATGCAATTTCATCATATGAATTATCATTGGGATCATACCTTGGCATCCTCCTTAACCATCTCTCCTTGGTTTTGTTTTGGGAGAGATCACCAAGCACCATGTGATTGTATCATACTTGTATATTATCATTTTACTAACCAAAATACAAAAAAAAATCCTTTCATTTGCCTAACTTTTTGTAGGTAGGGCATGGTCCTCATTGATATATCAAGTCCATATCAAGGGTTTGAGACCCCCATGACTAAAAGCACAACCATGGACTGACCCACAAATGTTTCAAAGCATCATATATGAGTCCCAATGATCTCTACATGTTATATTGATCAAGTTTTCTTCAAGAGTTTGGAGGTGATTTGCCTTGGAAACCCTAGTTTGACAGGGTATCTTGAGTAACTTCTCCAACAAGCTATCTCACCAATTGATCAAATTTCTCAAGGGATAATTCAAAATTCACCATCTTATGCATATATGATCTACCATGAGCCTATAAAGCCAAGAGAATTGAAGGTTAGCAAGTTGGTTGATGGTGGTTGGCCAGATGAATTCATCTGATCAAAACTGGGTCTCCCTAGACCCTATCTCCTACAATTTTCACCATATGAAAATGATTCCAAGAGAAAAGTTACTATAAATGACATTCCAAACAACTTTCATGTTGAGACCTAGAGCTCTTTTTTCTTGGAAAATCATTTTCTATGTTGAAACATTATAGGTCATTTTGTCTAAACCCTAATTTGAAAGTCAACTTCCCAATGCCATAACTTGCTCAATTTTTATGAGATGAAAGATTTCCAAGTTTCACAATCAAATTCAAGATGTCTACTTACACTTTGATGTTTGGATTAAGAGATAATTCAACTTTTGTGAGCATGTGATATGAGGATACATTATAGGTCATTTTTGACCTATACCATTGAACAAGTGATTTTCCTCAACTTCAAAAATGCATAACTCTATCATTCTAAATCCAAATGACATGAAATAGGTGACTATTTTGAAGGTCTTTTAAAGAGCTACAACTTTGATGAAGACACGTTTCTCATTTGAATCTCACATAAAAAGTTAAGCAAGGTTGAATATTGAGATATATGGCTTGACACTTAGAAAAACATTCAACATGTTGAAATTTCCAAACATCCACCTCAAAATTCACCACGATCCAAGTTCCAAATGAAAAAGTGTCCAACATCAAAGTTGTTCCCCTTGATCTAAGCTTTCCAAAGAGCCTAAGTTCATGCATTTTGGAAAAAGTTTGCTAGGGTTGCGCATGGCTTTAACAGGTCTGCATGATTGGAAGAAATCAAATGCCAAAAATCCCATTTCACATTGCCTTGACATCCAAGCCTCATTTGAACTTCAGAACAGTTGCAAGTGGATCAAATTGGATTGCTTCATGGGCCTGTACACGCCCATGCAAGCTTGTGCATGAAATGTCCAAATTTAGCAATTTTTCATGTGTGCAAATATTAGTCCCAATTGGTATAAATACAGACCCTTGGAGCTCAATTCAAAGACACCTTGCGCGCCAACTTTACCCCCCAATTGAAACCCTCGCCATTCAAAGAAAAACCTGAGAATTTTCAACTTGAAAATTGAGTTTGAATTTCACTGTTGGGAGATTCAAAAACTCCAGGATCCAAAGCTTTGTACCATTGCCAAACCTCTCCTACAAGCTTCTCAAGTGTGATCAGATCAAGGTTGAAGCAAGCAAGATCCATTTCTGCACAGCATTGAAGGTAAATTTCAGAAAACTTCATCTCTTCGATTCTCACTCAATTCTCATCAATTCTCTTGGATTTTTGGTTGTCTGAAGTCCTACCAATGTAGGCAAGAAGATTGAGTTGCTTTGAGGTCAAATCGAAGCAACTCAGTTGTCACACCTCAAAATTCAACTCCTCATATCTTTTTATATATTTGGAGTTAGTTGAAATTGAGGTCAGATTTATGCTCTACGCCATTTTTTCTTTCAGATCATGTCCTCTTTTTTTATTTTGGTGATGGTTGAGGGTGGACCAGTCCGGTGAGGTCCACCGGAGAAGAAGACCGGAGCTCTGGCTCCGGCGGTGTGTTGGCACGTCTCCAGACCATAGGATCCATTTGAAATATTTTAATCTTAGGCGTTGGTTTTGATTACCACGCGTGTGCGCACTCACTAAGTTCCACCATGAAACGCGCGTTCCCAGGCACTTGATCTGCCACCTTAATTAATGAGGGAGATCAAGTGGCTCACGTTTTTTTATTTTTGATCCAAAAAATATGAGAGTTTCACCAAAAAAATTTTAAATAAATTCCTCTTTCATATTCTGAATTAAAATTATTTTTTGGGTTATTATTAATATTTTTCATGATTTAATTAATTTTGTGATTATTTTTAATTATTTAAAAATACTTTTAAGTCTTTGATAATTCTGAAATTTTTTCTCCAAGGTCCTTTGACCTTGTTTGACCTATGATAAATCTCATGACCATTTCTTTGGTATTTTGATGAGGTTTTAGGAATTTGACAAACCATATTTAATTTAAATGCATTATTTTAGTATTTTTAAATTGAATAAATGCCAAATAATTGTGCTGACCTCTTGTGATGGTTTGTGTAAGTTTGACTTGTGTTGTTGGGCCTTGGTCAAGGTTGATTTGACTTTGCTAGGTTAAGATCATTGGATTTAGGGGATTGATGGAATGTATATTCCATCTCCCAAAATAAATGAATGATCTTAATTTGGTAAAAGTCCTCCTTTGACCAATTTGAGTTTTGATCCATCCCCGCCCCCCCCCCCCTCTTCATCTAATTCCCCTTCTTTATGCATTCATTCCATTTGACATATGACATCTCAAAATCCTAAGGCTAGTTGATTGCAAAATAAACATAAGTATGGATGGGATTAGGCCACCTCTTTTGCATATTATTTTTGTGTGTGGTATGTTCCATGAGCATAATCCATTATACTATGTCTCTAACATGCATTAACACCAAAATTATATTGTCCGACCTCAAATAGTTGTGGCTTCTACATAAGTCCGATTACGATTGCTTAACATAGCACTAAATTTTTGACACAAAAGGCATATAGTTCTAGTTAGTGAGATTGTAAGTCTCCCCTCTTTCATGGTATTGTGTGGAAACTTGGCCTTTTTTACTTCCTTTGGAAGATGTCTTGGCTCAAGGATCCATGCTTGTGATAAGTGGGTTGAGTGTTCTCCAAAGAATGACTTAAAACAAAAAAGCAAAAGCAAAACAATACTAACTTCTAACTCATTAATAACTAACATTTAATTTCAAGCCATTTACTTTAATGCAATTTAATTTCAAGTCTATACCCATTTGCCATTATTCATACCATTCTAATTGTTTATGTTAATGCCATTTTCACTTTGTCCATTTGGACCATATTGTGTGATATATCTTGCTTGTGTATATTTTGTTTGTTTGTGTGGTCTTTGACCATTAATGTACATAATAACAACAAAAAACCCTAAAAAAACTTTTGTGTGGATTGTTGACTTGATCTTGGGCAATTGGACTTAGAATTTAGGCAACATTCCTATGCTAAAGGATTTGGCCAATGCCAACTTTTATGAAACCAAGTGCTTGCAATTTGAAACTTCATCTGATACATCTTTGAAGATCCCTTTGAGTTCATCTACAACATGATCATTATGAAGTTGTTATTTTGAACCTGTGACTTATGGAATTCATCTGCTACATGAGCTAATTTGAAGAAGATCATGGAGTGACTAAGCTTGGATGTGGCTATCTTTATTTGATGCCTTTCTCTTCAAGATTGATATAATATGCATTGTGTGTTGCTTGATTCTAAATTTCCAAGGGAATTTGGGTTTCTATATGACATTCTTATCTATTGGATTGCTACCCATTGGTCAGATCTTTTCAACTCTTAACTTTTAATTTTGTGCATAGGATTAGTCTCTTCATCTCCTCCCCACTTATTTAATTTCAAAATCTCTCCCTCCTTTTAAAAATTCTTCTTTGCTTGAACTAGTTTTATTCTAAACTTTGACCACTTTGCAAACTAGAAACTTTGGCCTTATGCCATTGCATTTTCAAACTTCTTTTCTTAATCAAACTTGTAAATAGACTTAATTGTACTTGACCTAAACTTTAAAAAATCCAAAAAGAAATAACTCATTCAAACCATTTTTAGGCCTTTGTTCCTTTCAAACTTAATTTTTGTTAAAAATAATGCATCCACTTTTAAATTTATACCACGAACTACGAGGTTTTGATCCCTCATTTTTATGTTGGTACGTAGGCACAAGTCTGAAGGTCTTGTCAAACACAAAAAATATAATTAATGAATTCTTTTCTCATCCCCCCATTCTATTTATTTGTAAACATCACTTTGTACAAAATACATATGCACACAAAAAGGGCTCCCTAGGAGTATCTAGGACACTTTGGGTGCTAACACCTTCCCTCTGTGTAACCAACCCTCTTACCTGTAATCTCTGACATTTTATTAGTTTTGATTTGAAAACTTCTTACTTTTGGATTTTGTTCGTACTTTTCCCTTTTCCCTTGGAAATAATAAAAGCGCGGTGGCGACTCTGGTTTTATTGATGTCTAGCTTATCCATAGCTTGATGATCATGAATTTACCGCTACAAATTGATCAGGGCTTCTTGCCACTGTGTGAAAACCCTAACTACCATATATTTTTATACACCTACCATGGCTTTTGAGTCCCCCTGCACTTGCAAGAGAAACACACACACCTGCCTTTTTTGACCATTAGAGTGGCATCCACATGTGGGCTCAGGTAAAACTAACTTAGGCCACACTTATACTCCAACTCCCCCCATATTACCTCTAAAGATAGCCTGCAGAACTCTAGGTTAGAACACAAACACCATTATTGAAGGTTTCGCTGGTGGAGGTAGCTCTAGATCATCCCGAAGGAAATACGTAAGGCAGGTGTTTGCAGAAAATGTGATATCCATTGGCTTCCCCTAAAAAACCTATGGAAGACATGCGTTAACATCACCTTCTCCGAGGATGACGCCTTTGACATACACCCCCACGACGATGATCCCTTGGTCACCATTGCGCAACATAGCAACTAGGATATCAAACGTGTCTTGATAGATCCTGGTAGCTCCGCTAACGTTGTATTATGGGACACCTTCTAGAAACTACGACTTAACCCCAACGACATAAAAAATGCCTAGTGGTTCATTCACGGAGTTGTCAGACGAACAAGTGCAAATAATGGGCTATGTAACTCTAGAGACCACATGTGGAGAGGGCGTAGATTCCAGGGCGACTGACATCAATTACCTTATTATGGACGCCTTGTCACCATAGAATGTCATCCTTGAATGACCCTCTCTTAACACGCTGGAGAAAGTTGTTTACACCCCCGTACCTGGCCCAAAAGTATCCATATCCAGAAGGGCAATTCAGTATATTCTAAGGAGATTAATAGATCGCCAGTGAATGTTGTCAGAATAGCCTTGGGAAAGATAGGGAAGCGCTTGTCTTGGTTGATTCCACCCTTTTTAAAGTCTCAAATACTAATCTCGAGTGTTAGGACCCTAGACTGGGCATAGAAGTAGAAAGGATCACGTCCACCGAGAACCTAAAAGATGTCTAAATAGGCAGATGAATGGGATATACACGACCAACTCATTAAGAATGTCGATTTGTTTGCTTGGGCTCCCTCAGACATGTCGGGGATAAACACCAAAGTGGTGAGTCATCGCCTCACCATCCGCCTTACAACCAAACCAGTGGCACAAAGGAAGCGGAAAGTTGGCGAGGAAAAGACAGACACCATTGAGGAAGATGTTGGAAAACTATTTGGCTTCATATTCATCACAGAAGCAAAATACCCCACATCGTTGGCCAACTTGTTTATATTGTGCAAAGCTGGTAAAGATGGTGCATGTGTGTAGACTTCACCGATCTGAAGGCCGCCTGCCCTAAAGATTTATACCCGCTGCCAAATAATGATGGGTCATCAAGCTACCGCACGTTGAACTTCATGGATGCATACTCAAGGTACAATCAGATTTGGATGGAACTAATGGATGGGCACAAAATAACCTTCATGTCGAATCATGGAAAATTCTTCTATAATGTCATGCCCTTCAGCCTCAAGAACAACAGCGCCACCTGCCAGCGGCTCAAATATGTTGTCTTTGCCAATCAAGTAGGAAAAATACTTGAGGTATACGTTAGTGACATAATAGTTAAGACTATCGAAGGGAATAACCATGCAGAGGACTTAGAGGATGTCCTACAGCCAGTCAGAAAGTATGATATGTGCCTAAACTCTAGCAACTTCTCTTTTGGGGTTCAGGCAGGGAAATTCCTAGGTTTCATGCTAACAAGGAGAGGCATCGAGGATAACCCGGATAAACACCAAGGATTCATCACCATGAGGAGTCCCATTAATGTAAACAAGGTACAATATCTTACATGTAGTCTTGCCGTCTTGTCTCACTTTCTTTCCTGCGCAGTGATGTTGTCCAGCCACAAGTGCACGACAATGACAAGTAGTAAAATAAGATGAAACCCATGTGGATATGGATATGATTATTGAATTTTTTCCTAACGGTGTTTAGCTAAAGCAGCCACAATAGTGGTTGGTTTAATGCAAAGTGAAATGAAATTAACAATTAATAAAAAGCAGGACACATGTTATGATTATCTATCAAGACTTGCCCTATGCATTATCTAAGTACGAACACGAGAATGTTTAAATTTTTATAGAAAATTAAATAAATATGTGCGACACCAACTTTCGTGGCATGCTCATCTAGACGTGTTTCTTGGCACGACTAAACGACTTCTTAATAGAGAGTGGGTCACCTTATCAAAGATTGCACCTTGCTACTATATTATCTATAAATCCATGGTTCGACATCGATTTTCTACTTTTTTGTACTTGATCGTATCTGAGTTGCCTTTTCTTTCACAACTGACATAAATGTTTTTATGATCAGATTCTAAAATAAAAGTACCTACGATTCTTGTAATTAATATTCGTATAAATCAATTAGGGGTTGTCATGAGATAAACTCTCATGACCCCTTGTCCTTATGAAACTACTCAGTCATGGTGAGGTGGACAACAACTAAACAATTGAAAGACATCACATGCAAGTAAATAAAGTAAAGAAATGTAAATAATCTAAATTCAAGCAAACTTTATTAAATAAAAGAAAACCCGAGAATTACACTAGTGTTGCAAAGGAATTCAAATGGGATCAAGAGACAAAACCTGGAAATTACAAAGTAGAAGCAAGTAACAAGTGATAAGTGGTCATTTCTTTGAAGCTCAAGTTCATATTTATACTAAAACTAGTCATAAATCACCCTTAAACACTAATAATTTTGAGCACAATAATCAATATCCACTAACATAAAGTCTTGGCAGGTTATGGATGTGCAAGAGTCTAAAACACACCAAAAACTTGTCATATTCGTAACTGCCTAGGAAGAAACATATCTTGTGTCATGGGACACTGTCAACCCATGTTGCCTCTGGCCTCCTTGTATGGGTGTTGTAGAAAAGGCCAACATAGCCCGTGTCAGCTATCACGGCCATACCGTTTTGGTCATGAGTATTTTGCATGGTGAGGGCTCTTTTTCGTGTGGTTTTTGGCCTTTTTCACTTCAGTTAGGTCCATTACTCTCTTATCACCTGAAAACATCAAAAGAACATAAAATTGCATTAAATCGAAGTAAAATGATAGAAACACACGAGAAAACTGAAAGAAAATAAGCTAAACATGTGATGATATAAGCACTTATCAAATTCCCTCAAACTTAAATTGTTTCTTGTCCTCAAACAACAAGCTTGCTTAGAAAAAAATCAGGATCAAGCGATTCAGTTATTCAAAAGTTCAAAAGCATGAAATAACTGTACTCATATGTGGTTCTTTGTTCAGATCAACTTAGATCTAGGTTCCTCGATACTTATCAACACCAAAAGCATTACAAGAACACAAGACTATGAAACATATATAGGCAAAAGTTTCCTATTTCGGCTACCTCTCTAACTATGCTTTGGGCTTAGGTCTCTTTTTTCAATTTTCCTTTCCTTTTGTTCGGACAATAAAATTAATGAAATTGGAATTATGATAATCATCACACGCACAAGATGAATATAAATTTTTTTGTTTTGTTTATACACCAAATAAGCAATTACTTGTTTTCTTTATTTTTTTTTGCATATGAAATTACAAACTCTTGTGTGTTTATTTATTTCCCATTTTAGGTTGACGTTGGGATTCAACCACCGTTGGGATGAATAATTTGGTGAGAGTTACCCAACTTAGAGGATACAATTACCTTTTAGTGTGCTTGGTAGTGGATGTAATCAATCCCCCAATCATTATGTCTCTTGTAGGAGAATTAGAAATATGGCTCAACTTCTTAGCAAGAATAACAACAACATTGACAAAGTAGCCATTTACCATGACGTGGAGGTGGTACATATCTCTAAAGGTAGCAGACCTTGTGCTATCACCTCTGAAAACATAGTGTGCCCCAGGACCTTATGGATATACCTAAAAATGGGGTTCTTAATGCGAGAGGTCTTGGCACTCTTCCTGACATAAGGGGTTTCTCCATAAATTTTAGCCCAAAATTGGTCCAGGTTAAAAACTTTGGGGACATCACCCGACCATCAATAGGCAGTTGCAGAATATCCCCTAAGGCCTCTACCAGATGCTGGTAGTCAGAGTTTTGCATCCTAAAACTCAACATGTGTGTTGTTTTTAATTCTAGCCTGACAACCGAATATTTGTCTAGCACCTTAAATAGGCTAATCTCTAGAGTACACAAGAATTCTAGATATGGAAGGCGTAAACAGGAAAATCACAGTGTATCAAATAGTGCAACCTCAAATTTATTTAGTAACCTATCAACTTCATTCTTAAGACCAAGAGCTTCAAGCATCTCATCATCGGCATACCATGTAGGGATGATATGTCTCAGAGAAAGATATTCATACATTTTGTTGTCTTCCTCCTCCGTGAAAATGAATAAATGATGGTTTTCATTTGAAGGACTTCCTCTTCTTTTCTTTACTCTTTCGGTCTCCAATTGTTTTCCCTTGTCAAATTTATTTGGTGCCATTGGTGAATTTTTGAGAAATTTCAAAGTGATTGGTTTAGGTTTTGGGTTAAGGTATGTTGTTAAGGGTTGGATTTGGTGAATATTTTTAAAAATAAGTTTGAGTTTTTGTTGGGAAAAGGGTTAACAATTGAAGTTGTTTGTTTGAAGATTATGGAAGATTGTGGATTTTGAGTGAGAGAGTTGGAAGGTTGAAGATGAAGAGAGATAATGATTGTGCTTAACGAATGGTAAAATTTTAAAAAATATGATTAATGAGGCATGTAGGTGGGTCAGGTGGGATGTAATTGGTCAAAATTTTGGCATGTGGGGCCCACATGGAAGAGAAAATATTTTTTTTGAAAAATCATGGGGCTGACGTGACTCGTATCAGCTGACACGGCCAACCCGTGTCAGTATCGTTTTTTTATGGGGGCATGTTGTTTTGGTGGGAGGGGTCTGTTGGGTTGGTCGTGAGGGCGTGTTGAGCCAACACGGGCCATGTCAGCTGATACAGCCAGCTTGTGTTGGTCCCATATTTTTATATGGAGGCCCATTTTTCTTGATTTTCCCCCATTTTTGGTTTTGTCGGGTTTTCACTTTGATTTTTCTCTTAAATTTCTTCCTTTTTAGATTCTTCTTTGATGAGTTTACCCCCTAACTTCATTTGATCCTACCAAACTTAACAAAACACAACACAAAATAGATAACAAAAATATGGGTTTTCTCCCACATAACACTTTGTTTAACATCGTTTAAGCTCGACAGTCCCTAAGTGTCAGACACTCAGCGTGGTTCCTTTTGGGGGCTCTAAGCCAAATTTCCTAGCCATTTTTCATGCTTACCACTTCCTTTCTTCTTTATTTTATGGGGTGGTAAGCACTTATCAATCACCTTCATATTCATTGTATCCCCACCCTCCTTTTCAATTCTCTTATCTTTTCAATCCTGCCTGTCCTTCTCTCCCGGGTTATCGTCTTCACCTGGTGTAAGAGATTTTTGTTCCTCACTAGGTTCCACCACCTCGATCAAATGACACAAGACCTTTGTGTATGGGTCTTTCAACAGAGTGGTCATAATAAAGTCTATCATTTCATTCCCTACTTCCACACTCAATGTACCCCTTTTCACATCAATTATTGTGCCAACAGTGTATAAAAAAGGCTTACCAACAATGATAGACACCTGGGGGTCCTTTTTGATATCCATGATGATGAAATCAGTGGGAATGTTGATATGCCCTACCTTACTAGACACATCTTCTAACACCCTTATCGGGTACTTCACTGATTTATTAGTTATTTGGGACAAGACCTCGATGAAAGGTACATTCACATAGAGCTTTTTTTTTATCATTTCTATAAATTTTGTGAACTGAGCCTCCAGCTTGGCTTTTACAATCCTTTGTGGGAACGATAACTTAGGCTTGTATGGAGGAGGAGCAACATATGGTTTTTCCTCTTTAACCACCTCATTTTTAGGTGGTGTCGTCACATCCTCTTTATGTCTTCTTCTTTCTCACTAACATTTTCTTTTTCCTTTACCTTTTTCTCAACTGATTTTTTTAGAAATCTTTACCTGAACCCCACCTCTCTCGGAAATTTCCACCCGTTTTCCACTTCTTGTAACCGTATCATTTACGTGTCCCCTAGAATTTTGATCGGGTTGCCCTGGAAAAAACCTTTGAGGGACCGATGTTGAAGCTTTATGTTGTGTTATTTGAGAGATATATGTCTCTAGCATCTTATTGTGTGTGGACATAGGCTCAACATTTGTTGTAACCTGCCTAAGCACCTCATTGGTATTAAAGGTTTTCGTTTTCTGAAGTCATCATTTTGTCAAGTTTGTGTTGTCACAAAACTCTTCATCATGGTCTCTAGGTTTGAATTTCTAGGAGTTACGCCCTGTGGGAACCCAGATGGTCCTATAGCGTTTTGAGTCTGATTATTTTCGTAAGAGAAGTTTGGGTGGTCTCTCCACCCCGCGTTATAGGTATTTGAATAAGGATTTTCTGTCTGATTATTTACATAGTTAATAGTGTCTACGTTGGTTCCTACCACTAAAATCAGTTGACAATCCCCAGCAGAATGTCCATTCACCCCACATACCTCACAAAAAAGGCCCACGTGGTTGGTGGGAGAAACAACAACTACCATGGTAGGTGCCGATGAGACTACGGTCATATTTTCAATCTTTTGGTATAACGCATCTACCTTCACGTTCATATGATCAAACCCGCAAACCGCATATAACCCACCATTTTGAGGGCCTTTAGCACTTATCTCTCAGGCATTTCCCCTCAAAATGGTGGTTCTTTTCTATATGTTCAATCAAAGTATAAGGCACGTCTTACAGGTTGTTCATAAGCACACCGCCAACGTCTGCTTCTAGAGTCATCCTCGTGGAATAATGGAGACCGCTATAAAAGGTGTGTATAACTAACCACTTATTTAACCCATGGTAAGAGCAGAGTCTTAACGGGTCTTTGTATCACTCTTAAGCATCAAAGAGAGACTCCTTATCTTCTTGCCTAAAGTAATTGATCTCACTTCTAACTTGGGTCGTCTTGCTTGGCAGCAAATACCACGCAAGGAAAGCAACTTTGAGTTTAGCCTATGAGGTTATAAAATTTGAAGGAAGAGATTGGAGCCAAGCTCGACTGGATCTCACAGTGAGAATGGGAACAACCTGAGAAGGATGGAATTTTGATGAACACCATTGGCCTTTAAGGTGCCACAATTTTCAACAAAAATAGACAGATGAAGATTCAGGTTTTTTATAGGTAACCCTGAGAACTGATCTCGCTGGATCATTCCTATCAGTTCGAAGGATTAAGTTCAAAATTATTTGCCGATATGGGCGGGTGTACAATGCTACTATATGGTTTCTCATCGGTAGGAAACACATAGTATTTGAGTGATTTGGTGTATACTACCTCAAGTATTTGCTGCAAAGCTAAGAGTCAGCACCTTTCATGTAGAAAATGCTCGATCTCATTGACCGGTTCAACCAAGTTTTCGCTCAAACGTGTTCTTCGCATACAAAACCGAACAAAATAAAAACAGAAAAATAAGATTTCTTTAGTCTAGACTTTATTGGGGGGGAAATTCAATATAAAAACTATCTTCCTGGCAACGTCACCAAAAACTTGATGTTGCCCAGCCGCAAGTGCACGATAATGCCTAGTATAATAAGATTGAATCAATATGGATATGTATATGACTACCGAGTTTTATCCTAATGGTTTTTAGATAAAGAGATCACAAAATTGGTTAGTTTAGTGAAAAGTAAAATGAAATTAACAAATAATATAAAGAAGGACACGAGGTTGTAATTATGTATCAAGACTTACCGTATCGATTATCCAAGTTCGAACACGAGATCGCCTAAGGTTTTTTTTATAGAAAAGTAGATAAATATGTGTGACACCCATTTCCATGGCATGCACATCTAGACGTGTTTCTTGGCATAACTAAGCGGCTTTCTCAATAGAGACCGAGTCACCTTATCACGCCAGGTGCCTCGCTACTATATTGTCTAGAAATTTGCGGTTCGATATCGATTCACTACCTTTCGATACATGATTGTATATGGGTTGCCTTTACTTTCACAACCGACATAAACATTTTTATAATCTCGAATTCTAAAATAAAAGTACTTATGATTCTTATAATTCATATTCAGATAAAATCAATTAAGGGTTGTCATGAGATAGACTCTTATGATGCCTTGTCCTTATGAAAAATACTCTTTCATGGTTATATGAACAACAACTAAAGAATTTAAATACATGGCATGCAAGTAAATAAAGTAAGGAAATGTAAATAACCTGAATTAAAGCAGACTTGATTAAATAAAATAAAACCAAAAAATTACAATAATGTTGCAAAGGAATTCAAATGAGAGCAAGAGACAAAAGAAATTACATAGTAGAAGCAAGTAACAAATGATAAACCATCCTTAAACACTAATAATTTCGAGCACAATCATAAACCATCCTATTTTTACTAAAACTAGTCATAAACCATCCTTAAACACTAATAATTTCGAGCATAATCATTAATACCCCTTAACATAAAGTCTTTGAAGGTTATGGATGTATAAAAGTCTCAAAAACATTAAAAAGACTTGTCAAATTCGTAACTTCTTGGGAAGAAACATGGCCCGTGTCAAGGGATATGACCTGCCTATGTTGCCCCAGATTCTTTGTATGAGTGATACAGCAAAGGCCAACACGACCCGTGTCAGTTCGCACGACCAATTCGTGTTGGCCATGAGTTTTTTGTATGGTAAGGGCTCACTATTGTGCAATTTTTGTTCTCTTTTTCACTCCAGTTTGGTCCTTTAATCTCTTATTACCTGAAAACATCAAAAGAATACAAAAGCGCATAAAATCGAACTAAAATGATTGAAACATATGAGAAAATGAAAAGAAAAGAAGCTAAAAATATGATGGAATAATCACTTATCACACATGCGATAAAGCCTTCCTTTTCTTCGTCGCCTTAAAGAAGAAAGATAGATTTGAATGGATCTTTGAGTGCGAGAAGGCTTTCACCAAGGTAAAGGACTTCCTCACATCTTCCACATTCTCACTCACCCGAAAGCAGAGTCGCCATTACTCCTCTACCTCTTGGTCACAAACCAGGTAATCAACTTTGTCCTTGTCCATGAGATAGACAAGACATAGAGGGATGTGTATTTCATAAGAAATGTGTTTAGGGGTGCTAAAGCACGCTATCAGAAGATTGAGAAGCTGAAGCTAGTTGTCGTTGTCGCGAAAAGGAAATTAAGAACATACTTTCAAGGTCATAAAATCTTTGTAAAGACTAGTTATCATATCCGCCAAGTATTGAAGAAGCCAAATTTGGTGAGGAGGATGATATCTTGGGCGGTAGAACTCTTCGAATACGACGTCAAATATGTCTCAAGGGGAAGCATCAAGTCATAAACCCTAGAAGATTTTGTGGCGGAATTTAGCTCACTCGCAGATGCGGAGACACCTCTAAAATTGGCGATGTCTATAGACGGTAGGAGTAGAGACGAAATTTGTATCTATCATGCACTTGCATACCAATGGACATGAATAATCACTAAACAAAGTAATCCTTAAGGGGCTAAAAAAAATGATGACGCCAAGGGGTTATAGGTAGAGTTGATCCCTAGGATATTATGGTCATACCACACCACTCTGCATTCCACCACTAATGGAAATTCGTTTTCCATGGTCCACTGAGTGGACACAATGCCACCTGTGGAGATCGACACACCCTCTTGGAGACGATCCCAATTTAATGGAGAATCGAATAAGGTAGACATGAAGTGTGCGGTAGATTGGATCAATGAATTGTGTTAGGCCTGATATGTAGTGATTGGCTGCATTTTGGAAAAACAAGTATTACTGATAGATGTTTAACAAGATGTCCTGACATGTTGGTTCAACATTAGAGTGTGACTTATTTTTAGTATCTTGTGAGATTTGTTTTCTTTAAAGATATATCTGAAGATTCTCTGAAGATTTAGTTCACGAATCATGTAGAGCATTTTCTAAAAAACAAAAGACTATTGTGTCTTAACTTATTTACGAAGTAACAATGTCATAACATTTTAGGAAACATATGATTTGATTGAGATCAAATTTGCAGAAGATTGTGCAGAGATCTTGGATCTGCTGTAGATCAATCCTGAAGCCCATGTCTCACCACTGCTATTTATAGATCATTTCTAAACCCAAAGAGGCAACAAAAAAGTGTATAATATTGTCTAAATTAGGGTTTCGTGTATATGCATTGTGTCAGCCGTTCAAGTATCTCTTCGATACTTGAATTGGACCTGGTTTGTTGAGTTGTAACTAATAATCCCTCAGAAGCTTTTAAGCAATAGCGGATTGTGTTTTTCTGTTAAAAGTTGTTGTATGGTTGAAGGGAAGTGAGAGGGGTCTCATATCTAGGAGATTCTTAGATAGAAACATCCACGGGTCGAGATTAGGTGAGAAGTCTTTAAATCCTGAGGTTGTTTAGAACTTCAAACTAATTATGTCATAGTGGATTTCCTTCCTGGCTTAGTAGCCCCCAGATGTAGGTGCTGTTGCACTGAACTAAGTTAACAACTGACTGTATTATTTCCTGTCATACTGTTATTTAAATCCTAATATTGTTTGTGGTGTGATTATATGCTTACCATAATTTCAATTGGTATCAAAACATGCATCATGCTCTAGTTCTGGGTGAGATCCAAGGAAGATACTTTCTGGTATCATGGACAAGGAAGGAGGATTTATCAACAAACCCCCCATCTTAAATGGACCCAATTATGAGTTTTGAAAGGCAAGGATGGCGGTATTCTTAAAATCCATGAACAAGAAGACATGGAAAGATGTCATCAAGGGATGGGAATATCCTGTAGTGAATGATAAAGATGGGAAGGCTACTACTGATCTGAAGCCTGAAGTGGACTAGTCTAAGGAAGAATATGAATTGGCTCTTGGAAACTCCAAAGCTTTGAATGCCCTGTTTAACGGTGTTGACAAAAATATATTCAAGTTGATAAAAACATGTATTGTAGCTAAAGAAGCATGGGAGATCCTTATAACTACTCATGAAGGCACATCCAAAGTGAAGATGTCTAGACTTCAGCCCCTCACTACTAGATTTGAGAATCAAAAGATGAAAGGTGATGAGAATATTCATGATTTTCACATGAGTATTCTTGAAATAGCTAATTCATCTAGTGCCTTGGGAGAAAAGATGTCAGAAGAAAAATTGGTGAGAAAAATTCTCAGGTCTCTACCTAAGAAATTTGACATGAAGGTCACTGCCTTTGAAGAAGCTCAAGACATCAGCACCATGAGAGTAGATGAACTTATTGGGTCTCTCCAAACCTTTGAATTGGGTATTAGTGACAAATATGAAAAGAAAAACAAGAGCATAGCTTTTGTATCCAACACTGAAGATAAAGAAAACCAATATGACTTGGATACTGATGAAGGAATGACTAATGCTATTGTTCTTCTAGGAAGACAATTCAACAAGGTACTAAAGAGAATTGACAGAAAGTCAAGACCACATGTCAAGAACATCCCTTTTGACATCAAGAATAATAATGACTTTCAGAAAAGAACAAGAACTGGAGAGAGATCCAATCGAGGTAAAGGGATCTAATGTCACGAGTGTGAAGGATTTGGACATATTAGAGCATAATGTCCTATGTATCTCAAGAAACAAAAAGGGGTTGTTTGTCTCTTGGTCTGATGATGATAACTCTGAAAGTGAACCTGAGGATGAAGTTGATAAACATGTTATTACTCTAACTGGAAGATACGAATATAATGAAGATTCATGTGATGAAGAATTATCCTACGAGGAATTGGCTGCATCCTACAGAGAACTTTGCATCAGAAATGAAGAAGTGTGTCAGCTGAAAGAAAAACAGAAGAAAATTATATCTCAACTGCAGGCTGAAAAAGAAATATGTCAATCCACCATATATGATCTTCAAAATAAGGTGATACCGTTGACTTCCAAACTTGAAAACATGACAAAGACTTTAAGAATGTTGAACAAAGGATCTAATGTGTTAGATGAAGTTTTGCAAATTGTAAAAGTTGGTTGAGATCTGAGGGGGATTGGATTTAAACATAAATCTCTAGACAAACAAGGAGAAAGCTCTATGACCAACTTTGTTCTTCCAAAAAGGGAGTGTAAGCATGTAATGTCTAAACATCTTACTTAACATCATGCCAGACATCAGAACTCTCAAACTGAAGGTAAGTTATTATGTTGGAGATGTCATTATTGTGGAAAATATGGTCATATAAAGACCTTCTGTTTCAAATTGTATGGCTATCCCAAGTATCCAACTCAGTCCAAAGCTAATCAAAAGAAAGAGTGGATACCTAAGCTTGTAAACACTAGTCTTATAGCTCACACCTCTCTTAGAGCCTCTGCTCGAGAAGACTGGTATTTTAACAATGGATGTTCTAGACACATGACAGGTGTCAAGAAGTTCCTTGAAAACATTAGGTCCTCCTCAACCGGTGATGTCACGTTTGGAGATGAAGCTAAAGGTGAAATTAAAGGAGTTGGAAGACTAACTTGTACAGGAATCCCAAGTCTTGATAATGCCCTATTGGTAAAATATTTGACTGCTACTTTGATTAGTATCAGACAGGTGTGTAATGAGGGTCTTAAAGTTAACTTCACAAAATCAGAGTGTTTAGTCACTGATGAGAAAAATGAAGTTCTAATAAGGGGAGTCAGGTCTAAGGACAACTATTACTTATGGTCATCTCAAGAAACTAATTGCACTTCCACATGCCTGATATCCATAGAAGACGAAGTCAACCTGTGGCACCAGAAACTTGGACATCTACATCTGAAAGGCATGAAAAAGATTGTTTCAAAAGAAGCCATCAGAGGTATTCCAAGGCTCAAGATTGAAGAAGGAAAAGCCTATGGTGAGTGTAAAATTGGGAAGCAAACCCAGATGTCACACCCAAAGTTACAACATCAGGCTACTTCAAAAGTTCAGGAACTTCTTCATATGGACTTAATGGGACCTATGCAGGTCGAGAGCCTTGGAGGGAAAAGATACACCTATGTAGTTGTTGACGAATTTTCAAGACTCACTTAGGTGAACTTCATCAAGGAAAAATCAGATGTCTTTGAGGTGTTCAAAGATATATGCCAAAGGATTCAAAGAGAGAAGGAAAGTGGAATTATCAAGATTCGAAGTGGCCATGGGAAGGAATTTGAAAATAGAAAATTTTCTAAATTTTGCTCCTCTGTAGGTATTGGTCATGAGTTCTTCTCTCCCATCACCCCTTAGCAAAACAGAGTTGTTGAACGCAAGAACATGACTCTATAAGAATCAGCCACAATCATGTTTCATGCCAAGCAACTACCCTACCATTTTTGGGCCGAAGAAATGAATATTGCTTTCTATATTCATAATAGAGTCACTCTAATAATTGGTACCTTGGCTACACTTTATGAACTATGGAAAGGAAGGAAGCCCACTATCAAATACTTTCATGTTTTTGGAAGCAAATGCTACATTCTGGACGACCGTGAACAAAGAATAAAGATGGATCCCAAGAGTGATGAAGGGATATTTCTGGGATACTCTACAAACAGCAGAGCCTATAGAGTTTTTAATTTCAGAACCAAAGTCATGATGGAATCCATCAATGTTGCAGTCAATGATAATATCTTAGAAAAAGAGATTGATGTCGATGAAGATCTTGGCACATCATCTCAGCAGATTGACACATCTGAAAATGAGAAAGTTATTGAGTCAGATAGTGAACCATGAGGCATTGAACCAGACAACCATCAAGTCAACAAAGGTCTCTCCATCAGAATTCAGAAAGATCATCCAACAGATTTCATTATTGGAAACCAAAATGTGGGGTCACCACTATATCTAGAGATGTGATTTCAAATGCTTGTTTTGTCTCTAAGTTTGAACCTAAAAATGTGAAGGAAGCCTTGACTGATGAATTTTATATCAATGTTCTTCAAGAAGAATTAGGCCAGTTTATAAGAAATAAAGTGTGGAACTTCGTTTCCAGGCCTAAAGGAATGAATGTTATTGGCACAAAATGGACCTACAAGAACAAATATGATGAAAAAGGGATTATAACCAAAAACAAGGCTAGACTTATTGCTCAAGGATACACTCAAATTGAAGGGGTTGATTTTGATGAGACTTTTTCCCCTGTTGCTCGCCTTGAGTCAATAAGACTATTGTTAGGAGTGACTTGTTTGATTAAATTCAACCTATTTCAAATGGATGTGAAAAGTGCCTTCTTAAACAGGTACTTGAATGAAGAAGTATATGTTGAACAACCCAAGGGGTTCATAGATCCTAACTTTACAGGTCATGTTTACAAATTAAGGAACACTCTCTATGGATTAAAGCAAGCACCCAAGGCCTGGTATGAAAGGGTCACTGAGTACTTTGTTAACAACGGGTACAGGAAATGAGGAATAAACAAGACACTATTTATTAAAGAAGATCATGGTAAACTCATGATAGCTCAACTATATGTTGATGACATTGTGTTTGGAGGGATGTCAAACCAGAAGGTACAATTCTGTCAAGAAGATGTAATCTAAATTTGAAATGAGTCTTGTTGGTAAATTGACGTACTTTGTTGGGCTCCAAGTCAAACAAATGGATGACACTATCTTCATATCTGAAAGCAAGTATGCCAAGAATATAGTAAAGAAGTTGGGCATGGAAAATGCTAGTCATAAAAGGACACCTACACCAGCTCACTTGAAATTGACTAAAGATGAAAAAATTGTAAATGTGGATCAAAGTCTATACAGAAGTATGATTAGTAGTTTGTTGTATCTTACAGCTAGCGGACCTGACATTACATTTGTTGTAGGAGTATGTGTTAGATATCAGTCTGAACCCAAAATGAGTCATATTACTCAAGTGAAAAGGATCCTGAAGTATATAAATGGAACTATTGACTATGGAATGTTGTATTCTCATAATGAAAACTCCTTTATTACAGGGTATTGTGATGCAAATTGGGCAGGAAGTGTTGATGATAGAAAGATCACTTCTGGAGGATGTTTCTTCTTAAGAAATAATCTTATATCTTGGTTCAGCAAGAAGAAAAATAGTGTGTCCTTATCTAAGACTGAGGATGAGTATATTACAGCAGGAAGTAATTGCTCTCAATTAATTTGGATGAAACAATTATTAGGAGAATACAATGTCCAGCAAGATGTCATGACATTGTATTGTGACAACCTAAGTGTTATTAACATTTCCAAGAACTCTATTCAGCACAACTGAACTAAGCATATTGATATTCGACATCACTATATTAGAGATCTTATTGAAGACAAAATTATTACTCTTGAGCATGTAACTACTGAGAAGCAACTGGCAGATATTTTTACTAAATCCTTAGATGCAAATCAGTTTGAAAAGTTAAGGGGCAAATTGGGCATTTGTATGCTTGAAGAATTATAGAAATTAGTGAAATGGAGATATGGAAATCAAATTTTCTCTTCCCTCCACTTAATGGTGCACAAAACTCAAGGACTATCACTACAACTTTTCCTTATTTTTCTAATGTTGCACCCTAGCCACTCTAACAAAACCATTCATGCTACCTCCTTTATTCACTCTCTTAACCTTACTCTCAATCACTCTTATCTATCTATCTTCTCTTTTCCGTCCATACCTAAAACCTCCAAAATCTTTCAACCTTTTATCTCCACTATGAGCAAGCACTCCATAGAGCAATCAAACCCTAAAAATATTGGTGCGGAGATAGATCTCTTTGATGTCATTACTGCAGTAAAGAAACCTCAGTCTATGATTGGTTTGTATCTTGACCCCATTAGTGTATAACTAAATGTTGGAATTTCTAAAGATTCTCCTGTTATGAAAAATGTTATGGATGATGTTGAAGCCTCTGAAACCAGTAATAGACTTAGATCTGTAACTACTCTGAGTAAATCCAGCATGATCGTTGCGGATGAAGACGATGTAGACAAGAACATTTTTGTGTTGATCTCTTAAGTGTTGGGTATTGACCTCAAGACTAATGTCATTCCAGATGTCTCCACATACTTAGCCTAAACTGATAATACTGCTGAGACCCCCATGGATAAAACTGATGTGAATGTAACTACTCTGTCTCCTGAAAAATCGAAAGACAAAGAAAGGTGTGAAGGGATGACTGCTGATCTGGCTGACAAAGATGAAAACTCTGTTGAGAAAAAGGATCAACCCACTAATATAGTAAATATTATGGATCTAGACTCTAATGATGTTCCCATCAGTCAAAGACTGGCTCCAGGTATAGCTAAAAGATTGAAGAATAGAAAAGGTCAAGCTATTGAATCCTCCAGCACACCCTTCAAATCTAACAGGA
This sequence comes from Lathyrus oleraceus, assembly GCF_024323335.1. NCBI lineage: Eukaryota > Viridiplantae > Streptophyta > Magnoliopsida > Fabales > Fabaceae > Lathyrus > Lathyrus oleraceus. The sequence goes on from NC_066583.1 coordinate 223,362,922, forward strand.
AAAGAGCTAATGTTGACCCTATAAAAAGATGGAGCAAGGTTGTTACTCCCGTGTCTAAGAAGAAATCCCTGAAGGGGAAGGAAGTTCCTTCTGAGTCTAGTGAGTCTGACCATGATGTTGAACACAATGTCGAGGACATCATTTCTACTACCAGAAAGCGAGCATCTGGGAAGAAGATTCCAACAAGTATTCCTGAAGTTCCAATTGAAAACTTTTCCTTTCATTGTGTGGAGAATGTTGAAAAATGGAAATTTGTTTATCAAAAAAGATTAGCTCTGGAAAGGGAACTGGGTAAAGATTCTTTCGAATGCAAATAGGTGATGAGTCTGATTCAAGAGGCTGGATTAATGAAAATTGTAATTGGTTTTGGCAAGTGCTATAAAATTCTTGTTAAAGAATTTATTGTGAACATCTCTAAGGAATGTGACAACAAAAGGAGCAAGGAGTTTACAAAAGTGTATGTCAGAGGAAGATGTGTGGATTTTTCTCCTGAAATAATCAATAGGTTATTGGGAAGAAATGAAGAAGAATAAGCTGAAATAGAAGTCTCTGACAATGTCACCTGCAGAGAGATTACTACTAAACAAGTGAAGGAATGACCAAGGAAAGGGAAACTGTCCACAAGTGCCTTGAGTGGGAAACTGTTACAAGACTATGTAATTTTATTTATATTGTTGGGACCAAGTCAAGTTTTGACTTTGGATCCTATGTCTTTGATCATACTATGAAGCATATTGCCTCTTATGTTGTGAAGATGCCAATACCTCCTTGATCTAAGGTGTTATCCTGAGTCAACACCCCAAGTATCTTAATCAGTTCTGATAGTACCTGCAAAAGGGACCCTCCTCTCTCATTACATTATAGATTGTTCACTGGGAAACATGTTTATGGCATTGTCATGACATCTGGGTAGACACCTTCCAGGCCTACTAATAGAATAGGTATCCTTGCTAAGCTAAAAGATACATGCAAGACTTTAGATGAAACTATCAAAAGTTGTACTTAAAAGAAAAGAAAGATTGAAATGTTGATAAAGGCCTTGTCTGAAGAAGAAGAAGGGAGTTTGAAAGGTGATGGAACAAATGAAGAAGAGGAAAATGAAGAAGGTTTTGATGCAAGTGATGATGAAGATGCTACTAGCAGTGATGAGGATTGAAGCACTCTGGTTCATTTGCGTGTTGGTTACTCTTCTTCTTTTTTAGATTGTGCCCTGAATATTTTGTTTCAATTTAAAAGTGCTCTTGGTTATTTTTGGATTGTAAACTCTTTTGGTTGTGTTCTGCTAACTTTGTTATTTTGGTTAGTTTTGTCAACTTTATGGCTAAAAGGGGGAGTAGTTATGTATGTGGTGATGTTGTTTGATGTTTGCTATGTTTTTTAGTCATTATCCCTCTTTCCCTCTAAGGGAGAGCATGTATGAAGGGGGAATAACTCTTGGGGTAACTCTACCCCTGGATCTGCTACTCAGGGGGAACGCGTTTTTTTTCTTTTGTTGTTACGAAGGGGGTTGCTGATGTTAATGATGTCAGGAATAATGTCCTAACATCCTGTCTAGAGGGAACTTATTTTTCCTTCTTAGGTAGGGCTTTCGTGTGAGATAGTTTGAGGCATGTTTTTGTCTGCGCCTGCCTCTGGTGTTCTTGAGGAAAAAGGATTTCGGGTGTTTACTTGTTGGTTTGACTTTATGATCCTTACCCCCATTCCTGTTGGTCTATGCAAAGATTGTTTTAGCCAAAAAAAATCCAAAGGGGGAGATTGTGAGGTCTGATATGTAGTGATTGGCTGCATTTTGAAAAACAAGTATTATTGACAGATACTGAACAAGATGTCTTGACATGTTCGTTCAACATTGGAGTGTGACCTATTTTTAGTATCTTGTGAGATTTGTTTTCTTTAAAGATATATTTGAAGATTCTATGAAGATTTAGTTCACGAATCATGTAGAGTGTTTTCTAAAAAGCAAAAGACTATTGTGTCTTGACTTATTTACGAAGTAACGATGTCATAACATTTTAGGAAACATCTAATTTGATTAATATCAAATATGCAGAAGATTATGCATAGATCTTGTATCTGCTGTAAATCAATCCCGAAGCCCATGTATCACCACTACTATTTATAGATGTTTCTAAACCTAATGAGGTAACAAAGTAGTGCAAAATATTGTCTAAATTAGGGTTTCGTGTCTGTGCATTATGTGAGCCATTCAAGTATCTCCTCGTTACTTGAATTAGACCTGGATTGTTGAGTTGTAACTAGCAATCCCTCATAAGCTTTTAAGCAAGAGCGGATTGTGTTTTTCTGTTATAAGTTGTTGTATGGTTGAAGGGAAGTGAGAGGGGTCTGATATCTAGAGAGTCTTAGATAGAAACATCCACGGGTAGAGATTAGGTGAGAAGTCTGTAAAACCTGAGGTTGTTCAGGACTTCAAATAAATTATATGATAATGGATTTCCTTCCTAGCTTGGTAGCCCTCAGATGTAGGTGACATTGCACTGAACTGGGTTAACAATTGATTGTGTTATTTCCTATCATACTGTTATTTAAATCCTTATATTATTTGTGGTGTGATTATGTGTTGACCCTGGTGTCGTGACATCGTGTACGACATCAGGGATCTGCTTACCAGAATTTCAAATTGAGAGAAGTCTCCCACATTAGAGAATTCACAAGTGTCATACCTCAAAAAAATGAGAACACATCTTAGCAAAGCGCAATCGCACGCTCGCGGGATGGACTGAACATAGTCTCCACCGAACGTTATTTATTCCTAAAAACGAAAGGGGAAATATCGATAAAACCTAAGAAAGAACGACAACTATTATGGTCGTCGCAACCAAATCAAGGTTCATAAGTCGATTACACAAGGGGAAGGTATTAACACCCCCGACATCCATTGTACTCAACGGGAACCGTTAGGTTAGTTGTGCGTGTTAGTGTTAACTTAGACATGTTAGGCTTATCGAGTTATTAAGAGGGAAAGAAGATAGGATCAAAAGAAAAGAGAAAATGTTTTTGGAATTTTTTATTAATGTGCGCAAAAAGGAACTAAACCTAATTTTTTTATTAATGGGCTTGACAAGATTTACAAATCACGCTCCTACGTATCTCCAGGTGCAATAGAGAACTCAAGTCTTACGTAGTTCTGGGTAAAAATTATTTGTTTGTTGGTCGATTTTAGCAAAAGCTACTTTGTGTCAATTGACAAAAACATTGTTGGCTATCCAAAACAAGTGGAGAAGGGAACGTTTGCATCATAGCCGAATGAATTTACAAATCAACATTCATGGGCAACGTCGCAAGCTTACTCACACGTTCAAGTGTATGAAACATTGGTTTGGATCGTCTCAAGACAAAGTACCCTTCGTTTGAGAAAGGGGTTTAAGGATCAATCGCACGGTGGAGAGAAAAGAATTTGATTGGTTTGAAGTATTTTTGGATGATGAGAGAGTTCGGAATGAGAAAGAATTTTGATATTTTTAGATGTTTTTTGAAGTTTGGCTTGAGAAAGCGCACTCCAAGCTAGTCTAGGTTTATTAAGCGTTATGGAATTGATTTGAGGATGATGAATGTTTGCGTTGGCGAGAACTATATCTCAGATCCTAACTCTCAGGAGCTCGTGGACTACACCCTGTTCCTTTCATCCAACTTATTGAAAAGTGTTAAATAAAGGTTAAGTGTTTTTTATTTTTGATTGGGAAAATGGTTTGATGTTGGATCAAGCATTTTGTTTGTGATACGAAAATGAAATGGTTTGAGAAATGGCTGAATTTTTTGTTCTTAAGAAAAATACCCGACGTCAGATCGAGTTTTTATTTTTGTTCCTTTTGAAAATGATTTATTTTATTCTTGTGTTAGAAACTACCTAAAAAAAGAAATTAGAAATAAATCAATAAATTTATTATACGTCATGAGAGTGGGGTATATTTTGTTAAATGGAGATATGAGATAATGGAACGATTAAATCAAAACACAATTAAAAAATGCAAGTAAGTGAGTGTATGTGCACGAGAAAAATTTCTCATTGTAAGAAGACCCAAGAGTAAGCCATGTAAATTAGAGATAGAAACACAACTTCATATGTACAACACACGTTCATCTTAATTAAATCGAAAGAAGTAAAAATGAAGCGTGCACGGATTAAAATCATGCCTACAGGAATCGAACTCAAGTCAAGGGAGTTTGAAGGCGTGAGCATCAACCAACTCAACCACTGACCTCATCTTGTCAAAACATGGTATTGAGTAATATATGAGGGATTGAAATGAAAATAATGGAAATAAGAATGACATCAAACATAAAGACCAGACACGTGCTAATGCTAGAATCCAAGTCTATTCCTCTTTCATTCAATCAACACATTAAATCATCCTTCAAACCACAACAAAAATGAAATAAAAGAGGGGGGAAAAGATTACCTTATAGTAGGAGATCATCATGACATACTCTCGATAGAGTTTAGCAAGCACCATGCAACCCTAATGTTGATAGTTCCACCAGGCACTGTTCCTATGAACTGAACAAATACCATTGACCTTGGAGGGATTTTCATGTAGATAAGTAAGTCTTGTTACAGATCCATCGTTGGTCGTTCATTTCCATGTAAATGGAATTCCAATGTATTGTTGGAGTAAAATCATAAAATGTGGTCTTTGAAACCCGATGCTGCAATATCCAACAAAAGAAACAAAACATTTATGATGAACACACATGGCTAGCAATTTTTACTTCAGCTTGAAATTCACGTTCTCCTTGTCCACTTCCAGCTTTTAGCCGCCTAACATCAAAATTTTACCATTAGGGTCTCCGTGTCGAATTCACGTGTGTAAACGTGCTCTTCGCAATGCTAAATGTAAGGTCTGAAGAAGAAAGTGGAAGTAGTTCGCTGGTATGGATTAAGGTCACATTTGGTGGAAGTAGTTCACTGGCATGGATTAAGGTCACTATTGGTGGAAGTTCGTTGTGGTTATTGAAGGAACTCGATGATGAAGTTTTTATTGAAGGTAAGGCACGATTGTTCATGGTTATAATGCTTACGAGCTTGGTTTATGATGCAAAAACGGAAAGGAGAAAGAAAATGAATTAGCGGTGAATGGAAGATTATCGTCGGCAATTGTACGATTAAGGGAGGGTTGTTTTGTGGTGTTGAAGGTTGTTATTCAGTGCTAGAAATAGTGGTGGTATGGTTGTTGTTCAGTTCCAGAAATAGTGAGTATTTAATGGGTATTGAACAAATACAAGGACGTGGTTTGATGTTGGAAAGTTGGTGGATAATATGGGTGATTTTCACAGGTTGAGTTTCATGGAGTTTTTGTTGGTGTAGGTTGGTGGATAAGGGTTAATGTGAGTTTGATGGGGATTGTGTTTTGGAGGAAGGATGGCTTGTTTACACAGTTGAAGGAGGGAGTAAATGAATAGTGAGTTATGGAGTTTTTCTTGGAGAAAAGATCAGATTTTTTTTCGAGTCCCTCCTTTTAAGGTTGTTTTAAGAGCATCTCATAAAAGACCAAAACGGAAAAGAGTGGAAAACCGGAATCCCATTGCCTCCACGTGATCCTCTCTCTTCTTAATTTTTGAAAATTTTCTCCGCCGACCATATCATGCCAAGTGTCCCCAATTGGGAGAAAATATTGGATCCCCCATCAAAAGCTGTAAATCCCCCCATCAAATGTTGTAAAATCCCTTTCCCAAATTTGAGTGAAATATCCTCCTAAACCAAACATGTGGGTCCATTTCTTGTGGTATCCTCCTCTTGGATTTTTTTTTCAAATCAATAAAGTAAACCTCTTAATGAGTTGGTGTTGCTAATCACCTTGAGCTGGCTCTCCCCTTTATTTTCAACAAATATTATGTATGCTAGTTTTTCTTTTGTTTTTCTTATTAAATGTCAATCATAGTTAGTAATGTAAAATAGAATTAAAAACAAACAACATTAAACTATTTGAAATAATCAAAACTAAATTGAAAGAGAACGTATAAAATTTTAATTAGTTAATACAAATATTTCCACAAAGAAATAAAAATAAAATGACTCAAAATGAAAAATCAAGCAGGCGCAAATGTGCCTGAAAAATTAAAAAGAATGCACCATAATAATCCACACGAAATAAACTTCTCGAAAAAATACAGGTTTTTGTCAAATTTTGAAATAAAAAATGTCTGGTTAAAACACTCAGGCGGGTCAAAATGTGACCGAAAAAGTAGTCAAAAAAATAAATCGAACACACCAGGTTAAACTACGCGAAAACATAGATTAATAAAACTGATGTCTGCAAGCTCGATTTTGAAATTCTCTGCTTACTGATTTGACACACATTTGAAAATTGATTCAATCGTTCTGTCTATAGATCGAAAATTTTATTTTGACTGACATTCTAGGCATTATATGTCATAAAATTCATGTTATGATAAGCATAGATGTAAAAGTTATGATGTATGTACTGATTCAGCGATTCAGGGTCGAAATTGGGGTGTGACAACAACTAAACACAAGGTCGCTAGAAAATATAGCGCCAAAGTTAACCAGAGAGAAATGCAAGAAGGTGACCCATATCGCATATTTCCAAGCTCTCTCATAAGGCATACAAACTGCAGGAGTTGGAATTCCCACCCTTTCTTAGAACCTAGAACACTTTTCACCTCAAATATTATTATAGTTGAATTGTTTGTTAATTTGATTATTTGTAATTCTCTAATAAACATCATGATGATGTGCCTATGAACAATTCTTGAGTAATTCATTCCCGATAGGGATGTTTTTCTTGAATATTCTTGTTTGCTAGACTTCATAAATAAGATCTTTGTCGCCCTATGAGGCAATGTTTGCATGTTGGACTTCGTCGCGAATATCCTTTCTTCCCTCTGAGGTAATGTTTTCATGTTGAACTTCATAATGATGATCATTTTTGCCTTTTGAGGCAATGTTTGCATGCTGGACTTCGTGACGAAGGTCCTTGTCGCCCTATGAGGAAATGCTTGTATGTTGGACTTCATGGCACTGGTCCTTGTCAGCCTCTGAGGAAATATTTGTTGGACTTCACAACAAAGGTCCTTTATGACCTTCGAGGTAATATTTTCATGTTGGACTTGAATGCGAAGATCCTTGATGCCCCTTAGGGCAACACAAATAAGATATCAAAATGCCTCGCTTAAGGGGCTTATATTATCATCATTTAGGCCACATATAAACTCTCTTGAGGGATTTAGATCTCCCCGGGCTAACTAAACTGTCTCCTAAGGAACTTAGTGTTTATTCGGTGGGATCATACAAAGGAATCATGATTAAGAGGTGCAACCAATATCTGGCCTAAGATACTTGATAACAAGTCTTTCCTGAGGGTACGATGGAAGTCCCGCCCAAGAGGTCAAACACCTCGTCTAAAGGACTTATAGTATAATCACTTGGGTCACATATGAATTCTCCCGAGCGACATAGATTTGGAAAACTAATCAAAACCTCACCTGAAGGGGGTACATCCTTAAGAAGTGTAGGTCCTCGAGATACTCTTTTGAGCCTCGATCTAAACACACTATGTCCTCTATCAAAAAGCCATGCGCTTGAGGGACTATGTAGTGTTATATTTGTAAAAGGACTCGCCTAAGGCGATGCTGTAGGATACTTTAGGAAAGACGATGATAATATGTCGCCCCGGGGAAGGTATCACATCGCCCCAAGGTTTACCTATCGCTCAGTCATGGGAAATGTGGGATAAGATGTTTCTTGGATAGAGAGAAGTCAAAGTCATTAATTGACTCATATCCCCATGGAAATAGGGATTCAACGATCCATCATTGACTGGGTGGGCGGTGACCCTTTCCTAGAGAACCCTAGGCCCTAGAGGCATTTATAAATACTTCTAACCCAAGGGGAAAGGGGGAGATATTAAGTTGTACATATCATAACTCTTATTGATCACACCTCTCATACGCTTACGCCTAAGTACATCATCCATTTGAACAACCTCTCAACTCATGTGAGCAAGACTCTTAAAACCCCCATAAACACCATTATGCAGAGCTTCTCGCCACTGTGGGAAAACCATAACCACCATTGATTTTTATACACCAACTAAGGCCTCTGAGCCCGCTCCCCTTGTAGGAGGAACATGCACACATGTACTTTTTGACAAGTACACCTTAATTCTACCTCCCACACTCAATCTTTATAGTTGAGCACCACAACATTGGTTTCATGGTTCAAGGATAAAGATGATGAAGGGTATCTAAAAAATCTCACATAACACAATTAAAATCTCACAATATCAACATTCTAGGAAGTTTTTCACATCGTTGAACCAAGGAGGAAGTATGTTTATGAATAGATTAACTCTCATAGTTTTTCTTAAGCTCTTTAACTGTTTGGGTATGGATCTCAATTGATCTCACTGTGGAAGAATCTCATTGTGAGACTTCTCTTTCTTGATAAATATCCTAGGGTTAGTAAACAAGATTAACTAACTAGCCAACTTGATAACAAAATAAAAAATTCCAACCTTAAGAAGTCACACTAAGAGAGTTTAAATAGGTGTTAGAGGTTAGGGACAAAAAGGTGAAGAAAGTACAAAATTATTTGATTCAAATCACGAGGTTATGATTTGAATCAAAGAAAGAATGATTTGAATCAAAGGAAGTAAAATGAGGAATTTGTCATTTGATTTGAATCATGATTTGTGTCTATCATTCGAGTCAAGCTAAAGTATGATTCAAATCATATTTGTTTTTCAAAAGATTCTTAAATCACATTATTCAAATCAAAAGTCTTGTGATTCGAGTCAAGGAGTGTTGTGATTCAAATCACACATATCCCTGATTTGAATTAGGCTAATATAACCAAATTCCATACTTCCTGTTGATGTTTGATTCAAATCATCAGAAGGTCTGATTTGAATAAAGCTTCACAAAACCTTGATTTATATTTTCAAGCTAGTGATTCAAGTTACACTCAACATATTGACTTATACCAAATTTCTTAGGATAAAAACACATTGTCATGGGTCCAAACCTACTTTTTTTAATGCAAGGGTATCTCAAAGGTACAAATGTAATCGAATAATCGAAATAAACAAATTACAAATGAATTAAAAATAAGTGATAAATCAAATTACACACTAATCAAATTTAAACAGAACATTAAAATAAAAATAATATGGACTGCAATTTAAAATCCCCTAAACCAAACAAACCTTTTGACGACTGAGCTCACAAACCAAATCGAGATTTTAGCGGCTAATCTCAAGAATCAAACAAATATTTTATCAGGATAATCTTAATAACCAAACCAAGATTTAGCAGGACAATCTCAATAACCACAAATATCAAACGAGAGAATCTCACTCTTGATGAAAAATACTTAATCACGACAACCAATGCATCCAAAAACTCTTATTTTTCACTCATAGGACACTAAGGCAACTTTAGTGAAAGAATACAATAAGAAGATAAGAGAGTAAATAAGAAAATGATAGTATAAATTTGAGTCTATGTGTGATTTAAAATGAGGAAAAGCCCTATATTTATAGGAAAAAATTTAACTCGAAAAGGAAAACAATCCATAGGATTTTTAATGATTATAATTGATTAGGAGTTAGGTCAAATCAATTATGTAAGATAAATTTGGAAGGTTTTCAAATTCTTCGCCTTTACTAAATTAGAAGTTCTATTAATCAATTAGGAGGTGTTACAAAAGAGATAATTGATTAACCCTAATGTGTCAATCAATTATCTTGTGTGAATCACACTCCTAAAAAATTATTCAAGCTGGTAACCAATTATTTACTTGCATAAAACATTTTCTGGTGATTTTATAAAAGCAAAGAGGCATCAAATTATTTTAGTGTGTGTGAGAGAGTTGTCTTAGTATCTTAGGAGATACTCTTATACTTTTACAATACATTGATCATTCAGATACAAGACCATGAGAGATTTCACACTCCCTCTCTTTCACAACCTTGAAGCTTCAAGATCCTTTGATAGATTCACCATTCATTCAACACTTCATCTGGGACTTGAATTTTTCTATCTGAAGAGACTTGATATGACTTCTTTGATAGATGTCATCACCAGACGTTGCTTGATCAGAGATATTCAATGACTCAACATAACTCTTATTGACATTAGGTGTTGTCATCATAAAAGCCACTAAGATCATTTGCCAAATGGATCATATGTAGACAATTGTACCTAGAATCATATAACTCTGCATGATCAGGGGTATTCCAAATCTGCAAAATAAAAAAACTACTTGACAAAATTTGTAACAAGTATTTAATCATTTTTCATAGTGGGTATTTCCTCCACCCACTTCAAAACATAATCAACAATAAGTAGAATGTAAAAAAAACTAAAATATACAAGGAAGGTTATGATCAGTCACCATTTGTGTTAGAATCATCATCACTTAGATGTCAAAAACACGTGAATTACTAATAATTGTGTGGTAGTTTAGGTCTGATTTTAGTCAATCTATAACATGTCTTTATATGTCGTGTTTTGATTGTTTATGGGTTATTTTACGTGTTTGGGTTAGTATTTCATGTGTTTAAGGGTCTAAAGATACAAAGGAAAAATGATCAAAGCGAAATTCGGGCCAGAATGGATGGACAGAAGAAAAAAAGAGAAAATTGCACGCGTACTACACATACGCGTATGAGGTAGCCCATATGCATATGACCACTTATCTCAACCTTGCATGATACATGCAACAACAGTGGGGATGAAAAATTAAGGTCTCTGCCCATACGCGTATGAGGAAGCCCATATGCGTATGAGACCCCAACTCTAGCCACCAGCGACCAGGTCGGTCCCTTACACGTATGGGACCCAGCAGACCATACGCTTCACCCTGAGCCATACGCATAAGGTGAAGAAGAAAAATAGTCCATACACGTATTAGAGAAGACCATACGCGTATGGAACAACCAAAATCTGTAAAAAGCCCAGAATTTTCTTATTTATCTAGAGAACGCGAATTTCCAAGGGTTGGATGATTTTTGACGACAGACAACACATTTTGAGGTTTGAAAACTCATTTCCAAGGTGGATCAAGATTTTCATGAACCTTAAGTGATTGAAAACCTATTTTTATTTATATATCTATAATGTCTACAACTTTTATGATGGTTTTATTTAATTTTATGAGTAGTTAAACCCCCAATGTTAGGGGATGTCCTTGATTTGGATTTGTTGATGATTTCTACTTGAATCTTATGATAAAATTAATTTATATTATATTTGGTTTACTTTTGATTTGTGCTTAATGTTTTCTCTTTCAGAAAAATTGAGATTTGATTTATGTTTAATATTTAGGCAGGATTGTCATTGTTAACGCTCAATTGAAAGTATTATGTAGTAGATATCACCTAAGACTAGGGATACCCTATGGAAATTGGATTATTCTTGATAGATAAATGCTTAAATTCATCTATAACTCACTATGGACATAGGGGTTGATTTGAATGTTTAAAGGTTTGCTCACTAAGAACTTAGGAGTAAACACTCATATTGCTTTAATCTATTCAACTACTCTGTTTAATTGTACTTGCTATTTTATTTAATGTTTAAAAAAATAAGTTAAATTCCCTAAGTCTTTTGTTTGACTGAACTGAAACGATAACTATATATCACCACGCAGTCCTTGAGATTAATACTTTGGGATTTCCCATTATTACTATATTGGCAGATTAGTACACTTGCTAATTTATCGGTCAGGTTCCCATAAATTTAATGCGTCACACATCAAACACTTCATAAAAAACTATAGGTTGCTGAAGGATCTAACTCGTATAAGTGATTGTACTTCCTACAATTTTGGCATCCCTCTCAAGTGTGATAAGTCTCAAAAACATTCTTGAAAATAGTGGGCCAAAAGAAGCATGACTCAAGGACTTTATCGTTGTTCGGTGTGGACCAAAATGTCCTCTTACCTCAAGCAATTGTGAAAGTTGTTCTTCAGGGGTATCGTCCTAAATGGTAAAGTGGTTTTCATCCCTCTCTATTTTGCTCAAGTAATCTGCCACTAGATTCTCATATCCACTTTTATCTTTAATCTCCAAATCAAATTCTTGGACTAACTACATCCACAAAATAAGTTATGGTTTGCTTCTGGTTTATCCAACAAGAACTTTAAAGTGGCATGGTCAGTAAAAACAACTACTTTGAAACCTAGAAAGTATGATATAGATTAATCAAATGCAAACACAATAGTTAAAAGTTCTTTTAAAGTCCTAAACATAAGATATCAAGTCTTCACATAGATATAAATATTATGATTAATATTTATAATGAATTAACACAATGAAAATGCTACATGATATAATATGTAAATGTGGAAATTATTCTCAAAGTGATAGTGGTGTATGTCACCCTTCAAGCTGCACTATTATCGTCCTTATATGAGAATTGATTACTTTCGTATTGTCAAACTTTATTTGTAAAAGGACAATTATAAAGTTAGTTAATTGGACACTACGAATTATGTGGAGTGATATGAGTGACATATATAAAATTTTCTCCTCATACATACCAAGAGTAATATCTACATGTCCTTGATTGAGTGTGATTTTAAAATGTATGATCATACTTAAATAAGTCAAAATAGGTTATTAAATTTATTTGTTATTATTAAGTATACTAGGATATCAAGAATATAGTATTGAATTATATAAAAGTGACACATATTTTGTATTTAATATAGATATAAAACTAATTGGACGCACACTCATTATTACAAAAACGTTGTGTCAGTTCATTTGGCATTCTCGTCACATTGATAACAACGATGTATTGATAGATACCGCTTATTGTTTATAACATTAAACATGTGATTTAATATTATTCACAATATTACAAGAATCTACATGATCACATCCTTAAGGACAAATTAATGAAAGATTAAATAAATAAATAAGCCTTATTATTATTCAGTGGTGCATTCTTAAGATTTACCACTATAAACTGAACTAAAAGGAAACACATAAAACATTAAGTTATGATGTACATGGTTAACATAAATGGTTATATAAATATAACCCGCATATTTAAAAATAGGCGCAAAAACACAAGCCTAGTTGCACCATGAGAGGTGTGAGTGTTTCCAACAATTTCATTTGTTCAAATAACATTGTAGATAGAAATCTCCTTCACTCGAATCGAATGTTCGTATGGATTATGTAGAGATGTTGTCGATGGAACAATGAATGTGATCTGTTCCAGTTTCATAAAGGAGGATGTGCATGAAGAAGCAGCATATGAATGGACATGTACGTACATTGAATTACTTATGAATGAATGAAGCTCTTGAATCTTGATGACAGGAGGAACAGTGAAATGAACAAAATATACAAACATCATGGGACCCAACACATCACAGTCGCATTATGTGCATGAGAGCAAAATGAACACTACATGGGCTCCACCACTCTTTTGATAAGGAGTTCATGAAAACTGTGTAAGTGGTCCAATGGAATTGGCTAATCAACTGCCTTAGTTATTAGCTTAATCTATAAATGGGTATCATAAACAGCAAAAGCATTATTTCTTCTACTTTAACTTCATCATGATTGAGACTTCCATGATTGAGACCTCCATTATTATCTATACTAGTTTTTTTTGAAAATTTTTAAATACTCCTATTTAATGCTTTAGTACATCATCTCTCAATCACTTGTAAGAATTTTTAAATATAAATTTAGAAATATGTAATAGTCAAATAATATTAATTTTAAATAATTATCACAATGGCTGGCTTATTATTAGGGTTATTATTTTTTGTTTTCTATTAAATAGTATAAATAATTAAATATTGAAAACAAATCTTTTATCCCAGCCGAGACAGTCACTAGAGTAAGGCACCATTCATTTTCTTAAGTGACTAATATTATTTAAATTATTTGAGACAGTATAAATTTAGACATTTTGTCAGGCTTAAGTATTATGTCATTTTTTTAATATAATAAAATATAGTTTAATTACAGTTTTAATTTTTTTACTTTATCTTTTTCACGAAATTAATTGTTTTATTCTAAATTAAAATAATTTAAATCATACTTAAAATTAATAGTGTGTTCATTTTTAAATGATATATATATATATATATATATATATATATATATATATATATATATATATATATATATATATATATATATATATATATATATATATATATATATATATATATATATATATATATATATATATATATATATATATATATATATATATATATATATATATATATATATATATATATATATATATATATATATATATATATATATATATATATATATATATATATATATATATATATATATATATATATATATATATATATATATATATATATATATATATATAGATAGATAGATAGATAGATAGATAGATAGATAGATAGAGAGAGAGAGAGAGAGGACCGACCCAATCATATCGGAGGTTCCGTTTTAATTTTAAAAATAAGCCCAATTTATTTTAAAAATATAATTATAATAATTAAAAATATATATATATTAAAAATACAATTATATATTAATTAAAAATAAACTTAATTATAATTAATATGAGTTTTGATCAATCTTAATTTTTGTATGTATTGAATTTTTATATCAACATTTCTTTCGATTATTGAGTTTTTTTAATAATATTTTATTTATTTTTATTAATATTTATGAAAAAATAATAAAAAATTCAAAATTTAGGGCCTCTAAAATTTGGAGTCTGTGCTGCAACACATTCTGCACTTGCACAGGACCGGCCCTGGACGCGGTTAAACATACAGAAATGAATTTTCTGACATTAAAACGGTATAGTCATACATTAATTTTTTTAAAATTTTATAAGAGATTATAAAGTTTAAACAAATTAAATGGAATAGAATAATAATAGATCTTAAAGGTATTGGACTATTTTGTAGTTAATAGATTTTTAGATCATAAATCTTTTTCAATAATTTTTAAATTTAAATTATTTTAATATTATATTAAAATAAAATTTAAAATATTATTAATAATTTATAAAATAAAAAATAAGTAGTTTTAATTAAAAATGACAAATTTAACGTGATGTTTCTATAATAGTGTCACATAATTAATAAATACGTGTTTTTAAAATTAAGAAGTAAAATTCAAGACCCAAGACTGATTTTTAAATAGAGAAATTAAAAAACATCAAACAAACAAACAAGAGCATTTAAATTTATTTTTTATTATCTTATTTTGTTCACTTAAGAGGGATCCAAATCTCCCACAACTACCAATGTCCACCACCTATGTTATTCTGCCCAGCATGGATTGTCAATCACGGTTCGCCACTAGATGCGGCTTTCATAGTACTTTCAAATTGAAAACATTAAAGTTATTTAGAGGGTTTAGGATATTTTATTCTAAAAGTAACTAATTAATGAATAAATTTAATAATAAGGGTATTTGATTCGCAATTAATTAATAGGCTTAAATATATTTGTTTCCATTTAATTTAGGCTTTATATAATTGATTTTTCTATTATAAAATTGTGGTCTTTAATTTTGGATTATTAGGATAATTTTTTTTTAATTAAATGGTAATTTGAATTAACTTTTAAAAAATTAAATTAATTAAAATTTTGAAATTAAAGTTTTGAACATAAAGTCCATGTGAGACTTAATATAGAACATTGCTCCTTTTTCATAATACAACCTCTCTCTCTCATTTTTTCTCACTACATTTCTTCTTCTTCTAATTAATTATTTATTTTTTATACAATGAAAAGACTTCACTTATTTTTTAACTTGCATTCAATTTTCTACAATAATATACAAGTGGTACTACTACATTGAATTGAATGTAAGTTGAAAAAGAAGTGAAGTATTTTCACTGAGTAAAAAATCGATGATTATTAGGAAGAAGAAACAATGTTCTATATCAAGTCCCACATCGATTTCTAAAATATAATATAAGTGTATATATAGCTTATCAATATCAAATACTTCAATAGGATGGATACTTAAATGATATTATAGCAGCATGGGCTTTATGCTCAAAACTTTAATTTATTGAAAGTTAATTAAAGTTATTATTTAATTTAATTAAAATAGTTAATTAATTATTTAAAAAACAAATAATTTAGTCATCCTTGTCATTTAATTAAAATATTTTTTTATTCCAATCATCATTGTCACGTATGCAAAAGTGGAGGAGTACCACAAAAATTCAAAGGTTATCAAAATTAAGGGACTATAATAGCTTATTTTGTAATAGAGATCAATTGTTTAAAATATCCAAACTAAATGGACCAAAAATGCATTTAAGTTTAATTGATATAAACTGAAGCTTTGTTTCACAAGACATTATACATATTTGAGTTTATAATTAAAATTTATAAATTTATATAAAATTAAAATATTTATTTAATAACGACTTTTTTTATCATAAATTTATAATTTATTTTATTAATTTATAATCTATTTTTTAGACGTTATTTTACATAGTACTTTAACTTATAATTTATCATTTTTTCTTTCACTTTTATCTTTATTATTTTAACTAAAATCTATTTTTATTCTTCATAATTTTAAGTCTGTACATTTTATTATTAATCAATAACTAAAACGCTAGATCCTCAAGAGGAATCCTTATCGTTCTTAAGGACAACCAAAATGCTTGATCCCTAAGAGGATCCTTGTCACCCTTAGAGGTGATCAAAATATTGGATCCCCAAGAGGGATCCTCTCCTCCCTTAGAAGCCATCAAAATATTGGATCCTCAAGAGGGATCCTTGTCGCCCTTAAGGCGATTAAAATGTTGGATCCTTAGGAAGCCTTTATAGGCGATTAAAATGTGTCTCGATTGAGGAGATACATTTCGGATTCATCTCAGGTGATCCAAGTGGATGGTATACATGTGAGAGAGAACCTGACTGTGGATACATCGCCCATGTAGATAGAGAATCAGAAAGTGAAGCAGTTGCTTGGTAAGGAGATTTCCTTGGTGGAGGTAGTGAGTGGAGGAGTAGCTGATGAAAACATAACTTGGGAGCTTGAAGAGTCAGATGAGGTTGTATCTGAATCTATTCACTTGACGTAATTTCGAGGGGAAAAAATCTTTTAAATGAGGGAGAATTGTAACACCCCGAGTTCAATTATTTGATTTAGTCAAATTATTTAAGATTTTATTCGAATTGATTGGCATGTTAAATTGTTTATGGTGTAGTTCTGGGGCAAGTGTCCTTGAAATAGGGGTATGGAGAGAGTATGAGTTGGGCATTGGTGTTTAGAATTATTAAGATTTTAATAAATTTTTAGAATAAGATTTTTTTTGAATTAATTAAAATAATAAGGAAAGTAGATGTATAGAGGAAGGGGGACAAGGTTAGGAATAAGAAAATTATGGAGGATAGAATAGGGAGACAATGATAAGTTGGAGGGTACAATGGAAAAAGTCTATTTTGGAAGGAAAGAAGTCTTGGAACAAAATATAGATTTGAGAACCTAGAGAGTCAGAAGGTGTTTTGGGGGTTGGTTCAAAAGAAGGAAAAAGGAAGAGCAAATTCTTAAGGTTGGAGAACTCTAGGAAATCAAAGGGAATTTTGGATGGAAATCAGGTAAGGAGGAGATGTTCTTCTTTAATGGGTGTTAGAACATATGGGGTAGATGGAGGAACCCTTAACCTCCTTAGGATTGGATATTGTAGATCTAAATTCTGATGTTATGTTATCACTTTTGAATGTATGATGAATTAGGGTGAAATTTGTGTATTATATGTATGTATATGTTATTTTGATGTTGTTGAATCATGATATGCCATTTATTGATGTTTTAAAGGTTTTTACCTTTATTGTGTTATTGATGAATTAAAGATGATGAGTATGATGGTGTGTTATAAAATGATGTTGACTCTTGAAAACTATGAGTAGATGATAAATTAGGAAGCTATAACCATAAAAAGATGAGTTTTATTTGATGGGTTTTTGTGGTATGATTTTTTGGTACATTTCAGAGTGTTTAAATGGTCAAAAAGCCGGTTTTTGGAAAATTTTGCAGTATGTGTCGGCCTATGAAGGTCATGTGTCGACCTATGAAGGTCGTGTGTCGAACTATGATTGTCATGTGTCGACCTATGAAGGTCATGAGTTGACACATGCAAGCGGCACATGAGTCAGAAAGTACAGGGTTTAAAAATGTAGCACATGTGTCGACCTGTAATTCGTATGTGTCGACACATAAACAAAAATTTCTTCTATGTGTCTACACATAGACTACTTTTTCGCTTTAAAACTTACATTTTCAGCACGAAACCTTTTCTAACATATTTCAAAAGGCTTATAGGCTTCCTAAGGCTAGGTTACAGTCATAGTAGTCAATTGTCAACCGTAGAGAGACTTATGATGATTTATTTGGTTAATTAGTGAATCGTTACAATGAATGTGATGATGTGTTGTTGTTCTAGGATAAAGTGATATGAATGAATACCATGTAATAACTTGTGATGAGTTGTTGCTATTGTTGATGTTAATGATATTATGACATGAATTGATGATTGCATGAAGAATGATGTGATACATGAATGATGAGATGTGTGGGGGGATCCTTTATGGTGAAGCTTGATGTGATAATGCATGTTATTTAAAAGTTATGCATCATGGTGTACGGACTTTGGTCCAGTTTTTATGAACCTCGATCCTATGGTGATGGGTCGGGTGCGAGTAGCTAATTCCTATTATAGGGGATTAGTGAAGCGTTACCTATGGTGATGGTAACGAGTTTTGGTGAGCCTTAACCCTATTATGATGGACCGAGTGCAAGTAGCTAAATTCTATTCTGGGGAATTAGTGAAGAGGTACATATGGTGATGGTAGCGATTTTGGTGTGCTCCGGTTCCAAGAGGGAATCGATCTTATGGTGAGGATCATGGAGTGAGATGAAACCGAGTATTCATATTTGGTACCACATGCATGTCGAGTTGGTGTTGAGTACATTGCATAAGTGTTGCATTGTGTTGATGGTTGTCGATGTGTTTTTGGATGAGATGTGTTGCATATGATATTAGTGATAATTGAGATATGTTGAATATTATGTTAATGATAATTGAGATGTTTTGCATATGATATTAATGACAATTGAGATGTGTTGCATATGATGTTGATGATAATAGAGATGTGTTACCTATGATGTTAATGATAATTAAGATGTGTTTCATATGATGTTAATGATAATTTAGATGTGTTTCATATGATGTTGATGATAATAGAGATATGTTGCATATGATGTTAATGATGATTGAGACACGGTTGCGTGTGATGTTGATGATAGTCGAGATGTTTTCGTGTATGATGTTGATGATGAATTGGGTGTGAGGATTTGATATATTTTTGTGCACGATGGTGTATATGTCATACTATATTCTTCATGTTATACCATTTATTATTGAAATGAATTCTACATTTCATAAGTGTTGCATTGTGTTGATTGTTGATGATATGTTATTGGATGATAATACTTAGTATGTTGGTATTGATTGAACATTGTGTATCTTGATGTTATGCAACAATTTACTTTCACTTGTTTCATCGTTGATTATTGAAGTGTATTCTCACCCCTTCTGTTTGAATGTTACCTTTACATGGGCATCGTGCAGATACTCAGGAGTAGCTTACTATAGTAAGTAGAAGGTAGCTCTTGGAGTGAATTCCTATTAGTTGTCTTTATTTTAATAGGGTCTTGCTCTGGTCAATGTCGGGCTGGGGAACATTTGCTCTAATTCCTTTTGTCTTGTTAAATTTGCAAGTCATGCTTGATGAAGTCTTAAATGGTGATAAGTTGATCATTACAACTCTTGTTAAGATGTTATGAAGTTGAAGTTATGAGATTTAATTTCCTGAATGGTGATTATTAAATGTTTAAATTGATTGATAAGGATTATGTTGTGATGATATCCTAAGAGAAGGTGAGCACGCGGTGACATGTTTTATGTGATATTTTGTAACACATGTTACGAAGAAGGATTGAAGGATGTGAGTGACACCTTTGTAGTTGTATTTTCAATCCTTGTCCGCTTCTGTTTGCACCATTTTGATCTGCAACACGGCCAGTCGCCGCCGCACATTTTGATCGCTTCTGTTTGCACCACCATACGTTCGATTCATCTCGTCGTTGGTCTGTCCGGTATTGTTTTCTTTTCATGAACGTTGTTTCATTGATCAAGGTATATTTGTGATCTAATCAGAGTTTGAATTGGTTTGAAGAGAAAAGTATATGGTTGTTATTTGTTTGATTTGAAGAATCATAGTTTTCATTTTATCTTAAAAAAACGAGGAAGAAGAGGAATAGGATTTGTTTTAATTCTTTCATGTTTTTGTTGTTTATCAAAATCCATATGTCCATCGTTTGTTGGAGTCAGCTTAAATTTGAAAAATCATAGCATTGAGAAGGATAAGGAGGGTGCACCTTCTCCCCACTTTTTTTTACTCGTTTGACTAATGAGAGTTTATTTTTATTTTATTATTATTCTTTTATTGATTAGTATTGTTAATTTAAATTAGGTTTGCTTTATATTGGGTTTGGACTTCTTTCTTTATTTGCTACACATCCCCTTAACTCACTTGCACCCACTTAATTTATTTTCTTTATCTTGTTAGTTAAATTAGTATTGTTAGTTTAGTTTATTTTTGGAGCATAAAGTTTAATTTTTTACCTCCGAATACGTTTAAGCGCATAAAGTTTTGTTGACCGGCCTCAGATAGG
Source organism: Lathyrus oleraceus (assembly GCF_024323335.1). Taxonomy (NCBI): domain Eukaryota; kingdom Viridiplantae; phylum Streptophyta; class Magnoliopsida; order Fabales; family Fabaceae; genus Lathyrus; species Lathyrus oleraceus. Next base: position 223,383,633 of record NC_066583.1, read on the forward strand.
GTGATTCCTACATGAATCGCTTTACGGTTTCTTAATATATTGCTAAATTGTGTAGTTCAAATTTCTTGATTTTTAGTTCGAGTCCCTTGGCTTTCTCTCGGGCCTTCTTACAACGATATTCTTTTATTTACAATTGTCTTTTGAGCTTGTATTTTTTAATTATCGTGTTGTATCCCTATTCAACAAATTGTACCCTCATTCTCGTATTGTGTAATAAGTTTACCGCTTTTATTTATTTTTATTGTCAGTTGATTGTTAACTCAAAGATTAAAATCAACCCTTTTTAAGAAAAGAACAAAAATAACAAACACTTGATCAAACGTCGAGTCTTTTCCCCAAATTAAATCCAAATTGAATATAAATCGAGCATAACCATCGCCGCATCCAAATTCTTTTCATAAGTCAACTTTAGACAGTTGATCCAACGTTAAGTCGTCCATATTTTTAAATCTTTTTACAATAAAAATGAAAGAAACTAAGTAGGTTTAGACTTTCTCTATTTCAAATGTTAGGATACTATTGTAGAGCTCCATGTTTAAACATTCGTCTTCCATATTAAAATACAACAATTACCATAATTAGGCCATTTCTCTTATAGAAGAAAAAGATTGATTGGGTATCGAACTTCTCTTTCCCAATCATTTGGACATTGCAGTAGAGCTCCATGTCTTAATAATCGTCTTCCGCTAATGAAATTTGACCTAATTTGCCACACATTTTCATAACAAACTTTTGGATGAAAAGAGAGTGATTATGCTTAGGCCTCTTCCTTTTCGAGCATTCGAGTATTGTAGTAGAGCTCCCTGTTTAGATGCCTGTCTCCGCTTAAAATCAACTTAAACTCATCAAACTTGTTTTCCTCCTTTGTGCGACCCTGAAAACATTTTCAAAAAAGAGTATGCTACATCCATTTTGACGCAAAACAAACAAATACTTCAGCCTCCAAGAGAGAGAAGGAAGTAAATCTTTAATCGCTCAAATGAGATCCAAGCATCACTCTCTTAAAAGCAATCAATCCAGTAGTTCTCTTTTAGCAAAACTACGCAGCCTTGAGTTCTTCATAGCACCTGAAGATACGTAGGAGCAGGATTGAGAAATCTTTCCAGGTACATTAATACTAAAAAACCCTAAGACTTTCCTTTCTTTCTTTCTTTCTCTTTTCTCACTCGATAGGTAGAAGATTTCAAATGATTTTATGTTAACACTCTAACACGTAACTAACTAAATAGGTCACATCGAGTACGATGGATGTGGGGGTGCTAATACCTTCCCCTTGTATAACTGACTCCCGAAGCCGATTTGGTTGCGACGATCATTTCTTTTTGTTTTTGTGGGTTTTATTGATATTTTCCTTCCCCCCTTTGGGAAAAATAAAGTTCGGTGGAGAATCTATTTTGTTTATATTTTGAGTGTTCCTTACACTCGGGTATTTTTCACGCCGTGACAGCTGGCGACTATACTGGGGATTATTCTCCTAAGCGAGTCCACCCTAGTTTAGTTTGTTTTGTGTTTCAGTGTTTGCTTTTATTTGTTTGTTTGCTTCTTATTTGCTTTATCTATATATGATTCTATATCTATATTTCCAATTGCTATATATTGTCATATGGTATCATTGGAGCTTTCTGGATTATTGGCATTTGTGTGAGGAAAAGCTCTATACCCGAGCTATGAGAAAAACTTAACTTAGGATGGTGGTTGCATAGTATTGACTTGTGAGACATCAGAACCGTTTGAATGATGTGAGAACCTCACACAGATGAGATCCCTTGAAAGTATTACCGTCTTACGATTAGTCGTTTTGGCGATGATATTTTCAACCTCGATCTATGATTCTGAGGACCTTTTGGTAGAACCTGAACCTATGGCTTTTAGGACCGATGGTTGTGTAGTATCGACCTAAGGGACTTAGGACTCGTTGGGTTAATACAAAGACATCACTTAGAATAGATCCTTTTGAGGATATTATTGTCTTATGATTAGTCGTTTTAACGATAATATCGTCAGATGGGATCCATGACTCTGAGAACCGTGTCTAGAACCATGAAGTTGATGGTTGTGTAATGTTGACCTGTGAGACTTAGGACTCGCTGGGTTGATACGAAGACCTTACCTAGAATAGATCCTATTGAGGATATTATTGTCTTACATTTAGTCGCTCGGACGATAATATCGTCAGATACGGTCCATGACTCTAAGAACCTTTTAAACCCTAGAACCTACCCATGGGTGGATTTTCTTTCCTGTAACTTTTCCTCCATGAAACAACTAATCAGAATGTTACAATGATCACATACCCAATTGTTCATACATAACATGAGCATTTCATTGTCATGACATACTTAACATGAGCATAAAAATTTGTTGCATCCACATGCATCAAACATGCATATGCACACATTTAAAAAAACAACTCGTTCCACCTTTGTACATAACCCGCAATTGATTTCCTAACACACGTGTCAGACTCAAAGCAGATTTAAGAGGATCATGGACCCAGGGGAGCAAATTCAGGTTGTGTTAAGATGTTGGCATGATGGAGAACTAGCTAAACCAACTCAGGGAGGTTATGTTAGCTTTGGCACAAAGAAAGGACAACATTCAGTGGACTATAGTCATTGAGAATGTCATTCCATCTTAAGCAAATGGTCCTGCTCAACCTCATCCAGTATGAATTCCAGTTGGGAATCCTTCTATACAAGAGCACCATATTGTCCGAGATGGGCTTACCTTACCTCATGATGGTATTGAGTATCATAGGTTTGCATTCACTGCACCAAATCCCCAAAGGGAAAGCCCGATGATGAATAATGAACGACCACATGATGCTGAGATTGCTAAAATATATCGTGTGTTGAAAGAGAGGTTTAAAGCCATATAGAGGCATGACACCTATGGGCTTGACGCTTTTTATTTGTGCTTAGTGGAAGATGTGGTAATCCCTCCAAAGTTTAAAACACCAGATTTCGAAAAGTACAAAGGGGTTAGTTGTCCAACAACTCTTTTGACAATCTACTGTCGAAAAATGGTTGCGTACTCTCACGACGACAAGTTGCTCATCCACTTCTTTCAAGACAACCTCAGTGGAGCATCATTAGAATGGTACATGCAACTAGAACAAGGCCACATCCACACCTGGAAAGACTTGGCTAAGGCATATCTAAACCATTACCAATACAATTTGGATGTAGCTCCTAGTCGCATATAGTTGCAAAATCATACTTAGGAGAACATTGACTCGTTCAAATAGTACACCCAAAGATGGAGAGATTTGGTTGCTCGTGTTCAACCACACGTATTGGATATGGATCTAAATTACATGGTTATGGGTACCCTGCAATGCCCATACTTCAAAAAATAATAATAAGCAGTGTATCACCAGCCTTCTCTGACCTGGTGACAATTGAGTAACACATCGAGAGCGGCCTTAAAAGCGGAAGAATCCAAGGAGACTCAAGTATCCAGACTAATGAGAGTTAATTCCTTAGTAATTTACAAAAGGAAGATGAGGATGAAAGTTAATGCAATGTGGGAAACTCCCCAAGCTCCACAAGTTCCACCTCTGGTGCCTTATTATTAGTAGATGTGCATCTTAGTTGTTTAGAGTAAACAAACTTATGGGCTCCATATCAAATGCCTTTTTCTCCACATGGCCAATATCCTCCTACAAATCAAGGTCCCCCTCAGCATCGACAACAGATTCAGAAGCAGTCGTGCCAACAACAACATGTTCCGCAACGACAATGCCAGCGCACTCAAAAGCCAATGAGTCAGTTTGATCTTTTACTAGTGACATACTGCAACATTTGATCAACAATGGATTAATAAAGCCGAATGAACTAAATCCAGTTCCTCTTTCATATCCATCAGGCTTTGACCCCAACGCTCGATGTGACTCTCATGCTCTTGAGGTTAGTGTTTGTTTCTTCCTCATTAACCTCTTTCAGGCTTTGACCCCAGAGATATAAGTAAGATAATCCCTCGCTAACCTCTTTGAGCCTAGAAGTTATTGTTTATTTCTTCCTAAAAAAACCTTGATCTGAACCCAGGGCAGAGTAGTTTTCAGTTAATCCGGCTATGCATTTGTCGCTACGCAAAAAATACAGAGTCGCCATCGGCTTTTATTTATTCCAAAGGAAAGGGAAAATATCGAGAAAACCCCAAAGAGTGGTCATCGCAACCACGAACAGGTTCGGAAGTTGGTTATGAAAGGGGAAGGTGTTAGCACCCCTCACATCCATGGTACTCTATGGGAACCATCTAGGATGTCTACACTTGAATGGGTTTCATTATCTTAGTGTTTACTTGCTAAGGTTTACGGAGTGGATATGGATTTTTAATTAGTATGTTCGCCAAGGATTTGGGTCATCGTGCCTACGTGTTCCCACATGTTGAAGTGAGAAATTAGAGCCATGTAGTTCGTGGGTACACAATATTTATTTGTTTTGTTGATTTTATATCTTGAAAAGGGTTTTCTAAGTGATGCCCTAAGGCTCAAACGAAAGGTTTGATGAGTTGATCTTGTTTTTATGTCTTGAAAGGAATGTGTTCTTGACTTCGGATTGCACTAAAGACTATGGATAAAGGTGAATACCTTGAACTGCCAAGCCAAACATCTTGTGTTCAAAGTACTCAGAACGAGTGTAGGAAAGCTCCATTCTCATCCCTTCTTTACCACTTAAGGCTCGTGGCGTACAATCCTAATCATATATTATTATGTTTTTTTGAGTTTGATTTGAGAAAATACCGCTTGATGTTGGATCAAGGGTTTGTTTACTTATTATGAAATAATGAACGATCCTATGGTCTAATGATTAGCTAGCAAGCAATAACAAGACAAAGGAAAGTGAGTAAAAAGTACATCAAAGTGGGGAGGGGGATACATGAAAAATACAAGGGACTTGCAAGAAATAAAGAGGTCTCGTTGTTAGGTAGCCCAACAGAAAGCCTTGTGTGTGCATCGTGTCCTAATCTAGAAAGCGCATAATGATATTACAAACATAACTCCCTTTCTTCTTTGAGGGTGAGGCCATGAGTGCTCCCTTATAATAAAAGATTACAAAGTCCAATATGCTCCAAATCGTGCTTAGGTCAACCAATGGTCCAAGGTCCTATGCAAAGGTCCTAGAAGAGTCCTCTAAGTCCATAGTCCATAGTCCTTACTTAGGTCTTAATCAAATACTTTTTACGTATTTTCCATTTTTATTCATGTTTTATTCATTTTTATGTTGATTAGCAAGAAGCGTAAGAAAAAAGAGAAATGGAAAGAAATTGCTCAAGTTAAAAGTGCAAGAATGTAAATTGCTCAAATAAAATGTTAGAAATTAGTGGTTAGATGTTAGGTTAGTAATTAATTTGTAATTAAAGAAAATTAAAATTAAACTATAATGCTATTAATTAAATTATTATACTAAAATAAAATGAATTAAAAATGCAAAAATAAAATGATATTAAAGTGAAATCAAGATGCCATAATAGAAAACCAAGAGTTGCTAATATTGAAAAAGAAAAGAAGAAATGAACAAGATTAGAAACGGAAAATATTAATATAAAATAGAAACGACATGGGGGGTATAAATAACCTAAACAGAGTGTGCCAAGAGGAATCTGACACAGGGGCCCAATCCAAGGCCCACTGGCCTTAAACTCTGAACATAGGGGGTGCAGGAAGACTACACAAAGTGTAGTAAGCCAAGTGAATGGTCCAGAAGGCCCAACTCACTCACAATTAAGGCCAAGAGGGACCACGCCCTGCTCACGTGACACATTCAAATCCTAGCTCAACTCAACTCGGTCGGCAAACACTCTTCCATTGTGCCGGAGCTCATCCCCGACGGTGGCGGAGCTCTAGAAATGAGAATTAGTACACCAAAGCAACCTTCTCTCCCTCGTGGATCCAAATCTCCTATCCAAATGAAATGATTCTAATCCTACTGACCAAATTGAAATTAAACAGGTAAGAACCCTAAATCATATTTCAACAATTAAATGGAATACGATGGAGATCAAAGACCAATAAGTTATGGCTTGGATCCCCCTAACCTAGCACTACACTCCTGTAACTAGATCGGAGCAAAATCAAGTTGGAGTGGATAATTTACCTGCTACACTAAATCACACCGTGTATTTGACTTGGATTTCACATGTTTGTTAAGTTTTTATTATCATTCTGCTTGTGTTATGCTTTCTTTTGTGTTGTTTTCAGGTATTTAGCTCTTTCAGGACCTTTGTAGAAGAAATGAAGCAAAAAGACCACAAAATCAGGGTTTTCGGCAAATATTGTACTCGTGGCGTTCTGCATGGCGGCCGCTATAGGAGAAGCCATGACACATCAGCCTTCAACCAGGAGGAAACTGCCACGATCCCATGAACTTCCCTATTTACTCACATGGCGGGCGCCATGGAGGGGTTGCGGGCGCCACCTTTGAATTCCACGTTCCCACTAAAGAGAAGTTGAAGGGCATCCTGGTCTTTGCATACTGATGAGTTCCTCTATAAATAGGTCGTTCTAGTTCATTTCCAAATCATCCAACTTAGTTTACAATACTAATACTATAATATCATCTATAAAAGTGGTAATCCGTCACATCGAGGGGTTATCGCACCTTAGTGTAATTGAGTTGGAGCACTTTGATTTTGCTGTCGTCTTTATTTTCAAAGTCAAAGGTTTATTTACTTTCTTGTACCATATTTAAAGCCTCCGTTTGGAGCGGGGTCTAATTTAATCGCCTTTTTATTTTACTTGCCATGCCTTACTTTATTTAATTCCTTGCCATGCTTTACTTTAATTAATTCCTTGCCATGCTTTACTTTATTTAAATTCCTTGCCATGCTTTACTTTATTTAATTCCTTGCCATGATTTACTTTATTTAAATTCCTTGCCATGCTTTACTTTATTTAAATTCCTTGCCATGATTTACTTTATTTAAATTCCTTGCCATGCTTTACTTTATTTAACTTACTCGCCATTATCGTTATTGCTCGTTTTAATTGTTTTACACGCTTTACTTGTTCTTCACGCCTTACATTCTAAACTTCTTTTCATCATGTTCAATATCGTTGTATTTGTTTGTATTACCATGTCTGACTAAATCTTTCAAAGGTTAGAATGTAAGGATCGCGGTTAAAGAGATATTTCACATATTGCATCTGTAGAAATGCTTTAGGGGCTGTTTTGATTTTTAATTCGAGTTTTCTGAAACAAACTTGGTTAGTTTTAACTACTCAAGGAGTGCGAAAGCACCCTGGCTTAGTTAATTAGGATTTTTTTTCACTTTCAGGAAAAACGATTTCTGAAACTGTTTTCGGACGCGTTGATAGATTTAAAATCAGGAAACTCCTTGGGTAAACTTTCCGAATCAAAATCACTTTTCAACTAAGGTTACGAGTCTTATTTCTTAAAAATAGGTTTACTACTTTAGCGTTCTGCGCACCTTTTATAAGTGACAATAAAAGACCTTAATTTAAGGGTAAACTCGGTTCTGAATACGTAAAAGTGACAGTTCCTGTTAAATAGATTCTTTTAAAGAGTAAAAAATATTGCCCCATAAGTAGTTCTATTTAGACAATCGAAGCATCGTTTAACTGACGTGAAATACATTCAAGCCTATCTTTATCTGCACTGTATTTATCATTTTCTTTATTTACTGTTATTTTGTGACATCAATATCTCATTTGTACCGCCTTAGATAAACATCGTAACAATAGTAATCGATAGATTGACGATTTGGTCTCTGTAGGATCGATATTCTTTTATATTACTCTGACGCGATTCGTTCACTTGCGAATAGAGCGATCAAGTTTTTGAATTTGATCACAATAAATCACACCGTGTATTTGACTCGGATTTCACATGTTTATTAGGTTTTTATTATTATTTTGCTTGTGTGATGCTTTCTTTTGTGTTGTTTTCAAGTGTTTAACTCTTTCATGACCTTTGTAGAAGAAACGAAGCAAAAAGACCATAAAATTAGGGTTTTCGGAAGATATTGTACTCGTGGCGTTCTGCATGGCGGCCGCTATAGGAGAAGCCATGACACATCAACCCTCAACCAGGAGGAAACTGCCACGATCCCATGAACTTCCCTATTTACTCACATGGTGGGCGCCACATTTGAATTCCATGTTCCCACTAAAGAGAAGTTGAAGGGCATCATGGTCTTTGCATGCTGCTGAGTTCCTCTATAAATAGGTCGTTCTAGTTCGTTTCCAAATTATCCAACTTAGTTTACAACACTAAGACTATAATATTATCTGTAAAAGCGGTAATCCGTCACATCGAGGGGTTATCGCATCTTAGTATAATTGAGTTGGAGCACTTTGATTTTGTTGTCGTCTTTATTTTCAAAGTCAAAGGTTTATTTACTTCCTTGTATCAGATTTAAAGCCTCCGTTTGGAGCAGGTTCTAATTTAATCGCCTTTTTATTTTACTTGTCATGCCTTACTTTATTTAATTCCTTGCCATGCTTTACTTTATTTAATTCCTTACCATGCTTTACTTTATTTAAATTCCTTGTCATGCTTTACTTTATTTAAATTCCTTTCCATGCTTTAATTTATTTAATTCTCTCGCCATTATCGTTATTGCTCGTTTTAATTGTTTTACACGCTTTACTTGTTCTTCACGCCTTACATTCTAAACTTCTTTTCATCATGTTCAATATCGTTGTATTTGTTTGTATTACCATGTCTGGCTAAATCTTTCAAAGGTTATAATGTAAGGATCGCGGTTAAAGAGATATTTCACATATTGCGTCTGTAGAAATGCTTTAGGGGCTGTTTTGATTTTTAATTCGAGTTTTCTGAAACAAACTTGGTTAGTTTTAACTACTCAAGGAGTGCGAAAGCACCCTGGCTTAGTTAACTAGGAATTTTTATCACTTTCATGAAAAACGATTTTTGAAACTGTTTTCAGACGCGTTGATAGATTTAAAATCAGGAAACTCCTTGGGTAAACTTTCCGAATCAAAATCACTTTTCAACTAAGCTTACGAGTCTTATTTCTTAAAAATAGGTTTACTACTTTAGCGTTCTGCGCACCTTTTATAAGTGACAATAAAAGACCTTAATTTAAGGGTAAACTCGGTTCTGAATACGTAAAAGCGACAGTTCCTGTTAAATGGATTCTTTTAAAGAGTAAAAAATATTGCCCCATAAGTAGTTCTATTTAGACAATCAAAGCATCGTTTAACTGACGTGAAATACATTCAAGCCTATCTTTATCTGCATTGTATTTATCATTTTCTTTATTTACTGTTATTTTGTAACATCAATATCTCATTTGTACCGCCTTAGATAAACATCGTAACAATAGTAATCGATAGATTGACGATTTGGTCTCTGTGGGATCGATATTCTTTTATATTACTCTGACGCGATTAGTTCACTTGCGAGTAGAGCGATCAAGTTTTTGAATTTGATCACAATAAATCACACCGTGTATTTGACTCGGATTTCACATGTTTATTAGGTCTTTATTATTATTTTGCTTGTGTTATGCTTTCTTTTGTGTTGTTTTCGGGTATTTAACTCTTTCATGACCTTTGTAGAAGAAACGAAGGAAAAAGACCATAAAATTAGGGTTTTCTGATCACGACTTTATGAGTTGAATTTGGGGTACAAACTGCAAGTGCACAGTTCTATCGCGTAGTTTTAAAAGATATCGATCCCACAGGGACTTATGAATCGATATACCGTTTTCTAAGGTTACTTCGTAAATCTAAGGCGGATGATACTTTGATTGTTCGGGGGAAAAGTTAAAACTAAAATAAGATCTAGATTTAATATCAATTAAGCGGATATCGGTATGTAGTTTGTCGTAGTTAGGGAATCAAATCTTCGTTGGTTCCTTGGTTTTTTAAAATAAATCTTTTCAGTAAATACTATTGATTAAAAGTCTTTTCTCAAACTCTCGCTCTGTTGAATAGACTATGACTTTATATTAACGCAACTGTCACTTATTGGTTAAGTCCAAAATCACTTTTTGAAAACAACAGAATTTATAGAAACTCTTTTTAAGAAAACACTAATCGTTTAAACACCCTCGTCTCAAACTCTCGCTCTGTTGACTTAGATTATATAATTAAATTCAAATGCTTAACTCTCGTCCTCACATTTAACTTTTAAAAATACTTTTTGAAAAAGATCAGAATTTAATTAACTCTAAAAATTGCTTTCGCCCTGATTTAGAATTAATGCTCAATTTACTATGTCCAGTTAAAAACTCAAACTCTCGTTCTATTGAATTTAACTTCTTTATGTCTTTTACTCTCGTACAAAAACTTTGTTATTAAACCTGTAAATTGAGACCATAAAAAGAGTGATTTTGTTTTTAAACGTAATTAAATCGACTTAGTTTTGATTCCTTCATTCCGCTTACTTTACATACCGATACCTAAATAAATTAGCTGGACATGTTAAACAGACCTAAACAATGCTTAAATAAATCCATCTTAGGCAAATAATATAAATAAACAATAAAGCAGGGCATATATAAATTCAAACAATAATTAAAGAACCTGAATAATTTATAGCAATCTTTGAACACTCCACCACAGACCGGTTGGATTTGTTCTTGAATTCTTCAATCGGGCAGGAAAATAAAAGTGAAGGAATAAAAATCTAGGGTCTAACGTAAGGTTAGATCTAGTAAAAGATACACAATAGTTTTCGGTGTAGAAACTATTGTGTGAAAAATTAATTAAGTGCTGAAAGATTAACTGGAAAAGCAAATAAAAAAATTTGCAAATAAAGCAAAAACTGTAAAAAGGTAATGGTATGCTTGCACGGCTGGAAGAGAAAAATTGAACGAAGAAGCGAGACGGGAGAGATCTGCAGGGTTTACAAAAAGCCACTATTTATATTACTCACTTTTTGTAACCGTTTCCAAAAGCTTTCCGTGTAAAAATCTTCACGTTCCAATAGTCAAGCGTAACAATAGGCTTCAACGTGCCTCTGTTGCGCTTCTGAAGCCAAAAATATAGGAGAATGGTGTGACGTCCGTCACACCATGTGTTACGTTCGCTACACAAGGCAGCAGGGCGTGACGCTCGTCACACCTTGTGTGGCGCTCGTCACAGGCGCAGCGCCTGTGCTTTTGGGCTGGGCTTTGGCTTTGTGGAATTTGCTTCTTTTCATTTCTTTTTGCACCTCCTTTTCTTCCTTTTTCACTTGTGCTTCAAATAGACTACCTGAGATAAATAGAAAGCAAAATACCAAGTAGTATCGAATAAAATGAAATAAATTGAAGTGAATAATAATATAATTTAATTAAATCGAGTCCTAGAATGTGATATTATTTCATGTTATCAAACTCCCCCATACTTAGACCTTTGCTTGTCCTCAAGCAAAATACAATATAGAAACCGTTTAAAAATTTAGCCAGATGAAATTTCAAAACACACATAAATTCGTACTAGGTTGCAAGTAGATTTTGTTTAGGAGTAACTTGAGTTTAATCTTGACATCAACAACTACCGTTACAACCTCAGGTAACCTCACTTATGCAAACCAGTTCGAGTCATGCCATTATAGCTAGCCTAGTTCTTTTACTCTTATTTCACCCGTTTTCATTCTAGCGAAATCACATTAAGCCCTTTATCGTTTCACGCACATAGTGGAGTGACCGGTTAGTGATTCTGATCCCCTTTTTAGCTTGAAGCTCTGGTACATTGGTCGGATAACTTCGTTATTTGGTCCATTGCAAATTGCGGGGGATCGGACCGTAGGCCGCCCTACCAAGTTCAACACCAGATACCTGCCGAACCAACTCGTAATGGATCTTTCGTATTATGTTTTTGTATGATCTGCAACCTTTAGATTAAATGATCTGGTAAGGATCACCTAACTTAGTTAGTGCATTTCCTGATATATATATTTTTATTTTGGGAATCATTCACTTATATTCATCGGCCCTCCACGTAGTTTGCTATTAAGATGGTTCTGACTTCTTGTATAAACTACTCGGGGTTACTATAAAGTTAAAAGTCCAGGGACTTGTATAACAGATGCCTTTCTGATCTAACATGTTGAGGTTTGTTTAGAGTGTTGGGGCGGTAATAATTTTTTGTCTTAATTTTTCTCAAGTTTGATAAAATAAGCAACTTTTATACTTACTGAGTGTGTTGAATTTTTGTTATGGCTCATGAAAATTTGAGGGAATAGATAATAGAAATTTCTCACACTAGGGACTTAATTTAGAATAAATGTATATTATAATAAGTATTTTTTTTCATAAATAATAGAAAGGGAAATAACATTGAAAGGAAAGATAACGTACTTGAAAAGGGAAAGTTTAAAGAACAAGGTTTTTCCCCCACACTTAAATGATACATTGTCCTCAATGTTTCAAAGTAAACAAAAGAAATAGAAAAAGAAAAGGGAACTAAAATCAATGCTGCCTGCCGCCTCTTGTTCTTGGACCGGGTGATCTTTGACGTACTTCCAAATCATCAAACCTGCTGAGCAACTGAGCGAACCGCTGATCGGTTATTGCATTCCTCGCTTCCTGTTGTTGTTGCATCTGGCGCATCATCTGCATCACTTCGAGATTCTGCGCTTGCATACCATCGATAGCATCCATGATGTCGTCGTTGGTTGCTGGCCTTCTTCGTCGACGACGTCGTGAGGATGGACCAGCTGCATTATCGGAAGGGTTGAGCGGGACTGATTGTTGTGCAGGAACCTGATCACCCTACTCCATTTCGGCAAACTCGTCTGAAGGCGGGTTTGCTTGTGTAGGCTCGGTGGCTTCGGGAGCATTCAAATCATAGATGTGGCGGTTGGGATTGGTGACATCTGTTAGGGCAATGTTGGGTAGAACAACACTTGGGACTTCCTGGTTGTTTACCATAAGGTAAAACCCTCCGCCTACTCTGTTTTTGATTAGACGGCTGGACCGACAGTAACTTATATCCATAGATAGGGGAGGTAAAGATTCTAAATTTTGGAGTCGGTCCCCTAGGTTTAAGCCAAGTGCTATTGTGGTTATTAATCCACCTATTACAAAAGGTTGACGGCCTCTAGCACATAGGGTGCGGATGTGATGAAATAGGAAGGAGGCAGCGTTTACCTGAGTATCGCTTTCAAAGACGCATTGGAGGAAGAATAATTCCTTGGCGTTTACTTTGCTGTTGTTCGGTCTTCCCAAAACTGTGTTTTGCAGGATGCGGATAAAGTACCAGATGGTTGGGTTATGTATATGGGAAGCAAGGAGCACATCCCAGTTGTTGGTTTCTACACCGGATATTTTCCTAAAGAGGTCGAAGGCGTGTATGTGCCACTGGGAATTCGGAGGGATTCTCGGGTGGACTTGACCTTCTACGGGGAACTGTAGCATGGTACTCAATTGGTTTTGGGATAGGGAGTATTCGGTGTTGAACATACGGAAGGTTGCGGTACCGATTAAGTACTTGTCTTCACCGGTGGGAGTGTTGTACGAATAGGAACTTAAAAATTCTAAGGTTATGGATGGATAGGTAGGTTGGTTGTGAGTGCACAGAAAGGTTAAACCAGCAAGGCGGAGCATCCATTCTATACCTTGAAGTAATCCTAATTCTTGTAAACAAGTTAAATCAGGGTACCTGGTGGGTTGGACGCCTCGTTGTTGGAAACGCTCGAACTGCTCCCTTTGATGATTATCATCTTCGGATCGGAAGATGATATTTCTGAAATCTTGGTTTCCCGCCATACCGATAAGTGGTTTGAAAGAAGTAGAAGGTAAGAAGATGAAATGTATTTTATAGAATGGTTTGTGGTGTATGAAGAAAGGTATGGTGGGTATTTATAGGAAAAGATTTGGAAGTTGGAAAGGGAGTGGTTGAAAAGTAAATAAATGTGGGTAAATGTGAATAAATGGGGAAGGTAAAAAGGTGAAGTGGTGTAACGGTCGTGTCTCCAACGGTTGGTAACGTTCACCTAGTCTGAAGGTGTCACGCTCGTGACAGGGGCGTTACGGGCGTCACAAGCACTTGGTGTGACGACCGTGATGGCGTGTGTGACGCTCGTCACACGATAAGCTGCAACGGTCACTGCTTGCGTTCTTCATAATAATTTATAGTAATTTATTTTTATTATTTTGTTTTGCTTCAGTTTATTTTATTCTGCTATTGTGACATTTTTAGATTGCCTTGCATGCTATTTCATAATATATGTATATCTTTAATAAGTCATGTAGGTAGTAACAGTAGAGAGCATTATTGATAGATATTTGCATAAGTCATAATAAAGTAAAATAAATCAATAGCTTCATAAAATAATCATAATGTAACATTGGAAGACAAAAACAAAAATGCGAAAGAGAAACAAATACTAATATTAAAAACAATGTAAAAACTAATGAATAGCCTAAACTAAAACTAAGTAACTAAGAAAAACAACTTCTAGCCACTTGCGGGATCTCTGGCCGGAGGAGCAAAGGAGTTAACACGGTTTAGCAATTCGTGGAACTGATTTGTCATACTGCTCATGTATCCCAGAAATTCTTGTCCCATATTAGCTAACTCTTCTCTGATGGCGTCTTGTTCTGACATCAAAGCTTGAATGATGGTGTTATAATTATCTCCGGGCATATGATGTCTAGGATCAGGTATTGCCGACTCTTCGGTCGGGATAGGTTGAGGAGGAGGATCAATATCATAATAGCCAGATGGTGTGTGAGGGTCAGATTCAGCATAAGGGATCTGGTCGTCACAATCTCATAGTCCTGGATGGATTCAGTAGATCTAGCAGGAGAGGGTGTTTCGTTCAAATTGTAGAGCCAGTTGTTGCGGTTATGAACACTAGTCCTCGGACTAGGCAAGGTGAATAGGCAAAGAACTTGGTTGTTAATTATAAGCTCAAACTCTTCAGACCCTAGGTTTGCTATAAACATAGTGTTGAAGAGGAAGGGTATACTCATAGTCGCAATGCCACAGAAAGGGCTTAAGTCAAGCATAGGCTGACGTAATCCGATAACATTACCAATCATGGTTATCAATCCGCCTATTTGAATTGGTGCTTGTTCATCTTGGATAAGGTGGTCAAAATTTGCCAACATAAAAGTGGCACCGTTTACTGGACGGTTCTGGGAAGCGCAAAATATGATGAAGAGTTCATCACGTGAAACTGAGGTACTGTTTGACTTCTTCCCGAAAAGGGTGTGGGTCAGGATCTTATGGAAGTAACGAAAGGCCGGATTATGTATGTTTCCAGAAAGAAACTCATGTTCCTCGGGATCGTCATTTTCAGTCAAGCTTCCCCAAAAGTATTCAAGTTCTCTATATTCAAAAAGTTCTTCTTGGCTCACTGTGAATGTATCAAGGGAGGTAGGAAAACCTAAAAGGTTGGTAAAGTCTTGGATGTTAAATTGATACTCCATGTTGAACATTCTGAGCTGAATGAAACCTCTGCTTATTCCTTTTCCATGGTTGGGTAGATAGATCAGAGAACTAAGGAATTCTAGAGTCAGTCTCCGATAAGTGACGAATTGTCTACGGATAGGGGTGGTTTCCCACCCTATCTGACTCAGCAAATAAAGGACACTCTCTCTTAGTCCAAGGGCAGTCATTGCCCAGTCATCAGCATACAAACTAGGTAGCATCTCTCTCGCTGCTAGTTCCTCAAACTTTTGTTTCTGAGCTTTCCCTCTGAATTTGATACCCATACGATCAATTTGTCCCATCAGGTTAGTGTTAGCTAGAGAAAAGAAAAACAAGAGTTTTAGTCAGGATTTGGCCAAATGCCGAAAGAAAGAAATTTTTTATAAGTTAAAGTAACTTAAGAATGAATACTAAATAGAATTTAAAAGAAAAAGAATAATTAAAGAAGAAATAAAAATAAAATAAAAATTTGTGGGTCGTCTCCCACTAAGCGCTTTGTTTAATGTCGCAAGCTCGACATAAAAACTATCAAATATAATCTATAAAGTCTGGAGGCATTACGTCTAAGTGCAAGACTTGCGAATCTTCATTGTTTTCTGCATAGTGATAATGTTTTAGACGTTGCCCGTTTACGGTAAATGGTTCCATAGATTTGCCTTTAATTTCTACCGCTCCACTGGGAAAGACATTGGTGATTTGGAAAGGGCCTGACCATCTAGATCGTAGTTTTCCCGAGAATAACTTTAGCCTAGAGTTAAATAACAGGACTGTATCGCCTTGTTTGAAGATTTTCCTTGATATGCGCTTGTCATGCCATTGTTTTGTTCTTTCTTTGTAGATTCTGGCATTTTTGTAAGTGTATCGTCTGAGTTCCTCTAGTTCGTTTATATCAAGGATTCGCTTTTCACCGGCGGCCTTATAGTTTAAATTTAGATTTTTAATAGCCCAGTAGGCTTTATGTTCTAATTCTACCGGGAGGTGGCAGGATTTTCCATAAATAAGCTTGAATGGGGTTGTCCCTATGGGAGTTTTGTAAGCGGTTCGATATGCCCATAAAGCTTCTGGTAATTTCAATGACCAGTCTTTCCTTGAGGTGGCGACTGTTTTTTCCAATATTTGTTTGATTTCTCTGTTAGACACTTCCACTTGCCCACTGGTTTGAGGGTGGTAAGGTGTCGCTACTCTATGTCTCACAGCATACTTAAACAGTAGTTTTTCGAGTATCTTAGATATGAAATGCGATCCACCATCACTGACTACTCTTCTCGGGACACCAAATCTTGGAAATATTATATTCTTAAAGATTCTAGTTACTACTCGCATATCGTTTGTTGGAGAAGTTATAGCTTCAATCCATTTTGATACGTAGTCAACCGCCACGAGTATGTATTTGTTACCGAAAGAGGATGGAAAAGGTCCCATGAAATCTATTCCCCACACGTCGAAAATCTCTACTTCCAAAATTCCCTTTTGTGGCATCTCGTCACGTCTAGATATGTTTCCTGTGCGTTGACACCTATCACATTTCTTGATAGTCGCATGCACATCCTTCCATATATTTGGCCAATAAAAACCGGCTTGTAGGATTTTGGAGCAGGTCTTGGATGTACTTGCATGTCCATCATAAGGAGCGGAGTGACAGTGTTGGATTATATTTTCTACCTCTTCTTCAGGTATACACCGACGGAAAATACCATCGGGGCCTCTTTTGAAAAGTAAAGGGTCATCCCAGTAATAGTGTTTTATGTCATAGAAGAATCGTTTCTTTTGCTGGTAGGATAAAGTAGGTGGAACTATTCCGGCAGCTAAATAATTGACGAGATCAGCGTACCATGGTGTAACACATATAGCTAAGGAGGTTTCTCCTTGTTTATCATTGTTATTTTCTTCCAAAGTAGCTACAAGTTTATCGTACGAGAAATCATCGTTGATCGATGTTCTTTCCGGTTCAAGGTTTTCGAGTCTAGAGAGGTGATCTGCTACTACGTTTTCTGTTCCTTTCTTGTCTTTGATTTCCAAATCGAACTCTTGTAGCAGCAGGATCCACCTTAGGAGTCTAGGTTTAGCATCCTTTTTTGTTAAGAGGTACTTGATAGCAGCGTGGTCAGTGTAAATGATTATCTTGGCTCCGACCAAGTAAGAACGAAATTTATCTAGCGCAAATACTACTGCTAAAAGTTCTTTCTCGGTTGTGGCATAATTCATTTGTGCTTCATCTAGAGTTCTACTTGCGTAATATATGACGTGAAGCTTTTTATCCTTTCGTTGTCCTAAAACAGCACCTACAGCGTAGTCACTGGCATCACACATTATTTCGAATGGTTCATTCCAATCTGGTGTCTGCATTATGGGCGCGGAGATCAATGCTTGTTTAAGCGTTTGAAATGCTTCTAAACATTTATTGTCAAAGATGAATTCAGCATCTTTCATCAATAGTCCGGTCAAAGGTTTAGTTATTTTAGAGAAGTCTTTAATGAATCGTCGGTAAAAACCGGCGTGTCCTAAGAAGCTTCGCACTTCTCTCACAGTTTTCGGAGGTTGAAGGTTTTCGATTACCTTTATTTTGGCTTTGTCTACTTCAATTCCTCTATTTGAGATGATGTGTCCTAAAACAATTCCTTCTTGTACCATAAAGTGACATTTTTCCCAATTAAGTACTAGGTTTACTTTTACACATCGTTCTAGAACTCTTTCTAGGTTTTCAAGGCATTCTTCAAAGCTTTGTCCGCATACGGAAAAATCGTCCATAAATACCTCCATGATGTTTTCGAGAAAATCGGCGAATATCGCCATCATGCACCTTTGGAAGGTTGCAGGAGCATTGCACAAGCCAAACGGCATTCGTCGATAAGCGAAGGTACCAAAAGGACACGTGAATGTTGTCTTTTCTTGGTCATCAGGATGAATTGGTATTTGAAAGAAGCCTGAGTAACCGTCTAGATAGCAGAAATGAGAATGTTTTGCTAATCGTTCTAACATCTGGTCAATGAATGGTAAAGGGAAAGGATCTTTTCGGGTTGCTTTGTTTAGTTTCCTATAGTCAATGCACATTCTCCATCCCGATTCGATTCGTTTAGTTATAGTTTCTCCTTTTTCATTTTCAATAACTGTTATACCTCCTTTCTTCGGTACTACGTGTACAGGACTAACCCATTTGCTATCAGATATAGGATATATGATACCTGCCTCTAATAACTTGGTTATTTCCTTCTTCACTACCTCACTCAGGATCGGGTTTAGTCTCCTCTGATGTTCCCTAGAAATTTTACAGTCTTCTTCTAGCATGATGTGGTGCATACAAATAGAAGGACTTATTCCTTTAAGGTCGGTGATGTTGTATCCTAGTGCGGTTGGATATTTTCTTAAGATATGCAGGAGCTTTTCGGTTTCGAGTTTTCCTAGGTCTGCATTAACTATCACTGGTCGTTCAAGTTCTAAGTCAAGGAATTCATATCTCAGGTTTTTGGGAAGTGTTTTCAGGTCTAGGGTTGGTTTCTTAAGGCATTGCGTAGGGTCCGATGTTATTGCTAAACATTGGTTGAGTTTGTCTTCTACAAGATAGTCAGATGATTTGTCATTTTCTAACTCTATTTCTTTTATGCATTCATCGATGATATCCATGAAGTAACATGTGTCTTCTATTGCAGGTGCTTTCAAAAATTGGGAAAGAATGAACTCAATTTTCTCTTCTCCTACTTCGAAAGTGAGTCGTCCTCGTTTTACGTCTATGATTGCACCGACAGTTGCTAAGAACGGTCTTCCCAGTATAATGGGTGTAACTTCATCTTCTCTAATGTCCATAATTATAAAATCGGTTGGAATGTAGAATTGACCTATGCGCACGGGAACGTTTTCAAGAATTCCTACAGGATATCTAACAGAACGATCTGCTAGTTGCACAGACATTTTAGTTGGTCTTAATTCTCCCATTTCAAGTTTCTTGCATATGGATAAAGGCATAACACTAATACCGGCTCCTAAATCGCATAAGGCTTTATCCATGACAAATTTTCCTATGTGACAGGGTATAGAGAAACTACCCGGATCTTTAAGTTTAGGAGGCATATTCTGGATTATAGCGCTACATTCAGCAGTGAGTGTAACAGTTTCGCTTTCTTCAAGTTTCCTTTTATTAGAAAGAATTTCTTTTAAGAACTTAGCATATGAGGGCATCTGCGTAATAGCTTATGTAAAAGGAATTGTGACGTTTAATTGTTTCAGTAGGTCAACAAATTTTTTAAATTGGCCCGCATCTTTGGTTTTAATAAGCCTTTGAGGGTAAGGGATAGGTGGTTTATAAGGTGGTGGAGGTACATAAGGTTCTTTCTTTTCTACGGTTTCCTTATTACTCTCTTCCTTTTCCTTAGGTTTATTTTCTTCCTCAGTTGACCTTTTAGAGTTTTGGTTTTCTATCCTTGGATCAGACGGTCCTTCCACTTCCGTTCCACTTCTTAGTATGATTGCATGAGCGTGGCTTCTCGGGTTAGGTTGGGGCTGTCCAGGAAATGTACCAGTTGGGGCAGCAGTAGGCGCTTGTTGTTGAGCTACTTGTGATATTTGTGTTTCCAGCATTTTGTTATGGGTAGCCAGGGCATCTACTTTACTTGCTAGTTGTTTTATTTGTTCGCCAGTGTGTACATTTTGGTTTAAGAAATCTTTATTGGTTTGCTGTTGAGAAGCTATGAAGTTCTCCATCATGAATTCCAAGTTGGATTTCCTAGGAACGTTATTGTTAGGTGTAGATGGGATCGGCTTTTGATATCCAGGAGGTATAGCTGGGGCTTGATTTGGAGCTTGTCCTGGTGCATATAAAGCATTATTACTCTTATATGAAAATTAGGATGATTCTTCCAGTTTGAGTTATAGGTATGCGAGTAGGGATTTCCTTGAGCATAGTTTACTTGCTCTGCGTGGATTCCTGTTAGGAGCTGACAATCTGCAGGAGTGTGACCTTGGATTCCACAGACTTCGCAATTCTGAGTTATGGCAACCACGGTGGCTGGAGGTGATACATTTAAACTTTCAATTTTCTGGACCAGAGCATCCACTTTTGCATTAACATGATCAAGGTTACTTATCTCGTACATGCCAGTTTTCGTTTGAGGTTTTTCTACCATTGTTCGTTCGCTTCCCCACTGATAGTGGTTTTGGGCCATGCTCTCGATAAGTTGATAAGCATCAGCGTAAGGTTTGTTCATTAGTGCACCACCTGCGGCGGCGTCTATTGTTAACCTCGTGTTGTACAAGAGACCATTATAGAAGGTATGAATCACTAACCAGTCCTCTAAACCATGGTGTGGACAAAGTCTCATAATGTCTTTGTATCTTTCCCATGCTTCAAAAAGAGACTCGTTATCTTTCTGTTTAAATCCATTTATCTGGGCTCTTAACATAGCTGTTTTGCTCGGCGGAAAATATCGGGCAAGGAAGACTTTCTTCAACTCGTTCCATGTGGTGACTGAGTTGGAAGGAAGAGACTGAAGCCATCTTCTAGCGCTATCTCTTAACGAGAAATGAAAGAGACGAAGTCGAATTGCCTCTGAAGTGACACCATTAGCTTTAACAGTATCAGCGTATTGGACAAATACGGATAAATGAAGGTTTGGATCCTCGGTAGGATTTCCAGAGAATTGGTTCTGTTGCACTGCCTGCAACAGTGAAGGTTTAAGTTCGAAGTTGTTTGCTTCGATTGCGGGTGGAGCAATACTCGAATGCGGCTCATCTTGCGATGGAGCGGCGTAATCTCAAAGAGCACGAGCTGGTTCTGCCATCTCGGGTATCGGTGAAGGAAGAAGATTTTTGAGATCAGGAATTTCGATTGGAGGGAGATTGTTTGCAGCACGATATTCCCGAATTCGTCGTAAGACTCGGAGATATAGTTCAATGTCGTTGATTCGTAAGTAGAACGGCTCGCCTTGTGAGCGAGTGTGTGGCATACAAATCAACGAAAGAAATAAAAATAAAAATAAGCCTTAGTCTCTACAGCGTAACAGAAGAGTTATGATATCGACTAAATAAAAGTCCCCGGCAACGGTGCCAAAAACTTGATCGCGACTTTATGAGTTGAATTTGGGGTACAAACTGCAAGTGCACAGTTCTATCGCGTAGTTTTAAAAGATATCGATCCCACAGGGACTTATGAATCGATATACCGTTTTCTAAGGTTACTTCGTAAAGCTAAGGTGGATGATACTTTGATTGTTCGGGGGAAAAGTTAAAACTAAAATAAGATCTAGATTTAATATCAATTAAGCGGATATCGGTATGTAGTTTGTCGTAATTAGGGAATCAAATCTTCGTTGGTTCCTTGGTTTTTTAAATAAATCTTTTCAGTAAATACTATTGATTAAAAGTCTTTTCTCAAACTCTCGCTCTGTTGAATAGACTATGACTTTATATTAACGCAACTGTCACTTATTGGTTAAGTCCAAAATCACTTTTTGAAAACAACAGAATTTATAGAAACTCTTTTTAAGAAAACACTAATCGTTTAAACACCCTCGTCTCAAACTCTCGCTCTGTTGACTTAGATTATATAATTAAATTCAAATGCTTAACTCTCGTCCTCACATTTAACTTTTAAAAATACTTTTTGAAAAAGATCAGAATTTAATTAACTCTAAAAATTGCTTTCGCCCTGATTTAGAATTAATGCTCAATTTACTATGTCCAGTTAAAAACTCAAACTCTCGTTCTATTGAATTTAACTTCTTTATGTCTTTTACTCTCGTACAAAAACTTTGTTATTAAACCTGTAAATTGAGACCATAAAAAGAGTGATTTTGTTTTTAAACGTAATTAAACCGACTTAGTTTTGATTCCTTCATTCCGCTTACTTTACATACCGATACCTAAATAAATTAGCCGGACATGTTAAACAGACCTAAACAATGCTTAAATAAATCCATCTCAGGCAAATAATATAAATAAACAATAAAGCAGGGCATATATAAATTCAAACAATAATTAAAGAACCTGAATAATTTATAGCAATCTTTGAACACTCCACCACAGACCGGTTGGATTTGTCCTTGAATTCTTCAATCGGGCAGGAAAATAAAAGTGAAGGAATAAAAATCTAGGGTCTAACGTAAGGTTAGATCTAGTAAAAGATACACAATAGTTTCCGGTGTAGAAACTATTGTGTGAAAATTAATTAAGTGCTGAAAGATTAACTGGAAAAGAAAATAAAAAAAATTGCAAATAAAGCAAAAACTGTAAAAAGGTAATGGTATGCTTGCACGGCTGGAAGAGAAAAATTGAACGAAGAAGCGAGACGGGAGAGATCCGCAGGGTTTACCAAAAGCCACTATTTATATTACTCACTTTTTGTAACCGTTTCCAAAAGCTTTCCGTGTAAAAATCTTCACGTTCCAATAGTCAAGCGTAACAATAGGCTTCAACGTGCCTCTGTTGCGCTTCTGAAGCCAAAAATATAGGAGAATGGTGTGACGTCCGTCACACCATGTGTTACGTTCGTAACACAAGGCAGCAGGGCGTGACGCTCGTCACACCTTGTGTGGCGCTCGTCACAGGCGCAACGCCTGTGCTTTTGGGCTGGGCTTTGGCTTGGTGGAATTTGCTTATTTTCATTTCTTTTTGCACCACCTTTTCTTCCTTTTTCACTTGTGCTTCAAATAGACTACCTGAGATAAATAGAAAGCAAAATACCTAGTATCGAATAAAATGAAATAAATTGAAGTGAATAATAATATAATTTAATTAAATCGAGTCCTAGAATGTGATATTATATCATGTTATCATTTTCGGAAGATATTGTACTCGTGGCGTTCTGCATGGCGGCCGCTATAGGAGAAGCCATGACACATCAACCCTCAACCAGGAGGAAACTGCCACAATCCCATGAACTTCCCTATTTACTCACATGGTGGGCCCCATGGAGGGGTGGCGGGCGCCACCTTTGAATTCCATGTTCCCACTAAAGAGACGTTGAAGGGCATCATGGTCTTTGCATGCTGCTGAGTTCCTCTATAAATAGGTCGTTCTAGTTCGTTTCCAAATCATCCAACTTAGTTTACAACACTAAGACTATAATATCATCTGTAAAAGCGGTAATCCGTCACATCGAGGGTTATCGCATCTTAGTGTAATTGAGTTAGAGCACTTTGATTTTGTTGTCGTCTTTATTTTCAAAGTCAAAGGTTTATTTACTTCCTTGTATCAGATTTAAAGCCTCCGTTTGGAGCAGGTTCTAATTTAATCGCCTTTCTATTTTACTTGTCATGCCTTACTCTATTTAATTCCTTGCCATGCTTTACTTTATTTAATTCCTTACCATGCTTTACTTTATTTAAATTCCTTGTCATGCTTTACTTTATTTAAATTCCTTGTCATGCTTTAATTTATTTAATTTTCTCGCCATTATCGTTATTGCTCGTTTTAATTGTTTTACACGCTTTACTTTTTCTTCACGCCTTACATTCTAAACTTCTTTTCATCATGTTCAATATCGTTGTATCTGTTTGTATTACCATGTCTGGCTAAATCTTTCAAAGGTTATAATGTAAGGATCGCGGTTAAAGAGATATTTCACATATTGCATCTGTAGAAATGCTTTAGGGGCTGTTTTGATTTTAATTCGAGTTTTCTGAAACAAACTTGGTTAGTTTTAACTACTCAAGGAGTGCGAAAGCACCCTGGCTTAGTTAACTAGGAATTTTTATCACTTTCAGGAAAAACGATTTCTGAAACTGTTTTCAGACGCGCTGATAGATTTAAAATCAGGAAACTCCTTGGGTAAACTTTCCGAATCAAAATCACTTTTCAACTAAGCTTACGAGTCTTATTTCTTAAAAATAGGTTTACTACTTTAGCGTTCTGCGCTCCTTTTATATGTGACAATAAAAGACCTTAATTTAAGGGTAAACTCAGTTCTGAATACGTAAAAGCGACAGTTCCTGTTAAATGGATTCTTTTAAAGAGTAAAAAATATTGCCCCATAAGTAGTTCTATTTAGACAATCGAAGCATCGTTTAACTGACGTGAAATACATTCAAGCCTATATTTATCTGCACTGTATTTATCATTTTCTTTATTTACTGTTATTTTGTGACATCAATATCTCATTTGTACCGCCTTAGATAAACATCGTAACAATAGTAATCGATAGATTGACGATTTGGTCTCTGTAGGATCGATATTCTTTTATATTACTCTGACGCGATTCATTCACTTGCGAATAGAGCGATCAAGTTTTTGAATTTGATCACAATAAAACACACCGTGTATTTGACTCGGATTTCACATGTTTATTAGGTCTTTATTATTATTTTGCTTGTGTTATGCTTTCTTTTGTGTTGTTTTCAGGTATTTAACTCTTTCATGACCTTTGTAGAAGAAACGAAGCAAAAAGACCATAAAATTAGGGTTTTCGGAAGATATTGTACTCGTGGCGTTCTGCATGGCGGCCGCTATAGGAGAAGCCATGACACATCAACCCTCAACTAGGAGGAAACTGCCACGATCCCATGAACTTCCCTATTTACTCACATGGTGGGCGCCATGGAGGGGTGGCGGGCGCCACCTTTGAATTCCATGTTCCCACTAAAGAGACGTTGAAGGGCATCATGGTCTTTGCATGCTGCTGAGTTCCTCTATAAATAGGTCGTCCTAGTTCGTTTCCAAATCATCCAACTTAGTTTACAACACTAAGACTATAATATCATCTGTAAAAGCGGTAATCCGTCACATCGAGGGGTTATCGCATCTTAGTGTAATTGAGTTGGAGCACTTTGATTTTGTTGTCGTCTTTATTTTCAAAGTCAAAGGTTTATTTACTTCCTTGTATCAGATTTAAAGCCTCCGTTTGGAGCAGGTTCTAATTTAATCGCCTTTCTATTTTACTTGTCATGCCTTACTCTATTTAATTCCTTGCCATGCTTTACTTTATTTAATTCCTTACCATGCTTTACTTTATTTAAATTCCTTGTCATGCTTTACTTTATTTAAATTCCTTGTCATGCTTTAATTTATTTAATTTTCTCGCCATTATCGTTATTGCTCGTTTTAATTGTTTTACACGCTTTACTTTTTCTTCATGCCTTACATTCTAAACTTCTTTTCATCATGTTCAATATCGTTGTATCTGTTTGTATTACCATGTCTGGCTAAATCTTTCAATGGTTATAATGTAAGGATCGCGGTTAAAGAGATATTTCACATATTGCATATGTAGAAATGCTTTAGGGGCCGTTTTGATTTTAATTCGAGTTTTCTGAAACAAACTTGGTTAGTTTTAACTACTCAAGGAGTGCGAAAGCACCCTGGCTTAGTTAACAAGGAATTTTTATCACTTTCAGGAAAAACGATTTCTGAAACTGTTTTCAGACGTGCTGATAGATTTAAAATCAGGAAACTCCTTGGGTAAACTTTCCGAATCAAAATCACTTTTCAACTAAGCTTACGAGTCTTATTTCTTAAAATAGGTTTACTACTTTAGCGTTCTGCGCACCTTTTATATGTGACAATAAAAGACCTTAATTTAAGGGTAAACTCGGTTCTGAATACGTAAAAGCGACAGTTCCTGTTAAATGGATTCTTTTAAAGAGTAAAAAATATTGCCCCATAAGTAGTTCTATTTAGACAATCGAAGCATCGTTTAACTGACGTGAAATACATTCAAGCCTATATTTATCTGCACTGTATTTATCATTTTCTTTATTTACTGTTATTTTGTGACATCAATATCTCATTTGTACCGCCTTAGATAAATATCGTAACAATAGTAATCGATAGATTGACGATTTGGTCTCTGTAGGATCGATATTCTTTTATATTACTCTGACGCGATTCATTCACTTGCGAATAGAGCGATCAAGTTTTTGAATTTGATCACAATAAATCACACCGTGTATTTGACTCGGATTTCACATGTTTATTAGGTCTTTATTATTATTTTGCTTGTGTTATGCTTTCTTTTGTGTTGTTTTCAGGTATTTAACTCTTTCATGACCTTTGTAGAAGAAACGAAGCAAAAAGACCATAAAATTAGGGTTTTCGGCAGATATTGTACTCGTGGCGTTCTGCATGGCGGTCGCTATAGGAGAAGCCATGACACATCAACCCTCAACAAGGAGGAAACTGCCACGATCCCATGAACTTCCCTATTTACTCACATGGTGGGCGCCATGGAGGGGTGGCGGGCGCCACCTTTGAATTCCATGTTCCCACTAAAGAGAAGTTGAAGGGCATCATGGTCTTTGCATGCTGCTGAGTTCCTCTATAAATAGGTCTTTCTAGTTCGTTTCCAAATCATCCAACTTAGTTTACAACACTAAGACTATAATATCATCTGTAAAAGCGGTAATCCGTCACATCGAGGGGTTATCGAATCTTAGTATAATTGAGTTGGAGCACTTTGATTTTGTTGTCGTCTTTATTTTCAAAATCAAAGGTTTATTTACTTCCTTGTATCAGATTTAAAGCATCAGTTTGGAGCAGGTTCTAATTTAATCGCCTTTTTATTTTACTTGTCATGCCTTACTTTATTTAATTCCTTGCCATGCTTTACTTTATTTAATTCCTTACCGTGCTTTACTTTATTTAAATTCCTTGTCATGCTTTACTTTATTTAAATTGCTTGCCATGCTTTAATTTATTTAATTTTCTCGCCATTATCGTTATTGCCCGTTTTAATTGTTTTACAGGCTTTACTTGTTCTTCACGCCTTACATTCTAAACTTCTTTTCATCATGTTCAATATCGTCGTATCTGTTTGTATTACCATGTCTGGCTAAATCTTTCAAAGGTTATAATGTAAGGATCGCGGTTAAAGAGATATTTCACATATTGCATCTGTAGAAATGCTTTAGGGGCTATTTTGATTTTTAATTCGAGTTTTCTGAAACAAACTTGGTTAGTTTTAACTACTCAAGGAGTGCGAAAGCACCCTGGCTTAGTTAACTAGGAATTTTTATCACTTTCAGGAAAAACGATTTCTGAAACTGTTTTCAGACGCGTTGATAGATTTAAAATCAGGAAACTCCTTGGGTAAACTTTCCGAATCAAAATCACTTTTCAACTAAGCTTACGAGTCTTATTTCTTAAAAATAGGTTTACTACTTTAGCGTTCTGCGCACCTTTTATAAGTGACAATAAAAGACCTTAATTTAAGGGTAAACTCGGTTCTGAATACGTAAAAGCGACAGTTCCTGTTAAATGGATTCTTTTAAAGAGTAAAAAATATTGCCCCATAAGTAGTTCTATTTAGACAATCGAAGCATCGTTTAACTGACGTGAAATACATTCAAGCCTAAATTTATCTGCACTGTATTTATCATTTTCTTTATTTACTGTTATTTTGTGACATTAATATCTCATTTGTACCGCCTTAGATAAACATCGTAACAATAGTAATCGATAGATTGACGATTTGGTATCTGTAGGATCGATATTCTTTTATATTACTCTGACGCGATTCATTCACTTGCGAATAGAGCGATCAAGTTTTTGAATTTGATCACAATAAAACACACCGTGTATTTGACTCGAATTTCACATGTTTATTAGGTCTTTATTATTATTTTGCTTGTGTTATGCTTTCTTTTGTGTTGTTTTTAGGTATTTAACTCTTTCATGACCTTTGTAGAAGAAACAAACCAAAAAGACCATAAAATTAGGGTTTTCGGCAGATAGTGTACTCGTGGCGTTCTGCATGGCGGCCGCTATAGGAGAAGCCATGACACATCAACCCTCAACCAGGAGGAAACTGCCACGATCCCATGAACTTCCCTATTTACTCACATGGTGGGCGCCATGGAGGGGTGGCGGGCGCCACCTTTGAATTCGATGTTCCCACTAAAGAGAAGTTGAAGGGCATCATGGTCTTTGCATGCTGCTGAGTTCCTCTATAAATAGGTCGTTCTAGTTCGTTTCCAAATCATCCAACTTAGTTTACAACACTAAGACTATAATATCATCTGTAAAAGCGGTAATCCGTCACATCGAGGGGTTATCGCATCTTAGTATAATTGAGTTTTTGATTTTGTTATCGTCTTTATTTTCAAAGTCAAAGGTTTATTTACTTCCTCGTATCAGATTTAAAGCCTCAGTTTGGAGCAGGTTCTAATTTAATCGCCTTTTTATTTACTTGTCATGCCTTACTTTATTTAATTCCTTGCCATGCTTTACTTTATTTAATTCCTTACCGTGCTTTACTTTATTTAAATTCCTTGTCATGCTTTACTTTATTAAAATTCCTAGCCATGCTTTAATTTATTTAATTTTCTCGCCATTATCGTTATTGCTCGTTTTAATTGTTTTACACGCTTTACTTTTTCCTCACGCCTTACATTCTAAACTTCTTTTCATCATGTTCAATATCGTTGTATCTGTTTGTATTACCATGTCTGGCTAAATCTTTCAAAGGTTATAATGTAAGGATCGCAACGGGTTCTTAAAGAGTTAATGGTTTTTTTTTTGGTTTTTATTTTTTATTAATTTTTTTGTTTTGGGGTGGTTAAAGAGATATTTCACATATTGCATCTGTAGAAATGCTTTAGGGGCTGTTTTGATTTTTAATTCGAGTTTTCTGAAACAAACTTGGTTAGTTTTAACTACTCAAGGAGTGCGAAAGCACCCTGGCTTAGTTAACTAGGAATTTTTATCACTTTCAGGAAAAACGATTTCTGAAACTGTTTTCAGACGCGCTGATAGATTTAAAATCAGGAAACTCCTTGGGTAAACTTTCCGAATCAAAATCACTTTTCAACTAAGCTTACGAGTCTTATTTCTTAAAAATAGGTTTACTACTTTAGCGTTCTGCGCACCTTTTATAAGTGACAATAAAAGACCTTAATTTAAGGGTAAACTCGGTTCTGAATACGTAAAAGCGACAGTTCCTGTTAAATGGATTCTTTTAAAGAGTAAAAAATATTGCCCCATAAGTAGTTCTATTTAGACAATCGAAGCATCGTTTAACTGACGTGAAATACATTCAAGCCTAAATTTATCTGCACTGTATTTATCATTTTCTTTATTTACTGTTATTTTGTGACATTAATATCTCATTTGTACCGCCTTAGATAAACATCGTAACAATAGTAATCGATAGATTGACGATTTGGTCTCTGTAGGATCGATATTCTTTTATATTACTCTGACGCGATTCATTCACTTGCGAATAGAGCGATCAAGTTTTTGAATTTGATCACAATAAAACACACCGTGTATTTGACTCGGATTTCACATGTTTATTAGGTCTTTATTATTATTTTGCTTGTGTTATGCTTTCTTTTGTGTTGTTTTCAGGTATTTAACTCTTTCATGACCTTTGTAGAAGAAACGAAGCAAAAAGACCATAAAATTAGGGTTTTCGGCAGATATTGTACTCATGGCGTTCTGCATGGCGGCCGCTATAGGAGAAGCCATGACACATCAACCCTCAACCAGGAGGAAACTGCCACGATCCCATGAACTTCCCTATTTACTCACATGGTGGGCGCCATGGAGGGGTGGCGGGCGCCACCTTTGAATTCCATGTTCCCACTAAAGAGAAGTTGAAGGGCATCATGGTCGTTGCATGCTGTTGAGTTCCTCTATAAATAGCTCGTTCTAGTTCGTTTCCAAATCATCCAACTTAGTTTACAACACTAAGACTATACTATCATCTGTAAAAGCGGTAATCCGTCACATCGAGGGGTTATCGCATCTTAGTATAATTGAGTTGGAGCACTTTGATTTTGTTGTCGTCTTTATTTTCAAAGTCAAAGGTTTATTTACTTCCTCGTATCAGATTAAAAGCCTCAGTTTGGAGCAGGTTCTAATTTAATCGCCTTTTTGTTTTACTTGTCATGCCTTACTTTATTTAATTCCTTGCCATGCTTTACTTTATTTAATTCCTTACCGTGCTTTACTTTATTTAAATTCCTTGTCATGCTTTACTTTATTAAAATTCCTAGCCATGCTTTAATTTATTTAATTTTCTCGCCATTATCGTTATTGCTCGTTTTAATTGTTTTACACGCTTTACTTTTTCCTCACGCCTTACATTCTAAACTTCTTTTCATCATGTACAATATCGTTGTATCTGTTTGTATTACCATGTCTGGCTAAATCTTTCAAAGGTTATAATGTAAGGATCGCGGTTAAAGAGATATTTCACATATTGCATCTGTAGAAATGCTTTAGGGGCTGTTTTGATTTTTAATTCGAGTTTTCTGAAACAAACTTGGTTAGTTTTAACTACTCAAGGAGTGCGAAAGCACCCTGGCTTAGTTAACTAGGAATTTTTATCACTTTCAGGAAAAAACGATTTCTGAAACTGTTTTCAGACGCGCTGATAGATTTAAAATCAGGAAACTCCTTGGGTAAACTTTCCGAATCAAAATCACTTTTCAACTAAGCTTACGAGTCTATTTCTTAAAAATAGGTTTACTACTTTAGCGTTCTGCGCACCTTTTATAAGTGACAATAAAAGACCTTAATTTAAGGGTAAACTCGGTTCTGAATACGTAAAAGCGACAGTTCCTGTTAAATGGATTCTTTTAAAGAGTAAAAAATATTGCCCCATAAGTAGTTCTATTTAGACAATCGAAGCATCGT
This sequence comes from Lathyrus oleraceus, assembly GCF_024323335.1. Taxonomy (NCBI): domain Eukaryota; kingdom Viridiplantae; phylum Streptophyta; class Magnoliopsida; order Fabales; family Fabaceae; genus Lathyrus; species Lathyrus oleraceus. The sequence continues at coordinate 223,414,549 of NC_066583.1, forward strand.
TTAACTGACGTGAAATACATTCAAGCCTAAATTTATCTGCACTGTATTTATCATTTTCTTTATTTACTGTTATTTTGTGACATTAATATCTCATTTGTACCGCCTTAGATAAACATCGTAACAATAGTAATCGATAGATTGACGATTTGGTCTCTGTAGGATCGATATTCTTTTATATTACTCTGACGCGATTCATTCACTTGCGAATAGAGCGATCAAGTTTTTGAATTTGATCACAATAAAACACACCGTGTATTTGACTCGGATTTCACATGTTTATTAGGTCTTTATTATTATTTTGCTTGTGTTATGCTTTTTGTGTTGTTTTCAGGTATTTAACTCTTTCATGACCTTTGTAGAAGAAACGAACCAAAAAGACCATAAAATTAGGGTTTTCGGCAGATATTGTACTCATGGCGTTCTGCATGGCGGGGATGTCGGGGTGGGCGTGTCGGGTTGTGTGGGGTGGGGTCCGCTATAGGAGAAGCCATGACACATCAACCCTCAACCAGGAGGAAACTGCCACGATCCCATGAACTTCCCTATTTACTCACATGGTGGGCGCCATGGAGGGGTGGCGGGCGCCACCTTTGAATTCCATGTTCCCACTAAAGAGAAGTTGAAGGGCATCATGGTCTTTGCATGCTGTTGAGTTCCTCTATAAATAGCTCGTTCTAGTTCGTTTCCAAATCATCCAACTTAGTTTACAACACTAAGACTATACTATCATCTGTAAAAGCGGTAATCCGTCACATCGAGGGGTTATCGCATCTTAGTATAATTGAGTTGGAGCACTTTGATTTTGTTGTCGTCTTTATTTTCAAAGTCAAAGGTTTATTTACTTCCTTATATCAGATTTAAAGCCTCCGTTTAGAGCAGGTTCTAATTTAATCGCCTTTTTATTTTACTTGTCATGCCTTACTTTATTTAATTCCTTGCCATGCTTTACTTTATATATCCTTACCATGCTTTACTTTATTTAAATTCCTTGTCATGCTTTACTTTATTTAAATTCCTTGCCATGCTTTAATTTATTTAATTTTCTCGCCATTATCGTTATTGCTCGTTTAATTGTTTTTACACGCTTTACTTGTTCTTCACGCCTTACATTCTAAACTTCTTTTCATCATGTTCAATATCGTTGTATCTGTTTGTATTACCATGTCTGGCTAAATCTTTCAAAGGTTATAATGTAAGGATCGCGGTTAAAGAGATATTTCACATATTGCACCTGTAGAAATGCTTTAGGGGCTGTTTTGATTTTTAATTCGAGTTTTCTGAAACAAACTTGGTTAGTTTTAACTACTCAAGGAGTGCGAAAGCACCCTGGCTTAGTTAACTATGAATTTTTATCACTTTCAGGAAAAACGATTTTTGAAACTGTTTTCGGACACGTTGATAGATTTAAAATCAGGAAAGACCTTGGGTAAACTTTCCGAATTAAAATCACTTTTCAACTAAGCTTACGAGTCTTATTTCTTAAAATAGGTTTACTACTTTAGCGTTCTGCGCACCTTTTATAAGTGACAATAAAAGACCTTAATTTAAGGTTAAACTCGGTTCTGAATACGTAAAAGCGATAGTTCCTGTTAAATGGATTCTTTAAAGAGTAAAAAATATTGCCCCATAAGTAGTTCTATTTAGACAATCGAAGCATCGTTTAACTGACGTGAAATACATATCTCAGCCTATCTTTATCTGCACTGTATTTATCATTTTCTTTATTTACTGTTTTTTGTGACATCAATATCTCATTTGTACCGCCTTAGATAAACATTGTAACAATAGTAATCGATAGATTGACGATTTGGTCTCTGATCGATATTCTTTTATCGCGAATAGAGCCTAGAGCGATCAAGTTTTTGAATTTGATCACAATAAAACACACCGTGTATTTGACTCGGATTTCACATGTTTATTAGGTCTTTATTATTATTTTGCTTGTGTTATGCTTTCTTTTGTGTTGTTTTCAGGTATTTAACTCTTTCATGACCTTTGTAGAAGAAACGAACCAAAAAGACCATAAAATTAGGGTTTTCGGCAGATATTGTACTCGTGGCGTTCTGCATGGCGGCCGCTATAGAGAAAAGCCATGACACATCAACCCTCAACCAGGAGGAAACTGCCACGATCCCATGAACTTCCCTATTTACTCACATGGTGGGCGCCATGGAGGGGGTGGGGCGGCGCCACCTTTGAATTCCATGTTCCCACTAAAGAGAAGTTGAAGGGCATCATGGTCTTTGCATGCTGCTGAGTTCCTCTATAAATAGGTCGTTCTAGTTCGTTTCCAAATCATCCAACTTAGTTTACAACACTAAGACTATAATCATCTGTAAAAGCGGTAATCCGTCACATCGAGGGGTTATCGCATCTTAGTATAATTGAGTTTTGATTTTGTTGTCGTCTTTATTTTCAAAGTCAAAGGTTTATTTACTTCCTTGTATCAGATTTAAAGCCTCAGTTTGGAGCAGGTTCTAATTTTAATCGCCTTTTTATTTTACTTGCCTTACTTTATTAATTCCTGCCATTTAATCCTTCCTTATGCTTTAATTTACCTTAACGTGGCTTTATTTATTTAAATTCCTTGTCATGCTTTACTTTATTTAAATTCCTTGCAATGCTTTAATTTATTTAATTTTCTCGCCATTATCGTTATTGCTCGTTTTAATTGTTTTACAGGCTTTACTTGTTCTTCACGCCTTACATTCTAAACTTCTTTTCATCATGTTCAATATCGTCGTATCTTTGTATTACCATGTCTGGCTAAATCTTTCAAAGGTTATAATGTAAGGATCGCGGTTAAAGAGATATTTCACATATTGCATCTGTAGAAATGCTTTAGGGGCTGTTTTGATTTTTAATTCGAGTTTTCTGAAACAAACTTGGTTAGTTTTAACTACTCAAGGAGTGCGAAAGCACCCTGGCTTAGTTAACTAGGAATTTTTATCACTTTCACGGAAAAACGATTTCTGAAACTGTTTTCAGACGCGTTGATAGATTTAAAATCAGGAAACTCCTTGGGTAAACTTTCCGAATCAAAATCACTTTTCAACTAAGCTTACGAGTCTTATTTCTTAAAAATAGGTTTACTACTTTAGCGTTCTGTGCACCTTTTATAAGTGACAATAAAAGACCTTAATTTAAGGGTAAACTCGGTTCTGAATACGTAAAAGCGACAGTTCCTGTTAAATGGATTCTTTAAAGAGAAAAAATATTGCCCCATAAGTAGTTCTATTTAGACAATCGAAGCATCGTTTAACTGACGTGAAATACATTAAGCCTATATTTATCTGCACTGTATTTATCATTTTCTTTATTTATGTTATTTTGTGACATCAATATCTCATTTGTACGCCTTAGATAAACATCGTAACAATAGTAAATCGATAGATTGACGATTTGGTCTCTGTAGGATCGATATTCTTTATATTACTCTGACGCGATTCATTCACTTGCAAATAGAGCGATCAAGTTTTTGAATTTGATCACAATAAAAACACACCGTGTATTTGACTCGGATTTCACATGTTTATTAGGTCTTTATTATTATTTTGCTTGTGTTATGCTTTCTTTTGTGTTGTTTTTCAGGTATTTAACTCTTTCATGACCTTTGTAGAAGAAACGAAGCAAAAAGACCATAAAATTAGGGTTTCGGCAGATATCGTACTCCTGGCGTTCTGCATGGCGGCCGCTATAGGAGAAGCCATGACACATCAACCCTCAACCAGGAGGAAACTGCCACGATCCCATGAACTTCCCTATTTACTCACATGGTGGGCGCCATGGAGGGGTGGCGGGCGCCACCTTTGAAATCCATGTCCCACTAAAGAGAAGTTGAAGGGCATCATGGTCTTTGCATGCTGTTGAGTTCCTCTATAAATAGGTGTTCTAGTTTGTTTCCAAATCATCCAACTTAGTTTACAACACTAAGACTATAATATCATCTGTAAAAGCGGTAATCCGTCACATCGAAGGGTTATCGCATCTTAGTATAATTGAGTTTTTGTTTTTGTTGTCGTCTTATTTTCAAAGTCAAAGGTTTATTTACTACTTCCTTGTATCAGATTTAAAGCCTCAGTTTGGAGCAGGTTCTAATTTAATCGCCTTTTTATTTTACTTGTCATGCCTTACTTTATTTAATTCCTTGCCATGCTTTACTTTATTTAATTCTTAACGTGCTTTACTTTATTAAATTCCTTGTCATGCTTTACTTTATTTAATTCCTTGCCATGCTTTAATTTATTTAATTTTCTCGCCATTATCGTTATTGCTCGTTTTAATTGTTTACACGCTTTACTTTTTCTCACGCCTTACATTCTAAACTTCTTTTCATCATGTTCAATATCGTCGTATCGTTTGTATTACCATGTCTGGCTAAATCTTTCAAAGGTTATAATGTAAGGATCGCGGTTAAAGAGATATTTCACATATTGCATCTGTAGAAATGCTTTAGGGGCTGTTTTGATTTTTATTCGAGTTTTCTGAAACAAACTTGGTTAGTTAGTTTTAACTATCAAGGAGTGCGAAAGCACCCTGGCTTAGTTAACTAGGTTTATCACTTTCAGGAAAAAACGATTTCTGAAACTGTTTTCAGACGCGTTTATAGATTTAAAATCAGGAAACTCCTTGGGTAAACTTTCCGAATCAAAATCACTTTTCAACTAAGCTTACGAGTCTTATTTCTTTAAAAATAGGTTTCTACTTTAGCGTTCTGTGCACCTTTTATAAGTGACAATAAAAGACCTTAATTTAAGGGGAAACTCGGTTCTGAATACGTAAAAGCGACAGTTCCTGTTAAATGGATTCTTTTAAAGAGTGTAAAAAATATTGCCCATAAGTAGTCTATTTAGACAATCGAAGCATCGTTTAACTGACGTGAAATACATTCAAGCCTATATTTATCTGCACTGTATTTATCATTTCTTATTTACTGTTATTTTGTGACATCAATATCTCATTTGTACCGCCTTAGATAAACATCGTAACAATAGTAATCAATAGATTGACGATTTGGTCTCTGTAGGATCGATATTCTTTTATATTACTCTGACGCGATTCATTCACTTGCGAATAGAGCGATCAAGTTTTTGAATTTGATCACAATAAAACACACCGTGTATTTGACTCGGATTTCACATGTTTATTAGGTCTTTATTATATTTTGCTTGTGTTATGCTTTCTTTTGTTGTGTTTCAGGTATTAACTCTTTCATGACTTTGTAGAAGAAACGAACCAAAAAGACCATAAAATTAGGGTTTTCGGCAGATATTGTACTCGTGGCGTTCTGCATGGCGGCCGCTATAGGAGAAGCCATGACACATCAACCCTCAACCAGGAGGAAACTGCCACGATCCCATGAACTTCCTATTTACTCACATGGTGGGCGCCATGGAGGGGTGGCGGGCGCCACCTTTGAATTCCATGTTCCCACTAAAGAGAAGTTGAAGGGCATCATGGTCTTTGCATGCTGTTGAGTTCCTCTATAAATAGGTCGTTCTAGTTGTGTTCCAAATCATCCAACTTAGTTCAACACTAAGACTATAATATCATCTGTAAAAGCGGTAATCCGTCACATCGAAGGGTTATCGCATCTTAGTATAATTGAGTTTTTGTTTTTGTTGTCGTCTTTATTTTCAAAGTCAAAGGTTTATTTACTTCTTGTATCAGATTTAAAGCCTCAGTTTGGAGCAGGTTCTAATTAATCGCCTTTTATTTTACTTGTCATGCCTTACTTTATTTAATTCCTTGCCATGCTTTACTTTATTTAATCTCTTAACGTGCTTTACTTTATTTAAATTCCTTGTCATGCTTACTTTATTTAAATCCTTGCCATGCTTTAATTTATTTAATTTTCTCGCCATTATCGTTATTGCTCGTTTTAATTGTTTTACACGCTTTACTTTTTCCTCACGCCTTACATTCTAAACTTCTTTTCATCATGTTCAATATCGTCGTATCTGTTTGTATTACCATGTCTGGCTAAATCTTTCAAAGGTTATAATGTAAGGATCGCCGGTTAAAGAGATATTTCACATATTGCATCTGTAGAAAATGCTTTAGGGGCTGTTTTGATTTTTAATTCGAGTTTTCTGAAACAAACTTGGTTAGTTTTAACTACTCAAGGAGTGCGAAAGCACCTGGTTAGTTAACTAGGAATTTTTATCACTTTCAGGAAAAACGATTTCTGAAACTGTTTTCAGACGCGCTGATAGATTTAAAATCAGGAAACTCCTTGGGTAAACTTTCCGAATCAAAATCACTTTTCAACTAAGTTACGAGTCTTATTTCTTAAAAATAGGTTTACTACTTTAGCGTTCTGCGCACCTTTTATAAGTGACAATAAAAGACCTTAATTTAAGGGTAAACTCGGTTTGAATACGTAAAAGCGACAGTTCCTGTTAAATGGATTCTTTTAGAGGTAAAAAATATTGCCCCATAAGTAGTTCTATTTAGACAATCGAAGCATCGTTTAACTGACGTGAAATACATTCAAGCCTAAATTTATCTGCACTGTATTTATCATTTTCTTTATTTACTGTTATTTTGTGACATCATATCTCATTTGTACCGCCTTAGATAAACATCGTAACAATAGTAATCGATAGATTGACGATTGGTCTCTGTAGGATCGATATTCTTTTATATTACTCTGACGCGATTCATTCACTTGCGAATAGAGCGATCAAGTTTTGAATTTGATCACAATAAAACACACCGTGTATTTGACTCGGATTTCACATGTTATGAGGTCTTTATTATTATTTTGCTTGTGTTATGCTTTCTTGTGTGTTGTTTCAGGTATTTAACTCTTTCATGACCTTTGTAGAAGAAACGAACCAAAAAAGACCATAAAATTAGGGTTTTCGGCAGATATTGTACTCGTGGCGTTCTGCATGGCGGCCGCTATAGGAGAAGCCATGACACATCAACCCTCAACCAGGAGGAAATGCCACGATCCATGAACTTCCCTATTTACTCACATGGTGGGCGCCATGGAGGGGTGGCGGGCGCCACCTTTGAATTCCATGTTCCCACTAAAGAGAAGTTGAAGGGCATCATGGTCTTTGCATGCTGCTGAGTTCCTCTATAAATAGGTCGTTCTAGTTCGTTTCCAAATCATCCAACTTAGTTTACAACACTAAAACTATAATATCATCTGTAAAAGCGGTAATCCGTCACATCGAGGGGTTATCGCATCTTAGTATAATTGAGTTTTGATGTTTGTTGTCGTCTTTATTTTCAAAGTCAAAGGTTTATTTACTTCTCGTATCCGATTTAAAGCCTCAGTTTGGAGCAGTTCTAATTTAATCGCCCCTTTTTATTTTACTTGTCATGCCTTACTTTATTTAATTCCTTGCCATGCTTTACTTTATTAATTCCTTACCGTGCTTTACTTTATTTAAATTCCATGTCATGCTTACTTTATTAAAATCCTAGCCATGCTTTAATTTATTTAATTTTCTCGCCATTATCGTTATTGCTCGTTTTAATTGTTTTACACGCTTACTTTTTCCTCACGCCTTACATTCTAAACTCTTTTCATCATGTTCAATATCGTTGTATCTGTTTGTATACCATGTCTGGCTAAATCTTCAAAGGTTATAATGTAAGGAAATCGGTTTAAAGAGATATTTCACATATTGCATCTGTAGAAATGCTTTAGGGGTGTTTTGATTTTTAATTCGAGTTTTCTGAAACAAACTTGGTTAGTTTTAACTACTCAAGGAGTGCGAAAGCACCTGGCTTAGTTAACTAGGAATTTTTATCACTTTCAGGGAAAACGATTTCTTGAAACTGTTTTCAGACGCGCTGATAGATTTAAATCAGGAAACTCCTTGGGTAAACTTTCCGAATCAAAATCACTTTTCAACTAAGCTTACGAGTCTTATTTCTTAAAAATAGGTTTACTACTTAGCGTTCTGCGCACCTTTTATAAGTGACAATAAAAGACCTTAATTTAAGGGTAAACTCGGTTCTGAATACGTAAAAGCGACAGTTCCTGTTAAATGGATTCTTTTAAAGAGTAATAATATTGCCCCATAAGTAGTTCTATTTAGACAATCGAAGCACGTTTAACTGACGTGTGAAATACATTCAAGCCTATCTTATCTGCACTGTATTTATCATTTTCTTTATTTACTGTTATTTGTGACATAATATCTCATTTGTACGACCTAGATAAACATCGTAACAATAGTAATCGATAGATTGACGATTTGGTCTCTGTAGGATCGATATTCTTTTATATTACTCTGACGCGATTCATTCACTTGCGAATAGAGCGATCAAGTTTGTGAATTTGATCACAATAAAAACACCGTGTATTTGACTCGGATTTCACATGTTTATTAGGTCTTTATTATTATTTTGCTTGTGTTATGCTTTCTTTTGTGTTTTTTCAGGTATTAACTCTTTCATGACCTTTGTAGAAGAAACGAAGCAAAAAGATTATAAAATTAGGGTTTTAGGCAGATATGTACTCATGGCGTTCTGCATGGCGGCCGCTATAGGAGAAGCATGACACATCAACCTCAAACCAGGAGGGAAACTGCCACGATCCCATGAACTTCCTATTTACTCACATGGTGGGCGCCATGGAGGGGTGGCGGGCGCCACCTTTGAATTCATGTTCCACTAAAGAGAAGTTGAAGGGCATCATGGTCTTTGCATGCTGCTGGTTCCTCTATAAATAGCTTGTTCTAGTTCGTTTCCCAAATCATCCAACTTAGTTTACAACACTAAGCTATAATATCATCTGTAAAAGCGGTAATCCGTCACATCGAGGGTTATCGCATCTTAGTATAATTGAGTTGGAGCACTTTGATTTTGTTGTCGTCTTTATTTCAAAGTCAAAGGTTTATTTACTTCCTTATATCAGATTTAAAGCCTCGTTTAGAGCAGGTTCTATTTAATCGCCTTTATTTTACTTGTCTGCCTTACTTTATTTAATTCCTTGCCATGCTTTACTTTATTTATATCCTTACCATGCTTTACTTTATTTAAATTCCTTGTCATGCTTTACTTTATTTAAATTCCTTGCCATGCTTTAATTTATTTAATTTTCTCGCCATTATCGTTATTGCTCGTTTTAATTGTTTTAACACCTTTACTTGTTCTTCACGCCTACATTTAAATTCTTGTATCATGTTCAATATCGTTGTATCTGTTTGTATTACCATGTCTGGCTAAATCTTTCAAAGGTTATAATGTAAGGATCGCGGTTAAAGAGAT